>NC_140579.1:997416195-998056195 GCF_964204655.1 Triturus cristatus
TTTCCAGGGTCAGCGCTGTGCTAAAAGATGCAGCTCTGGGTTCTCTCCTGATAACAGGTGAGTAAATCAAAATTTGGAGTTCAGCTGATTTTAGAGGATTATTTGTACGTTTCAAAAATGGACACTTAGAAACTTAACTGCTGAAAACTACACAATGGATTCCTATGGAAGGAAATACAAGTTACTGGTAAGTACGCTTAGAATTACTTTCCAGGGTCAGTGCTGGGCTAAAAGATGCAGCACTGGGTTCTCTCCTGATAACAGGTGGGTAAATTGGAATTCATAGTTCGACTGATTTTAGAGAAATATTTGTACGTTTCAAAAATGGCCACTTAGAAACTTTTCTGCTGAAAACCACACAATGGAATCCTAAGGAAGTAAAGACAAGTTACTGGTAAGTACGCTTAGAATTACTTTCCAGAATCAGTGCTGGGCTAAAAGATGCAGCACTGGGTTCTCTCCTGATAACAGGTGAGTAAATCGGAATTCGTAGTTTGGCTGATTTTAGAGGAATATTTGTACGTTTCAAAAATGGACACTTGGAAACTTTTCTGGTGAAAACCACACAATGGATTCCTATGAAAGGATTTACAAGTTACTGATAAGTACGCTTAAATTTACTTTTCAGGGTCAGTGCTGAGCTTAAAGATGTAGCACTGGGTTCTCTCCTGATAACAGGTGAGTAAATCGGAATTCGTAGTTCGGCTGATTTTAGAGGAATATTTGTACTTTTCAAAAATGGACACTTGGAAACTTTTCTGCTGAAAACCTCACAATGGCTTCTTATGGAAGGAAAGACAAGTTACTGGTAAGTACGCTTAGGATTATTTATCAGGGTCAGTGCTAGGCTAAAAAATGCAGCACTGGGTTCTCTCCTGATAACAGGTGAGTAAATCGGAATTCGTAGTTCGACTGATTTTGGAGGAATATTTGTACGTTTCAAAAATGGACATTTAGAAACTTTTCTGCTGAAAACCACACAATGGATTCCCATGGAAGGAAATACAATTTACTGGTAAGTACGCTTAGAATTACTTTTCAGGGTTAGTGCTGGGCTAAATGATGCAGCACTGGGTTCTCTCCTGACAACAATTGAGTAAATCGGAATTCGTAGTTCGACTAATTTTAGAGGAATATTTGGACGTTTCAAAAATGGACACTTAGAAACTTTTCTGCTGAAAACCACAGAATGGTTTCCTATGGAAGGAAATACAAGTTACTGGTAAGTACGCTTAAAATTACTTTTCAGGGTCAGTGCTGGGCTAAAAGATGCAGCAGAGGGTTCTCTCCTGACAACAGGTGAGTAAATCGGAATACTTAGTTCGGCTGATTTTAGAGGAATATTTGTACGTTTCAAAAATGGACACTTGGAAACTTTTCAGGTGAAAATCCCACAATGGATTCCTATGAAAGGATTTATAAGTTACTGGTAAGTACGCTTAGATTTACTTTTCAGGGTCAGTGCTGAGCTAAACGATGTAGCACTGGGTTCTCTCCTGATAACAGAAGAGTAAATCGGAATTCGTAGTTCGGCTGATTTTAGAGGAATATTTGTACGTTTCAAAAATGGACACTTGGAATATTTTCTGGAGAAAACCACACAATGGATTCCTATGGAAGGAAATACAAGTTACTGGTAAGAACGCTTAGAATTACTTTTCAGGGTCAGTGCTGGGCTAAAAAATGCAGCACTGCGTTCTCTCATGATAGCAGGTGAATAAATCGTAATTCGTAGTTCGGCTGATTTTAGAGGAATATATGTACGTTTCAAAAATGGTCACTTAGAAAGTTTTCTGCTGAAAACCACACAATGGATTACTATGGAAGGAAATACAAGGTACTGGTAAGTACGCTTTGAATTGCTTTCCAGGGCCAGCGCTGTGCTAAAAGATGCAGCACTGGGTTCTCTCCTGATAACAGGTGAGTAAATCGAAATTTGGAGTTCAGCTGATTTTAGAGGATTATTTGTACGTTTCAAAATTGGACACTTAGAAACTTAACTGCTGAAAACTACACAATGGATTCCTATGGAAGGAAATACAAGTTACTGGTAAGTACGCTTAGAATTACTTTCCAGGGTCAGTGCTGGGCTAAAATATGCAGCACTGGGTTCTCTACTGATAACAGGTGGGTAAATTGGAATTCATAGTTCGACTGATTTTAGCGAAATATTTGTACGTTTCAAAAATGGCCACTTAGAAACTTTTCTGCTGAAAACCACACAATGGAATCCTAAGGAAGGAAATACAAGTTACTGGTAAGTACGCTTAGAATTACTTTCCAGAGTCAGTGCTGGGCTAAAAGATGCAGCACTGGGATCTCTCCTGATAACAGGTGAGTAAATCGGAATTCGTAGTTTGGCTGATTTTAGAGGAATATTTGTACGTTTCAAAAATGGACGCTTGGAAACTTTTCCGGTAAAAACCACACAATGGATTCCTATGAAAGGATTTATAAGTTACTGGTAAGTACGCTTAGATTTATTTTTCAGGGTCAGTGCTGAGCTAAAAGATGTAGCACTGGGTTCTCTCCTGATAACAGGTGAGTAAATCGGAATTCGTAGTTCGGCTGATTTTAGAAGAATATTTGTACGTTTCAAAAATGGACACTTGGAAACTTTTCTGGTGAAAACCACACAATGGATTCCCATGAAAGGATTTAAAAGTTACTGGTAAGTACGCTTAAATTTACTTTTCAGGGTCAGTGCTGAGCTAAAAGATGTAGCACTGGGTTCTCTCCTGATAACAGAAGAGTAAATTGGAATTCGTAGTTCGTCTGATTTTAGAGGAATATTTGTACGTTTCAAAAATGGACACTTAGAATATTTTCTGGTGAAAACCACACAATGGATTCCTATGAAAGGATTTACAAGCTACTGGTAAGTACGCTTAAATTTACTTTTCAGGGTAAGTGCTGAGCTAAAAGATGTAGCACTGGGTTCTCTCCTGATAACAGAAGAGTAAATTGGAATTCGTAGTTCGGCTGATTTTAGAAGAATATTTGTACGTTAAAAAAATGGACACTTGGAAACTTTTCTGGTGAAAACCACAAAATGGATTCCTATGGAAGGAAATACTAGTTACTGGTAAGTACGCTTAGAATTACTTTTCAGGGTCAGTGCTGGGCTAAAAGATGCAGCACTGGGTTCTCTCCTGATAGCAGGTGAATAAATCGGAATTCGTACTTCGGCTGATTTTAGAGGAATATATGTACACTTTAAAAATGGTCACTTAGAAAGTTTTCTGCTGAAAACCACACAATGGATTACTATGGAAGGAAATACAAGGTACTGGTAAGTATGCTTCGAATTACTTTTCAGGGTCAGTGCTGGGCTAAATGATGCAGCACTGGGTTCTCTCCTGACAACAATTGAGTAAATCGGAATTCGTAGTTCGGCTGATTTTGGAGGAATATTTGTACGTTTCAAAAATGGACATTTAGAAACTTTTCGGCTGAAAACCACACAATGGATTCCCATGGAAGGAAATACAATTTACTGGTAAGTATGCTTAGAATTACTTTCCAGGGTCAGTGCTGGGCTAAAAGATGCAGCCCTGGGTTCTCTCCTGATAACAGGTTTGTAAATCGGAATTCGTAGTTCGACGGATATTGGAGGAATATTTGTACGTTTCAAAAATGGACACTTAGAAACTTTTCTGCTGAAAACCACACAATGGATTACTATGGAAGGAAATACAAGGTACTGGTAAGTACGCTTCGAATTGCTTTCCAGGGTCAGCGCTGTGCTAAAAGATGCAGCTCTGGGTTCTCTCCTGATAACAGGTGAGTAAATCAAAATTTGGAGTTCAGCTGATTTTAGAGGATTATTTGTACGTTTCAAAAATGGACACTTAGAAACTTAACTGCTGAAAACTACACAATGGATTCCTATGGAAGGAAATACAAGTTACTGGTAAGTACGCTTAGAATTACTTTCCAGGGTCAGTGCTGGGCTAAAAGATGCAGCACTGGGTTCTCTCCTGATAACAGGTGGGTAAATTGGAATTCATAGTTCGACTGATTTTAGAGAAATATTTGTATGTTTCAAAAATGGCCACTTAGAAACTTTTCTGCTGAAAACCACACAATGGAATCCTAAGGAAGTAAATACAAGTTACTGGTAAGTACGCTTAGAATTACTTTCCAGAATCAGTGCTGGGCTAAAAGATGCAGCACTGGGTTCTCTCCTGATAACAGGTGAGTAAATCGGAATTCGTAGTTTGGCTGATTTTAGAGGAATATTTGTACGTTTCAAAAATGGACGCTTGGAAACTTTTCTGGTGAAAACCACACAATGGATTCCTATGAAAGGATTTATAAGTTACTGGTAAGTACGCTTAGATTTACTTTTCAGGGTCAGTGCTGAGCTAAAAGATGTAGCACTGGGTTCTCTCCTGATAACAGGTGAGTAAATCGGAATTCGTAGTTCGGCTGATTTTAGAGGAATATTTGTACGTTTCAAAAATGGACACTTAGAAACTTTTCTGGTGAAAAGCACACAATGGATTCCTATGAAAGGATTTACAAGTTACTGGTAAGTAGGCTTAAATTTACTTTTCAGGGTCAGTGCTGAGCTAAATTATGTAGCACTGGGTTCTCTCCTGATAACAGGTGAGTAAATCGGAATTCGTAGTTCGGCTGATTTTAGAGGAATATTTGTACGTTTCAAAAATGGACACTTAGAAACTTTTCTGGAGAAAACCACACAATGGATTCCTATTGAAGGAAATACAAGTTACTGGTAAGTACACTTAGAATTACTTTTCAGGGTCAGTGCTGGGCTAAAAGATGCAGCACTGGGTTCTCTCCTGATAGCAGGTGAATAAATCGGAATTCGTACTTCGGCTGATTTTAGAGGAATATATGTACATTTCAAAAATGGTCACTTAGAAAGTTTTCTGCTGAAAACCACACAATGGATTACTATGGAAGGAAATACAAGATACTGGTAAGTACGCTTCGAATTACTTTTCAGGGTCAGTGCTGGGCTAAATGATGCAGCACTGGGTTCTCTCCTGAAAACAATTGAGTAAATCGGAATTCGTAGTTCGGCTGATTTTAGAGGAATATTTGTACTTTTCAAAAATGGACACTTGGAAACTTTTCTGCTGAAAACCTCACAATGGCTTCTTATGGAAGGAAAGACAAGTTACTGGTAAGTACGCTTAGGATTACTTTTCAGGGTCAGTGCTAGGCTAAAAAATGCAGCACTGGGTTCTCTCCTGATAACAGGTGAGTAAATCAGAATTCGTAGTTCGACTGATTTTGGAGGAATATTTGTACGTTTCAAAAATGGACATTTAGAAACTTTTCTGCTGAAAACCACACAATGGATTCCCATGGAAGGAAATACAATTTACTGGTAAGTACGCTTAGAATTACTTTTCAGGGTTAGTGCTGGGCTAAATGATGCAGCACTGGGTTCTCTCCTGACAACAATTGAGTAAATCGGAATTCGTAGTTCGACTAATTTTAGAGGAATATTTGGACGTTTCAAAAATGGACACTTAGAAACTTTTCTGCTGAAAACCACAGAATGGTTTCCTATGGAAGGAAATACAAGTTACTGGTAAGTACGCTTAAAATTACTTTTCAGGGTCAGTGCTGGGCTAAAAGATGCAGCACAGGGTTCTCTCCTGACAACAGGTGGGTAAATCGGAATTCTTAGTTTGGCTGATTTTAGAGGAATATTTGTACGTTTCAAAGATGGACACTTGGAAACTTTTCTGGTGAGAATCCCACAATGGATTCCTATGAAAGGATTTATAAGTTACTGGTAAGTACGCTTAGATTTACTTTTCAGGGTCAGTGCTGAGCTAAAAGATGTAGCACTGGGTTCTCTCCTGATAACAGAAGAGTAAATCGGAATTCGTAGTTCGGCTGATTTTAGAGGAATATTTGTACGTTTCAAAAATGGACACTTGGAATATTTTTTGGAGAAAACCACACAATGGATTCCTATGGAAGGAAATACAAGTTACTGGTAAGAACGCTTAGAATTACTTTTAAGGGTCAGTGCTGGGCTAAAAGATGCAGCACTGCGTTGTCTCATGATAGCAGGTGAATAAATCGGAATTCGTAGTTCGGCTGATTTTAGAGGAATATTTGTACGTTTCAAAAATGGACGCTTGGAAACTTTTCTGGTAAAAACCACACAATGGATTCCTATGAAAGGATTTATAAGTTACTGGTAAGTACGCTTAGATTTACTTTTCAGGGTCAGTGCTGAGCTAAAAGATGTAGCACTGGGTTCTCTCCTGATAACAGGTGAGTAAATCGGAATTCGTAGTTCGGCTGATTTTAGAGGAATATTTGTACGTTTCAAAAATGGACACTTAGAATATTTTCTGGTGAAAACCACACAATGGATCCCTATGAAAGGATTTAAAAGTTACTGGTAAGTACGCTTAAATTTACTTTTCAGGGTCAGTGCTGAGCTAAAAGATGTAGCACTGGGTTCTCTCCTGATAACAGAAGAGTAAATTGGAATTCGTAGTTCGGCTGATTTTAGAGGAATATTTGTACGTTTCAAAAATGGACACTTAGAATATTTTCTGGTGAAAACCACACATTGGATTCCTATGAAAGGATTTACAAGTTACTGGTAAGTACGCTTAAATTTACTTTTCAGGGTCAGTGCTGAGCTAAAAGATGTAGCACTGGGTTCTCTCCTGATAACAGAAGAGTAAATTGGAATTCGTAGTTCGGCTGATTTTAGAGGAATATTTGTACGTTAAAAAAATGGACACTTGGAAACTTTTCTGGTGAAAACCACACAATGGATTCCTATGGAAGGAAATACAAGTTACTGGTAAGTACGCTTAGAATTACTTTTCAGGGTCAGTGCTGGGCTAAAAGATGCAGCACTGGGTTCTCTCCTGATAGCAGGTGAATAAATCGGAATTCGTACTTCGGCTGATTTTAGAGGAATATATGTACATTTTAAAAATGGTCACTTAGAAAGTTTTCTGCTGAAAACCACACAATGGATTACTATGGAAGGAAATACAAGGTACTGGTAAGTACGCTTCGAATTACTTTTCAGGGTCAGTGCTGGGCTAAATGATGCAGCACTGGGTTCTCTCCTGACAACAATTGAGTAAATCGGAATTCGTAGTTCGGCTGATTTTGGAGGAATATTTGTACGTTTCAAAAATGGACATTTAGAAAATTTTCTGCTGAAAACCACACAATGGATTCCCATGGAAGGAAATACAATTTACTGGTAAGTATGCTTAGAATTACTTTCCAGGGTCAGTGCTGGGCTAAAAGATGCAGCCCTGGGTTCTCTCCTGATAACAGGTTAGTAAATCGGAATTCGTAGTTCGACGGATTTTGGAGGAATATTTGTACGTTTCAAAAATGGACACTTAGAAACTTTTCTGCTGAAAACCACACAATGGATTACTATGGAAGGAAATACAAGGTACTGGTAAGTACGCTTCAAATTGCTTTCCAGGGTCAGCGCTGTGCTAAAAGATGCAGCTCTGGGTTCTCTCCTGATAACAGGTGAGTAAATCGAAATTTGGAGTTCAGCTGATTTTAGAGGATTATTTGTACGTTTCAAAAATGGACACTTAGAAACTTAACTGCTGAAAACTACACAATGGATTCCTATGGAAGGAAATACAAGTTACTGGTAAGTACGCTTAGAATTACTTTCCAGGGTCAGTGCTGGGCTAAAAGATGCAGCACTGGGTTCTCTCCTGATAACAGGTGGGTAAATTGGAATTCATAGTTCGACTGATTTTAGAGAAATATTTGTACGTTTCAAAAATGGCCACTTAGAAACTTTTCTGCTGAAAACCACACAATGGAATCCTAAGGAAGGAAATACAAGTTACTGGTAAGTACGCTTAGAATTACTTTCCAGAATCAGTGCTGGGCTAAAAGATGCAGCACTGGGTTCTCTCCTGATAACAGGTGAGTAAATCGGAATTCGTAGTTTGGCTGATTTTAGAGGAATATTTGTACGTTTCAAAAATGGACGCTTGGAAACTTTTCTGGTGAAAACCACACAATGGATTCCTATGAAAGGATTTATAAGTTACTGGTAAGTACGCTTAGATTTACTTTTCAGGGTCAGTGCTGAGCTAAAAGATGTAGCACTGGGTTCTCTCCTGATAACAGGTGAGTAAATCGGAATTCGTAGTTCGGCTGATTTTAGAGGAATATTTGTACGTTTCAAAAATGGACACTTAGAAACTTTTCTGGTGAAAACCACACAATGGATTCCTATGAAAGGATTTACAAGTTACTGGTAAGTACGCTTAAATTTACTTTTCAGGGTCAGTGCTGAGCTAGATTATGTAGCACTGGGTTCTCTCCTGATAACAGAAGAGTAAATTGGAATTCGTAGTTCGGCTGATTTTAGAGGAATATTTGTACGTTTCAAAAATGGACACTTAGAATATTTTCTGGAGAAAACCACACAATGGATTCCTATGGAAGGAAATAAAAGTTACTGGTAAGTACACTTAGAATTACTTTTCAGGGTCAGTGCTGGGCTAAAAGATGCAGCACTGGGTTCTCTCCTGATAACAGGTGAGTAAATCGGAATTCGTAGTTTGGCTGATTTTAGAGGAATATTTGTACGTTTCAAAAATGGACACTTGGAAACTTTTCTGGTGAAAACCACACAATGGATTCCTATGAAAGGATTTACAAGTTACTGGTAAGTACGCTTAAATTTACTTTTCAGGGTCAGTGCTGAGCTAGATTATGTAGCACTGGGTTCTCTCCTGATAACAGGTGAGTAAATCGGAATTCGTAGTTCGGCTGATTTTAGAGGAATATTTGTACGTTTCAAAAATGGACACTTAGAATATTTTCTGGAGAAAACCACACAATGGATTCCTATTGAAGGAAATACAAGTTACTGGTAAGTACACTTAGAATTACTTTTCAGGGTCAGTGCTGGGCTAAAAGATGCAGCACTGGGTTCTCTCCTGATAGCAGATGAATAAATCGGAATTCGTACTTCGGCTGATTTTAGAGGAATATATGTACATTTCAAAAATGGTCACTTAGAAAGTTTTCTGCTGAAAACCACACAATGGATTACTATGGAAGGAAATACAAGATACTGGTAAGTACGCTTCGAATTACTTTTCAGGGTCAGTGCTGGGCTAAATGATGCAGCACTGGGTTCTCTCCTGAAAACAATTGAGTAAATCGTAATTCGTAGTTCGGCTGATTTTAGAGGAATATTTGTACTTTTCAAAAATGGACACTTGGAAACTTTTCTGCTGAAAACCTCACAATGGATTCTTATGGAAGGAAAGACAAGTTACTGGTAAGTACGCTTAGAATTACTTTTCAGGGTTAGTGCTGGGCTAAATGATGCAGCACTGGGTTCTCTCCTGATAACAGGTGAGTAAATCGGAATTCGTAGTTCGGCTGATTTTAGAGGAATATTTGTACGTTTCAAAAATGGACACTTGGAATATTTTTTGGAGAAAACCACACAATGGATTCCTATGGAAGGAAATACAAGTTACTGGTAAGTATGCTTAGAATTACTTTTCAGGGTCAGTGCTGGTCTAAAAGATGCAGCACTGCATTCTCTCATGATAGCAGGTGAATAAATCGGAATTCGTAGTTCGGCTGATTTTAGAGGAATATATGTACATTTAAAAAATGGTCATTTAGAAAGTTTTCTGCTAAAAAACACACAATGGATTACTATGGAAGGAAATACAAGGTACTGGTAAGTACGCTTTGAATTGCTTTCCAGGGTCAGCGCTGTGCTAAAAGATGCAGCACTGGGTTCTCTCCTGATAACAGGTGAGTAAATCGAAATTTGGATTTCAGCTGATTTTAGAGGATTATTTGTATGTTTCAAAATTGGACACTTAGAAACTTAACTGCTGAAAACTACACAATGGATTCCTATGGAAGGAAATACAAGTTACTGGTAAGTACGCTTAGAATTACTTTCCAGGGTCAGTGCTGGGCTAAAAGATGCAGCACTGGGTTCTCTCCTGATAACAGGTGGGTAAATTGGAATTCATAGTTCGACTGATTTTAGCGAAATATTTGTACGTTTCAAAAATGGCCACTTAGAAACTTTTCTGGTGAAAACCACACAATGGAATCCTAAGGAAGGAAATACAAGTTACTGGTAAGTACGCTTAGAATTACTTTCCAGAGTCAGTGCTGGGCTAAAAGATGCAGCACTGGGTTCTCTCCTGATAACAGGTGAGTAAATCGGAATTCGTAGTTTGGCTGTTTTAGAGGAATATTTGTACGTTTCAAAAATGGACGCTTGGAAACTTTTCTGGTAAAAACCACACAATGGATTCCTATGAAAGGATTTATAAGTTACTGGTAAGTACGCTTAGATTTACTTTTCAGGGTCAGTGCTGAGCTAAAAGATGTAGCACTGGGTTCTCTCCTGATAACAGGTGAGTAAATCGGAATTCGTAGTTCGGATGACTTTAGAGCAATATTTGTACGTTTCAAAAATGGACACTTGGAAACTTTTCTGGTGAAAACCACACAATGGATTCCTATGAAAGGATTTACAAGTTACTGGTAAGTACGCTTAAATTTACTTTTCAGGGTCAGTGCTGAGCTAAAAGATGTAGCACTGGGTTCTCTCCTGATAACAGAAGAGTAAATTGGAATTCGTAGTTCGGCTGATTTTAGAGGAATATTTGCACGTTTCAAAAATGGACACTTAGAATATTTTCTGGTGAAAACCACACAATGGATCCCTATGAAAGGATTTAAAAGTTACTGGTAAGTACGCTTAAATTTACTTTTCAGGGTCAGTGCTGAGCTAAAAGATGTAGCACTGGGTTCTCTCCTGATAACAGAAGAGTAAATTGGAATTCGTAGTTCGGCTGATTTTAGAGGAATATTTGTACGTTTCAAAAATGGACACTTAGAATATTTTCTGGTGAAAACCACACAATGGATTCCTATGAAAGGATTTACAAGTTACTGGTAAGTACGCTTAAATTTACTTGTCAGGGTCAGTGCTGAGCTAAAAGATGTAGCACTGGGTTCTCTCCTGATAACAGAAGAGTAAATTGGAATTCGTAGTTCTGCTGATTTTAGAGGAATATTTGTACGTTAAAAAAATGGACACTTGGAAACTTTTCTGGTGAAAACCACACAATGGATTCCTATGGAAGGAAATACAAGTTACTGGTAAGTACGCTTAGAATTACTTTTCAGGGTCAGTGCTGGGCTAAAAGATGCAGCACTGGGTTCTCTCCTGATAGCAGGTGAATAAATCGGAATTCGTACTTCGGCTGATTTTAGAGGAATATATGTACATTTTAAAAATGGTCACTTAGAAAGTTTTCTGCTGAAAACCACACAATGGATTACTATGGAAGGAAATACAAGGTACTGGTAAGTACGCTTCGAATTACTTTTCAGGGTCAGTGCTGGGCTAAATGATGCAGCACTGGGTTCTCTCCTGACAACAATTGAGTAAATCGGAATTCGTAGTTCGGCTGATTTTGGAGGAATATTTGTACGTTTCAAAAATGGACATTTAGAAAATTTTCTGCTGAAAACCACACAATGGATTCCCATGGAAGGAAATACAATTTACTGGTAAGTATGCTTAGAATTACTTTCCAGGGTCAGTGCTGGGCTAAAAGATGCAGCCCTGGGTTCTCTCCTGATAACAGGTTAGTAAATCGGAATTCGTAGTTCGACGGATTTTGGAGGAATATTTGTACGTTTCAAAAATGGACACTTAGAAACTTTTCTGCTGAAAACCACACAATGGATTACTATGGAAGGAAATACAAGGTACTGGTAAGTACGCTTCAAATTGCTTTCCAGGGTCAGCGCTGTGCTAAAAGATGCAGCTCTGGGTTCTCTCCTGATAACAGGTGAGTAAATCGAAATTTGGAGTTCAGCTGATTTTAGAGGATTATTTGTACGTTTCAAAAATGGACACTTAGAAACTTAACTGCTGAAAACTACACAATGGATTCCTATGGAAGGAAATACAAGTTACTGGTAAGTACGCTTAGAATTACTTTCCAGGGTCAGTGCTGGGCTAAAAGATGCAGCACTGGGTTCTCTCCTGATAACAGGTGGGTAAATTGGAATTCATAGTTCGACTGATTTTAGAGAAATATTTGTACGTTTCAAAAATGGCCACTTAGAAACTTTTCTGCTGAAAACCACACAATGGAATCCTAAGGAAGGAAATACAAGTTACTGGTAAGTACGCTTAGAATTACTTTCCAGAATCAGTGCTGGGCTAAAAGATGCAGCACTGGGTTCTCTCCTGATAACAGGTGAGTAAATCGGAATTCGTAGTTTGGCTGATTTTAGAGGAATATTTGTACGTTTCAAAAATGGACGCTTGGAAACTTTTCTGGTGAAAACCACACAATGGATTCCTATGAAAGGATTTATAAGTTACTGGTAAGTACGCTTAGATTTACTTTTCAGGGTCAGTGCTGAGCTAAAAGATGTAGCACTGGGTTCTCTCCTGATAACAGGTGAGTAAATCGGAATTCGTAGTTCGGCTGATTTTAGAGGAATATTTGTACGTTTCAAAAATGGACACTTAGAAACTTTTCTGGTGAAAACCACACAATGGATTCCTATGAAAGGATTTACAAGTTACTGGTAAGTACGCTTAAATTTACTTTTCAGGGTCAGTGCTGAGCTAGATTATGTAGCACTGGGTTCTCTCCTGATAACAGAAGAGTAAATTGGAATTCGTAGTTCGGCTGATTTTAGAGGAATATTTGTACGTTTCAAAAATGGACACTTAGAATATTTTCTGGAGAAAACCACACAATGGATTCCTATGGAAGGAAATAAAAGTTACTGGTAAGTACACTTAGAATTACTTTTCAGGGTCAGTGCTGGGCTAAAAGATGCAGCACTGGGTTCTCTCCTGATAACAGGTGAGTAAATCGGAATTCGTAGTTTGGCTGATTTTAGAGGAATATTTGTACGTTTCAAAAATGGACACTTGGAAACTTTTCTGGTGAAAACCACACAATGGATTCCTATGAAAGGATTTACAAGTTACTGGTAAGTACGCTTAAATTTACTTTTCAGGGTCAGTGCTGAGCTAAATTATGTAGCACTGGGTTCTCTCCTGATAACAGGTGAGTAAATCGGAATTCGTAGTTCGGCTGATTTTAGAGGAATATTTGTACGTTTCAAAAATGGACACTTAGAATATTTTCTGGAGAAAACCACACAATGGATTCCTATTGAAGGAAATACAAGTTACTGGTAAGTACACTTAGAATTACTTTTCAGGGTCAGTGCTGGGCTAAAAGATGCAGCACTGGGTTCTCTCCTGATAGCAGATGAATAAATCGGAATTCGTACTTCGGCTGATTTTAGAGGAATATATGTACATTTCAAAAATGGTCACTTAGAAAGTTTTCTGCTGAAAACCACACAATGGATTACTATGGAAGGAAATACAAGATACTGGTAAGTACGCTTCGAATTACTTTTCAGGGTCAGTGCTGGGCTAAATGATGCAGCACTGGGTTCTCTCCTGAAAACAATTGAGTAAATCGTAATTCGTAGTTCGGCTGATTTTAGAGGAATATTTGTACTTTTCAAAAATGGACACTTGGAAACTTTTCTGCTGAAAACCTCACAATGGATTCTTATGGAAGGAAAGACAAGTTACTGGTAAGTACGCTTAGAATTACTTTTCAGGGTTAGTGCTGGGCTAAATGATGCAGCACTGGGTTCTCTCCTGATAACAGGTGAGTAAATCGGAATTCGTAGTTCGGCTGATTTTAGAGGAATATTTGTACGTTTCAAAAATGGACACTTGGAATATTTTTGGGAGAAAACCACACAATGGATTCCTATGGAAGGAAATACAAGTTACTGGTAAGTATGCTTAGAATTACTTTTCAGGGTCAGTGCTGGGCTAAAAGATGCAGCACTGCATTCTCTCATGATAGCAGGTGAATAAATCGGAATTCGTAGTTCGGCTGATTTTAGAGGAATATATGTACGTTTAAAAAATGGTCATTTAGAAAGTTTTCTGCTAAAAAACACACAATGGATTACTATGGAAGGAAATACAAGGTACTGGTAAGTATGCTTTGAATTGCTTTCCAGGGTCAGCGCTGTGCTAAAAGATGCAGCACTGGGTTCTCTCCTGATAACAGGTGAGTAAATCGAAATTTGGATTTCAGCTGATTTTAGAGGATTATTTGTATGTTTCAAAATTGGACACTTAGAAACTTAACTGCTGAAAACTACACAATGGATTCCTATGGAAGGAAATACAAGTTACTGGTAAGTACGCTTAGAATTACTTTCCAGGGTCAGTGCTGGGCTAAAAGATGCAGCACTGGGTTCTCTCCTGATAACAGGTGGGTAAATTGGAATTCATAGTTCGACTGATTTTAGCGAAATATTTGTACGTTTCAAAAATGGCCACTTAGAAACTTTTCTGGTGAAAACCACACAATGGAATCCTAAGGAAGGAAATACAAGTTACTGGTAAGTACGCTTAGAATTACTTTCCAGAGTCAGTGCTGGGCTAAAAGATGCAGCACTGGGTTCTCTCCTGATAACAGGTGAGTAAATCGGAATTCGTAGTTTGGCTGTTTTAGAGGAATATTTGTACGTTTCAAAAATGGACGCTTGGAAACTTTTCTGGTAAAAACCACACAATGGATTCCTATGAAAGGATTTATAAGTTACTGGTAAGTACGCTTAGATTTACTTTTCAGGGTCAGTGCTGAGCTAAAAGATGTAGCACTGGGTTCTCTCCTGATAAAAGGTGAGTAAATCGGAATTCGTAGTTCGGATGACTTTAGAGCAATATTTGTACGTTTCAAAAATGGACACTTGGAAACTTTTCTGGTGAAAACCACACAATGGATTCCTATGAAAGGATTTACAATTTACTGGTAATTACGCTTAAATTTACTTTTCAGGGTCAGTGCTGAGCTAAAAGATGTAGCACTGGGTTCTCTCCTGATAACAGAAGAGTAAATTGGAATTCGTAGTTTGGCTGATTTTAGAGGAATATTTGTACGTTTCAAAAATGGACACTTAGAATATTTTCTGGAGAAAACCACTCACTGGATTCCTATGGAAGGATATAAAAGTTACTGGTAAGTACACTTAGAATTACTTTTCAGGGTCAGTGCTGGGCTAAAAGATGCAGCACTGGGTTCTCTCCTGATAACAGGTGAGTAAATCGGAATTCGTAGTTTGGCTGATTTTAGAGGAATATTTGTACGTTTCAAAAATGGACACTTGGAAACTTTTCTGGTGAAAACCACACAATGGATTCCTATGAAAGGATTTACAAGTTACTGGTAAGTACGCTTAAATTTACTTTTCCGGGTCAGTGCTGAGCTAAAAGATGTAGCACTGGGTTCTCTCCTGATAACAGAAGAGTAAATTGGAATTCGTAGTTCGGCTGATTTTAGAGGAATATTTGTACGTTTCAAAAATGGACACTTAGAATATTTTCTGGAGAAAACCACACAATGGATTCCTATGGAAGGAAATACAAGTTACTGGTAAGTACGCTTAGAATTACTTTCCAGAGTCAGTGCTGGGCTAAAAGATGCAGCACTGGGTTCTCTCCTGATAACAGGTGAGTAAATTGGAATTCATAGTACGACTGATTTTAGAGAAATATGTGTACGTTTCAAAAATGGCCACTTAGAAACTTTTCTGCTGAAAACCACACAATGTAATCCTAAGGAAGGAAATACAAGTTACTGGTAAGTACGCTTAGAATTACTTTCCAGAGTCAGTGCTGGGCTAAAAGATGCAGCACTGGGTTCTCTCCTGATAACAGGTGAGTAAATCGGAATTCGTAGTTTGGCTGATTTTAGAGGAATATTTGACGTTTCAAAAATGGACACTTGGAAACTTTTCTGGTGAAAACCACACAATGGATTCCTATGAAAGGATTTATAAGTTACTGGTAAGTACGCTTAGATTTACTTTTCAGGGTCAGTGCTGAGCTAAAAGATGTAGCACTGGGTTCTCTCCTGATAACAGGTGAGTAAATCAGAATTTGTAGTTCGGCTGATTTTAGAGGAATATTAGTAAGTTTCAAAAATGGACACTTGGAAACTTTTCTGGTGAAAACCACACAATGGATTCCTATGAAAGGATTTACAAGTTACTGATAAGTACGCTTAAATTTAATTTTCAGGGTCAGTGCTGAGCTAAAAGATGTAGCACTGGGTTCTCTCCTGATAACAGAAGAGTAAATTGGAATTCGTAGTTCGGCTGATTTTAGAGGAATATTTGTACCTTTCAAAAATGGACACTTGGAATATTTTCTGGAGAAAACCAAACAATGGATTCCTATGGAAGGAAATACAAGTTACTGGTAAGTACGCTTAGAATTACTTTTCAGGGTCAGTGCTGGGCTAAAAGATGCAGCACTGGGTTCTCTCCTGATAACAAGTGAGTGAATCGGAATTCGTAGTTCGGCTGATTTTAGAGGAATATTTGTACGTTTCAAAAATGGACACCTGGAAACTTTTCTGGTGAAAACCACACAATGGATTCCTATGAAAAGATTTACAAGTTACTGGTAAGTACGCTTAAATTTACTTTTCAGGGTCAGTGCTGAGCTAAAAGATGTAGCACTGGGTTCTCTCCTGATAACAGAAGAGTAAATTGGAATTCGTAGTTCGGCTGATTTTAGAGGAATATTTGCACGTTTCAAAAATGGACACTTAGAATATTTTCTGGAGAAAACCACACAATGGATTCCTATGGAAGGAAATACAAGTTACTGGTAAGTACGCTTAGAATTACTTTTCAGGGTCAGTGCTGGGCTAAAAGATGCAGCACTGGGTTCTCTCCTGATAGCAGGTGAATAAATCAGAATTCGTACTTCGGCTGATTTTAGAGGAATATATGTACATTTCAAAAATGGTCACTTAGAAAGTTTTCTGCTGAAAACCACACAATGGATTACTATGGAAGGAAATACAAGGTACTGGTAAGTACGCTTCGAATTGCTTTCCAGGGTCAGCGCTGGGCTAAAAGATGCAGCACTGGGTTCTCTCCTGATAACAGGTGAGTAAATCGGAATTCGTAGTTCGGCTGACTTTAGAGGAATATTTGTACGTTTCAAAAAAGGACACTTGGAAACTTTTCTGGTGAAAACCACACAATGGATTCCTATGAAAGGATTCATAAGTTAATGGTAAGTACGCTTAGAATTACTTTTCAGGGTCAGTGCTGGTCTAAAAGTTGCAGCACTGGGTTCTCTCCTGATAACAGGTGAGTAAATCGAAATTTGGAGTTCGGCTGATTTTAGAGGAATATTTGTACGTTTCAAAAATGGACACTTAGAAACTTAACTGCTGAAAACTACACAATGGATTCCTATGGAAGGAAATACAAGTTACTGGTAAGTACGCTTAGAATTACTTTCCAGGGTCAGTGCTGGGCTAAAAGATGTAGCACTGGGTTCTCTCCAGATGACAGGTGATTAAATTGGAATTCGTAGTTCGACTTATTTTAGAGGAATATTTGTACGTTTCAAAAATGGACACTTAAAAACTTTTTTGCTGAAAACCACACAATGGATTCCTATGGAAGGAAATACAAGTTACTGGTAAGTACGCTTAGAATTACTTTCTAGGGTCAGTGCTGGGCTAAAAGATGCAGCCCTGGGTTCTCTCCTGATAACAGGTGAGTAAATAGGAATTCTTAGTTCTGCTGACTTTAGAGGAATATTTGTACGTTTCAAAAAAGGACACTTGGAAACTTTTCTGGTGAAAACCACACAATGGATTCCTATGAAAGGATTCATAAGTTAATGGTAAGTACGCTTAGAATTACTTTTCAGGGTCAGTGATGGGCTAAAAGTTGCAGCACTGGGTTCTCTCCTGATAACAGGTGAGTAAATCGAAATTTGGAGTTTGGCTGATTTTAGAGGAATATTTGTACGTTTCAAAAATGGACACTTAGAAACTTAACTGCTGAAAACTACACAATGGATTCCTATGTGAGGAAATACAAGTTACTGGTAAGTACGCTTAGAATTGCTTTTCAGGGTCAGTGCTGGGCTAATAGATGCAGCACTGGGTTCTCTCCTGATAACAGGTGAGTAAATCAGAATTCTGTGTTCGGCTTATTTTAGAGGAATATTTGTACGTTTCAAAAATGGAAAATTAGAAACTTTTCTGCTGAAAACCACACAATGGATTCCTTAGGAAGAAAATACAAGTTACTGGTAGGTACGCTTAGAACTACTTTTCAGGGTCAATGCTGGTCTAAAAGATGCAGCTCTGGGTTCTCTCCTGATAACAGGTGAGTAAATCGGAATTCGTAGTTCGGCTGATTTTAGAGGAATATTTGTACCTTTCAAAAATGGACACTTAGAAACGTTTCTGGTGATAACCACACAATGGTTGCCTATGGAAGGAAATACAAGTTACTGGTAAGTATGCTTAGAATTACTTTCCAGGGTCAGTGCTGGGCTAAAAGATGCAGCCCTGGGTTCTCTCCTGATAACAGGTTAGTAAATCGGAATTCGTAGTTCGACGGATTTTGGAGGAATATTTGTACGTTTCAAAAATGGACACTTAGAAACTTTTCTGCTGAAACACACACAATGGATTCCAATGGAAGGAAATACAAGTTACTGGTAAGTACGCTTAGAATTACTTTTCAGGGTCAGTGCTGGGCTCAAAGAGGCAGCACTGGGTTCTCTCCTGATAACAGGTGAGTAAATCGGAATTCGTAGTTCGGCTAATTTTAGAGGAATATTTGTACGTTTCAAAAATGGACACTTGGAAACTTTTCTGCTGAAAACCACACAATGGATTCTTATGGAAAGAAAGACAAGTTACTGGTAAGTTCACTTAGGATTACTTTTCAGGGTCAGTGCTGGGCTAAATAATGTAGCACTGGGTTCTCTCCTGACAACAATTGAGTAAATCGGAATTCGTAGTTTGAATAATTTTAAAGGAATATTTGGACGTTTCAAAAATGGACACTTAGAAACTTTTCTGCTGAAAACCACAGAATGGTTTCCTATGGAAGGAAATACAAGTTACTGGTAAGAACGCTTAAAATTACTTTTCAGGGTCAGTGCTGAGCTAAAAGATGTAGCACTGGGTTCTCTCCTGATAACAGAAGAGTAAATTGGAATTCGTAGTTCGGCTGATTTTAGAGGAATATTTGTACGTTTCAAAAATGGACACTTAGAATATTTTCTGGAGAAAACCACACAATGGATTCCTATTGAAGGAAATACAAGTTACTGGTAAGTACACTTAGAATTACTTTTCAGGGTCAGTGCTGGGCTAAAAGATGCAGCACTGGGTTCTCTCCTGATAGCAGGTGAATAAATCGGAATTCGTACTTCGGCTGATTTTAGAGGAATATATGTACATTTCAAAAATGGTCACTTAGAAAGTTTTCTGCTGAAAACCACACAATGGATTACTATGGAAGGAAATACAAGATACTGGTAAGTACGCTTCGAATTACTTTTCAGGGTCAGTGCTGGGCTAAATGATGCAGCACTGGGTTCTCTCCTGAAAACAATTGAGTAAATCGTAATTCGTAGTTCGGCTGATTTTAGAGGAATATTTGTACTTTTCAAAAATGGACAATTGGAAACTTTTCTGCTGAAAACCTCACAATGGATTCTTATGGAAGGAAAGACAAGTTACTGGTAAGTACGCTTAGAATTACTTTTCAGGGTTAGTGCTGGGCTAAATGATGCAGCACTGGGTTCTCTCCTGATAACAGGTGAGTAAATCGGAATTCGTAGTTCGGCTGATTTTAGAGGAATATTTGTACGTTTCAAAAATGGACACTTGGAATATTTTTTGGAGAAAACCACACAATGGATTCCTATGGAAGGAAATACAAGTTACTGGTAAGTATGCTTAGAATTACTTTTCAGGGTCAGTGCTGGGCTAAAAGATGCAGCACTGCATTCTCTCATGATAGCAGGTGAATAAATCGGAATTCGTAGTTCGGCTGATTTTAGAGGAATATATGTACGTTTCAAAAATGGTCATTTAGAAAGTTTTCTGCTGAAAACCACACAATGGATTACTATGGAAGGAAATACAAGGTACTGGTAAGTACGCTTCGAATTGCTTTCCAGGGTCAGCGCTGGGCTAAAAGATGCAGCACTGGGTTCTCTCCTGATAACAGGTGAGTAAATCGGAATTCGTAGTTCGGCTGACTTTAGAGGAATATTTGTACGTTTCAAAAAAGGACACTTGGAAACTTTTCTGGTGAAAACCACACAATGGATTCCTATGAAAGGATTCATAAGTTAATGGTAAGTACGCTTAGAATTACTTTTCAGGGTCAGTGCTGGTCTAAAAGTTGCAGCACTGGGTTCTCTCCTGATAACAGGTGAGTAAATCGAAATTTGGAGTTCGGCTGATTTTAGAGGAATATTTGTACGTTTCAAAAATGGACACTTAGAAACTTAACTGCTGAAAACTACACAATGGATTCCTATGGAAGGAAATACAAGTTACTGGTAAGTACGCTTAGAATTACTTTCCAGGGTCAGTGCTGGGCTAAAAGATGTAGCACTGGGTTCTCTCCAGATGACAGGTGATTAAATTGGAATTCGTAGTTCGACTTATTTTAGAGGAATATTTGTACGTTTCAAAAATGGACACTTAAAAACTTTTTTGCTGAAAACCACACAATGGATTCCTATGGAAGGAAATACAAGTTACTGGTAAGTACGCTTAGAATTACTTTCTAGGGTCAGTGCTGGGCTAAAAGATGCAGCCCTGGGTTCTCTCCTGATAACAGGTGAGTAAATAGGAATTCTTAGTTCTGCTGACTTTAGAGGAATATTTGTACGTTTCAAAAAAGGACACTTGGAAACTTTTCTGGTGAAAACCACACAATGGATTCCTATGAAAGGATTCATAAGTTAATGGTAAGTACGCTTAGAATTACTTTTCAGGGTCAGTGATGGGCTAAAAGTTGCAGCACTGGGTTCTCTCCTGATAACAGGTGAGTAAATCGAAATTTGGAGTTTGGCTGATTTTAGAGGAATATTTGTACGTTTCAAAAATGGACACTTAGAAACTTAACTGCTGAAAACTACACAATGGATTCCTATGTGAGGAAATACAAGTTACTGGTAAGTACGCTTAGAATTGCTTTTCAGGGTCAGTGCTGGGCTAATAGATGCAGCACTGGGTTCTCTCCTGATAACAGGTGAGTAAATCAGAATTCTGTGTTCGGCTTATTTTAGAGGAATATTTGTACGTTTCAAAAATGGAAAATTAGAAACTTTTCTGCTGAAAACCACACAATGGATTCCTTAGGAAGAAAATACAAGTTACTGGTAGGTACGCTTAGAACTACTTTTCAGGGTCAATGCTGGTCTAAAAGATGCAGCTCTGGGTTCTCTCCTGATAACAGGTGAGTAAATCGGAATTCGTAGTTCGGCTGATTTTAGAGGAATATTTGTACCTTTCAAAAATGGACACTTAGAAACGTTTCTGGTGATAACCACACAATGGTTGCCTATGGAAGGAAATACAAGTTACTGGTAAGTATGCTTAGAATTACTTTCCAGGGTCAGTGCTGGGCTAAAAGATGCAGCCCTGGGTTCTCTCCTGATAACAGGTTAGTAAATCGGAATTCGTAGTTCGACGGATTTTGGAGGAATATTTGTACGTTTCAAAAATGGACACTTAGAAACTTTTCTGCTGAAACACACACAATGGATTCCAATGGAAGGAAATACAAGTTACTGGTAAGTACGCTTAGAATTACTTTTCAGGGTCAGTGCTGGGCTCAAAGAGGCAGCACTGGGTTCTCTCCTGATAACAGGTGAGTAAATCGGAATTCGTAGTTCGGCTAATTTTAGAGGAATATTTGTACGTTTCAAAAATGGACACTTGGAAACTTTTCTGCTGAAAACCACACAATGGATTCTTATGGAAAGAAAGACAAGTTACTGGTAAGTTCACTTAGGATTACTTTTCAGGGTCAGTGCTGGGCTAAATAATGTAGCACTGGGTTCTCTCCTGACAACAATTGAGTAAATCGGAATTCGTAGTTTGAATAATTTTAAAGGAATATTTGGACGTTTCAAAAATGGACACTTAGAAACTTTTCTGCTGAAAACCACAGAATGGTTTCCTATGGAAGGAAATACAAGTTACTGGTAAGAACGCTTAAAATTACTTTTCAGGGTCAGTGCTGAGCTAAAAGATGTAGCACTGGGTTCTCTCCTGATAACAGAAGAGTAAATTGGAATTCGTAGTTCGGCTGATTTTAGAGGAATATTTGTACGTTTCAAAAATGGACACTTAGAATATTTTCTGGAGAAAACCACACAATGGATTCCTATTGAAGGAAATACAAGTTACTGGTAAGTACACTTAGAATTACTTTTCAGGGTCAGTGCTGGGCTAAAAGATGCAGCACTGGGTTCTCTCCTGATAGCAGGTGAATAAATCGGAATTCGTACTTCGGCTGATTTTAGAGGAATATATGTACATTTCAAAAATGGTCACTTAGAAAGTTTTCTGCTGAAAACCACACAATGGATTACTATGGAAGGAAATACAAGATACTGGTAAGTACGCTTCGAATTACTTTTCAGGGTCAGTGCTGGGCTAAATGATGCAGCACTGGGTTCTCTCCTGAAAACAATTGAGTAAATCGTAATTCGTAGTTCGGCTGATTTTAGAGGAATATTTGTACTTTTCAAAAATGGACAATTGGAAACTTTTCTGCTGAAAACCTCACAATGGATTCTTATGGAAGGAAAGACAAGTTACTGGTAAGTACGCTTAGAATTACTTTTCAGGGTTAGTGCTGGGCTAAATGATGCAGCACTGGGTTCTCTCCTGATAACAGGTGAGTAAATCGGAATTCGTAGTTCGGCTGATTTTAGAGGAATATTTGTACGTTTCAAAAATGGACACTTGGAATATTTTTTGGAGAAAACCACACAATGGATTCCTATGGAAGGAAATACAAGTTACTGGTAAGTATGCTTAGAATTACTTTTCAGGGTCAGTGCTGGGCTAAAAGATGCAGCACTGCATTCTCTCATGATAGCAGGTGAATAAATCGGAATTCGTAGTTCGGCTGATTTTAGAGGAATATATGTACGTTTCAAAAATGGTCATTTAGAAAGTTTTCTGCTAAAAAACACACAATGGATTACTATGGAAGGAAATACAAGGTACTGGTAAGTACGCTTTGAATTGCTTTCCAGGGTCAGCGCTGTGCTAAAAGATGCAGCACTGGGTTCTCTCCTGATAACAGGTGAGTAAATCGAAATTTGGATTTCAGCTGATTTTAGAGGATTATTTGTACGTTTCAAAATTGGACACTTAGAAACTTAACTGCTGAAAACTACACAATGGATTCCTATGGAAGGAAATACAAGTTACTGGTAAGTACGCTTAGAATTACTTTCCAGGGTCAGTGCTGGGCTAAAAGATGCAGCACTGGGTTCTCTCCTGATAACAGGTGGGTAAATTGGAATTCATAGTTCGACTGATTTTAGCGAAATATTTGTACGTTTCAAAAATGGCCACTTAGAAACTTTTCTGGTGAAAACCACACAATGGAATCCTAAGGAAGGAAATACAAGTTACTGGTAAGTACGCTTAGAATTACTTTCCAGAGTCAGTGCTGGGCTAAAAGATGCAGCACTGGGTTCTCTCCTGATAACAGGTGAGTAAATCGGAATTCGTAGTTTGGCTGTTTTAGAGGAATATTTGTACGTTTCAAAAATGGACGCTTGGAAACTTTTCTGGTAAAAACCACACAATGGATTCCTATGAAAGGATTTATAAGTTACTGGTAAGTACGCTTAGATTTACTTTTCAGGGTCAGTGCTGAGCTAAAAGATGTAGCACTGGGTTCTCTCCTGATAACAGAAGAGTAAATTGGAATTCGTAGTTCGGCTGATTTTAGAGGAATATTTGCACGTTTCAAAAATGGACACTTAGAATATTTTCTGGAGAAAACCACACAATGGATTCCTATGGAAGGAAATACAAGTTACTGGTAAGTACGCTTAGAATTACTTTTCAGGGTCAGTGCTGGGCTAAAAGATGCAGCACTGGGTTCTCTCCTGATAGCAGGTGAATAAATCGGAATTCGTACTTCGGCTGATTTTAGAGGAATATATGTACATTTCAAAAATGGTCACTTAGAAAGTTTTCTGCTGAAAACCACACAATGGATTACTATGGAAGGAAATACAAGGTACTGGTAAGTACGCTTCGAATTGCTTTCCAGGGTCAGCGCTGGGCTAAAAGATGCAGCACTGGGTTCTCTCCTGATAACAGGTGAGTAAATCGGAATTCGTAGTTCGGCTGACTTTAGAGGAATATTTGTACGTTTCAAAAAAGGACACTTGGAAAATTTTCTGGTGAAAACCACACAATGGATTCCTATGAAAGGATTCATAAGTTAATGGTAAGTACGCTTAGAATTACTTTTCAGGGTCAGTGCTGGTCTAAAAGTTGCAGCACTGGGTTCTCTCCTGATAACAGGTGAGTAAATCGAAATTTGGAGTCCGGCTGATTTTAGAGGAATATTTGTACGTTTCAAAAATGGACACTTAGAAACTTAACTGTTGAAAACTACACAATGGATTCCTATGGAAGGAAATACAAGTTACTGGTAAGTACGCTTAGAATTACTTTCCAGGGTCAGTGCTGGGCTAAAAGATGTAGCACTGGGTTCTCTCCAGATGACAGGTGATTAAATTGGAATTCGTAGTTCGACTTATTTTAGTGGAATATTTGTACGTTTCAAAAATGGACACTTAAAAACTTTTTTGCTGAAAACCACACAATGGATTCCTATGGAAGGAAATACAAGTTACTGGTAAGTACGCTTAGAATTACTTTCTAGGGTCAGTGCTGGGCTAAAAGATGCAGCCCTGGGTTCTCTCCTGATAACAGGTGAGTAAATAGGAATTCTTAGTTCGGCTGACTTTAGAGGAATATTTGTACGTTTCAAAAAAGGACACTTGGAAACTTTTCTGGTGAAAACCACACAATGGATTCCTATGAAAGGATTCATAAGTTAATGGTAAGTACGCTTAGAATTACTTTTCAGGGTCAGTGATGGGCTAAAAGTTGCAGCACTGGGTTCTCTCCTGATAACAGGTGAGTAAATCGAAATTTGGAGTTTGGCTGATTTTAGAGGAATATTTGTACGTTTCAAAAATGGACACTTAGAAACTTAACTGCTGAAAACTACACAATGGATTCCTATGTAGGGAAATACAAGTTACTGGTAAGTACGCTTAGAATTGCTTTTCAGGGTCAGTGCTGGGCTAATAGATGCAGCACTGGGTTCTCTCCTGATAACAGGTGAGTAAATCAGAATTCTGTGTTCGGCTTATTTTAGAGGAATATTTGTACGTTTCAAAAATGGAAAATTAGAAACTTTTCTGCTGAAAACCACACAATGGATTCCTTAGGAAGAAAATACAAGTTACTGGTAAGTACGCTTAGAACTACTTTTCAGGGTCAATGCTGGTCTAAAAGATGCAGCTCTGGGTTCTCTCCTGATAACAGGTGAGTAAATCGGAATTCCTAGTTCGGCTGATTTTAGAGGAATATTTGTACCTTTCAAAAATGGACACTTAGAAACGTTTCTGGTGATAACCACACAATGGTTGCCTATGGAAGGAAATACAAGTTACTGGTAAGTATGCTTAGAATTACTTTCCAGGGTCAGTGCTGGGCTAAAAGATGCAGCCCTGGGTTCTCTCCTGATAACAGGTTAGTAAATCGGAATTCGTAGTTCGACGGATTTTGGAGGAATATTTGTACGTTTCAAAAATGGACACTTAGAAACTTTTCTGCTGAAACACACACAATGGATTCCAATGGAAGGAAATACAAGTTACTGGTAAGTACGCTTAGAATTACATTTCAGGGTCAGTGCTAGGCTAAAAGATGCAGCACTGGGTTCTCTCCTGAAAACAGGTGATTAAATCGGAATTCGTAGTTCGGCTGATTTTAGAGGAATATTTGTACGTTTCAAAAATGGACAATTAGAAACTTTTCAGCTGAAAACCACCCAATGGATTCATATGGAAGAAAATACAAGTTACTGGCAAGTATGCTTAGAATTACTTTTCAGGGTCAGTGATGGGCTCAAAGAGGCAGCACTGGGTTCTCTCCTGATAACAGGTGAGTAAATCGGAATTCGTAGTTCGGCTGATTTTAGAGGAATATTTGTACGTTTCAAAAATGGACACTTGGAAACTTTTCTGCTGAAAACCACACAATGGATTCTTATGGAAACAAAGACAAGTTACTGGTAAGTTCACTTAGGATTACTTTTCAGGGTCAGTGCTGGGCTAAATAATGTAGCACTGGGTTCTCTCCTGACAACAATTGAGTAAATCGGAATTCGTAGTTTGAATAATTTTAAAGGAATATTTGGACGTTTCAAAAATGGACACTTAGAAACTTTTCTGCTGAAAACCACAGAATGGTTTCCTATGGAAGGAAATACAAGTTACTGGTAAGTACGCTTAAAATTACTTTTCAGGGTCAGTGCTGAGCTAAAAGATGTAGCACTGGGTTCTCTCCTGATAACAGAAGAGTAAATTGGAATTCGTAGTTCGGCTGATTTTAGAGGAATATTTGCACGTTTCAAAAATGGACACTTAGAATATTTTCTGGAGAAAACCACACAATGGATTCCTATGGAAGGAAATACAAGTTACTGGTAAGTACGCTTAGAATTACTTTTCAGGGCCAGTGCTGGGCTAAAAGATGCAGCACTGGGTTCTCTCCTGATAACAGGTGAGTAAATCGGAATTCGTAGTTCGGCTGATTTTAGAGGAATATTTGTACGTTTCAAAAATGGACACTTGGAAACTTTTCTGGTGAAAACCACACAATGGATTCCTATGAAAGGATTTACAAGTTACTGGTAAGTACGCTTACATTTACTTTTCAGGGTCAGTGCTGAGCTAAAAGATGTAGCACTGGGTTCTCTCCTGATAACAGAAGAGTAAATTGGAATTCGTAGTTCGGCTGATTTTAGAGGAATATTTGTACGTTTCAAAAATGGACACTTAGAATATTTTCTGGAGAAAACCACACAATGGATTCCTATGGAAGGAAATACAAGTTACTGGTAAGTACGCTTGGAATTACTTTTCAGGGTCAGTGCTGGGCTAAAAGATGCAGCACTGGGTTCTCTCCTGATAGCAGGTGAATAAATCAGAATTCGTACTTCGGCTGATTTTAGAGGAATATATGTACATTTCAAAAATGGTCACTTAGAAAGTTTTCTGCTGAAAACCACACAATGGATTACTATGGAAGGAAATACAAGGTACTGGTAAGTACGCTTCGAATTGCTTTCCAGGGTCAGCGCTGGGCTAAAAGATGCAGCACTGGGTTCTCTCCTGATAACAGGTGAGTAAATCGGAATTCGTAGTTCGGCTGACTTTAGAGGAATATTTGTACGTTTCAAAAAAGGACACTTGGAAACTTTTCTGGTGAAAACCACACAATGGATTCCTATGAAAGGATTCATAAGTTAATGGTAAGTACGCTTAGAATTACTTTTCAGGGTCAGTGCTGGTCTAAAAGTTGCAGCACTGGGTTCTCTCCTGATAACAGGTGAGTAAATCAAAATTTGGAGTTCGGCTGATTTTAGAGGAATATTTGTACGTTTCAAAAATGGACACTTAGAAACTTAACTGCTGAAAACTACACAATGGATTCCTATGGAAGGAAATACAAGTTACTGGTAAGTACGCTTAGAATTACTTTCCAGGGTCAGTGCTGGGCTAAAAGATGTAGCACTGGGTTCTCTCCAGATGACAGGTGATTAAATTGGAATTCGTAGTTCGACTTATTTTAGAGGAATATTTGTACGTTTCAAAAATGGACACTTAAAAACTTTTTTGCTGAAAACCACACAATGGATTCCTATGGAAGGAAATACAAGTTACTGGTAAGTACGCTTAGAATTACTTTCTAGGGTCAGTGCTGGGCTAAAAGATGCAGCCCTGGGTTCTCTCCTGATAACAGGTGAGTAAATAGGAATTCTTAGTTCGGCTGACTTTAGAGGAATATTTGTACGTTTCAAAAAAGGACACTTGGAAACTTTTCTGGTGAAAACCACACAATGGATTCCTATGAAAGGATTCATAAGTTAATGGTAAGTACGCTTAGAATTACTTTTCAGGGTCAGTGATGGGCTAAAAGTTGCAGCACTGGGTTCTCTCCTGATAACAGGTGAGTAAATCGAAATTTGGAGTTTGGCTGATTTTAGAGGAATATTTGTACGTTTCAAAAATGGACACTTAGAAACTTAACTGCTGAAAACTACACAATGGATTCCTATGTGAGGAAATACAAGTTACTGGTAAGTACGCTTAGAACTACTTTTCAGGGTCAATGCTGGTCTAAAAGATGCAGCTCTGGGTTCTCTCCTGATAACAGGTGAGTAAATCGGAATTCGTAGTTCTGCTGATTTTAGAGGAATATTTATACCTTTCAAAAATGGACACTTAGAAACGTTTCTGGTGATAACCACACAATGGTTGCCTATGGAAGGAAATACAAGTTACTGGTAAGTATGCTTAGAATTACTTTCCAGGGTCAGTGCTGGGCTAAAAGATGCAGCCCTGGGTTCTCTCCTGATAACAGGTTAGTAAATCGGAATTCGTAGTTCGACGGATTTTGGAGGAATATTTGTACGTTTCAAAAATGGACACTTAGAAACTTTTCTGCTGAAACACACACAATGGATTCCAATGGAAGGAAATACAAGTTACTGGTAAGTACGCTTAGAATTACATTTCAGGGTCAGTGCTAGGCTAAAAGATGCAGCACTGGGTTCTCTCCTGAAAACAGGTGATTAAATCGGAATTCGTAGTTCGGCTGATTTTAGAGGAATATTTGTACGTTTCAAAAATGGACAATTAGAAACTTTTCAGCTGAAAACCACCCAATGGATTCATATGGAAGAAAATACAAGTTACTGGCAAGTATGCTTAGAATTACTTTTCAGGGTCAGTGCTGGGCTCAAAGAGGCAGCACTGGGTTCTCTCCTGATAACAGGTGAGTAAATCGGAATTCGTAGTTCGGCTGATTTTAGAGGAATATTTGTACGTTTCAAAAATGGACACTTGGAAACTTTTCTGCTGAAAACCACACAATGGATTCTTATGGAAAGAAAGACAAGTTACTGGTAAGTTCACTTAGGATTACTTTTCAGGGTCAGTGCTGGGCTAAATAATGTAGCACTGGGTTCTCTCCTGACAACAATTGAGTAAATCGGAATTCGTAGTTTGAATAATTTTAAAGGAATATTTGGACGTTTCAAAAATGGACACTTAGAAACTTTTCTGCTGAAAACCACAGAATGGTTTCCTATGGAAGGAAATACAAGTTACTGGTAAGTACGCTTAAAATTACTTTTCAGGGTCAGTGCTGAGCTAAAAGATGTAGCACTGGGTTCTCTCCTGATAACAGAAGAGTAAATTGGAATTCGTAGTTCGGCTGATTTTAGAGGAATATTTGTACGTTTCAAAAATGGACACTTAGAATATTTTCTGGAGAAAACCACACAATGGATTCCTATGGAAGGAAATACAAGTTACTGGTAAGTACGCTTAGAATTACTTTTCAGGGTCAGTGCTGGGCTAAAAGATGCAGCACTGGGTTCTCTCCTGATAACAGGTGAGTAAATCGGAATTCGTAGTTCGGCTGATTTTAGAGGAATATTTGTACTTTTCAAAAATGGACACTTGGAAACTTTTCTAGTGAAAACCACACAATGGATTCCTATGAAAGGATTTACAAGTTACTGGTAAGTACGCTTACATTTACTTTTCAGGGTCAGTGCTGAGCTAAAAGATGTAGCACTGGGTTCTCTCCTGAGAACAGAAGAGTAAATTGGAATTCGTAGTTCGGCTGATTTTAGAGGAATATTTGTACGTTTCAAAAATGGACACTTAGAATATTTTCTGGAGAAAACCACACAATGGATTCCTATGGAAGGAAATACAAGTTACTGGTAAGTACGCTTAGAATTACTTTTCAGGGTCAGTGCTGGGCTAAAAGATGCAGCACTGGGTTCTCTCCTGATAGCAGGTGAATAAATCGGAATTCGTACTTCGGCTGATTTTAGAGGAATATATGTACATTTCAAAAATGGTCACTTAGAAAGTTTTCTGCTGAAAACCACACAATGGAATACTATGGAAGTAAATACAAGGTACTGGTAAGTACGCTTCGAATTACTTTTCAGGGTCAGTGCTGGGCTAACTGATGCAGCACTGGATCCTCTCCTGACAACAATTGAGTAAATCGGAATTCGTAGTTTGGCTGATTTTAGAGGAATATTTGTACTTTTCAAAAATGGACAGTTGGAAACTTTTCTGCTGAAAACCACACAATGGATTCTTATGGTAAGAAAGACAAGTTACTGGTAAGTACGCTTAGGATTACTTTTCAGGGTCAGTGCTAGGCTAAAATAATGCAGCACTGGGTTCTCTCCTGATAACAGGTGAGTAAATCGGAATTCGTAGTTCGACTGATTTTGGAGGAATATTTGTACGTTTCAAAAATGGACGTTTAGAAACTTTTCTGCTGAAAACCACACAATGGATTCCCATGGAAGGAAATACAATTTACTGGTAAGTACGCTTAGAATTACTTTTCAGGGTCAGTGCTGGGCTAAATGATGCAGCACTGGGTTCTCTCCTGACAACAATTGAGTAAATCAGAATTTGTAGTTCGAAACATTTTAGAGGAATATTTGGACGTTTCAAAAATGGACACTTAGAAACTTTTCTGCTGAAAACCACAGAATGGTTTCCTATGGAAGGAAACACAAGTTACTGGTAAGTACGCTTAAAATTACTTTTCAGGGTCAGTGCTGGGCTAAAAGATGCAGCACAGGGTTCTCTCCTAATAACAGGTGAGTAAACCGGAATTCTTAGTTCGGCTGATTTTAGAGGAATATTTGTACGTTTCAAAAATGGACACTTGGAAACTTTTTTGGTGAAAACCACACAATGGATTCCTATGAAAGGATTTATAAGTTACTGGTAAGTACGCTTAGATTTACTTTTCAGGGTCAGTGCTGAGCTAAAAGATGTAGCACTGGGTTCTCTTCTGACAACAATTGAGTAAATCGGAATTCGTAGTTCGGCTGATTTTGGAGGAATATTTGTACGTTTCAAAAATGGACATTTAGAAACTTTTCTGCTGAAAACCACACAATGGATTCCCATGGAAGGAAATACAATTTACTGGTAAGTATGCTTAGAATTACTTTTCAGGGTCAGTGCTGGGCTAAATGATGCAGCACTGGGTTCTCTCCTGACAACAATTGAGTAAATCGGAATTTGTAGTTCGAAACATTTTAGAGGAATATTTGGACGTTTCAAAAATGGACACTTAGAAACTTTTTTGCTGAAAACCACAGAATGGTTTCCTATGGAAGGAAACACAAGTTACTGGTAAGTACGCTTAAAATTACTTTTCAGGGTCAGTGCTGGGCTAAAAGATGCAGCACAGGGTTCTCTCCTAATAACAGGTGAGTAAACCGGAATTCTTAGTTCGGCTGATTTTAGAGGAATATTTGTACGTTTCAAAAATGGACACTTGGAAACTTTTTTGGTGAAAACCACACAATGGATTCCTATGGAAGGAAATACAAGTTACTGGTAAGAACGCTTAGAATTACTTTTCAGGGTCAGTGCTGGGCTAAAAGATGCAGCACTGCGTTCTCTCATGATAGCAGGTGAATAAATCGGAATTCGTTGTTCGGCTGATTTTAGAGGAATATATGTACGTTTCAAAAAGGGTCACTTAGAAAGTTTTCTGCTGAAAACCACACAATGGATTACTATGGAAGGAAATACAAGGTACTGGTAAGTACGCTTCGAATTGCTTTCCAGGGTCAGCGCTGTGCTAAAAGATGCAGCACTGGGTTCTCTCCTGATAACAGGTGAGTAAATCGAAATTTGGAGTTCAGATGATTTTAGAGGATTATTTGTACGTTTCAAAAATGGACACTTAGAAACTTAACTGCTGAAAACTACACAATGGATTCCTATGGAAGGAATTACAAGTTACTGGTAAGTACGCTTAGAATTACTTTCCAGGGTCAGTGCTGGGCTAAAAGATGCAGCACTGGGTTCTCTCCTGATAACAGGTAAGTAAATTGGAATTCATAGTTCGACTGATTTTAGAGAAATATTTGTACGTTTCAAAAATGGCCACTTAGAAACTTTTCTGCTGAAAACCACACAATGTAATCCTGAGGAAGGAAATACAAGTTACTGGTAAGTACGCTTAGAATTACTTTCCAGAGTCAGTGCTGGGCTAAAAGATGCAGCACTGGCTTCTCTCCTGATAACAGGTGAGTAAATTGGAATTCATAGTACGACTGATTTTAGAGAAATATTTGTACGGTTCAAAAATGGCCACTTAGAAACTTTTCTGCTGAAAACCACACAATGTAATCCTAAGGAAGGAAATACAAGTTACTGGTAAGTACGCTTGGAATTACTTACTAGAGTCAGTGCTGGGCTAAAAGATGCAGCCCTGGGTTCTCTCCTGATAACAGGTTAGTAAATCGGAATTCGTAGTTCGACGGATTTTGGAGGAATATTTGTACGTTTCAAAAATGGACACTTAGAAACTTTTCTGCTGAAACACACACAATGGATTCCAATGGAAGGAAATACAAGTTACTGGTAAGTACGCTTAGAATTACATTTCAGGGTCAGTGCTAGGCTAAAAGATGCAGCACTGGGTTCTCTCCTGAAAACAGGTGATTAAATCGGAATTCGTAGTTCGGCTGATTTTAGAGGAATATTTGTACGTTTCAAAAATGGACAATTAGAAACTTTTCAGCTGAAAACCACCCAATGGATTCATATGGAAGAAAATACAAGTTACTGGCAAGTATGCTTAGAATTACTTTTCAGGGTCAGTGCTGGGCTCAAAGAGGCAGCACTGGGTTCTCTCCTGATAACAGGTGAGTAAATCGGAATTCGTAGTTCGGCTGATTTTAGAGGAATATTTGTACGTTTCAAAAATGGACACTTGGAAACTTTTCTGCTGAAAACCACACAATGGATTCTTATGGAAAGAAAGACAAGTTACTGGTAAGTTCACTTAGGATTACTTTTCAGGGTCAGTGCTGGGCTAAATAATGTAGCACTGGGTTCTCTCCTGACAACAATTGAGTAAATCGGAATTCGTAGTTTGAATAATTTTAAAGGAATATTTGGACGTTTCAAAAATGGACACTTAGAAACTTTTCTGCTGAAAACCACAGAATGGTTTCCTATGGAAGGAAATACAAGTTACTGGTAAGTACGCTTAAAATTACTTTTCAGGGTCAGTGCTGAGCTAAAAGATGTAGCACTGGGTTCTCTCCTGATAACAGAAGAGTAAATTGGAATTCGTAGTTCGGCTGATTTTAGAGGAATATTTGTACGTTTCAAAAATGGACACTTAGAATATTTTCTGGAGAAAACCACACAATGGATTCCTATGGAAGGAAATACAAGTTACTGGTAAGTATGCTTAGAATTACTTTTCAGGGTCAGTGCTGGGCTAAAAGATGCAGCACTGGGTTCTCTCCTGATAACAGGTGAGTAAATCGGAATTCGTAGTTCGGCTGATTTTAGAGGAATATTTGTACTTTTCAAAAATGGACACTTGGAAACTTTTCTGGTGAAAACCACACAATGGATTCCTATGAAAGGATTTACAAGTTACTGGTAAGTACGCTTACATTTACTTTTCAGGGTCAGTGCTGAGCTAAAAGATGTAGCACTGGGTTCTCTCCTGATAACAGAAGAGTAAATTGGAATTCGTAGTTCGGCTGATTTTAGAGGAATATTTGTACGTTTCAAAAATGGACACTTAGAATATTTTCTGGAGAAAACCACACAATGGATTCCTATGGAAGGAAATACAAGTTACTGGTAAGTACGCTTAGAATTACTTTTCAGGGTCAGTGCTGGGCTAAAAGATGCAGCACTGGGTTCTCTCCTGATAGCAGGTGAATAAATCGGAATTCGTACTTCGGCTGATTTTAGAGGAATATATGTACATTTCAAAAATGGTCACTTAGAAAGTTTTCTGCTGAAAACCACACAATGGAATACTATGGAAGTAAATACAAGCTACTGGTAAGTACGCTTCGAATTACTTTTCAGGGTCAGTGCTGGGCTAACTGATGCAGCACTGGATCCTCTCCTGACAACAATTGAGTAAATCGGAATTCGTAGTTTGGCTGATTTTAGAGGAATATTTGTACTTTTCAAAAATGGACAGTTGGAAACTTTTCTGCTGAAAACCACACAATGGATTCTTATGGTAAGAAAGACAAGTTACTGGTAAGTACGCTTAGGATTACTTTTCAGGGTCAGTGCTAGGCTAAAAAATGCAGCACTGGGTTCTCTCCTGATAACAGGTGAGTAAATCGGAATTCGTAGTTCGACTGATTTTGGAGGAATATTTGTATGTTTCAAAAATGGACGTTTAGAAACTTTTCTGCTGAAAACCACACAATGGATTCCCATGGAAGGAAATACAATTTACTGGTAAGTACGCTTAGAATTACTTTTCAGGGTCAGTGCTGGGCTAAATGATGCAGCACTGGGTTCTCTCCTGACAACAATTGAGTAAATCGGAATTTGTAGTTCGAAACATTTTAGAGGAATATTTGGACGTTTCAAAAATGGACACTTAGAAACTTTTCTGCTGAAAACCACAGAATGGTTTCCTATGGAAGGAAATACAAGTTACTGGTAAGTACGCTTAAAATTACTTTTCAGGGTCAGTGCTGGGCTAAAAGATGCAGCACAGGGTTCTCTCCTAATAACAGGTGAGTAAACCGGAATTCTTAGTTCGGCTGATTTTAGAGGAATATTTGTACGTTTCAAAAATGGACACTTGGAAACTTTTTTGGTGAAAACCACACAATGGATTCCTATGAAAGGATTTATAAGTTACTGGTAAGTACGCTTAGATTTACTTTTCAGGGTCAGTGCTGAGCTAAAAGATGTAGCACTGGGTTCTCTTCTGACAACAATTGAGTAAATCGGAATTCGTAGTTCGGCTGATTTTGGAGGAATATTTGTACGTTTCAAAAATGGACACTTAGAATATTTTCTGGAGAAAACCACTCACTGGATTCCTATGGAAGGATATAAAAGTTACTGGTAAGAACGCTTAGAATTACTTTTCAGGGTCAGTGCTGGGCTAAAAGATGCAGCACTGCGTTCTCTCATGATAGCAGGTGAATAAATCGGAATTCGTTGTTCGGCTGATTTTAGAGGAATATATGTACGTTTCAAAAATGGTCACTTAGAAAGTTTTCTGCTGAAAACCACACAATGGATTACTATGGAAGGAAATACAAGGTACTGGTAAGTACGCTTCGAATTGCTTTCCAGGGTCAGCGCTGTGCTAAAAGATGCAGCACTGGGTTCTCTCCTGATAACAGGTGAGTAAATCGAAATTTGGAGTTCAGATGATTTTAGAGGATTATTTGTACGTTTCAAAAATGGACACTTAGAAACTTAACTGCTGAAAACTACACAATGGATTCCTATGGAAGGAATTACAAGTTACTGGTAAGTACGCTTAGAATTACTTTCCAGGGTCAGTGCTGGGCTAAAAGATGCAGCACTGGGTTCTCTCCTGATAACAGGTGAGTAAATTGGAATTCATAGTTCGACTGATTTTAGAGAAATATTTGTACGTTTCAAAAATGGCCACTTAGAAACTTTTCTGCTGAAAACCACACAATGTAATCCTAAGGAAGGAAATACAAGTTACTGGTAAGTACGCTTAGAATTACTTTCCAGAGTCAGTGCTGGGCTAAAAGATGCAGCACTGGGTTCTCTCCTGATAACAGGTGAGTAAATTGGAATTCATAGTACGACTGATTTTAGAGAAATATTTGTACGGTTCAAAAATGGCCACTTAGAAACTTTTCTGCTGAAAACCACACAATGTAATCCTAAGGAAGGAAATACAAGTTACTGGTAAGTACACTTAGAATTACTTTCCAGAGTCAGTGCTGGGCTAAAAGATGCAGCACTGGGTTCTCTCCTGATAACAGGTGAGTAAATCGGAATTCGTAGTTTGGCTGATTTTAGAGGAATATTTGACGTTTCAAAAATGGACACTTGGAAACTTTTCTGGTGAAAACCACACAATGGATTCCTATGAAAGGATTTATAAGTTACTGGTAAGTACGCTTAGATTTACTTTTCAGGGTCAGTGCTGAGCTAAAGGATGTAGCACTGGGTTCTCTCCTGATAACAGGTGAGTAAATCTGAATTCGTAGTTCGGCTGATTTTAGAGGAATATTAGTAAGTTTCAAAAATGGACACTTGGAAACTTTTCTGGTGAAAACCACACAATGGATTCCTATGAAAGGATTTACAAGTTACTGATAAGTATGCTTAAATTTACTTTTCAGGGTCAGTGCTGAGCTAAAAGATGTAGCACTGGGTTCTCTCCTGATAACAGAAGAGTAAATTGGAATTCGTAGTTCGGCTGATTTTAGAGGAATATTTGTACGTTTCAAAAACGGACACTTAGAATATTTTCTGGAGAAAACCACACAATGGATTCCTATGGAAGGAAATACAAGTTACTGGTAAGTACGCTTAGAATTACTTTTCAGGGTCAGTGCTGGGCTAAAAGATGCAGCACTGGGTTCTCTCCTGATAGCAGGTGAATAAATCAGAATTCGTACTTCGGCTGATTTTAGAGGAATATATGTACATTTCAAAAATGGTCACTTAGAAAGTTTTCTGCTGAAAACCACACAATGGATTACTGTGGAAGGAAATACAAGGTACTGGTAAGTACGCTTCGAATTGCTTTCCAGGGTCAGCGCTGGGCTAAAAGATGCAGCACTGGGTTTTCTCCTGATAACAGGTGAGTAAATCGGAATTCGTAGTTCGGCTGACTTTAGAGGAATATTTGTACGTTTCAAAAAAGGACACTTGGAAACTTTTCTGGTGAAAACCACACAATGGATTCCTATGAAAGAATTCATAAGTTAATGGTAATTACGCTTAGAATTACTTTTCAGGGTCAGTGCTGGTCTGAAAGTTGCAGCACTGGGTTCTCTCCTGATAACAGGTGAGTAAATCGAAATTTGGAGTTCGGCTGATTTTAGAGGAATATTTGTATGTTTCAAAAATGGACACTTAGAAACTTAACTGCTGAAAACTACACAATGGATTCCTATGGAAGGAAATACAAGTTACTGGTAAGTACGCTTAGAATTACTTTCCAGGGTCAGTGCTGGGCTAAAAGATGTAGCACTGGGTTCTCTCCAGATGACAGGTGATTAAATTGGAATTCGTAGTTCGACTTATTTTAGAGGAATATTTGTACATTTCAAAAATGGACACTTAAAAACTTTTTTGCTGAAAACCACACAATGGATTCCTATGGAAGGAAATACAAGTTACTGGTAAGTACGCTTAGAATTACTTTCTAGGGTCAGTGCTGGGCTAAAAGATGCAGCCCTGGGTTCTCTCCTGATAACAGGTGAGTAAATAGGAATTCTTAGTTCGGCTGACTTTAGAGGAATATTTGTACATTTCAAAAAAGGACACTTGGAAACTTTTCTGGTGAAAACCACACAATGGATTCCTATGAAAGGATTCATAAGTTAATGGTAAGTACGCTTAGAATTACTTTTCAGGGTCAGTGATGGGCTAAAAGTTGCAGCACTGGGTTCTCTCCTGATAACAGGTGAGTAAATCGAAATTTGGAGTTCGGCTGATTTTAGAGGAATATTTGTACGTTTCAAAAATGGACACTTAGAAACTTAACTGCTGAAAACTACACAATGGATTCCTATGGAAGGAAATACAAGTTACTGGTAAGTACGCTTAGAATTACTTTCCAGGGTCAGTGCTGGGCTAAAAGATGCAGCACTGGGTTCTCTCCAGATGACAGGTGATTAAATTGGAATTCGTAGTTCGACTTATTTTAGAGGAATATTTGTACGTTTCAAAAATGGAAAATTAGAAACTTTTCTGCTGAAAACCACACAATGGATTCCTTAGGAAGAAAATACAAGTTACTGGTATGTACGCTTAGAATTGCTTTTCAGGGTCAGTGCTGGGCTAATAGATGCAGCACTGGGTTCTCTCCTGATAACAAGTGACTAAATAGGAATTTGTAGTTCGGCTGATTTTAGAAGAATATTTGTAAGTTTCAAAAATGGACACTTAGAAACGTTTCTGGTGAAAACCACACAATGGTTTCCTATGGAAGGAAATACAAGTTACTGGTAAGTACGCTTAGAATTACTTTTCAGGGTCAGTGCTGGGCTAAAAGATGCAGCACTGGGTTCTCTCCTGATAACAGGTGAGTAAATCAGAATTCGAAGTTCGGCTGATATTAGAGGAATATTTGTACGTTTCAAAAATGGACACTTGGAAACTTTTCTGGTGAAAACTACTCAATGGATTCCTATGGAAGGAAATACAAGTTACTTGTAAGTACGCTTAGAACTACTTTTCAGGGTCAATGCTGGTCTAAAAGATGCAGCTCTGGGTTCTCTCCTGATAATAGGTGAGTAAATCGGATCTCGTAGTTCGGCTGATTTTAGAGGAATATTTGTACCTTTCAAAAATGGACACTTAGAAACGTTTCTGGTGATAACCACACAATGGTTGCCTATGGAAGGAAATACAAGTTACTGGTAAGTATGCTTAGAATTACTTTCCAGGGTCAGTGCTGGGCTAAAAGATGCAGCCCTGGGTTCTCTCCTGATAACAGGTTAGTAAATCGGAATTCGTAGTTCGACGGATTTTGGAGGAATATTTGTACGTTTCAAAAATGGACACTTAGAAACTTTTCTGCTGAAACACACACATTGGATTCCAATGGAAGGAAATACAAGTTACTGGTAAGTACGCTTAGAATTACATTTCAGGGTCAGTGCTAGGCTAAAAGATGCAGCACTGGGTTCTCTCCTGAAAACAGGTGATTAAATCGGAATTCGTAGTTCGGCTGATTTTAGAGGAATATTTGTATGTTTCAAAAATGGACAATTAGAAACTTTTCAGCTGAAAACCACACAATGGATTCATATGGAAGAAAATACAAGTTACTGGCAAGTATGCTTAGAATTACTTTTCAGGGTCAGTGCTGGGCTCAAAGAGGCAGCACTGGGTTCTCTCCTGATAACAGGTGAGTAAATCGGAATTCGTAGTTCGGCTGATTTTAGAGGAATATTTGTACGTTTCAAAAATGGACACTTGGAAACTTTTCTGCTGAAAACCACACAATGGATTCTTATGGAAGGAAAGACAAGTTACTGGTAAGTTCGCTTAGGATTACTTTTCAGGGTCAGTGCTGGGCTAAATAATGCAGCACTGGGTTCTCTCCTGACAACAATTGAGTAAATCGGAATTTGTAGTTTGAATAATTTTAAAGGAATATTTGGACGTTTCAAAAATGGACACTTAGAAACTTTTCTGCTGAAAACCACAGAATGGTTTCCTATGGAAGGAAATACAAGTTACTGGTAAGTACGCTTAAAATTAATTTTCAGGGTCAGTGCTGAGCTAAAAGATGTAGCACTGGGTTCTCTCCTGATAACAGAAGAGTAAATTGGAATTCGTAGTTCGGCTGATTTTAGAGGAATATTTGTACGTTTCAAAAATGGACACTTAGAATATTTTCTGGAGAAAACCACACAATGGATTCCTATGGAAGGAAATACAAGTTACTGGTAAGTACGCTTAGAATTACTTTTCAGGGTCAGTGCTGGGCTAAAAGATGCAGCACTGGGTTCTCTCCTGATAACAGGTGAGTAAATCGGAATTCGTAGTTCGGCTGATTTTAGAGGAATATTTGTACTTTTCAAAAATGGACACTTGGAAACTTTTCTGGTGAAAACCACACAATGGATTCCTATGAAAGGATTTACAAGTTACTGGTAAGTACGCTTACATTTACTTTTCAGGGTCAGTGCTGAGCTAAAAGATGTAGCACTGGGTTCTCTCCTGATAACAGAAGAGTAAATTGGAATTCGTAGTTCGGCTGATTTTAGAGGAATATTTGTACGTTTCAAAAATGGACACTTAGAATATTTTCTGGAGAAAACCACACAATGGATTCCTATGGAAGGAAATACAAGTTACTGGTAAGTACGCTTAGAATTACTTTTCAGGGTCAGTGCTGGGCTAAAAGATGCAGCACTGGGTTCTCTCCTGATAGCAGGTGAATAAATCGGAATTCGTACTTCGGCTGATTTTAGAGGAATATATGTACATTTCAAAAATGGTCACTTAGAAAGTTTTCTGCTGAAAACCACACAATGGAATACTATGGAAGTAAATACAAGGTACTGGTAAGTACGCTTCGAATTACTTTTCAGGGTCAGTGCTGGGCTAACTGATGCAGCACTGGATCCTCTCCTGACAACAATTGAGTAAATCGGAATTCGTAGTTTGGCTGATTTTAGAGGAATATTTGTACTTTTCAAAAATGGACAGTTGGAAACTTTTCTGCTGAAAACCACACAATGGATTCTTATGGTAAGAAAGACAAGTTACTGGTAAGTACGCTTAGGATTACTTTTCAGGGTCAGTGCTAGGCTAAAAAATGCAGCACTGGGTTCTCTCCTGATAACAGGTGAGTAAATCGGAATTCGTAGTTCGACTGATTTTGGAGGAATATTTGTATGTTTCAAAAATGGACGTTTAGAAACTTTTCTGCTGAAAACCACACAATGGATTCCCATGGAAGGAAATACAATTTACTGGTAAGTACGCTTAGAATTACTTTTCAGGGTCAGTGCTGGGCTAAATGATGCAGCACTGGGTTCTCTCCTGACAACAATTGAGTAAATCGGAATTTGTAGTTCGAAACATTTTAGAGGAATATTTGGACGTTTCAAAAATGGACACTTAGAAACTTTTCTGCTGAAAACCACAGAATGGTTTCCTATGGAAGGAAATACAAGTTACTGGTAAGTACGCTTAAAATTACTTTTCAGGGTCAGTGCTGGGCTAAAAGATGCAGCACAGGGTTCTCTCCTAATAACAGGTGAGTAAACCGGAATTCTTAGTTCGGCTGATTTTAGAGGAATATTTGTACGTTTCAAAAATGGACACTTGGAAACTTTTTTGGTGAAAACCACACAATGGATTCCTATGAAAGGATTTATAAGTTACTGGTAAGTACGCTTAGATTTACTTTTCAGGGTCAGTGCTGAGCTAAAAGATGTAGCACTGGGTTCTCTTCTGACAACAATTGAGTAAATCGGAATTCGTAGTTCGGCTGATTTTGGAGGAATATTTGTACGTTTCAAAAATGGACACTTAGAATATTTTCTGGAGAAAACCACACAATGGATTCCTATGGAAGGAAATACAAGTTACTGGTAAGAACGCTTAGAATTACTTTTCAGGGTCAGTGCTGGGCTAAAAGATGCAGCACTGCGTTCTCTCATGATAGCAGGTGAATAAATCGGAATTCGTTGTTCGGCTGATTTTAGAGGAATATATGTACGTTTCAAAAATGGTCACTTAGAAAGTTTTCTGCTGAAAACCACACAATGGATTACTATGGAAGGAAATACAAGGTACTGGTAAGTACGCTTCGAATTGCTTTCCAGGGTCAGCGCTGTGCTAAAAGATGCAGCACTGGGTTCTCTCCTGATAACAGGTGAGTAAATCGAAATTTGGAGTTCAGATGATTTTAGAGGATTATTTGTACGTTTCAAAAATGGACACTTAGAAACTTAACTGCTGAAAACTACACAATGGATTCCTATGGAAGGAATTACAAGTTACTGGTAAGTACGCTTAGAATTACTTTCCAGGGTCAGTGCTGGGCTAAAAGATGCAGCACTGGGTTCTCTCCTGATAACAGGTGAGTAAATTGGAATTCATAGTTCGACTGATTTTAGAGAAATATTTGTACGTTTCAAAAATGGCCACTTAGAAACTTTTCTGCTGAAAACCACACAATGTAATCCTAAGGAAGGAAATACAAGTTACTGGTAAGTACGCTTAGAATTACTTTCCAGAGTCAGTGCTGGGCTAAAAGATGCAGCACTGGGTTCTCTCCTGATAACAGGTGAGTAAATTGGAATTCATAGTACGACTGATTTTAGAGAAATATTTGTACGGTTCAAAAATGGCCACTTAGAAACTTTTCTGCTGAAAACCACACAATGTAATCCTAAGGAAGGAAATACAAGTTACTGGTAAGTACACTTAGAATTACTTTCCAGAGTCAGTGCTGGGCTAAAAGATGCAGCACTGGGTTCTCTCCTGATAACAGGTGAGTAAATCGGAATTCGTAGTTTGGCTGATTTTAGAGGAATATTTGACGTTTCAAAAATGGACACTTGGAAACTTTTCTGGTGAAAACCACACAATGGATTCCTATGAAAGGATTTATAAGTTACTGGTAAGTACGCTTAGATTTACTTTTCAGGGTCAGTGCTGAGCTAAAGGATGTAGCACTGGGTTCTCTCCTGATAACAGGTGAGTAAATCAGAATTCGTAGTTCGGCTGATTTTAGAGGAATATTAGTAAGTTTCAAAAATGGACACTTGGAAACTTTTCTGGTGAAAACCACACAATGGATTCCTATGAAAGGATTTACAAGTTACTGATAAGTATGCTTAAATTTACTTTTCAGGGTCAGTGCTGAGCTAAAAGATGTAGCACTGGGTTCTCTCCTGATAACAGAAGAGTAAATTGGAATTCGTAGTTCGGCTGATTTTAGAGGAATATTTGTACGTTTCAAAAACGGACACTTGGAAACTTTTCTGGTGAAAACTACTCAATGGATTCCTATGGAAGGAAATACAAGTTACTTGTAAGTACGCTTAGAACTACTTTTCAGGGTCAATTCTGGTCTAAAAGATGCAGCTCTGGGTTCTCTCCTGATAACAGGTGAGTAAATCGGATCTCGTAGTTCGGCTGATTTTAGAGGAATATTTGTACCTTTCAAAAATGGACACTTAGAAACGTTTCTGGTGATAACCACACAATGGTTGCCTATGGAAGGAAATACAAGTTACTGGTAAGTATGCTTAGAATTACTTTCCAGGGTCAGTGCTGGGCTAAAAGATGCAGCCCTGGGTTCTCTCCTGATAACAGGTTAGTAAATCGGAATTCGTAGTTCGACGGATTTTGGAGGAATATTTGTACGTTTCAAAAATGGACACTTAGAAACTTTTCTGCTGAAACACACACATTGGATTCCAATGGAAGGAAATACAAGTTACTGGTAAGTACGCTTAGAATTACATTTCAGGGTCAGTGCTAGGCTAAAAGATGCAGCACTGGGTTCTCTCCTGAAAACAGGTGATTAAATCGGAATTCGTAGTTCGGCTGATTTTAGAGGAATATTTGTACGTTTCAAAAATGGACAATTAGAAACTTTTCAGCTGAAAACCACACAATGGATTCATATGGAAGAAAATACAAGTTACTGGCAAGTATGCTTAGAATTACTTTTCAGGGTCAGTGCTGGGCTCAAAGAGGCAGCACTGGGTTCTCTCCTGATAACAGGTGAGTAAATCGGAATTCGTAGTTCGGCTGATTTTAGAGGAATATTTGTACGTTTCAAAAATGGACACTTGGAAACTTTTCTGCTGAAAACCACACAATGGATTCTTATGGAAGGAAAGACAAGTTACTGGTAAGTTCGCTTAGGATTACTTTTCAGGGTCAGTGCTGGGCTAAATAATGCAGCACTGGGTTCTCTCCTGACAACAATTGAGTAAATCGGAATTCGTAGTTTGAATAATTTTAAAGGAATATTTGGACGTTTCAAAAATGGACACTTAGAAACTTTTCTGCTGAAAACCACAGAATGGTTTCCTATGGAAGGAAATACAAGTTACTGGTAAGTACGCTTAAAATTAATTTTCAGGGTCAGTGCTGAGCTAAAAGATGTAGCACTGGGTTCTCTCCTGATAACAGAAGAGTAAATTGGAATTCGTAGTTCGGCTGATTTTAGAGGAATATTTGTACGTTTCAAAAATGGACACTTAGAAACTTTTCTGCTGAATTCACACAATGGTTTCCTATGGAAGGAAATACAAGTTACTGGTAAGTACGCTTAGAATTACTTTTCAGGGTCAGTGCTGGGCTAAAAGATGTATCTCTGGGTTCTCTCCTGATAACAGTAGAGTAAATCGGAATTCGTAGTTTGGCTGATTTTAGAGGAATATTTGTACGTTTCAAAAATGGACACTTAGAAACTTTTCTGCTGAAAACCCCACAATGGATTCCTATGGAAGGAAATACAAGTTACTGGTAAGTACGCTTAGAATTACTTTTCAGGGTCAGTGCTGGGCTAAAAGATGCAGCACTGGGTTCTCTCCTGATAGCAGGTGAATAAATCGGAATTCGTACTTCGGCTGATTTTAGAGGAATATATGCACATTTCAAAAATGGTCACTTAGAAAGTTTTCTGCTGAAAACCACACAATGGAATACTATGGAAGTAAATACAAGGTACTGGTAAGTACGTTTCGAATTACTTTTCAGGGTCAGTGCTGGGCTAACTGATGCAGCACTGGATCCTCTCCTGACAACAATTGAGTGAATCGGAATTCGTAGTTTGGCTGATTTTAGAGGAATATTTGTACTTTTCAAAAATGGACACTTGGAAACTTTTTGGGTGAAAACCACACAATGGATTCTTATGGTAAGAAAAACAAGTTACTGGGAAGAACGCTTAGGATTACTTTTCAGGGTCAGTGCTAGGCTAAAAAATGCAGCACTGGGTTCTCTCCTGATAACAGGTGAGTAAATCGGAATTCGTAGTTCGACTGATTTTGGAGGAATATTTGTACGTTTCAAAAATGGACGTTTAGAAACTTTTCTGCTGAAAACCACACAATGGATTCCCATGGAAGGAAATACAATTTACTGGTAAGTACGCTTAGAATTACTTTTCAGGGTCAGTGCTGGGCTAAATGATGCAGCACTGGGTTCTCTCCTGACAACAATTGAGTAAATCGGAATTTGTAGTTCGAATAATTTTAGAGGAATATTTGGACGTTTCAAAAATGGACACTTAGAAACTTTTCTGCTGAAAACCACAGAATGGTTTCCTATGGAAGGAAATACAAGTTACTGGTAAGTACGCTTAAAATTACTTTTCAGGGTCAGTGCTGGGCTAAAAGATGCAGCACAGGGTTCTCTCCTAATAACAGGTGAGTAAATCGGAATTCTTAGTTCGGCTGATTTTAGAGGAATATTTGTACGTTTCAAAAATGGACACTTGGAAACTTTTTTGGTGAAAACCACACAATGGATTCCTATGAAAGGATTTATAAGTTACTGGTAAGTACGCTTAGATTTACTTTTCAGGGTCAGTGCTGAGCTAAAAGATGTAGCACTGGGTTCTCTCCTGACAACAATTGAGTAAATCGGAATTCGTAGTTCGGCTGATTTTGGAGGAATATTTGTACGTTTCAAAAATGGACACTTAGAATATTTTCTGGAGAAAACCACACAATGGATTCCTATGGAAGGAAATACAAGTTACTGGTAAGAACGCTTAGAATTACTTTTCAGGGTCAGTGCTGGGCTAAAAGATGCAGCACTGCGTTCTCTCATGATAGCAGGTGAATAAATCGGAATTCGTTGTTCGGCTGATTTTAGAGGAATATATGTACGTTTCAAAAATGGTCACTTAGAAAGTTTTCTGCTGAAAACCACACAATGGATTACTATGGAAGGAAATACAAGGTACTGGTAAGTACGCTTCGAATTGCTTTCCAGGGTCAGCGCTGTGCTAAAATATGCAGCACTGGGTTCTCTCCTGATAACAGGTGAGTAAATCGAAATTTGGAGTTCAGATGATTTTAGAGGATTATTTGTACGTTTCAAAAATGGACACTTAGAAACTTAACTGCTGAAAACTACACAATGGATTCCTATGGAAGGAATTACAAGTTACTGGTAAGTACGCTTAGAATTACTTTCCAGGGTCAGTGCTGGGCTAAAAGATGCAGCACTGGGTTCTCTCCTGATAACAGGTGAGTAAATTGGAATTCATAGTTCGACTGATTTTAGAGAAATATTTGTACGTTTCAAAAATGGCCACTTAGAAACTTTTCTGCTGAAAACCACACAATGTAATCCTAAGGAAGGAAATACAAGTTACTGGTAAGTACGCTTAGAATTACTTTCCAGAGTCAGTGCTGGGCTAAAAGATGCAGCACTGGGTTCTCTCCTGATAACAGGTGAGTAAATTGGAATTCATAGTACGACTGATTTTAGAGAAATATTTGTACGTTTCAAAAATGGCCACTTAGAAACTTTTCTGCTGAAAACCACACAATGTAATCCTAAGGAAGGAAATTCAAGTTACTGGTAAGTACGCTTAGAATTACTTTCCAGAGTCAGTGCTGGGCTAAAAGATGCAGCACTGCGTTCTCTCCTGATAACAGGTGAGTAAATCGGAATTCGTAGTTTGGCTGATTTTAGAGGAATATTTGACGTTTCAAAAATGGACACTTGGAAACTTTTCTGGTGAAAACCACACAATGGATTCCTATGAAAAGATTTATAAGTTACTGGTAAGTACGCTTAGATTTACTTTTCAGGGTCAGTGCTGAGCTAAAAGATGTAGCACTGGGTTCTCTCCTGATAACAGGTGAGTAAATCAGAATTCGTAGTTCGGCTGATTTTAGAGGAATATTAGTAAGTTTCAAAAATGGACACTTGGAAACTTTTCTGGTGAAAACCACACAATGGATTCCTATGAAAGGATTTACAAGTTACTGATAAGTATGCTTAAATTTACTTTTCAGGGTCAGTGCTGAGCTAAAAGATGTAGCACTGGGTTCTCTCCTGATAACAGAAGAGTAAATTGGAATTCGTAGTTCGGCTGATTTTAGAGGAATATTTGTACATTTCAAAAATGGACACTTAGAATATTTTCTGGAGAAAACCACACAATGGATTCCTATGGAAGGAAATACAAGTTACTGGTAAGTACGCTTAGAATTACTTTTCAGGGTCAGAGCTGGGCTAAAAGATGCAGCACTGGGTTCTCTCCTGATAGCAGGTGAATAAATCAGAATTCGTACTTCGGCTGATTTTAGAGGAATATATGTACATTTCAAAAATGGTCACTTAGAAAGTTTTCTGCTGAAAACCACACAATGGATTACTATGGAAGGAAATACAAGGTACTGGTAAGTACGCTTCGAATTGCTTTCCAGGGTCAGCGCTGGGCTAAAAGATGCAGCACTGGGTTCTCTCCTGATAACAGGTGAGTAAATCGGAATTCGTAGTTCGGCTAACTTTAGAGGAATATTTGTACGTTTCAAAAAAGGACACTTGGAAACTTTTCTGGTGAAAACCACACAATGGATTCCTATGAAAGGATTCATAAGTTAATGGTAAGTACGCTTAGAATTACTTTTCAGGGTCAGTGCTGGTCTGAAAGTTGCAGCACTGGGTTCTCTCCTGATAACAGGTGAGTAAATCGAAATTTGGAGTTCGGCTGATTTTAGAGGAATGTTTGTACGTTTCAAAAATGGACACTTAGAAACTTAACTGCTGAAAACTACACAATGGATTCCTATGGAAGAAAATACAAGTTACTGGTAAGTACGCTTAGAATTAGTTTCCAGGGTCAGTGCTGGGCTAAAAGATGTAGCACTGGGTTCTCTCCAGATGACAGGTGATTAAATTGGAATTCGTAGTTCGACTTATTTTAGAGGAATATTTGTACGTTTAAAAAATGGACACTTAAAAACTTTTTTGCTGAAAACCACACAATGGATTCCTATGGAAGGAAATACAAGTTACTGGTAAGTACGCTTAGAATTACTTTCTAGGGTCAGTGCTGGGCTAAAAGATGCAGCCCTGGGTTCTCTTCTGATAACAGGTGAGTAAATAGGAATTCTTAGTTCGGCTGACTTTAGAGGAATATTTGTACGTTTCAAAAAAGGACACTTGGAAACTTTTCTGGTGAAAACCACACAATGGATTCCTATGAAAGGATTCATAAGTTAATGGTAAGTACGCTTAGAATTACTTTTCAGGGTCAGTGATGGGCTAAAAGTTGCAGCACTGGGTTCTCTCCTGATAACAGGTGAGTAAATCGAAATTTGGAGTTCGGCTGATTTTAGAGGAATATTTGTACGTTTCAAAAATGGACACTTAGAAACTTAACTGCTGAAAACTACACAATGGATTCCTATGGAAGGAAATACAAGTTACTGGTAAGTACGCTTAGAATTACTTTCCAGGGTCAGTGCTGGGCTAAAAGATGCAGCACTGGGTTCTGTCCAGATGACAGGTGATTAAATTGGAATTCGTAGTTCGACTTATTTTAGAGGAATATTTGTACGTTTCAAAAATGGAAAATTAGAAACTTTTCTGCTGAAAACCACACAATGGATTCCTTAGGAAGAAAATACAAGTTACTGGTATGTACGCTTAGAATTGCTTTTCAGGGTCAGTGCTGGGCTAATAGATGCAGCACTGGGTTCTTTCCTGATAACAAGTGACTAAATAGGAATTTGTAGTTCGGCTGATTTTAGAAGAATATTTGTAAGTTTCAAAAATGGACACTTAGAAACGTTTCTGGTGAAAACCACACAATGGTTTCCTATGGAAGGAAATACAAGTTACTGGTAAGTACGCTTAGAATTACTTTTCAGGGTCAGTGCTGGGCTAAAAGATGCAGCACTGGGTTCTCTCCTGATAACAGGTGAGTAAATCCAAATTCAAAGTTCGGCTGATTTTAGAGGAATATTTGTACATTTCAAAAATGGACACTTGGAAACTTTTCTGGTGAAAACTACTCAATGGATTTCTATGGAAGGAAATACAAGTTACTTGTAAGTACGCTTAGAACTACTTTTCAGGGTCAATGCTGGGCTAAAAGATGCAGCTCTGGGTTCTCTCCTGATAACAGGTGAGTAAATCGGAATTCGTAGTTCGGCAGATTTTAGAGGAATATTTGTACCTTTCAAAAATGGACACTTAGAAACATTTCTGGTGATAACCACACAATGGTTGCCTATGGAAGGAAATACAAGTTACTGGTAAGTATGCTTAGAATTACTTTCCAGGGTCAGTGCTGGCCTAAAAGATGCAGCCCTGGGTTCTCTCCTGATAACAGGTTAGTAAATCGGAATTCGTAGTTCGACGGATTTTGGAGGAATATTTGTACGTTTCAAAAATGGACACTTAGAAACTTTTCTGCTGAAACACACACAATGGATTCCAATGGAAGGAAATACAAGTTACTGGTAAGTACGCTTCGAATTACATTTCAGGGTCAGTGCTAGGCTAAAAGATGCAGCACTGGGTTCTCTCCTGAAAACAGGTGATTAAATCGGAATTCGTAGTTCGGCTGATTTTAGAGGAATATTTGTAAGTTTCAAAAATGGACAATTAGAAACTTTTCAGCTGAAAACCACACAATGGATTCATATGGAAGAAAATACAAGTTACTGGCAAGTATGCTTAGAATTACTTTTCAGGGTCAGTGCTGGGCTCAAAGAGGCAGCACTGGGTTCTCTCCTGATAACAGGTGAGTAAATCGGAATTCGTAGTTCGGCTGATTTTAGAGGAATATTTGTACGTTTCAAAAATGGACACTTGGAAACTTTTCTGCTGAAAACCACACAATGGATTCTTATGGAAGGAAAGACAAGTTACTGGTAAGTTCGCTTAGGATTACTTTTCAGGGTCAGTGCTAGGCTAAAAAATGCAGCACTGGGTTCTCTCCTGATAACAGGTGAGTAAATCGGAATTCGTAGTTCGACTGATTTTGGAGGAATATTTGTACGTTTCAAAAATGGACATTTAGAAACTTTTCTGGTGAAAACCACACAATGGATTCCCATGGAAGGAAATACAATTTACTGGTAAGTACGCTTAGAATTACTTTTTAGGGTCAGTGCTGGGCTAAATGATGCAGCACTGGGTTCTCTCCTGACAACAATTGAGTAAATCGGAATTCGTAGTTCGACTAATTTTAGAGGAATATTTGGACGTTTCAAAAATGGAGACTTAGAAACTTTTCTGCTGAAAACCACAGAATGGTTTCCTATGGAAGGAAATACAAGTTACTGGTAAGTACGCTTAAAATTACTTTTCAGGGTCAGTGCTGGGCTAAAAGATGCAGCACAGGGTTCTCTCCTGATAACAGGTGAGTAAATCGGAATTCGTAGTTCGGCTGGTTTTAGAGGAATATTTGTACTTTTCAAAAATGGACACTTGGACACTTTTCTGGTGAAAACCACACAATGGATTCCTATGAAAGGATTTATAAGTTACTGGTAAGTACGCTTAGATTTACTTTTCAGGGTCAGTGCTGAGCTAAAAGATCTAGCACTGGGTTCTCTCCTGATAACAGAAGAGTAAATCGGAATTCGTAGTTCGGCTGATTTTAGAGGAATATTTGTACGTTTCAAAAATGGACACTTGGAATATTTTCTGGAGAAAACCACACAATGGATTCCTATGGAAGGAAATACAAATTACTGGTAAGTATGCTTAGAATTACTTTTCAGGGTCAGTGCTGGGCTAAAAGATGCAGCACTGCGTTCTCTCATGATAGCAGGTGAATAAATCGAAATTCGTAGTTCGGCTGATTTTAGAGGAATATATGTACGTTTCAAAAATGGTCACTTAGAAAGTTTTCTGCTGAAAACCACACAATGGATTACTATGGAAGGAAATACAAGGTACTGGTAAGTACGCTTCGCATTGCTTTCCAGGGTCAGCGCTGGGCTAAAAGATGCAGCACTGGGTTCTCTCCTGATAACAGGTGAGTAAATCGAAATTTGGAGTTCGGCTGATTTTAGATGATTATTTGTACGTTTCAAAAATGGACACTTAGAAACTTAACTGCTGAAAACTACACAATGGATTCCTATGGAAGGAAATACAAGTTACTGGTAAGTACGTTTAGAATTACTTTCCAGGGTCAGTGCTGGGCTAAAAGATGCAGCACTGGGTTCTCTCCTGATAACAGGTGAGTAAATTGGAATTCATAGTTCGACTGATTTTAGAGAAATATTTGTATGTTTCAAAAATGGCCACTTAGAAACTTTTCTGCTGAAAACCACACAATGGAATCCTAAGGAAGGAAATACAAGTTACTGGTAAGTACGCTTAGAATTACTTTCCAGAGTCAGTGCTGGGCTAAAAGATGCAGCACTGGGTTCTCTCCTGATAACAGAAGAGTAAATCGGAATTCGTAGTTCGGCTGATTTTAGAGGAATATTTGTACGTTTCAAAAATGGACACTTGGAATATTTTCTGGAGAAAACCACACAATGGATTCCTATGGAAGGAAATACAAGTTACTGGTAAGTATGCTTAGAATTACTTTTCAGGGTCAGTGCTGGGCTAAAAGATGCAGCACTGCATTCTCTCATGATAGCAGGTGAATAAATCGGAATTCGTAGTTCGGCTGATTTTAGAGGAATATATGTACGTTTCAAAAATGGTCACTTAGAAAGTTTTCTGCTAAAAAACACACAATGGATTACTATGGAAGGAAATACAAGGTACTGGTAAGTACGCTTCGAATTGCTTTCCAGGGTCAGCGCTGGGCTAAAAGATGCAGCACTGGGTTCTCTCCTGATAACAGGTGAGTAAATCGAAATTTAGAGTTCGGCTGATTTTAGAGGATTATATGTACGTTTCAAAAATGGACACTTAGAAACTTAACTGCTGAAAACTACACAATGGACTCCTATGGAAGGAAATACAAGTTACTGGTAAGTACGCTTAGAATTACTTTCCAGGGTCAGTGCTGGGCTAAAAGATGCAGCACTGGGTTCTCTCGTGATAACAGGTGAGTAGATTGGAATTCATAGTTCGGCTGATTTTAGAGAAATATTTGTACGTTTCAAAATTGGACACTTAGAAACTTTTCATTCGAAAACCACACAATGGACATCTACGGAAAGAAAAATACAGGTTACTGGTAAGTACGCTTAGAATAACTTTTCAGGGTGAGTGCTGGGCTAAAATATGCAGCACTGGGATCTCTCCTGAAAACAGGTGAGTAAATCGGAATTTGTAGTTCGGCTGATTTTAGAGGAATATTTGTATGTTTCAAAAATGGCCACTTAGAAACTTTTCAGCTGAAAACAACAAGATGGAGTCCTATGGAATGAGATACAAGTTACTGGTAAGTACACTTAGATGTACTTTCCAGGGTCAGTGCTGGGTTAAAAGATGCAGCACTGGGTTCTCTCCTGATAACAGGTGAGTAAATTGGAATTCATAGTTCGACTGATTTTAGAGAAATATTTGTATGTTTCAAAAATGGCCACTTAGAAACTTTTCTGCTGAAAACCACACAATGGAATCCAAACGAAGGAAATACAAGGTACTGGTAAGTACGCTTCGAATTGGTTTCCACGGTCAGCGCTGGGCTAAAAGATACAGCACTTGGTTATCTCCTGATAAAAGGTGAGTAAATCAGAATTCGTAGTTCGGCTGATTTTAGAGGAATATTTGTACGTTTCAAAAATGGACACTTGGAAACCTTTCTGGTGAAAACAACACAAGTTATTCCTATGAAATGATTCACAAGTTAATGGTAAGTATGCTTAGAATTACTTTTCAGGGTCAGTGCTGGGCTAAAAGATGCAGCACTGGGTTCTCTCCTGATAACAGGTGAGTAAATAGGAATTCTTAGTTCGGCTGATTTTAGAGGAATATTTGTACATTTCAAAAATGGACAATTAGAAACTTTTCTGCTGAAAACCACACAATGGATTCCTTAGGAAGGAAAAACAAGTTACTGGTAAGTACGCTTAGAATTGCTTTTCAGGGTCAGTGCTGGGCTAAAAGATGCAGCACTGGGTTCTCTCCTGATAACAGATGAGTAAATCGGAATTCGTGGTTCGGCTGATTTTAGAGGAATATTTGTACGTTTCAAAAATGGACACTTAGAAACGTTTCTGGTGATAACCACACAATGGTTGCCTATGGAAGGAAATACAAGTTACTGGTAAGTATGCTTAGAATTACTTTCCAGGGTCAGTGCTGGGCTAAAAGATGCAGCCCTGGGTTCTCTCCTGATAAGAGGTTAGTAAATCGGAATTCGCAGGTCGTTGGATTTTGGCGGAATATTTGTACGTTTCAAAAATGGACAATTCGAAACTTTTCAGCTGAAAACCACACAATGGATTCATATGGAAGAAAATACAAGTTACTGGTAAGTACGCTTACGATTACTTTTCAGGGTCAGTGCTAGGCTAAAAAATGCAGCACTGGGTTCTCTCCTGATGACAGGTGAGTAAATCGGAATTCGTAGTTCGACTGATTTTGGAGGAATATATGTACGTTTCAAAATGGACATTTAGAAACTTTTCTGCTGAAAACCACACAATGGATTCCCATGGAAGGAAATACAAGTTACTGGTAAGTACGCTTAGAATTACTTTTCAGGGTCAGTGCTGGGCTAAATGATGCAGCACTGCGTTCTCTCATGATAGCAGGTGAATAAATCGGAATTCGTAGTTCGGCTGATTTTAGAGGAATATATGTACGTTTCAAAAATGGTCACTTAGAAAGTTTTCTGCTGAAAACCACACAATGGATTACTATGGAAGGAAATATAAGTTACTGGTAAGTACGCTTCGAATTGCTTTCCAGGGTCAGCGCTGTGCTAAAAGATGCAGCACTGGGTTCTCTCCTGATAACAGGTGAGTAAATCGGAATTCGTAGTTTGGCTGATTTTAGAGGAATATTTGACGTTTCAAAAATGGACACTTGGAAACTTTTCTGGTGAAAACCACACAATGGATTCCTATGAAAGGATTTATAAGTTACTGGTAAGTATGCTTAGATTTACTTTTCAGGGTCAGTGCTGAGCTAAAAGATGTAGCACTGGGTTCTCTCCTGATAACAGGTGAGTAAATCAGAATTCGTAGTTCGGCTGATTTTAGAGCAATATTTGTACGTTTCAAAAATGGACACTTGGAAACTTTTCTGGTGAAAACCACACAATGGATTCCTATGAAAGGATTTACAAGTTACTGGTAAGTACGCTTAAATTTACTTTTCAGGGTCAGTGCTGAGCTAAAAGATGTAGCACTGGGTTCTCTCCTGATAACAGAAGAGTAAATTGGAATTCGTAGTTCGGCTGATTTTAGAGGAATATTTGTACGTTTCAAAAATGGACACTTAGAATATTTTCTGGAGAAAACCACACAATGGATTCCTATGGAAGGAAATAAAAGTTACTGGTAAGTACGCTTAGAATTACTTTCCAGAGTCAGTGCTGGGCTAAAAGATGCAGCACTGGGTTCTCTCCTGATAACAGGTGAGTAAATCGGAATTCGTAGTTTGGCTGAATTTAGAGGAATATTTGTACGTTTCAAAAATGGACACTTGATAACTTTTCTGGTGAAAACCACACAAAGATTCCTATGAAAGGATTTATAAGTTACTGGTAAGTACGCTTAAATTTACTTTTCAGGGTCAGTGCTGAGCTAAAAGATGTAGCACTGGGTTCTCTCCTGATAACAGGTGAGTAAATCGGAATTCATAGTTCGACTGACTTTAGAGGAATATTTGTACGTTTCAAAAATGGACACTTGGAAACTTTTCTGGTGAAAACCACACAATGGATTCCTATGAAAGGATTTACAAGTTACTGGTAAGTACGCTTAAATTTACTTTTCAGGGTCAGTGCTGAGCTAAAAGATGTAGCACTGGGTTCTCTCCTGATAACAGAAGAGTAAATTGGAATTCGTAGTTCGGCTGATTTTAGAGGAATATATGTACATTTCAAAAATGGACACTTAGAATATTTTCTGGAGAAAACCACACAATGGATTCCTACGGAAGGAAATAAAAGTTACTGGTAAGTACACTTAGAATTACTTTTCAGGGTCAGTGCTGGGCTAAAAGATGCAGCACTGGGTTCTCTCCTGATAACAGGTGAGTAAATCGGAATTCGTAGTTCGGCTGATTTTAGAGGAATATTTGTACGTTTCAAAAATGGACACTTGGAAACTTTTCTGGTGAAAACCACACAATGGATTCCTATGAAAGGATTTACAAGTTACTGGTAAGTACGCTTAAATTTACTTTTCAGGGTCAGTGCTGAGCTAAAAGATGTAGCACTGGGTTCTCTCCTGATAACAGAAGAGTAAATTGGAATTCGTAGTTCGGCTGATTTTAGAGGAATATTTGTACGTTTCAAAAATGGACACTTAGAATATTTTCTGGAGAAAACCACACAATGGATTCCTCTGGAAGGAAATACAAGTTACTGGTAAGTACGCTTAGAATTACTTTTCAGGGTCAGTGCTGGGCTAAAAGATGCAGCACTGGGTTCTCTCCTGATAACAGGTGAGTAAATCGGAATTCGTAGTTCGGCTGATTTTAGAGGAATATTTGTACGTTTCAAAAATGGACACTTGGAAACTTTTCTGGTGAAAACCACACAATGGATTCCTATGAAAGGATTTACAAGTTACTGGTAAGTACGCTTAAATTTACTTTTCAGGGTCAGTGCTGAGCTAAAAGATGTAGCACTGGGTTCTCTCCTGATAACAGAAGAGTAAATTGGAATTCGTAGTTCGGCTGATTTTAGAGGAATATTTGTACGTTTCAAAAATGGACACTTAGAATATTTTCTGGAGAAAACCACACAATGGATTCCTATGGAAGGAAATACAAGTTACTGGTAAGTACGCTTAGAATTACTTTTCAGGGTCATTGCTGGGCTAAAAGATGCAGCACTGGGTTCTCTCCTGATAGCAGGTGAATAAATCGGAATTCGTACTTCGGCTGATTTTAGAGGAATATATGTACATTTAAAAAATGGTCCCTTAGAAAGTTTTCTGCTGAAAACTACACAATGGATTACTATGGAAGGAAATACAAGGTATTGGTAAGTACGCTTCGAATTGCTTTCCAGGGTCAGCGCTGGGCTAAAAGATGCAGCACTGGGTTCTCTCCTGATAACAGGTGAGTAAATCGAAATTTGGAGTTCGGCTGATTTTAGAGGATTATTTGTACGTTTCAAAAATGGACACTTAGAAACTTAACTGCTGAAAACTACACAATGGATTCCTATGGAAGGAAATACAAGTTACTGGTAAGTACGCTTAGAATTACTTTCCAGAGTCAGTGCTGGGCTAAAAGATGCAGCACTGGCTTCTCTCCTGATAACAGAAGAGTAAATCGGAATTCGTAGTTCGACTGATTTTAGAGGAATATTTGTACGTTTCAAAAATGGACACTTGGAATATTTTCTGGAGAAAACCACACAATGGATTCCTATGGAAGGAAACACAAGTTACTGGTAAGTATGCTTAGAATTACTTTTCAGGGTCAGTGCTGGGCTAAAAGATGCAGCACTGCATTCTCTCATGATAGCAGGTGAATAAATCGGAATTCGTAGTTCGGCTGATTTTAGAGGAATATATGTACGTTTCAAAAATGGACACTTAGAAACTTAACTGCTGAAAACTACACAATGGATTCCTATGGAAGGAAATACAAGTTACTGGTAAGTACGCTTCGAATTGCTTTCCAGGGTCAGCGCTGGGCTAAAAGATGCAGCACTGGGTTCTCTCCTGATAACAGGTGAGTAAATCGAAATTTGGAGTTCGGCTGATTTTAGAGGATTATTTGTACGTTTCAAAAATGGACACTTAGAAACTTAACTGCTGAAAACTACACAATGGATTCCTATGGAAGGAAATACAAGTTACTGGTAAGTACGCTTAGAATTACTTTCCAGGGTCAGTGCTGGGCTAAAAGATGTAGCACTGGGTTCTCTCCTGATAACAGGTGAGTAGATTGGAATTCATAGTTCGGCTGATTTTAGAGAAATATTTGTACGTTTCAAAATTGGACACTTAGAAACTTTTCATTCGAAAACCACACAATGGACATCTACGGAAAGAAAAATACAGGTTACTGGTAAGTACGCTTAGAATGACTTTTCAGGGTGAGTGCTGGGCTAAAATATGCAGCACTGGGATCTCTCCTGAAAACAGGTGAGTAAATCGGAATTTGTAGTTCGGCTGATTTTAGAGGAATATTTGTATGTTTCAAAAATGGCCACTTAGAAACTTTTCAGCTGAAAACAACAAGATGGAGTCCTATGGAATGAGATACAAGTTACTGGTAAGTACACTTAAATGTACTTTCCAGGGTCAGTGCTGGGTTAAAAGATGCAGCACTGGGTTCTCTCCAGATAACAGGTGAGTAAATTGGAATTCATAGTTCGACTGATTTTAGAGAAATATTTGTATGTTTCAAAAATGGGCACTTAGAAACTTTTCTGCTGAAAACCACACAATGGAATCCAAACGAAGGAAATACAAGGTACTGGTAAGTACGCTTCAAATTGGTTTCCACGGTCAGCGCTGGGCTAAAAGATACAGCACTTGGTTCTCTCCTGATAAAAGGTGAGTAAATCGGAATTCGTAGTTTGGCTGATTTTAGAGGAATATTTGTACGTTTCAAAAATGGAAACTTTTTTGCTGAAAACCACACAATGGATTCCTATGGAAGGAAATACAAGTTACTGGTATGTATGCTTAGAATTACTTTCTAGGGTCAGTGCTGGGCTAAAAGATGCAGCCCTGGGTTCTCTCCTGATAACAGGTGACTAAATAGGAATTCTTAGTTCGGCTGACTTTAGAGGAATATTTGTAAGTTTCAAAAAAGGACACTTGGAAACTTTTCTGGTGAAAACCACACAATGGATTCCTATGAAAGGATTCATAAGTTAATGGTAAGTACGCTTAGAATTACTTTCCAGGGTCAGTACTGGGGCTAAAAGATGCAGCACTGGGTTCTCTCCAGATGACAGGTGATTAAATTGGAATTCGTAGTTCGACTTATTTTAGAGTAATAATTGTACGTTTCAAAAATGGAAAATTAGAAACTTTTCTGCTGAAAACCACACAATGGATTCCTTAGGAAGAAAATACAAGTTACTGGTAAGTACGCTTAGAATTGCTTTTCAGGGTCAGTGCTGGGCTAATAGATGCAGCACTGGGTTCTCTCCTGATAACAAGTGACTAAATAGGAATTTGTAGTTCGGCTGATTTTAGAAGAATATTTGTAAGTTTCAAAAATGGACACTTAGAAACGTTTCTGGTGAAAACCACACAATGGTTTCCTATGGAAGGAAATACAAGTTACTGGTAAGTACGCTTAGAATTACTTTTAAGGGTCAGTGCTGGGCTAAAAGATGCAGCACTGGGTTCTCTCCTGATAACAGGTGAGTAAATCAGAATTCGAAGTTCGGCTGATTTTAGAGGAATATCTGTACGTTTCAAAAATGGACACTTGGAAACTTTTCTGGTGAAAATTACTCAATGGATTCCTATGGAAGGAAATACAGGTTACTTGTAAGTACGCTTAGAACTACTTTTCAGGGTCAATGCTGGGCTAAAAGATGCAGCTCTGGGTTCTCTCCTGATAACAGGTGAGTAAATCGGAATTCGTAGTTCGGCTGATTTTAGAGGAATATTTGTACCTTTCAAAAATGGACACTTAGAAACGTTTCTGGTGATAACCACACAATGGTTGCCTATGGAAGGAAATACAAGATACTGGTAAGTATGCTTAGAATTACTTTCCAGGGTCAGTGCTGGGCTAAAAGATGCAGCCCTGGGTTCTCTCCTGATAACAGGTTAGTAAATCGGAATTCGTAGTTCGACGGATTTTGGAGGAATATTTGTACGTTTCAAAAATGGACACTTAGAAACTTTTCTGCTGAAACACACACAAAGGATTCCAATGGAAGAAAATACAAGTTACTGGTAAGTACGCTTAGAATTACATTTCAGGGTCAGTGCTAGGCTAAAAGATGCAGCACTGGGTTCTCTCCTGAAAACAGGTGATTAAATCGGAATTCATAGTTCGGCTGATTTTAGAGGAATATTTGTACGTTTCAAAAATGGACAATTAGAAACTTTTCAGCTGAAAACCACACAATGGATTCATATGGAAGAAAATACAAGTTACTGGCAAGTATGCTTAGAATTACTTTTCAGGGTCAGTGCTGGGCTCAAAGAGGCAGCACCGGGTTCTCTCCTGATAACAGGTGAGTAAATCGGAATTCGTAGTTCGGCTGATTTTAGAGGAATATTTGTACGTTTCAAAAATGGACACTTGGAAACTTTTTTGCTGAAAACCACACAATGGTTTCTTATGGAAGGAAAGACAAGTTACTGGTAAGTACGCTTAGGATTACTTTTCAGGGTCAGTGCTAGGCTAAAAAATGCAGCACTGGGTTCTCTCCTGATAACAGGTCAGTAAATCGGAATTCGTAGTTCGACCGATTTTGGAGGAATATATGTACGTTTCAAAAATGGACATTTAGAAACTTTTCTGCTGAAAACCACACAATGGATTCCCATGGAAGGAAATACAAGTTACTGGTAAGTACGCTTAGAATTACTTTTCAGGGTCAGTGCTGGGCTAAATGATGCAGCACTGGGTTCTCTCCTGACAACAATTGAGTAAATCGGAATTCGTGGTTCGACTAATTTTAGAGGAATATTCGGACGTTTCAAAAATGGACACCTAGAAACTTTTCTGCTGAAAACCACAGAATGGTTTCCTATGGAAGGAAATACAAGTTACTGGTAAGTACGCTTAAATTTACTTTTCAGGGTCAGTGCTGGTCTAAAAGATGCAGCACAGGGTTCTCTCCTGATAACAGGTGAGTAAATCGGAATTCTTAGTTCGGCTGATTTTAGAGGAATATTTGTACGTTTCAAAAATGGACACTTGGAAACTTTTCTGGTGAAAACCACACAATGAATTCCTATGAAAGGATTTATAAGTTACTGGTAAGTACGCTTACATTTACTTTTCAGGGTTAGTGCTGAGCTAAAAGATGTAGCACTGGGTTCTCTCCTGATAACAGAAGAGTAAATCGGAATTCGTAGTTCGGCTGATTTTAGAGGAATATTTGGACGTTTCAAAAATGGACACCTAGAAACTTTTCTGCTGAAAACCACAGAATGGTTTCCTATGGAAGGAAATACAAGTTACTGGTAAGTACGCTTAAATTTACTTTTCAGGGTCAATGCTGGTCTAAAAGATGCAGCACAGGGTTCTTTCCTGGTAACAGGTGAGTAAATCGGAATTCTTAGTTCGGCTGATTTTAGAGGAATATTTGTATGTTTCAAAAATGGACACTTGGAAAATTTTCAGGAGAAAACCACACAATGGATTCCTATGGAAGGAAATACAAGTTAATGGTCAGTACGCTTAGAATTACTTTTCAGGGTCAGTGCTGGGCTAAAAGATGCAGCACTGCGTTCTCTCATGATAGCAGGTGAATAAATCGGAATTCGTAGTTCGGCTGATTTTAGAGGAATATATGTACGTTTCAAAAATGGACACTTAGAAACTTTTCTGCTGAAAACCACACAATGGATTACTATGGAAGGAAATACAAGGTACTGGTAAGTACGCTTCGAATTGCTTTCCAGGGTCAGCGCTGGGCTAAAAGATGCAGCACTGGGTTCTCTCCTGATAACAGGTGAGTAAATCGAAATTTGGAGTTCGGCTGATTTTAGAGGATTATTTGTACGTTTCAAAAATGGACACTTAGAAACTTAACTGCTGAAAACTACACAATGGATTCCTATGGAAGGAAATACAAGTTACTGGTAAGTACGCTTAGAATTACTTTCCAGGGTCAGTGCTGGGCTAAAAAATGCAGCACGGGGTTCTCTCCTGATAACAGGTGGGTAAATTGGAATTCATAGTTCGACTGATTTTAGAGAAATATTTGTACGTTTCAAAAATGGACAATTAGAAACTTTTCAGCTGAAAACCACACAATGGATTCATATGGAAGAAAATACAAGTTACTGGTAAGTACGCTTAGAATTACATTTCAGGGTCAGTGCTAGGCTAAAAGATGCAGCACTGGGTTCTCTCCTGAAAACAGGTGATTAAATCGGAATTCGCAGTTCGGCTGATTTTAGAGGAATATTTGTACGTTTCAAAAATGGACAATTAGAAACTTTTCAGCTGAAAACCACACAATGGATTCATATGGAAGAAAATACAAGTTACTGGCAAGTATGCTTAGAATTACTTTTCAGGGTCAGTGCTGGGCTCAAAGAGGCAGCCCTGGGTTCTCTCCTGATAACAGGTTAGTAAATCGGAATTCGCAGTTCGACGGATTTTGGATCAATATTTGTACGTTTCAGAAATGGACACTTAGAAACTTTTCTGCTGAAACACACACAATGGATTCCAATGGAAGGAAATACAAGTTACTGGTAAGTACGCTTAGAATTACATTTCAGGGTCAGTGCTAGGCTAAAAGATGCAGCACTGGGTTCTCTCCTGAAAACAGGTGATTAAATCGGAATTCGTAGTTCGGCTGATTTTGGAGGAATATTTGTACGTTTCAAAAATGGACAATTAGAAACTTTTCAGCTGAAAACCACACAATGGATTCATATGGAAGAAAATACAAGTTACTGGCAAGTATGCTTAGAATTACTTTTCAGGGTCAGTGCTAGGCTCAAAGAGGCAGCACCGGGTTCTCTCCTGATAACAGGTGAGTAAATCGGAATTTGTAGTTCGGCTGATTTTAGAGGAATATTTGTACGTTTCAAAAATGGACACTTGGAAACTTTTCTGCTGAAAACCACACAATGGTTTCTTATGGAAGGAAAGACAAGTTACTGGTAAGTACGCTTAGGATTACTTTTCAGGGTCAGTGCTAGGCTAAAAAATGCAGCACTGGGTTCTCTCCTGATAACAGGTGAGTAAATCGGAATTCGTAGTTCGGCTGATTTTAGAGGAATATTTGTACGTTTCAAAAATGGACACTTGGAAACTTTTCTGCTGAAAACCACACAATGGTTTCTTATGGAAGGAAAGACAAGTTACTGGTAAGTACGCTTAGGATTACTTTTCAGGGTCAGTGCTAGGCTAAAAATTGCAGCACTGGGTTCTCTCCTGATAACAGGTGAGTAAATCGGAATTCGTAGTTCGACTGATTTTGGAGGAATATATGTACGTTTCAAAATGGACATTTAGAAACTTTTCTGCTGAAAACCACACAATGGATTCCCATGGAAGGAAATACAAGTTACTGGTAAGTACGCTTAGAATTAATTTTCAGGGTCAGTGCTGGGCTAAATGATGCAGCACTGGGTTCTCTCCTGACAACAATTGAGTAAATCGGAATTCGTGGTTCGACTAATTTTAGAGGAATATTTGGACGTTTCAAAAATGGACACCTAGAAACTTTTCTGCTGAAAACCACAGAATGGTTTCCTATGGAAGGAAATACAAGTTACTGGTAAGTACGCTTAAATTTACTTTTCAGGGTAAGTGCTGAGCTAAAAGATGTAGCACTCGGTTCTCTCCTGATAACAGAAGAGTAAATCGGAATTCTTAGTTCGGCTGATTTTAGAGGAATATTTGTACGTTTCAAAAATTGACACTTGGAATATTTTCAGGAGAAAACCACACAATGGATTCCTATGGAAGGAAATACAAGTTACTGGTCAGTACGCTTAGAATTACTTTTCAGGGTCAGTGCTGGGCTAAAAGATGCAGCACTGCGTTCTCTCATGATAGCAGGTGAATAAATCGGAATTCGTAGTTCGGCTGATTTTAGAGGAATATATGTACGTTTCAAAAATGGTCACTTAGAAAGTTTTCTGCTGAAAACCACACAAAGGATTACTATGGAAGGAAATACAAGGTACTGGAAAGTACGCTTCGAATTGCTTTCCAGGGTCAGCGCTGGGCTAAAAGATGCAGCACTGGGTTCTCTCCTGATAACAGGTGAGTAAATCGAAATTTGGAGTTCGGCTGATTTTAGAGGATTATTTGTACGTTTCAAAAATGGACACTTAGAAACTTAACTGCTAAAAACTACACAATGGATTCCTATGGAAGGAAATACAAGTTACTGGTAAGTACGCTTAGAATTGGTTTTCAGGGTCAGTGCTAGGCTAAAAGATGCAGCACTGGGTTCTCTCCTGAAAACAGGTGATTAAATCGGAATTCGTAGTTCGGCTGATTTTAGAGGAATATTTGTACGTTTCAAAAATGGACAATTAGAAACTTTTTAGCTGAAAACCACACAATGGATTCATATGGAAGAAAATACAAGTTACTGGCAAGTATGCTTAGAATTACTTTTCAGGGTCAGTGCTGGGCTCAAAGAGGCAGCACCGGGTTCTCTCCTGATAACAGGTGAGTAAATCGGAATTCGTAGTTCGGCTGATTTTAGAGGAATATTTGTACGTTTCAAAAATGGACACTTGGAATCTTTTCTGCTGAAAACCACACAATGGTTTCTTATGGAAGGAAAGACAAGTTACTGGTAAGTACGCTTAGGATTACTTTTCAGGGTCAGTGCTAGGCTAAAAAACGCAGCACTGGGTTCTCTCCTGATAACAGGTGAGTAAATCGGAATTCGTAGTTCGAATGATTTTGGAGGAATATATGTACGTTTCAAAAATGGACATTTAGAAACTTTTCTGCTGAAAACCACACAATGGATTCCCATGGAAGGAAATACAAGTTACTGGTTAGTACGCTTAGAATTACTTTTCAGGGTCAGTGCTGGGCTAAATGATGCAGCACTGGGTTCTCTCCTGATAACAAAAGAGTAAATCGGAATTCGTAGTTTGGCTGATTTTAGAGGAGTATTTGTACGTTTCAAAAATAGACACTTGGAAACTTTTCTGGTGAAAACCACACAATGGATTCCTATGAAAGGATTTATAAGTTACCGGTAAGTACGCTTACATTTACTTTTCAGGGTCAGTGCTGAGCTAAAAGATGTAGCACTGGGTTCTCTCCTGATAACAAAAGAGTAAATCGGAATTCGTAGTTTGGCTGATTTTAGAGGAATATTTGGACGTTTCAAAAATGGACACCTAGAAACTTTTCTGCTGAAAACCACAGAATGGTTTCCTATGGAAGGAAATACAAGTTACTGGTAAGTACGCTTAAATTTACTTTTCAGGGTCAGTGCTGGTCTAAAAGATGCAGCACAGGGTTCTCTCCTGATAACAGGTGAGTAAATCGGAATTCTTAGTTCGGCTGATTTTAGAGGAATATTTGTACGTTTCAAAAATGGACACTTGGAAAATTTTCAGGAGAAAACCACACAATGGATTCCTATGGAAGGAAATACAAGTTAATGGTCAGTACGCTTAGAATTACTTTTCAGGGTCAGTGCTGGGCTAAAAGATGCAACACTGCATTCTATCATGATAGCAGGTGAATAAATCGGAATTCGTAGTTCGGCTGATTTTAGAGGAATATATGTACGTTTCAAAAATGGTCACTTAGAAAGTTTTCTGCTGAAAACCACACAATGGATTACTATGGAAGGAAATACAAGGTACTGGTAAGTACGCTTCGAATTGCTTTCCAGGGTCAGCGCTGGGCTAAAAGATGCAGCACTGGGTTCTCTCCTGATAACAGGTGATTAAATCGGAATTCGTAGTTCGGCTGATTTTAGAGGAATATTTGTACGTTTCAAAAATGGACAATTAGAAACTTTTCAGCTGAAAACCACACAATGGATTCATATGGAAGAAAATACAAGTTACTGGCAAGTATGCTTAGAATTACTTTTCAGGGTCAGTGCTGGGCTCAAAGAGGCAGCACCGGGTTCTCTCCTGATAACAGGTGAGTAAATCGGAATTCGTAGTTCGGCTGATTTTAGAGGAATATTTGTACGTTTCAAAAATGGACACTTGGAAACTTTTCTGCTGAAAACAACACAATGGTTTCTTATGGAAGGAAAGACAAGTTACTGGTAAGTACGCTTAGGATTACTTTTCAGGGTCAGTGCTAGGCTAAAAAATGCAGCACTGTCTTCTCTCCTGATAACAGGTGAGTAAATCGGAATTCGTAGTTCGACTGATTTTGGAGGAATATATGTACGTTTCAAAAATGGACATTTAGAAACTTTTCTGCTGAAAACCACACAATGGATTCCCATGGAAGGAAATACAAGTTACTGGTAAGTACGCTTAGAATTACTTTTCAGGGTCAGTGCTGGGCTAAATGATGCAGCACTGGGTTCTCTCCTGACAACAATTGAGTAAATCGGAATTCGTGGTTCGACTTATTTTAGAGGAATATTTGGACGTTTCAAAAATGGACACCTAGAAACTTTTCTGCTGAAAACCACAGAATGGTTTCCTATGGAAGGAAATACAAGTTACTGGTAAGTACGCTTAAATTTACTTTTCAGGGTCAGTGCTGGTCTAAAAGATGCAGCACAGGGTTCTCTCCTGATAACAGGTGAGTAAATCGGAATTCTTAGTTCGGCTGATTTTAGAGGAGTATTTGTACGTTTCAAAAATGGACACTTGGAAACTTTTCTGGTGAAAACCACACAATGGATTCCTATGAAAGGATTTATAAGTTACCAGTAAGTACGATTACATTTACTTTTCAGGGTCAGTGCTGAGCTAAAAGATGTAGCACTGGGTTCTCTCCTGATAACAGAAGAGTAAATCGGAATTCGTAGTTTGGCTGATTTTAGAGGAATATTTGGACGTTTCAAAAATGGACACCTAGAAACTTTTCTGCTGAAAACCACAGAATGGTTTCCTATGGAAGGAAATACAAGTTACTGGTAAGTACGCTTAAATTTACTTTTCAGGGTCAGTGCTGGTCTAAAAGATGCAGCACAGGGTTCTCTCCTGATAACAGGTGAGTAAATCGGAATTCTTAGTTCGGCTGATTTTAGAGGAATATTTGTACGTTTCAAAAATGGACACTTGGAAAATTTTCAGGAGAAAACCACACAATGGATTCCTATGGAAGGAAATACAAGTTAATGGTCAGTACGCTTAGAATTACTTTTCAGGGTCAGTGCTGGGCTAAAAGATGCAGCACTGCGTTCTCTCCTGATAACAGGTGAGTAAATCGAAATTTGGAGTTCGGCTGATTTTAGAGGATTATTTGTACGTTTCAAAAATGGACACTTAGAAACTTAACTGCTGAAAACTACACAATGGATTCCTATGGAAGGAAATACAAGTTACTGGTAAGTACGCTTAGAATTACTTTCCAGGGTCAGTGCTGGGCTAAAAGATGCAGCCCTGGGTTCTCTCCTGATAACAGGTTAGTAAATCGGAATTCGCAGTTCGACGGATTTTGGAGGAATATTTGTACGTTTCAAAAATGGACACTTAGAAACTTTTCTGCTGAAAATTACACAATGGATTCCTATGGAAGGAAATACAAGTTACTGGTAAGTACGCTTAGAATTACATTTCAGGGTCAGTGCTAGGCTAAAAGATGCAGCACTGGGTTCTCTCCTGAAAACAGGTGATTAAATCGGAATTCGTAGTTCGGCTGATTTTAGAGGAATATTTGTACGTTTCAAAAATGGACAATTAGAAACTTTTCAGCTGAAAACCACACAATGGATTCATATGGAAGAAAATACAAGTTACTGGCAAGTATGCTTAGAATTACTTTTCAGGGTCAGTGCTGGGCTCAAAGAGGCAGCACCGGGTCCTCTCCTGATAACAGGTGAGTAAATTGGAATTCGTAGTTCGGCTGATTTTAGAGGAATATTTGTACGTTTCAAAAATGGACACTTGGAAACTTTTCTGCTGAAAACCACACAATGGATTCTTATGGAAGGAAAGACAAGTTACTGGTAAGTACGCTTAGGATTACTTTTCAGGGTCAGTGCTAGGCTAAAAAATGCAGCACTGGGTTCTCTCCTGATAACAGGTGAGTAAATCGGAATTCGTAGTTCGACTGATTTTGGAGAAATATATGTACGTTTCAAAAATGGACATTTAGAAACTTTTCTGCTGAAAACCACACAATGGATTACTATGGAAGGAAATACAAGGTACTGGTAAGTACGCTTCTAATTGCTTTCCAGGGTCAGCGCTGGGCTAAAAGATGCAGCACTGGGTTCTCTCCTGATAACAGGTGAGTAAATCGAAATTTAGAGTTCGACTGATTTTAGAGGATTATTTGTACGTTTCAAAAATGGACACTTAGAAACTTAACTGCTGAAAACTACACAATGGATTCCTATGGAAGGAAATACAAGTTACTGGTAAGTACGCTTAGAATTACTTTCCAGGGTCAGTGCTGGGCTAAAAGATGCAGCACTGGGTTCTCTCCTGATAACAGGTTAGTAGATTGGAATTCATAGTTCCACTGATTTTAGAGAAATATTTGTACGTTTCAAAAATGGACACGTAGAAACTTTTCATTCGAAAACCACACATTGGACATCTACGTAAAGAAAAATACAGATTACTGGTAAGTACGCTTAGAATGACTTTTCAGGGTGAGTGCTGGGCTAAAATATGCAGCACTGGGATCTCTCCTGAAAACAGGTGAGTAAATCGGAATGTGTAGTTCGGCTGATTTTAGAGGAATATTTGTATGTTTCAAAAATGGCCACTTAGAAACTTTTCAGCTGAAAACCACAAGATGGAGTCCTATGGAATGAGATACAAGTTACTGGTAAGTACACTTAGAATTACTTTCCAGGGTCAGTGCTGGGTTAAAAGATGCAGCACTGGGTTCTCTCCTGATAACAGGTGAGTGAATTGGAATTCATAGTTCGACTGATTTTAGAGAAATATTTGTATGTTTCAAAAATGGCCACTTAGAAACTTTTCTGCAGAAAACCACACAATGGAATCCAAAGGAAGGAAATACAAGGTACTGGTAAGTACGCTTCTAATTGGTTTCCAGGGTCAGCGCTGGGCTAAAAGATGCAGCACTTGGTTCTCTCCTGATAACAGGTGAGTAAATCGGAATTCGTAGTTCGGCTGATTTTAGAGGAATATTTGTACGTTTCAAAAATGGACACTTGGAAACTTTTCTGGTGAAAACCACACAAGGTATTCCTATGAAAGGATTCACAAGTTAATGGTAAGTACGCTTAGAATTACTTTTTAGGGTCAGTGCTGTGCTAAAAGATGCAGCACTGGGTTCTCTCCTGATAACAGGTGAGTAAATAGGAATTCTTAGTTCGGCTTATTTTAGAGGAATATTTGTAAGTTTCAAAAATGGACAATTAGAAACTTTTCTGCTGAAAACCACACAATGGATTCCTTAGGAAGGAAAAACAAGTTACTGGTAAGTACGCTTAGAATTGCTTTTCAGGGTCAGTGCTGGGCTAAAAGATGCAGCACTGGGTTCTCTCCTGATAACAAGTGACTAAATAGGAATTTGTAGTTCGGCTGATTTTAGAAGAATATTTGTACGTTTCAAAAATAGGCACTTAGAAACGTTTCTGGTGAAAACCACACAATGGATGCCTATGGAAGGAAATACAAGTTACTGGTAAGTACGCTTAGCATTACTTTCTAGGGTCAGTGCTGGGCTAAAAGATGCAGCCCTGGGTTCTCTCCTGATAACAGGTGAGTAAATAGGAAATCGTAGTTCGACTAATTTTAGAGGAATATTTTTACGTTTCAAAAATGGACACTTAGAAGCTTTTCTGCTGAAAACCACACAATGGTTTCCTCTGGAAGGAAATACAAGTTACTGGTAAGTACGCTTAGAATTACTTTCCAGGGTCAGTGCTGGGCTAAAAGATGCAGCCCTGGGTTCTCTCCTGATAACAGGTGAGTAAATCGGAATTCGTAGTTCGGCTGATTTTAGAGGAATATTTGTACGTTTCAAAAATAGACACTTAGAAACTTTTCTGCTGAAACACACACAATGGATTCCAATGGAAGGAAATACAAGTTACTGGTAAGTACGCTTAGAATTACATTTCAGGGTCAGTGCTAGGCTAAAAGATGCAGCACTGGGTTCTCTCCTGAAAACAGGTGATTAAATCGGAATTCGTAGTTCGGCTGATTTTAGAGGAATATTTGTACGTTTCAAAAATGGACAATTAGAAACTTTTCAGCTGAAAACCACACAATGGATTCATATGGAAGAAAATACAAGTTACTGGCAAGTATGCTTAGAATTACTTTTCAGAGTCAGTGCTGGGCTCAAAGAGGCAGCACCGGGTTCTCTCCTGATAACAGGTGAGTAAATCGGAATTCGTAGTTCGGCTGATTTTAGAGGAATATTTGTATGTTTCAAAAATGGACACTTGGAAACTTTTCTGCTGAAAACCACACAATGGATTCTTATGGAAGGAAAGACAAGTTACTGGTAAGTACGCTTAGGATTACTTTTCAGGGTCAGATCTAGGCTAAAAAATGCAGCACTGGGTTCTACCCTGATAACAGGTGAGTAAATCGGAATAAGTAGTTCGACTGATTTTGAAGGAATATTTGTACGTTTCAAAAATGGACATTTAGAAACTTTTCTGCTGAAAACCACACAATGGATTCCCATGGAAGGAAATACAAGTTACTGGTAAGTACGCTTAGAATTACTTTTCAGGGTCAGTGCTGGGCTAAATGCTGCAGCACTGGGTTCTCTCCTGACAACAATTGAGTAAATCGGAATTCGTGGTTCGACTAATTTTAGAGGAATATTTGGACGTTTCAAAAATGGACACTTAGTAACTTTTCTGCTGAAAACCACAGAATGGTTTCCTATGGAAGGAAATACAAGTTACTGGTAAGTACGCTTAAATTGACTTTTCAGGGTCAGTGCTGGGCTAAAAGATGCAGCACAGGGTTCTCTCCTGATAACAGGTGAGTAAATCGGAATTCTTAGTTCGGCTGATTTTAGAGGAATATTTGTACGTTTCAAAAATGGACACTTGGAAACTTTTCTGGTGAAAACCACACAATGGATTCCTATGAAAGGATTTATAAGTTACTGGTAAGTACGCTTACATTTACTTTTCAGGGTCAGTGCTGAGCTAAAAGATGTAGCACTGGGTTCTCTCCTGATAACAGAAGAGTAAATCGGAATTCGTAGTTCGGCTGATTTTAGAGGAATATTTGTACGTTTCAAAAATGGACACTTGGAATATTTTCAGGAGAAAACCACACAATGGATTCCTATGGAAGGAAATACAAGTTACTGGTCAGTACGCTTAGAATTACTTTTCAGGGTCAGTGCTGGGCTAAAAGATGCAGCACTGCGTTCTCTCATGATAGCAGGTGAATAAATCGGAATTCGTAGTTCGGCTGATTTTAGAGGAATATATGTACGTTTCAAAAATGGTCACTTAGAAAGTTTTCTGCTGAAAACCACACAATGGATTACTATGGAAGGAAATACAAGGTACTGGTAAGTACGCTTCGAATTGCTTTCCAGGGTCAGCGCTGGGCTAAAAGATGCAGCACTGGGTTCTCTCCTGATAACAGGTGAGTAAATCGAAATTTGGAGTTCGACTGATTTTAGAGGATTATTTGTACGTTTCAAAAATGGACACTTAGAAACTTAACTGCTGAAAACTGCACAATGGATTCCTATGGAAGGAAATACAAGTTACTGGTAAGTACGCTTAGCATTACTTTCCAGGGTCAGTGCTGGGCTAAAAGATGCAGCCCTGGGTTCTCTCCTGATAATAGGTTAGTAAATCAGAATTCGCAGTTCGACGGATTTTAAAGAAATATTTGTACGTTTCAAAAATGGCCACTTATAAACTTTTCTGCTGAAAACCACACAATGGAATCCTAAGGAAGGAAATACAAATTACTGGTAAGTACGCTTAGAATTACTTTCCAGAGTCAGTGCTGGGCTAAAAGATGCAGCACTGGGTTCTCTCCTGATAACAGGTGAGTAAATCGAAATTCATAGTTCGGCTGATTTTAGAGGAATATTTGCACGTTTAAAAAATGGACACTTGGAAACTTTTCTGGTGAAAACCACACAATGGATTCCTATGAAAGTATTCATAAGTTAATGGTAAGTATGCCTAGAATTACTTTTCAGGGTCAGTGCTGGGCTAAAAGATGCAGCACTGGGTTCTCTCCAGATGACAGGTGATTAAATTGGAATTCGTAGTTCGACTTATTTTAGAGGAATATTTGTACGTTTCAAAAATGAAAACTTAAAAACTTTTTTGCTGAAATCCACACAATGGATTCCTATGGAAGGAAATACAAGTTACTGGTAAGTACGCTTAGAATTACTTTCCAGGGTCAGTGCTGGGCTAAAAGATGCAGCACTGGGTTCTCTCCTGATAACAGGTGAGTAAATCGGAATTCGTAGTTCGGCTGATTTTAGAGGAATATTTGTACGTTTCAAAAATGGACACTTGGAAACTTTTCGGGTGAAAACCACACAATGGATGCCTATTGAAGGAAATACAAGTCACTGGTAAGTACGCTTAGCATTACTTTCTAGGGTCAGTGCTGGGCTAAAAGATGCAGCCCTGGGTTCTCTCCTGATAACAGGTGAGTAAATAGGAAATCGTAGTTCGACTAATTTTAGAGGAATATTTTAACGTTTCAAAAATGGACACTTAGAAACTTTTCTGCTGAAAACCACACAATGGTTTCCTATGGAAGGAAATATAAGTTACTGGTAAGTACGCTTAGAATTACTTTTCAGGGTCAGTGCTGGGCTAAAAGATGCAGCACTGGGTTCTCTCCTGATAACAGGTGAGTAAATCGGAATTCGTAGTTCGGCTGATTTTAGAGGAATATTTGTACCTTTCAAAAATGGACACTTAGAAACGTTTCTGGTGATAACCACACAATGGTTGCCTATGGAAGGAAATACAAGTTACTGGTAAGTATGCTTAGAATTACTTTCCAGGGTCAGTGCTGGGCTAAAAGATGCAGCCCTGGGTTCTCTCCTGATAACAGGTTAGTAAATCGGAATTCGCAGTTCGACGGATTTTGGAGGAATATTTGTACGTTTCAAAAATGGACATTTAGAAACTTTTCTGCTGAAAACCACACAATGGATTCCCATGGAAGGAAATACAAGTTACTGGTAAGTACGCTTAGAATTACATTTCAGGGTCAGTGCTAGGCTAAAAGATGCAGCACTGGGTTCTCTCCTGAAAACAGGTGATTACATCGGAATTCGTAGTTCGGCTGATTTTAGAGAAATATTTGTACGTTTCAAAAATGGACAATTAGAAACTTTTTAGCTGAAAACCACACAATGGATTCATATGGAATAAAATACAAGTTACTGGCAAGTATGCTTAGAATTACTTTTCAGGGTCAGTGCTGGGCTCAAAGAGGCAGCACCGGGTTCTCTCCTGATAACAGGTGAGTAAATCGGAATTCGTAGTTCGGCTGATTTTAGAGGAATATTTGTACGTTTCAAAAATGGACACTTGGAAACTTTTCTGCTGAAAACCACACAATGGATTCTTATGGAAGGAAAGACAAGTTACTGGTAAGTACGCTTAGGATTACTTTTCAGGGTCAGTGCTAGGCTAAAAAATTCAGCACTGGGTTCTCTCCTGATAACAGGTGAGTAAATCGGAATTCGTAGTTCGACTGATTTTGGAGGAATATTTGTACTTTTCAAAAATGGACATTTAGAAACTTTTCTGCTGAAAACCACACAATGGATTCCCATGGAAGGAAATACAAGTTACTGGTAAGTACGCTTAGAATTACTCTTCAGGGTCAGTGCTGGGCTAAAAGATGCAGCTCTGGGTTCTCTCCTGATAACAGGTGAGTAAATCGGAATTCGTAGTTCGGCTGATTTTAGAGGAATATTTGTACCTTTCAAAAATGGACACTTAGAAACGTTTCTGGTGATAACCACACAATGGTTGCCAATGGAAGGAAATACAAGTTACTGGTAAGTATGCTTAGAATTACTTTCCAGGGTCAGTGCTGGGCTCAAAGATGCAGCCCTGGGTTCTCTCCTGATAACAGGTGAGTAAATCGGAATTCGTAGTTCGACTGATTTTGGAGGAATATTTGTACGTTTCAAAAAATGGACATTCAGAAACTTTTCTGCTGAAAACCACACAATGGATTCCCATGGAAGGAAATACAAGTTACTGGTAAGTACGCTTAGAATTACTTTTCAGGGTCAGTGCTGGGCTAAATGATGCAACACTGGGTTCTCTCCTGACAGCAATTGAGTAAATCGGAATTCGTGGTTCGACTAATTTTAGAGGAATATTTGGACGTTTCAAAAATGGACACTTAGAAACTTTTCTGCTGAAAACCACAGAATGGTTTACTATGGAAGGAAATACAAGTTACTGGTAAGTACGTTTATAATTACTTTTCAGGGTCAGTGCTGGGCTAAAAGATGCAGCACAGGGTTCTCTCCTGATAACAGGTGAGTAAATCAGAATTCTTAGTTCAGCTGATTTTAGAGGAATATTTGTATGTTTCAAAAATGGATACTTGGAAACTTTTCTGGTGAAAACCACACAATGGATTCCATGAAAGGATTTATAAGTTACTGGTAAGTACGCTTACATTTACTTTTCAGGGTCAGTGCTGAGCTAAAAGATGTAGCACTGGGTTCTCTCCTGATAACAGAAGAGTAAATCGGAATTCGTAGTTCGGGTGATTTTAGAGGGATATTTGTACGTTTCAAAAATGGACACTTGGAAACTTTTCTGGTGAAAACAACACAATGGATTCCTATGAAAGTATTCATAAGTTAATGGTAAGTACGCTTAGAATTACTTTTCAGGGTCAGTGCTGGGCTAAAAGATGCAGCACTGGGTTATCTCCTGATAACAGGTGAGTAAATCGAAATTTGGAGTTCGGCTGATTTTAGAGGAATATTTGTACGTTTCAAAAATGGACACTTAGAAACTTAACTGCTGAAAACTACACAATGGATTCCTATGGAAGGAAATACAAGTTACTGGTAAGTATTGCTAAGAATTACTTTCCAGGGTCAGTGCTGGGCTAAAAGATGCAGCACTGGGTTCTCTCCAGATGACAGGTGATTAAATTGGAATTCGTAGTTCGACTTATTTTAGAGGAATATTTGTACGTTTCAAAAATGGACACTTAAAAACTTTTTTGCTGAAAACCACACAATGGATTCCTATGGAAGGAAATACAAGTTACTGGTAAGTACGCTTAGAATTACTTTCTAGGGTCAGTGCTGGGCTAAAATATGCAGCCCTGGGTTCTCTCCTGATAACAGGTGAGTAAATAAGAATTCTTAGTTCGGCTGATTTTAGAGGAATATTTGTACATTTCAAAAATGGACAATTAGAAACTTTTCTGCTGAAAACCACACAATGGATTCCTTAGGAAGGAAAAACAAGTTACTGGTAAGTACGCTTAGAATTGCTTTTCAGGGTCAGTGCTGGGCTAAAAGATGCAGCACTGGGCTCTCTCCTGATAACAAGTGACTAAATAGGAATTTGTAGTTCGGCTGATTTTAGAAGAATATTTGTACGTTTCAAAAATAGACACTTAGAAACGTTTCTGGTGAAAACCACACAATGGATGCCTATGGAAGGAAATACAAGTTACTGGTAAGTACGCTTTGCATTACTTTCTAGGGTCAGTGTTGGGCTAAAAGATGCAGCCCTGGGTTCTCTCCTGATAACAGGTGAGTAAATAGGAAATCGTAGTTCGGCTGATTTTAGAGGAATATTTGTACGTTTCAAAAATGGACACTTGGAAACTTTTCTGGTGAAAACCACTCAATGGATTCCTATGGAAGGAAATACAAGTTACTGGTAAGTACGCTTAGAATTACTTTTCAGGGTCAGTGCTGGGCTAAAAGATGCAGCACTGGGTTCTCTCCTGATAACAGGTGAGTAAATCGGAATTCGTAGTTCGGCTGATTTTAGAGGAATATTTGTATGTTTCAAAAATGGACACTTGGAAACTTTTCTGGTGAAAACCACTCAATGGATTCCTATGGAAGGAAATACAAGTTACTTGGAAGTGCGCTTAGAATTACTTTTCAGGGTCAATGCTGAGTTAAAAGATGCAGCTCTGGGTTCTCTCCTGATAACAGGTGAGTAAATCGGAATTCGTAGTTCTGCTGATTTTAGAGGAATATTTGTACCTTTCAAAAATGGACACTTAGAAACGTTTCTGGTGATAACCACACAATGGTTGCCTATGGAAGGAAATACAAGTTACTGGTAAGTATGCTTAGAATTACTTTCCAGGGTCAGTGCTGGGCTAAAACATGCAGCACTGGGTTCTCTCCTGATAACAGGTGAGTAAATCGGAATTCGTAGTTCGACTGATTTTGGAGGAATATTAGTACGTTTCAAAAATGGACACTTAGAAACTTTTCTGCTGAAACACACACAATGGATTCCAATGGAAGGAAATACAAGTTACTGGTAAGTACGCTTAGAATTAAATTTCAGGGTCAGTGCTAGGCTAAAAGATGCAGCACTGGGTTCTCTCCTGAAAACAGGTGATTAAATCGGAATTCGTAGTTCGGCTGATTTTAGAGGAATATTTGTACGTTTCAAAAATGGACAATTAAAAACTTTTCAGCTGAAAACCACACAATGGATTCATATGGAAGAAAATTCAAGTTACTGGCAAGTATGCTTAGAATTACTTTTCAGGGTCAGTGCTGGGCTAAAACATGCAGCACTGGGTTCTCTCCTGATAACAGGTGAGTAAATCGGAATTCGTAGTTCGACTGATTTTGGAGGAATATATGTACGTTTCAAAAATGGACATTTAGAAACTTTTCTGCTGAAAACCACACAATGGATTCCCATGGAAGGAAATAAAAGTTACTGGTAAGTACGCTTAGAATTACTTTTCAGGGTCAATGCTGAGCTAAAATATGTAGCACTGGGTTCTCTCCTGATAACAGAACAGTAAATCGGAATTCGTAGTTCGGCTGATTTTAGAGGAATATTTGTAAGTTTCAAAAATGGACACTTGGAATATTTTCAGGAGAAAACCACACAATGGATTCCTATGGAAGGAAATACAAGTTACTGGTCAGTACGCTTAGAATTACTTTTCAGGGTCAGTGCTGGGCTGAAAGATGCAGCACTGCGTTCTCTCATGATAGCAGGTGAATAAATCGGAATTCGTAGTTCGGCTGATTTTAGAGGAATATTTGTACATTTCAAAAATGGACACTTGGAAACTTTTCTGCTGAAACACACACAATGGATTCCAATGGAAGGAAATACAAGGTACTGGTAAGTACGCTTCGAATTACTTTTCAGGGTCAGTGCTGGGCTAAATGATGCAGCACAGGGTTCTCTCCTGACAACAATTGAGTAAATCGGAATTCGTGGCTCGACTAATTTTAGAGGAATATTTGGACGTTTCAAAAATGGACACTTAGAAATTTTTCTGCTGAAAACCACAGAATGGTTTCCTATGGAAGGAAATACAAGTTACTGGTAAGTATGCTTAAATTTACTTTTCAGGGTCAGTGCTGGGCTAAAAGATGCAGCACAGGGTTCTCTCCTGATAACAGGTGAGTAAATCAGAATTCTTAGTTCGGCTGATTTTAGAGGAATATTTGTACGTTTCAAAAATGGACACTTGGAAACTTTTCTGGTGAAAACCACACAATGGATTCCTATGAAAGGATTTATAAGTTACTGGTAAGTACGCTTACATTTACTTTTCAGGGTCAATGCTGAGCTAAAATATGTAGCACTGGGTTCTCTCCTGATAACAGAAGAGTAAATCGGAATTCGTAGTTCGGCTGATTTTAGAGGAATATTTGTAAGTTTCAAAAATGGACACTTGGAATATTTTCAGGAGAAAACCACACAATGGATTCCTATGGAAGGAAATACAAGTTACTGGTCAGTACGCTTAGAATTTTTTTTCAGGGTCAGTGCTGGGCTAAAAGATGCAGCACTGCGTTCTCTCATGATAGCAGGTGAATAAATCGGAATTCGTAGTTTGGCTGATTTTAGAGGAATATATGTACGTTTCAAAAATGGTCACTTAGAAAGTTTTCTGCTGAAAACCACACAATGGATTACTATGGAAGGAAATACAAGGTACTGCTAAGTACGCTTCAAATTGCTTTCCAGGGTCAGTGCTGGGCTAAAAGATGCAGCACTGGGTTCTCTCCTGATAACAGGTGAGTAAATCGGAATTCGTAGTGCGGCTGATTTTAGAGGAATATTTGTACGTTTAAAAAATGGACACTTGGAAACTTTTCAGCTGAAAACCACACAATGGATTCCTATGAAAGGATTCATAAGTTAATGGTAAGTACGCTTAGAATTACTTTTCAGGGTCAGTGCTGGGCTAAATGATGCAGCACTGGGTTCTCTCCTGACAACAATTGAGTAAATCGGAATACGTGGTTCGGATCATTTTAGAGGAATATTTGGACGTTTCAAAAATGGACACTTAGAAACTTTTCTGGTGAAAACCACACAATGGTTTCCTATGGAAGGAAATACAAGTTACTGGTAAGTACGCTTAAAATTACTTTTCAGGGTCAGTGCTGGGCTAAAAGATGCAGCACAGGGTTCTCTCCTGATAACTGGTGAGTAAATCGGAATTCTTAGTTCGGCTGATTTTAGAGGAATATTTGTACGTTTCAAAAATGGACACTTGGAAACTTTTCTGGTGAAAACCACCCAATGGATTCCTACGAAAGGATTTATAAGTTACTGGTAAGTACGCTTACATTTACTTTTCAGGGTCAGTGCTGAGCTAAAAGATATAGCACTGGGTTCTCTCCTGATAACAGAAGAGTAAATCGGAATTCGTAGTTCAGCTGATTTTAGAGAAATATTTGTACGTTTCAAAAATGGACACTTGGAATATTTTCAGGAGAAAACCACAAAATGGATTCCTATGGAAGAAAATACAAGTTACTGGTCAGTACGCTTAGAATTACTTTTCAGGGTCAGTGCTGGGCTAAAAGATGCAGCACTGCGTTCTCTCATGATAGCAGGTGAATAAATCGGAATTCGTAGTTCGGCTGATTTTAGAGGAATATATGTACGTTTCAAAAATGGTCACTTAGAAAGTTTTCTGCTGAAAACCACACAATGGATTACTATGGAAGGAAATACAAGGTACTGGTAAGTACGCTTCGAATTGCTTTCCAGGGTCAGCGCTGGGCTAAAAGATGCAGCACTGGGTTCTCTCCTGATAACAGGTGAGTAAATTGAAATTTGGAGTTCGGCTGATTTTAGAGGATTATTTGTACGTTTCAAAAATGGACACTTAGAAACTTAACTGCTGAAAACTACACAATGGATTCCTATGGAAGGAAATACAAGTTACTGGTAAGTACGCTTAGAATTACTTTCCAGGGTCAGTGCTGGGCTAAAAGATGCAGCACTCGGTTCTCTCCTGATAACAGGTGAGTAAATTGGAATTCATAGTTCGACTGATTTTAGAGAAATATTTGTACGTTTCAAAAATAGACACTTAGAAACTTTTCTGCTGAAAACCACACAATGGATTCCTATGGAATGAGATACAAGTTACTGGTAAGTACACTTAGAATTACTTTCCAGGGTCAGTGCTGGGTTAAAAGATGCAGCACTGGGTTCTCTCCTGATACCAGGTGAGTAAATTGGAATTCATAGTTCGACTGATTTTAGAGAAATATTTGTATATTTCAAAAATGGCCAGTTAGAAACTTTTCTGCTGAAAACCACACAATGGAATCCTAAGGAAGGAAATACAATGTACTGGTAAGTACGCTTTGAATTTGTTTCCAGGGTCAGCGCTGGGCTAAAAGATGCAGCACTGGGTTCTCTCCTGATAACAGGTGAGTAAATCGGAATTCGTAGTTCGGCTGATTTTAGAGGAATATTTGTACGTTTCAAAAATGGACACTTGGAAACTTTTCTGGTGAAAACCACACAAGGGATTCCTATGAAAGGATTCACAAGTTACTGGTAAGTACGCTTAGAATTACTTTCAAGGGTCAGTGCTGGGCTAAAAGATGCAGCACTGGGTTCTCTCCAGACGACAGGTGATTAAATTGGAATTCGTAGTTTGGCTGATTTTAGAGGAATATTTGTACGTTTAAAAAATGGACACTTAAAAACTTTTTTGCTGAAAACCACACAATGGATTCCTATGGAAGGAAATACAAGTTACTGGTAAGTATGCTTAGAATTACTTTTCAGGGTCAGTGCTGTGCTAAAAGATGCAGCACTGGGTTCTCGCCTGATTACAAGTGAGTAAATTGGAATTCGTAGTTCGACTTATTTTAGAGGAATATTTGTACATTTCAAAAATGGACACTTGGAAACTTTTCTGGGGAAAACCACACAATGGATTCTTATGGAAAGAAAGACAAGTTACTGGTAAGTACGCTTAGAATTACTTTTCAGGATCAGTGCTGGGCTAAAAGATGCAGCACTTGGTTCTCTCCTGATAACAGGTGAGTAAATCGGAATTCGTAGTTCGGCTGATTTTAGAGGAATATTTGTACCTTTCAAAAATGGACACTTTGAAACGTTTCTGGTGATAACCACACAATGGTTGCCTATGGAAGGAAATACAAGTTACTGGTAAGTATGCTTAGAATTACTTTCCAGGGTCAGTGCTGGGCTAAAAGATACAGCACTGGGTTCTCTCCTGATAACAGGTAGGTAAATCGGAATTCGTAGTTCGACGGATTTTGGAGAAATATTTGTACGTTTCAAAAATGGACACTTAGAAACTTTTCTGCTGAAACCCACACAATGGATTCCAATAGAAGGAAATACAAGTTACTGGTAAGTACGCTTAGAATTACATTTCAGGGTCAGTGCTGGGCTAAAAGATGCAGCACTGGGTTTTTTCCTGAAAACAGGAGATTAAATCGGAATTCGTAGTTCGGCTGATTTTAGAGGAATATTTGTACGTTTCAAAAATGGACACTTGGAAACTTTTCTGCTGAAAACCACACAATGGATTCTTATGGAAGGAAAGACATGTTACTGGTAAGTACGCTTAGGATTATTTTTCAGGGTCAGTGCAAGGCTAAAAGATGCAGCTCTGGGTTTTCTCCTGATAACAGGAGATTAAATCGGAATTCGTAGTTCGGCTGATTTTAGAGGAATATTTGTACGTTTCAAAAATGGACAATTAGAAACTTTTCAGCTGAAAACCACACAATGGATTCATATGGTAGAAAATACAAGTTACTGGCAAGTATGCTTAGAATTACTTTTCAGGGTCAGTGCTGGGCTAAAAGAGGCAGCACTGGGTTCTCTCCTGATAACAGGTGAGTAAATCAGAATTCGTAGTTCGGCTGATTTTAGAGGAATATTTGTACGTTTCAAAAATGGACACTTGGAAACTTTTCTGGTGAAAACCACAAAATGGATTCCTATGAAAGGATTTACAAGTTACTGGTAAGTACGCTTAGAATTACTTTTCAGGGTCAGTGCTGGGCTAAAAGATGTAGAACTGGGTTCTCTCCTAATAACAGGAGAGTAAATCGGAATTCGTAGTTCGGCTGATTTTAGTGGAATATTTGTACTTTTCAAAAATGGACACTTAGAAACTTTTCTGCTGAAAACCACACAATGGATTCTTATGGAAGGAAAGACAAGTTACTGGTAAGTACGCTTAGGATTACTTTTCAGGGTCAGTGCTAGGCTAAATGATGCAGCACTGGGTTCTCTCCTGATAACAGGTGAGTAATCGGAATTTGTAGTTCGACTGATTTTAGTGGAATATTTGTACTTTTCAAAAATGGACACTTAGAAACTTTTCTGCTGAAAACCACACAATGGATTCTTATGGAAGGAAAGACACGTTACTGGTAAGTACGCTTAGGATTATTTTTCAGGGTCAGTGCAAGGCTAAAAGATGCAGCTCTGGGTTCTCTCCTGATAACAGGAGATTACATCGGAATTCGTAGTTCGGCTGATTTTAGAGGAATATTTGTACGTTTCAAAAATGGACAATTAGAAACTTTTCAGCTGAAAACCACACAATGGATTCTTATGGAAGGAAAGACACGTTACTGGTAAGTACACTTAGAATTACTTTTCAGTGTCAGTGCTGGGCTAAAAGATGCAGCACTGGGTTCTCTCCTGATAACAGGTGAGTAAATCGGAATTCGTAGTTTGGCTGATTTTAGAGGAATATGTGTACATTTCAAAAATGGACACTTAGAAACGTTTCTGGTGAAAACCACACAATGGATGCATATGGAAAGAAATACAAGTTACTGGTAAGTACGCTTAGAATTACTTTCAAGGGTCAGTGCTGGGCTAAAATATGCAGCCATGGGTTCTCTCCTGGTAACAGGTGAGTAAATAGGAATTCGTATTTCGACTGATTTTGGAGGAATATTTGTATGTTTCAAAAATTGACACATAAAAACTTTTGTGCTGACTCCACACAATGGATTCCCATGGAAGGAAATACAAGTTACTGGTAAGTACGCTTAAAATTACTTTTCAGGGTCAGTGCTGGGCTAAAAGATGCAGCACAGGGTTCTCTCCTGATAACATGTGAGTAAATCGGAATTCGTAGTTCGGCTGATTTTGGAGCAATATATGTACGTTTCAAAAATGGTCACTCAGAAAGTTTTCTGCTGAAAACCACACAATGGATTACTATGGAAGGAAATACAAGGTACTGGTAAGTACACTTCGAATTCCTTTCCAGGGTCAGCGCTGGGCTAAAAGATGCAGCACTGGGTTCTCTCCTGATAACAGGTGAGTAAATCGGAATTCGTAGTGCGGCTGATTTTAGAGGAATATTTGTATGTTTCAAAAATGGACAGTTGGAAACTTTTCTGGTGAAAACCACACAATGGATTCCAATGAAAGGATTCATAAGTTACTGGTAAGTACGCTTAGAATTAATTTTCAGGGTCAGTGCTGGGCTAAAAGATGCAGCACTGCGTTCTCTCCCGATAACAGGTGAGTAAATCCAAATTTGGAGTTCGGCTGATTTTAGAGGAATATTTGTACGTTTCAAAAATGGACAGTTAGAAAGTTAACTGCTGAAAACTACACAATGGATTCCTATGGAAGGAAATACAAGTTACTGGTAAGTATGCTTAGAATTACTTTCAAAGGGTCAGTGCTGGGCTAAAAGATGCAGCACTGGGTTCTCTCCAGATGACAGGTGATTAAATTGGAATTCGTAGTTTGGCTGATTTTAGAGGAATATTTGTACGTTTGAAAAATGGACACAAAAACTTTTTTGCTGAAAACCACACAATGTATTCCTATGGAAGTTACTGGTAAGTACGCTTAGAATTCCTTTCCAGGGTCAGTGCTGGGCTAAAAGATGCAACACTGGGATCTCTCCTGATAACTGGTGAGTAAATTGGAATTCGTAGTTCGACTGATTTTAGAGGAATATTTGTACGTTTCAAAAATGGACACTTGGAAACTTTTCTGGTGAAAACTACACAAAGGATTCCTATGAAAGGATTTTCAAGTTACTGGTAAGTACGCTTAGAATTACTTTTCAGGGTCAGTGCTGGGTTAAAAGATGTAGCACTGGGTTCTCTCCTGATAACAGGAGAGTAAATCGGAATTCGTAGTTCGGCTGATTTTAGAGGAATATTTGTACTTTTCAAAAATGGACACTTGGAAACTTTTCTGGTGAAAACCACACAACGGATTCTTATGGAAGGAAAGACAAGTTACTGGTAAGTACGCTTAGAATTACTTTTCAGGGTCAGTGCTGGGCTAAAAGATGCAGCACTGGGTTCTCTCCTGATAACAGGTGAGTAAATCGGAATTCGTAGTTCGGCTGATTTTAGAGGAATATTTGTACGTTTCAAAAATGGACACTTGGAAACTTTTCTGGTGAAAACTACACAATGGATTCCTATGAAAGGATTTTCAAGTTACTGGTAAGTACACTTAGAATTACTTTTCAGGGTCAGTGCTGGGTTAAAAGATGTAGCACTGGGTTCTCTCCTGATAACAGGAGAGTAAATCGCAATTCGTAGTTCGGCTGATTTTAGAGGAATATTTGTACTTTTCAAAAATGGACACTTAGAAACTTTTCTGCTGAAAACCACACAATGGATTCCTATGGAAGGAAATACAAGTTACATGTAAGTACGCTTAGAATTACTTTTCAGGGTCAGTGCTGGGCTAAAAGATGCAGCTCTGGGTTCTCTCCTGATAACAGGTGAGTAAATCAGAATTCGTAGTTCGGCTGATTTTAGAGGAATATTTGTACCTCTCAAAAATGGACACTAAGAAACGTTTCTGGTGATAACCACCAATGGTTGCCTATGGAAGGAAATACAAGTTACTGGTAAGTATGCTTAGAATTACTTTCCAGGGTCAGTGCTGGGCTAAAAGATGCAGCCCTGGGTTCTCTCCTCATAACAGGTTAGTAAATCGGTATTCGTTGTTCGACGGATTTTGGAGGAATATTTGTACGTTTCAAAAATGGACACTTAGAAACTTTTCTGCTGAAACCCACACAATGGATTCCAATGGAAGGAAATACAAGTTACTGGTAAGTACGCTTAGAATTACATTTCAGGGTCAGTGCTGGGTTAAAAGATGCAGCAATGGGTTCTCTCCTGAAAACAGGAGATTAAATCGGAATTCGTAGTTCGGCTGATTTTAGAGGAATATTTGTACGTTTCAAAAATGGACAATTAGAAACTTTTCAGCTGAAAACCACACAATGGATTCATATGGTAGGAAATACAAGTTACTGGCAAGGATGCTTAGAATTACTTTTCAGGGTCAGTGCTGGGCTAAAAGAGGCAGCACTGGGTTCTCTCCTGATAACAGGTGAGTACATCGGAATTCGTAGTTCGGCTGATTTTAGAGGAATATTTGTACGTTTCAAAAATGGACACTTGGAAACTTTTCTGATGAGAACCACAAAATGGATTCCTATGAAAGGAATTACAAGTTACTGGTAAGTACGCTTAGAATTACTTTTCAGGGTCAGTGCTGGGCTAAAAGATGTAGCACTGGGTTCTCTCCTAATAACAGGAGAGTAAATCGGAATTCGTATTTCGGCTGATTTTAGTGGAATATTTGTACTTTTCAAAAATGAACACTTAGAAACTTTTCTGCTGAAAACCACACAATGGATTCTTATGGTAGGAAAGACAAGTTACTCGTAAGTACGCTTAGGATAACTCTTCAGGGTCAGTGCTAGGCTAAATGATGCAGCACTGGGTTCTCTCCTGATAACAGGTGAGTAAATCGGAATTCGTAGTTCGACTGATTTTAGTGGAATATTTGTACTTTTCAAAAATGGACACTTAGAAACTTTTCTGCTGAAAACCACACAATGGATTCTTATGGAAGGAAAGACACGTTACTGGTAAGTACGCTTAGGATTACTTTTCAGGGTCAATGCAAGGCTAAAAGATGCAGCACTAGGTTCTCTCCTGATAACAGGAGATTACATCGGAATTCGTAGTTCGGCTGATTTTAGAGGAATATTTGTACGTTTCAAAAATGGACACTTAGAAACTTTTCTGCTAAAAACTACACAATGTATTCCTATGGAAGGAAATACAAGTTACTGGTAAGTACGCTTAGAATTACTTTTCAGGGTCAGTGTTGGGCTAAAAGATGCAGCACTGGGTTCTCTCCTGATAACAGGTGAGTAAATCGGAATTCATAGTTCGGCTGTTTTAAGAGGAATATTTGTATGTTTCAAAAATGGACACTTAGAAACTTTTCTGCTGAAAACTACACAATGGATTCCTATGGAAGGAAATACAAGTTACTGGTAAGTATGCTTAGAATTACTTTTCAGGGTCAGTGTTGGGCTAAAAGATGCAGCACTGGGTTCTCTCCTGATAACAGGTGAGTAAATCGGAATTCGTAGTTCCGTTGAATTTAGAGGAATATTTGTACGCTTCAAAAATTGACACTTGGAAACTTTTCTGGTGAAAACCACACAATGGATTCCTATGAAAGGATTTACAAGTTACTTGTAAGTACGCTTAGAATTACTTTTCAGGGTCAGTGCTGGTCTAAAAGATGTAGCACTGGGATCTCTCCTGATAACAGGAGAGTAAATCGGAATTCTTAGTTCGTATGATTTTAGAGGAATATTTGTATGTTTCAAAAATGGACGCTTAGAAACTTTTCAGCTGAAAACCACACAATGGATTCCTATGGAATGAAATACAAGTTACTGGTAAGTATGCTTAGAATTACTTTTCAGGGTCGGTGCTGGGCTAAAAGATGCAGCTCTGGGTTCTCTCCTGATAACAGGTGAGTAAATCGGAATTCGTAGTTCGGCTGATTTTACAGGAATATTTTTATATTTCCAAAATTGACACTTAGTAATTTTTCTACTGAAAACCACACAATGGATTCCTAAGGAAGGAAATACAAGTTTCTGGTAAGTACGCTTAGAATTACTTTTGAGGGTCAGTGCTGAGCTAAAAGATGTAGCACTGTGTTCTCTGCTGATAACAGAAGAGTAAATCGGAATTCGTAGTTCGGCTGATTTTAGAGGAATATTTGTACGTTTCAAAAATGGACACTTAGAATATTTTCTGGAGAAAAGCACAAAATGGATTCCTATGGAAGGAAATACAAGTTACTGGTAAGTACGCTTAGAATTACTTTTCAGGGTCAGTGCTTGGCTAAAAGATGCAGCACTGGGTTCTCTCCTGATAGCAGGTGAATAAATCGGAATTCGTAGTTTGGCTGATTTTAGAGCAATATATGTACGTTTCAAAAATGGTCACTTAGAAAGTTTTCTGCTGAAAACCACACAATGGATTACTATGGAAGGAAATACATGGTACTGGTAATTACACTTCTAATTGCTGTCCAGGGTCAGTGCTGGGCTAAAAGATGCAGCACTGGGTTCTCTCCTGATAACAGGTGAGTAAATCGGAATTCGTAGTGCGGCTGATTTTAGAGGAATATAAGTACGTTTCAAAAATGGACACTGGAAAACTTTTCTGGTGAAAACCACACAATTGATTCCAATGAAAGGATTCACAAGTTACTGGTAAGTACGCTTAGAATTACTTTTCAGGGTCAGTGCTGGGCCAAAAGATGCAGCACTGGGTTCTCTCCTGATAACAGGTGAGTAAATTGAAATTTAGAGTTCGGCTGATTTTAGAGGAATATTTGTACGTTTCAAAAATGGACACTTAGAAAGTTAACTGCTGAAAACTACACAATGGATTCCTATGGAAGGAAATACAAGTTACTGGTAAGTACGCTTAGAATTACTTTCAAAGGGTCAGTGCTGGGCTAAAAGAGGCAGCCCTGGGTTCTCTCCTGATAACAGGTGAGTAAATCGGAATTCGTAGTTCAGCTGATTTTAGAGGAATATTTGTACATTTCAAAAATGGACACTTAGAATCTTTTCTGGTGAAAACCACAAAATGGATTCCTATGAAAGGATTTACAAGTTACTGGTAAGTACGCTTAGAATTACTTTTCAGGGTCAGTGCTGGGCTAAAAGATGTAGCACTGGGTTCTCTCCTAATAACAGGTGAGTAAATCGGAATTCGTAGTTCGACTGATTTTAGTGGAATATTTGTACTTTTCAAAAATGGACACTTAGAAACTTTTCTGCTGAAAACCACACAATGGATTCTTATGGAAGGAAAGACACGTTACTGGTAAGTACGCTTAGGATTACTTTTCAGGGTCAATGCAAGGCCAAAAGATGCAGCACTGGGTTCTCTCCTGATAACAGGAGATTAAATCCGAATTCGTAGTTCGGCTGATTTTAGAGGAATATTTGTATGTTTCAAAAATGGACAATTAGAAACTTTTCAGCTGAAAACCACACAATGGATTCTTATGGAAGGAAAGACAAGTTACTGGTAAGTACACTTAGAATTACTTTTCAGGGTCAGTGCTGGGCTAAAAGATGCAGCACTGGGTTCTCTCCTGATAACAGGTGAGTAAATCGGAATTCGTAGTTCGGCTGTTTTAAGAGGAATATTTGTATGTTTCAAAAATGGACACTTATAAACTTTTCTGCTGAAAACTACACAATGGATTAATTTGGAAGGAAATACAAGTTACTGGTAAGTACGCTTAGAATTTCTTTTCAGGGTCAGTGTTGGGCTAAAAGATGCAGCACTGGGTTCTCTCCTGATAACAGGTGAGTAAATCGGAATTCGTAGTTCCGTTGATTTTAGAGGAATATTTGTACGCTTCAAAAATTGACACTTGGAAACTTTTCTGGTGAAAACCACACAATGGATTCCTATGAAAGGATTTACAAGTTACTGGTAAGTACGCTTAGAATTACTTTTCAGGGTCAGTGCTGGGCTAAAAGATGTAGCACTGGGTTCTCTCCTGATAACAGGAGAGTAAATCAGAATTCTTAGTTCGTATGATTTTAGAGGAATATTTGTATGTTTCAAAAATGGACGCTTAGAAACTTTTCAGCTGAAAACCACACAATGGATTCCTATGGAATGAAATACAAGTTACTGGTAAGTACGCTTAGAATTACTTTTCAGGGTCGGTGCTGGGCTAAAAGATGCAGCTCTGGGTTCTCTCCTGATAACAGGTGAGTAAATCGGAATTCGTAGTTCGGCTGATTTTACAGGAATATTTGTAAGTTTCAAAAATGGACACTTAGAATATTTTCTGGAGAAAACCACACAATGGATTCCTATGGAAGGAAATACAAGTTACTGGTAAGTACGCTTAGAATTACTTTTCAGGGTCAGTGCTTGGCTAAAAGATGCAGCACTGGGTTCTCTCCTGATAGCAGGTGAATAAATCGGAATTCGTAGTTCGGCTGATTTTAGAGCAATATATGTACGTTTCAAAAATGGTCACTTAGAAAGTTTTCTGCTGAAAACCACACAATGGATTACTATGGAAGGAAATACAAGGTACTGGTAAGTACGCTTCGAATTGCTTTACAGGGTCAGTGGTGGGCTAAAAGATGCAGCACTGGGTTCTCTCCCGATAACAGGTGAGTAAATCGGAATTCGTAGTGCGGCTGATTTTAGAGGAATATTTGTACGTTTCAAAAATGGACACTTGGAATCTTTTCTGGTGAAAACTACACAATGGATTCCAAGGAAAGGATTCACAAGTTACTGGTAAGTACGCTTAGAATTACTTTTCAGGGTCAGTGCTGGGCTAAAAGATGTAGCACTGGGTTCTCTCCTGATAACAGGTGAGAAAATCGAAATTTGGAGTTCGGCTGATTTTAGAGGAATATTTGTACGTTTCAAAAATGGACACTTAGAAAGTTAACTGCTGAAAACTACACAATGGATTCCTATGGAAGGAAATACAAGTTACTGGTAAGTACACTTAGAATTACTTTCAAAGGGTCAGTGCTGGGCTAAAATATGCAGCACTGGGTTCTCTCCAGATGACAGGTGATTAAATAGGAATTCGTAGTTTGGCTGATCTTAGAGGAATATTTGTACGTTTCAAAAATGGACACTTAAAAACTTTTTTGCTGAAAACCACACAATGGATTCCTATGGAAGGAAATACAAGTTACTGGTAAGTACGCTTAGAATTACTTTCCAGGGTCAGTGCTGGGCTAAAAGATGCAACACTGGGTTCTCTCTTGATAACTGGTGAGTAAATTGGAATTCGTAGTTTGACTTATTTTAGAGGAATATTTGTACGTTTCAAAAATGGACACTTGGAAACTTTTCTGGTGAAAACCACACAATGGATTCTTATGGAAGGAAAGACAAGTTACTGGTAAGTATGCTTAGAATTACTTTTCAGGGTCAGTGCTGGGCTAAAAGATGCAGCACTGGGTTCTCTCCTGATAACAGGTGAGTAAATCGGAATTCGTAGTTCGGCTGATTTTAGAGGAATATTTGTACGTTTCAAAAATGGACACTTGGAAACTTTTCTGGTGAAAACTACACAATGGATTCCTATGAAAGGATTTTCAAGTTACTGGTAAGTACGCTTAGAATTACTTTTCAGGGTCAGTGCTGGGTTAAAAGATGTAGCACTGGGTTCTCTCCTGATAACAGGAGAGTAAATCGGAATTCGTAGTTCGGCTGATTTTAAAGGAATATTTGTACTTTTCAAAAATGGACACTTAGAAACTTTTCTGCTGAAAACCACACAATGGATTCCTATGGAAGGAAATACAAGTTACTTGTTAGTACGCTTAGAATTACTTTTCAGGGTCAGTGCTGGGCTAAAAGATGCAGCTCTGTGTTCTCTCCTGATAACAGGTGAGTGAATCGGAATTCGTAGTTCAGCTGATTTTAGAGGAATATTTGTACCTTTCAAAAATGGACACTAAGAAACGTTTCTGGTGATAACCACACAATGGTTGCCTATGGAAGGAAATACAAGTTACTGGTAAGTATGCTTAGAATTACTTTCCAGGGTCAGTGCTGGGCTAAAAGATGCAGCCCTGGGTTCTCTCCTGATAACAGGTTAGTAAATCGGAATTCGTAGTTCGACGGATTTTGGAGGAATATTTGTACGTTTCAAAAATGGACACTTAGAAACTTTTCTGCTGAAACCCACACAATGGATTCCAATGGAAGGAAATACAAGTTACTGGTAAGTACGCTTAGAATTACATTTCAGGGTCAGTGCTGGGTTAAAAGATGCAGCACTGGGTTCTCTCCTGAAAACAGGAGATTAAATCGGAATTCGTAGTTCGGCTGATTTTAGAGGAATATTTGTACGTTTCAAAAATGGACAATTAGAAACTTTTCAGCTGAAAACCACACAATGGATTCATATCGTAGAAAATACAAGTTACTGGCAAGTATAATTAGAATTACTTTTCAGGGTCAGTGTTGGGCTAAAAGATGCAGCACTGGGTTCTCTCCTGATAACAGGAGAGTAAATCGGAATTCTTAGTTCGTTTGATTTTAGAGGAATATTTGTATGTTTCAAAAATGGACACTTAGAATCTTTTCTGGTGAAAACCACAAAATGGATTCCTATGAAAGGATTTACAAGTTACTGGTAAGTACGCTTAGAATTACTTTTCAGGGTCAGTGCTGGGCTAAAAGATGTAGCACTGGGTTCTCTCCTAATAACAGGTGAGTAAATCGGAATTCGTAGTTCGACTGATTTTAGTGGAATATTTGTACTTTTCAAAAATGGACACTTAGAAACTTTTCTGCTGAAAACCACACTATGGATTCTTATGGAAGGAAAGACACGTTACTGGTAAGTACGCTTAGGATTACTTTTCAGGGTCAATGCAAGGCCAAAAGATGCAGCACTGGGTTCTCTCCTGATAACAGGAGATTAAATCCGAATTCGTAGTTCGGCTGATTTTAGAGGAATATTTGTATGTTTCAAAAATGGACAATTAGAAACTTTTCAGCTGAAAACCACACAATGGATTCTTATGGAAGGAAAGACAAGTTACTGGTAAGTACACTTAGAATTACTTTTCAGGGTCAGTGCTGGGCTAAAAGATGCAGCACTGGGTTCTCTCCTGATAACAGGTGAGTAAATCGGAATTCGTAGTTCGGCTGTTTTAAGAGGAATATTTGTATGTTTCAAAAATGGACACTTAGAAACTTTTCTGCTGAAAACTACACAATGGATTAATTTGGAAGGAAATACAAGTTACTGGTAAGTACGCTTAGAATTTCTTTTCAGGGTCAGTGTTGGGCTAAAAGATGCAGCACTGGGTTCTCTCCTGATAACAGGTGAGTAAATCGGAATTCGTAGTTCCGTTGATTTTAGAGGAATATTTGTACGCTTCAAAAATTGACACTTGGAAACTTTTCTGGTGAAAACCACACAATGGATTCCTATGAAAGGATTTACAAGTTACTGGTAAGTACGCTTAGAATTACTTTTCAGGGTCAGTGCTGGGCTAAAAGATGTAGCACTGGGTTCTCTCCTGATAACAGGAGAGTAAATCAGAATTCTTAGTTCGTATGATTTTAGAGGAATATTTGTATGTTTCGAAAATGGACGCTTAGAAACTTTTCAGCTGAAAACCACACAATGGATTCGAATGGAATGAAATACAAGTTACTGGTAAGTACGCTTAGAATTACTTTTCAGGGTCGGTGCTGGGCTAAAAGATGCAGCTCTGGGTTCTCTCCTGATAACAGGTGAGTAAATCGGAATTCGTAGTTCGGCTGATTTTACAGGAATATTTGTAAGTTTCAAAAATGGACACTTAGAATATTTTCTGGAGAAAACCACACAATGGATTCCTATGGAAGGAAATACAAGTTACTGGTAAGTACGCTTAGAATTACTTTTCAGGGTCAGTGCTTGGCTAAAAGATGCAGCACTGGGTTCTCTCCTGATAGCAGGTGAATAAATCGGAATTCGTAGTTCGGCTGATTTTAGAGCAATATATGTACGTTTCAAAAATGGTCACTTAGAAAGTTTTCTGCTGAAAACCACACAATGGATTACTATGGAAGGAAATACAAGGTACTGGTAAGTACGCTTCGAATTGCTTTACAGGGTCAGTGGTGGGCTAAAAGATGCAGCACTGGGTTCTCTCCCGATAACAGGTGAGTAAATCGGAATTCGTAGTGCGGCTGATTTTAGAGGAATATTTGTACGTTTCAAAAATGGACACTTGGAATCTTTTCTGGTGAAAACTACACAATGGATTCCAATGAAAGGATTCACAAGTTACTGGTAAGTACGCTTAGAATTACTTTTCAGGGTCAGTGCTGGGCTAAAAGATGTAGCACTGGGTTCTCTCCTGATAACAGGTGAGAAAATCGAAATTTGGAGTTCGGCTGATTTTAGAGGAATATTTGTACGTTTCAAAAATGGACACTTAGAAAGTTAACTGCTGAAAACTACACAATGGATTCCTATGGAAGGAAATACAAGTTACTGGTAAGTACACTTAGAATTACTTTCAAAGGGTCAGTGCTGGGCTAAAATATGCAGCACTGGGTTCTCTCCAGTCGACAGGTGATTAAATAGGAATTCGTAGTTTGGCTGATCTTAGAGGAATATTTGTACGTTTCAAAAATGGACACTTAAAAACTTTTTTGCTGAAAACCACACAATGGATTCCTATGGAAGGAAATACAAGTTACTGGTAAGTACGCTTAGAATTACTTTCCAGGGTCAGTGCTGGGCTAAAAGATGCAACACTGGGTTCTCTCTTGATAACTGGTGAGTAAATTGGAATTCGTAGTTTGACTTATTTTAGAGGAATATTTGTACGTTTCAAAAATGGACACTTGGAAACTTTTCTGGTGAAAACCACACAATGGATTCTTATGGAAGGAAAGACAAGTTACTGGTAAGTATGCTTAGAATTACTTTTCAGGGTCAGTGCTGGGCTAAAAGATGCAGCACTGGGTTCTCTCCTGATAACAGGTGAGTAAATCGGAATTCGTAGTTCGGCTGATTTTAGAGGAATATTTGTACGTTTCAAAAATGGACACTTGGAAACTTTTCTGGTGAAAACTACACAATGGATTCCTATGAAAGGATTTTCAAGTTACTGGTAAGTACGCTTAGAATTACTTTTCAGGGTCAGTGCTGGGTTAAAAGATGTAGCACTGGGTTCTCTCCTGATAACAGGAGAGTAAATCGGAATTCGTAGTTCGGCTGATTTTAGAGGAATATTTGTACTTTTCAAAAATGGACACTTAGAAACTTTTCTGCTGAAAACCACACAATGGATTCCTATGGAAGGAAATACAAGTTACTTGTTAGTACGCTTAGAAATACTTTTCAGGGTCAGTGCTGGGCTAAAAGATGCAGCTCTGTGTTCTCTCCTGATAACAGGTGAGTGAATCGGAATTCGTAGTTCAGCTGATTTTAGAGGAATATTTGTACCTTTCAAAAATGGACACTAAGAAACGTTTCTGGTGATAACCACACAATGGTTGCCTATGGAAGGAAATACAAGTTACTGGTAAGTATGCTTAGAATTACTTTCCAGGGTCAGTGCTGGGCTAAAAGATGCAGCCCTGGGTTCTCTCCTGATAACAGGTTAGTAAATCGGAATTCGTAGTTCGACGGATTTTGGAGGAATATTTGTACGTTTCAAAAATGGACACTTAGAAACTTTTCTGCTGAAACCCACACAATGGATTCCAATGGAAGTAAATACAAGTTACTGGTAAGTACGCTTAGAATTACATTTCAGGGTCAGTGCTGGGTTAAAAGATGCAGCACTGGGTTCTCTCCTGAAAACAGGAGATTAAATCGGAATTCGTAGTTCGGCTGATTTTAGAGGAATATTTGTACGTTTCAAAAATGGACAATTAGAAACTTTTCAGCTGAAAACCACACAATGGATTCATATCGTAGAAAATACAAGTTACTGGCAAGTATAATTAGAATTACTTTTCAGGGTCAGTGTTGGGCTAAAAGATGCAGCACTGGGTTCTCTCCTGATAACAGGAGAGTAAATCGGAATTCTTAGTTCGTTTGATTTTAGAGGAATATTTGTATGTTTCAAAAATGGACGCTTAGAAACTTTTCAGCTGAAAACCACACAATGGATTCCTATGGAATGAAATACAAGTTACTGGTGAGTATGCTTAGAATTACTTTTCAGGGTCGGTGCTGGGCTAAAAGATGCAGCTCTGGGTTCTCTCCTGATAACAGGTGAGTAAATCGGAATTCGTAGTTCGGCTGATTTTACAGGAATATTTTTATATTTCCAAAATTGACACTTAGTAATTTTTCTACTGAAAACCACACAATGGATTCCTAAGGAAGGAAATACAAGTTACTTGTAAGTACGCTTAGAATTACTTTTCAGGGTCAGTGCTGGGCTAAAAGATGCAGCCCTGGGTTCTCTCCTGATAACAGGTTAGTAAATCGGTATTCGTAGTTCGACGTATTTTGGAGGAATATTTGTACGTTTCAAAAATGGACACTTAGAAACTTTTCTGCTGAAACCCACACAATGGATTCCAATGCAAGGAAATACAAGTTACTGGTAAGTACGCTTACATTTACTTTTCAGTGTCAGTGCTGAGCTAAAAGATGTAGCACTGGGTTCTCTCCTGATAACAGAAGAGTAAATCGGAATTCGTAGTTCGGCTGATTTTAGAGGAATATTTGTACTTTTCAAAAATGGACACTAAGAAACGTTTCTGGTGATAACCACCAATGGTTGCCTATGGAAGGAAATACAAGTTACTGGTAAGTATGCTTAGAATTACTTTCCAGGGTCAGTGCTGGGCTAAAAGATGCAGCCCTGGGTTCTCTCCTGATAACAGGTTAGTAAATCGGTATTCGTAGTTCGACGGATTTTGGAGGAATATTTGTACGTTTCAAAAATGGACACTTAGAAACTTTTCTGCTGAAACCCACACAATGGATTCCAATGGAAGGAAATACAAGTTACTGGTAAGTACGCTTAGAATTACATTTCAGGGTCAGTGCTGGGTTAAAAGATGCAGCACTGGGTTCTCTCCTGAAAACAGGAGATTAAATCGGAATTTGTAGTTCGGCTGGTTTTAGAGGAATATATGTACGTTTCAAAAATGGACAATTAGAAACTTTTCAGCTGAAAACCACACAATGGATTCATATGGTAGAAAATACAAGTTACTGGCAAGTATGCTTAGAATTACATTTCAGTGTCAGTGCTGGGCTAAAAGAGGCAGCACTGGCTTCTCTCCTGATAACAGGTGAGTAAATCGGAATTCGTAGTTCGGCTGATTTTAGAGGAATATTTGTACGTTTCAAAAATGGACACTTGGAAACTTTTCTGGTGAAAACCACACAATGGATTCCTATGAAAGGATTTACAAGTTACTGGTAAGTACGCTTAGAATTACTTTTCAGGGTCAGTGCTGGGCTAAAAGATGTAGCACTGGGTTCTCTCCTAATAACAGGAGAGTAAATCGGAATTCGTAGTTCGGCTGATTTTAGTGGAATATATGTACTTTTCAAAAATGGACACTTAGAAACTTTTCTGCTGAAAACCACACAATGGATTCTTATGGAAGGAAAGACAAGTTACTGGTAAGTACGCTTAGGATTACTCTTCAGGGTCAGTGCTAGGCTAAATGATGCAGCACTGGGTTCTCTCCTGATAACAGGTGAGTAAATCGGAATTCGTAGTTCGACTGATTTTAGTGGAATATTTGTACTTTTCAAAAATGGACACTTAGAAACTTTTCTGCTGAAAACCACACAATGGATTCTTATGGAAGGTAAGACACGTTACTGGTAAGTACGCTTAGGATTACATTTCAGGGTCAATGCAAGGCTAAAAGATGCAGCACTAGGTTCTCTCCTGATAACAGGAGATTAAATCGGAATTCGTAGTTCAGCTGATTTTAGAGGAATATTTGTACGTTTCAAAAATGGACACTTGGAAACTTTTCTGGTGAAAACCACAAAATGGATTCCTAGGAAAGGATTTACAAGTTACTGGTAAGTACGCTTAGAATTACTTTTCAGGGTCAGTGTTGGGCTAAAAGATGCAGCACTGGGTTCTCTCCTGATAACAGGTGAGTAAATCGGAATTCATAGTTCGGCTATTTTAAGAGGAATATTTGTATGTTTCAAAAATGGACACTTAGAAACTTTTCTGCTGAAAACTACACAATGGATTCCTATGGAAGGAAATACAAGTTACTGGTAAGTACGCTTAGAATTACTTTTCAGGGTCAGTGTTGGGCTAAAAGATGCAGCACTGGGTTCTCTCCTGATAACAGGTGAGTAAATCGGAATTCCTAGTTCCGTTGATTTTAGAGGAATATTTGTACGCTTCAAAAATTGACACTTGGAAACTTTTCTGGTGAAAACCACAGAATGGATTCGTATGAAAGGATTTACAAGTTACTGGTAAGTACGCTTAGAATTACTTTTCAGGGTCAGTGCTGGGCTAAAAGATGTAGCACTGGGTTCTCTCCTGATAACAGGAGAGTAAATCGGAATTCTTAGTTCGTATGATTTTAGAGGAATATTTGTATGTTTCAAAAATGGACGCTTAGAAACTTTTCAGCTGAAAACCACACAATGGATTCCTATGGAATGAAATACAAGTTACTGGTAAGTATGCTTAGAATTACTTTTCAGGGTCGGTGCTGGGCTAAAAGATGCAGCTCTGGGTTCTCTCCTGATAACAGGTGAGTAAATCGGAATTCGTAGTTCGGCTGATTTTACAGGAATATTTTTATATTTCCAAAATTGACACTTAGTAATTTTTCTACTGCAAACCACACAATGGATTCCTAAGGAAGGAAATACACGTTTCTGGTAAGTACGCTTAGAATTACTTTTCAGGGTCAGTGCTGGGTTAAAAGATGTAGCACTGGGTTCTCTCCTGATAACAGGAGAGTAAATCTGAATTCGTAGTTCGGCTGATTTTAGAGGAATAGTTGTACTTTTCAAAAATGGACACTTAGAAACTTTTCTACTGAAACCCACACAATGGATTCCAATGCAAGGAAATACAAGTTACTGGTAAGTACGCTTACATTTACTTTTCAGTGTCAGTGCTGAGCTAAAAGATGTAGCACTGGGTTCTCTCCTGATAACAGAAGAGTAAATCGGAATTCGTAGTTCGGCTGATTTTAGAGGAATATTTGTACTTTTCAAAAATGGACACTAAGAAACGTTTCTGGTGATAACCACCAATGGTTGGCTATGGAAGGAAATACAAGTTACTGGTAAGTATGCTTAGAATTACTTTCCAGGGTCAGTGCTGGGCTAAAAGATGCAGCCCTGGGTTCTCTCCTGATAACAGGTTAGTAAATCGGTATTCGTAGTTCGACGGATTTTGGAGGAATATTTGTACGTTTCAAAAATGGACACTTAGAATATTTTCTGCTGAAAACCACAAAATGGATTCCTATGGAAGGAAATACAAGTTACTGGTAAGTAGGCTTAGAATTACTTTTCAGGGTCAGTGCTTGGCTAAAAGATGCAGCACTGGGTTCTCTCGTGATAGCAGGTGAATAAATCGGAATTCGTAGTTCGGCTGATTTTAGAGCAATATATGTACATTTTAAAAATGGTCACTTAGAAAGTTTTCTGCTGAAAACCACACAATGGATTACTATGGAAGGAAATACAAGGTACTGCTAAGTATGCTTTGAATTGCTTTCCAGGGTCAGTGCTGGGCTAAAAGATGCAGCACTGGGTTCTCTCCTGATAACAGGTGAGTAAATCGGAATTCGTAGTGCGGCTGATTTTAGAGGAATATTTGTACGTTTCAAAAATGGACACTTGGAAACTTTTCTGGTGAAAACCACACAATGGATTCCAATGAAAGGATTCACAAGTTACTGGTAAGTACGCTTAGAATTACTTTTCAGGGTCAGTGCTGGGCTAAAAGATGCAGCACTGGGTTCTCTCCTGATAACAGGTGAGTAAATCGAAATTTGGAGTTCGGCTGATTTTAGAGGAATATTTGTACGTTTCAAAAATGGACACTTAGAAACTTTTCTGCTGAAAACCACACAATGGATTCTTATGGAAGGAAAGACACGTTACTGGTAAGTACGCTTAGGATTACTTTTCAGGGTCAATGCAAGGCCAAAAGATGCAGCACTGGGTTCTCTCCTGATAACAGGAAATTAAATCCGAATTCGTAGTTCGGCTGATTTTAGAGGAATATTTGTACGTTTCAAAAATGGACAATTAGAAACTTTTCAGCTGAAAACCACACAATGGATTCTTATGGAAGGAAAGACAAGTTACTGGTAAGTACACTTAGAATTACTTTTCAGGGTCAGTGCTTGGCTAAAAGATGCAGCACTGGGTTCTCTCCTGATAACAGGTGAGTAAATCGGAATTCGTAGTTCGGCTATTTTAAGAGGAATATTTGTATGTTTCAAAAATGGACACTTAGAAACTTTTCTGCTGAAAACTACACAATGGATTAATTTGGAAGGAAATACAAGTTACTGGTAAGTACGCTTAGAATTTCTTTTCAGGGTCAGTGTTGGGCTAAAAGATGCAGCACTGGGTTCTCTCCTGATAACAGGTGAGTAAATCGGAATTCGTAGTTCCGTTGATTTTAGAGGAATATTTGTACGCTTCAAAAATTGACACTTGGAAACTTTTCTGGTGAAAACCACACAATGGATTCCTATGAAAGGATTTACAAGTTACTGGTAAGTACGCTTAGAATTACTTTTCAGGGTCAGTGCTGGGCTAAAAGATGTAGCACTGGGTTCTCTCCTGATACCAGGAGAGTAAATCGGAATTCTTAGTTCGTATGATTTTAGAGGAATATTTGTATGTTTCAAAAATGGACGCTTAGAAACTTTTCAGCTGAAAACCACACAACGGATTCCTATGGAATGAAATACAAGTTACTGGTAAGTACGCTTAGAATTACTTTTCAGGGTCGGTGCTGGGCTAAAAGATGCAGCTCTGGGTTCTCTCCTGATAACAGGTGAGTAAATCGGAATTCGTAGTTCGGCTGATTTTACATGAATATTTTTATATTTCCAAAATTGACACTTAGTAATTTTTCTACTGAAAACCACACAATGGATTCCTAAGGAAGGAAATACAAGTTTCTGGTAAGTACGCTTAGAATTACTTTTGAGGGTCAGTGCTGAGCTAAAAGATGTAGCACTGTGTTCTCTCCTGATAACAGAAGAGTAAATCGGAATTCGTAGTTCGGCTGATTTTAGAGGAATATGTGTACGTTTCAAAAATGGACACTTAGAATATTTTCTGCTGAAAACCACAAAATGGATTCCTATGGAAGGAAATACAAGTTACTGGTAAGTAGGCTTAGAATTACTTTTCAGGGTCAGTGCTTGGCTAAAAGATGCAGCACTGGGTTCTCTCCTGATAGCAGGTGAATAAATCGGAATTCGTAGTTCGGCTGATTTTAGAGCAATATATGTACGTTTCAAAAATGGTCACTTAGAAAGTTTTCTGCTGAAAACCACACAATGGATTACTATGGAAGGAAATACAAGTTGCTGGTAAGTATGCTTTGAATTGCTTTCCAGGGTCAGTGCTGGGCTAAAAGATGCAGCACTGGGTTCTCTCCTGATAACAGGTGAGTAAATCGGAATTCGTAGTGCGGCTGATTTTAGAGGAATATTTGTACGTTTCAAAAATGGACACTTGGAAACTTTTCTGGTGAAAACCACACAATGGATTCCAATGAAAGGATTCACAAGTTACTGGTAAGTACGCTTAGAATTACTTTTCAGGGTCAGTGCTGGGCTAAAAGATGCAGCACTGGGTTCTCTCCTGATAACAGGTGAGTAAATCGAAATTTGGAGTTCGGCTGATTTTAGAGGAATATTTGTACGTTTCAAAAATGGACACTTAGAAACTTTTCTGCTGAAAACCACACAATGGATTCTTATGGAAGGAAAGACACGTTACTGGTAAGTACGCTTAGGATTACTTTTCAGGGTCAATGCAAGGCCAAAAGATGCAGCACTGGGTTCTCTCCTGATAACAGGAAATTAAATCCGAATTCGTAGTTCGGCTGATTTTAGAGGAATATTTGTACGTTTCAAAAATGGACAATTAGAAACTTTTCAGCTGAAAACCACACAATGGATTCTTATGGAAGGAAAGACAAGTTACTGGTAAGTACACTTAGAATTACTTTTCAGGGTCAGTGCTTGGCTAAAAGATGCAGCACTGGGTTCTCTCCTGATAGCAGGTGAATAAATCGGAATTTGTAGTTCAGCTGATTTTAGAGCAATATATGTACGTTTCAAAAATGGTCACTTAGAAAGTTTTCTGCTGAAAACCACACAATGGATTACTATGGAAGGAAATACAAGGTACTGGTAAGTACGCTTCGAATTGCTTTCCAGGGTCAGTGCTGGGCTAAAAGATGCAGCACTGGGTTCTCTCCTGATACCAGGAGAGTAAATCGGAATTCTTAGTTCGTATGATTTTAGAGGAATATTTGTATGTTTCAAAAATGGACGCTTAGAAACTTTTCAGCTGAAAACCACACAACGGATTCCTATGGAATGAAATACAAGTTACTGGTAAGTACGCTTAGAATTACTTTTCAGGGTCGGTGCTGGGCTAAAAGATGCAGCTCTGGGTTCTCTCCTGATAACAGGTGAGTAAATCGGAATTCGTAGTTCGGCTGATTTTACATGAATATTTTTATATTTCCAAAATTGACACTTAGTAATTTTTCTACTGAAAACCACACAATGGATTCCTAAGGAAGGAAATACAAGTTTCTGGTAAGTACGCTTAGAATTACTTTTGAGGGTCAGTGCTGAGCTAAAAGATGTAGCACTGTGTTCTCTCCTGATAACAGAAGAGTAAATCGGAATTCGTAGTTCGGCTGATTTTAGAGGAATATGTGTACGTTTCAAAAATGGACACTTAGAATATTTTCTGCTGAAAACCACAAAATGGATTCCTATGGAAGGAAATACAAGTTACTGGTAAGTAGGCTTAGAATTACTTTTCAGGGTCAGTGCTTGGCTAAAAGATGCAGCACTGGGTTCTCTCCTGATAGCAGGTGAATAAATCGGAATTCGTAGTTCGGCTGATTTTAGAGCAATATATGTACGTTTCAAAAATGGTCACTTAGAAAGTTTTCTGCTGAAAACCACACAATGGATTACTATGGAAGGAAATACAAGGTGCTGGTAAGTATGCTTTGAATTGCTTTCCAGGGTCAGTGCTGGGCTAAAAGATGCAGCAATGGGTTCTCTCCTGATAACAGGTGAGTAAATCGGAATTCGTAGTGCGGCTGATTTTAGAGGAATATTTGTACGTTTCAAAAATGGACACTTGGAAACTTTTCTGGTGAAAACCACACAATGGATTCCAATGAAAGGATTCACAAGTTACTGGTAAGTACGCTTAGAATTACTTTTCAGGGTCAGTGCTGGGCTAAAAGATGCAGCACTGGGTTCTCTCCTGATAACAGGTGAGTAAATCGAAATTTGGAGTTCGGCTGATTTTAGAGGAATATTTGTACGTTTCAAAAATGGACACTTAGAAACTTTTCTGCTGAAAACCACACAATGGATTCTTATGGAAGGAAAGACACGTTACTGGTAAGTACGCTTAGGATTACTTTTCAGGGTCAATGCAAGGCCAAAAGATGCAGCACTGGGTTCTCTCCTGATAACAGGAAATTAAATCCGAATTCGTAGTTCGGCTGATTTTAGAGGAATATTTGTACGTTTCAAAAATGGACAATTAGAAACTTTTCAGCTGAAAACCACACAATGGATTCTTATGGAAGGAAAGACAAGTTACTGGTAAGTACACTTAGAATTACTTTTCAGGGTCAGTGCTTGGCTAAAAGATGCAGCACTGGGTTCTCTCCTGATAGCAGGTGAATAAATCGGAATTTGTAGTTCGGCTGATTTTAGAGCAATATATGTACGTTTCAAAAATGGTCACTTAGAAAGTTTTCTGCTGAAAACCACACAATGGATTACTATGGAAGGAAATACAAGGTACTGGTAAGTACGGTTCGAATTGCTTTCCAGGGTCAGTGCTGGGCTAAAAGATGCAGCACTGGGTTCTCTCCTGATAACAGGTGAGTAAATCGGAATTCGTAGTGCGGCTGATTTTAGAGGAATATTTGTACGTTTCAAAAATGGACACTTGGAAACTTTTCTGGTGAAAACCACACAATGGATTCCAATGAAAGGATTCACAAGTTACTGGTAAGTACGCTTAGAATTACTTTTCAGGGTCAGTGCTGGGCTAAAAGATGCAGCACTGGGTTCTCTCCTGATAACAGGTGAGTATAGCGAAATTTGGAGTTTGGCTGCTTTTAGAGGAATATTTGTACGTTTCAAAAATGGACACTTAGAGAGTTAACTGCTGAAAACTACACAATGGATTCCTATGGAAGGAAATACAAGTTACTGGTAAGTACGCTTAGAATTACTTTCAAAGGGTCAGTGCTGGGCTAAAAGAGGCAGCACTGGGTTCTCTCCTGATAACAGGTGAGTAAATCGGAATTCGTAGTTCGGCTGATTTTAGAGGAATATTTGTACATTTCAAAAATGGACACTTGGAATCTTTTCTGGTGAAAACCACAAAATGGATTCCTATGAAAGGATGTACAAGTTACTGGTAAGTACGCTTAGAATTACTTTTCAGGGTCAGTGCTGGGCTAAAAGATGTAGCACTGGGTTCTCTCCTAATAACAGGTGAGTAAATCGGAATTCGTAGTTCGACTGATTTTAGTGGAATATTTGTACTTTTCAAAAATGGACACTTAGAAACTTTTCTGCTGAAAACTACACAATGGATTAATTTGGAAGGAAATACAAGTTACTGGTAAGTATGCTTAGAATTTCTTTTCAGGGTCAGTATTGGGCTAAAAGATGCAGCACTGGGTTCTCTCCTGATAACAGGTGAGTAAATCGGAATTCGTAGTTCCGTTGATTTTAGAGGAATATTTGTACGCTTCAAAAATTGACACTTGGAAACTTTTCTGGTGAAAACCACACAATGGATTCCTATGAAAGGATTTACAAGTTACTGGTAAGTACGCTTAGAATTACTTTTCAGGGTCAGTGCTGGGCTAAAAGATGTAGCACTGGGTTCTCTCCTGATAACAGGAGAGTAAATCAGAATTCTTAGTCCGTATGATTTTAGAGGAATATTTGTATTTTTCAAAAATGGACGCTTAGAAACTTTACAGCTGAAAACCACACAATAGATTCCTATGGAATGAAATACAAGTTACTGGTAAGTACGCTTAGAATTACTTTTCAGGGTCGGTGCTGGGCTAAAAGATGCAGCTCTGGGTTCTCTCCTGATAACAGGTGAGTAAATCGGAATTCGTAGTTCGGCTGATTTTACAGGAATATTTTTATATTTCCAAAATTGACACTTAGTAATTTTTCTACTGAAAACCACACAATGGATTCCTAAGGAAGGAAATACCCGTTTCTGGTAAGTACGCTTAGAATTACTTTTGAGGGTCAGTGCTGAGCTAAAAGATGTATCACTGGGTTCTCTCCTGATAACAGAAGAGTAAATCGGAATTCGTAGTTCGGCTGATTTTAGAGGAATATTTGTACGTTTCAAAAATGGACACTTAGAATATTTTCTGGCGAAAACCACTCAATGGATTCCTATGGAAGGAAATACAAGTTACTGGTAAGTACGCTTAGAATTACTTTTCAGGGTCAGTGCTTGGCTAAAAGATGCAGCACTGGGTTCTCTCCTGATAGCAGGTGAATAAATCGGAATTCGTAGTTCGGCTGATTTTAGAGCAATATATGTACGTTTCAAAAATGGTCACTTAGAAAGTTTTCTGCTGAAAACCACACAATGGATTACTATGGAAGGAAATACAAGGTACTGGTAAGTACGCTTCGAATTGCTTTACAGGGTCAGTGGTGGGCTAAAAGATGCAGCACTGGGTTCTCTCCCAATAACAGGTGAGTAAATCAGAATTCGTAGTGCGGCTGATTTTAGAGGAATATTTGTACGTTTCAAAAATGGACACTTAGAAAGTTAACTGCTGAAAACTATACAATGGATTCCTATGGAAGGAAATACAAGTTACTGGTAAGTACACTTAGAATGACTTTTCAGGATCAGTGCTGGGTTAAAAGATGTAGCACTGGGTTCTCTCCTGATAACAGGAGAGTAAATCGGAATTCGTAGTTCGGCTGATTTTAGAGGAATATTTGTACTTTTTAAAAATGGACACTTAGAAACTTTTCTGCTGAAAACCACACAATGGATTCCTATGGAAGGAAATACAAGTTACTTGTCAGTACGCTTAGAATTACTTTTCAGGGTCAGTGCTGGGCTAAAAGATGCAGCTCTGGGTTCTCTCCTGATAACAGGTGAGTGAATCGGAATTCGTAGTTCGGCTGATTTTAGAGGAATATTTGTACCTTTCAAAAATGGACACTAAGAAACGTTTCTGGTGATAACCACACAATGGTTGCCTATGGAAGGAAATACAAGTTACTGGTAAGTACGCTTAGAATTACTTTCCAGGGTCAGTGCTGGGCTAAATGATGCAACACTGGGTTCTCTCCTGATAACTGGTGAGTAAATTGGAATTCGTAGTTCGACTTATTTTAGAGGAATATTTGTACGTTTCAAAAATGGACACTTGGAAACTTTTCTGGTGAAAACTACACAATGGATTGCTATGAAAGGATTTTCAAGTTACTGGTAAGTACGCTTAGAATTACTTTTCAGGATCAGTGCTGGGTTAAAAGATGTAGCACTGGGTTCTCTCCTGATAACAGGAGAGTAAATCGGAATTCGTAGTTCGGCTGATTTTAGAGGAATATTTGTACTTTTTAAAAATGGACACTTAGAAACTTTTCTGCTGAAAACCACACAATGGATTCCTATGGAAGGAAATACAAGTTACTTTTCAGTACGCTTAGAATTACTTTTCAGGGTCAGTGCTGGGCTAAAAGATGCAGCTCTGGGTTCTCTCCTGATAACAGGTGAGTGAATCGGAATTCGTAGTTCGGCTGATTTTAGAGGAATATTTGTACCTTTCAAAAATGGACACTAAGAAACGTTTCTGGTGATAACCACACAATGGTTGCCTATGGAAGGAAATAAAAGTTACTCGTAAGTACGCTTAGAATTACATTTCAGGGTCAGTGCTGGGTTAAAAGATGCAGCACTGGGTTCTCTCCTGAAAACAGGAGATTAAATCGGAATTCGTAGTTCGGCTGATTTTAGAGGAATATTTGTACGTTTCAAAAATGGACAATTAGAAACTTTTCAGCTGAAAACCACACAATGGATTCATATCGTAGAAAATACAAGTTACTGGCAAGTTTGCTTAGAATTACATTTCAGGGTCAGTGTTGGGCTAAAAGAGGCAGCACTGGGTTCTCTCCTGATAACAGGTGAGTAAATCGGAATTGGTAGTTCGGCTGATTTTAGAGGAATATTTGTACGTTTCAAAAATGGACACTTGGAAACTTTTCTGGTGAAAACCACAAAATGGATTCCTATGAAAGGATTTACAACTTACTGGTAAGTACGCTTAGAATTACTTTTCAGGGTCAGTGCTGGGCTAAAAGATGTAGCACTGGGTTCTCTCCTTATAACAGGAGAGTAAATCGGAATTCGTAGTTCGGCTGATTTTAGTGGAATATTTGTACTTTTCAAAAATGGACACTTAGAAACTTTTCTGCTGAAAACCACACAATGGATTCTTATGGAAGGAAAGACAAGTTACTGGTAAGTATGCTTAGGATTACTCTTCAGTGTCAGTGCTGGGCTAAAAGATGCAGCACTGGGTTCTCTCCTGATAACAGCTGAGTAAATCGGAATTCTTAGTTCGGCTGATTTTAAACGAATATTTGTATGTTTCAAAAATGGACACTTGGAAACTTTTCTGGTGAAAACCACACAATGGATTCCTATGAAAGGATTCACAAGTTAATGGTAAGTACGCTTAGAATTACTTTTCAGGGTCAGTGCTAGGCTAAAGGATGCGGCGCTGGGTTCTCTCCTGATAACAGCTGAGTAAATCGGAATTCTTAGTTCGGCTGATTTTAGACGAATATTTGTACTTTTCAAAAATGAACATTTAGAAACTTTTCAGCTGAAAACCACACAATGGATTCCTATAGAATGAAATACAAGTTACTGGTAAGTACGCTTAGAATTACTTTTCAGGGTCAGTGCTGGGCTAAAAGATGCAGCTCTGGGTTCTCTCCTGATAATAGGTGAGTAAATCGGAATTCGTGGTTCGGCTGATTTTATAGGAATATTTTTAGATTTCCAAAATTGACACTTAGAAATTTTTCTATTGAAAACCAAACAATGGATTCCTAAGGAAGGAAATACAAGTTTCTGGTAAGTACGCTTAGAATTACTTTTCAGGGTCAGTGCTGTGCCAAAAAATGCAGCACTGGGTTCTCTCCTGATAACAGGAGAGTAAATCGGAATTCTTAGTTCGTCTGATTTTAGAGGAATATTTGTATGTTTCAAAAATGGACGCTTAGAGACTTTTCAGCTGAAAACCACACAATGGATTCCTATAGAATGAAATACAAGTTACTGGTAAGTACGCTTAGAATTACTTTTCAGGGTCGTTGCTGGGCTAAAAGATGCAGCTCTGGGTTCTCTCCTGATAACAGGCGAGTAAATCGGAATTCGTAGTTCGGCTGATTTTACAGGAATATTTTTACATTCCAAAAATGGACACTTAGAAACTTTTCAGTTGAAAACCACACAATTGATTCATATGGAAGGAAATACAAGTTACTGGAATGTATGCTTAGAATTACTTTTCAGGGTCAGTGCTTGGCTAAAAGATGCAGCACTGGGATCTCTCCTGATAACAGGTGAGTAAATCGGAATTCGTAGTTCGGCTGTTTTTAGAGGAATATTTGTACGTTTCAAAAATGGACAATTAGAAACTTTTCTGCTGAAAACCCCACAATGGATTCCTTAGGAAGGAAATACAAGTTACTGGTAAGTACGCTTAGAATTGCTTTTCAGGGTCAGTGCTGGGCTAAAAGATGCAGCACTGGGTTCTCTCCTGATAACAGGTGAGTAAATCGGAATTCGTAGTTCGGCTGTTTTTAGAGGAATATTTGTACGTTTCAAAAATGGACAATTAGAAACTTTTTTGCTGAAAACCACACAATGGATTCCTTAGGAAGGAAATACAAGTTACTGGTAAGTACGCTTAGAATTGCTTTTCAGGGTCAGTGCTGGGCTTAAAGATGCAGCACTGGGTTCTCTCCTGATAACAGGTGAGTAAATCGGAATTCGTAGTTCGGCTGATTTTACAGGAATATTTTTACATTTCAAAGATGGACACTTAGAAAATTTTCTGGTGAAAACCACACTATGGATTCCTATGGAAGGAAATACAAGTTACTGGTAAGTACGCTTAGAATTAGTTTCCAGGGTCAGTGCTGGGCTAAAAGAGGCAGCACTGGGTTCTCTCCTGATAACAGGTGAGTAAATCGGAATTCATAGTTCAGCTGATTTTAGAGGAATATTTTTACATTTCAAAAATGGACACTTAGAAACTTTTCAGTTGAAAACCACACAATTGATTCATATGGAAGGAAATACAAGTTACTGGAATGTATGCTTAGAATTACTTTTCAGGGTCAGTGCTTGGATAAAAGATGCAGCACTGGGATCTCTCCTGATAACAGGTGAGTAAATCGGAATTTGTAGTTTGGTTGATTTTACAGGAATATTTTTACATTTCAAAAATGGACACTTAGAAACTTTTCAGTTGAAAACCAAACAATTGATTCATATGGAAGGAAATACAAGTTACTGGAATGTATGCTTAGAATTACTTTTCAGGGGCAGTGCTTGGCTAAAAGATGCAGCACTGGGTTCTCTCCTGATAACAAGTGAGTAAATAGGAATTTGTAGCTCGGCTGATTTTAGAGGAATATTTGTACGTTTCAAAAATGGACACTTAGAAATTTTTCTGGTGAAAACCAAACAATGGATTCCTTAGGAAGGAAATACAAGTTACTGGTAAGTATGCTTAGAATTGCTTTTCAGGGTAAGTGCTGGGCTAAAAGATGCAGCACTGGGTTCTCTCCTGATAACAAGTGAGTAAATAGGAATTTGTAGCTCGGCTGATTTTAGAGGAATATTTGTACGTTTCAAAAATGGACACTTAGAAATTTTTCTGGTGAAAACCACACAATGGATAACTATGGAAGGAAATACAAGTTACTGGTAAGTACGCTTAGAATTACTTTCTAGGGTCAGTGCTGGGCTAAAAGATGCAGCCCTGGGTTCTCTCCTGATAACAGGTGAGTAAATCAGAATTTGTAGTTCGACTGATTTTGGAGGAATATTTGTACATTTTAACAAATTACTGGTAAGTATGCTTAGAATTACTTTTCAGGATCAGTGCTGGGTTAAAAGATGCAGCACTGGGTTCTTTCCTGATAACAGGTGAGTAAATCGGAATTCGTAGTTCGGCTGAAATTACAGGAATATTTTTACATTTCAAAAATGGACACTTAGAAAATTTTCTGGTGAAAACCACACTATGGATTCCTATGGAAGGAAATACAAGTTACTGGTAAGTACGCTTAGAATTAGTTTCCAGGGTCAGTGCTGGGCTAAAAGATGCAGCACTGGGTTCTCTCCTGATAACAGGTGAGTAAATCGGAATTCATAGTTCAGCTGATTTTAGAGGAATATTTTTACATTTCAAAAATGGACACTTAGAAACTTTTCAGTTGAAAACCACACAATTGATTCATATGGAAAGAAATACAAGTTACTGGAATGTATGCTTAGAATTACTTTTCAGGGTCAGTGCTTGGATAAAAGATGCAGCACTGGGATCTCTCCTGATAACAGGTGAGTAAATCGGAATTCGTAGTACGGCTGATTTTTGAGGAATATTTGTACGTTTCAAAAATGGACAATTAGAAACTTTTCTGCTGAAAAAAACACAATGAATTCCTTAGGAAGGCAATACAAGTTACTGGTAAGTACGCTTAGAATTGCTTTTCAGGTTCAGTGCTGGGCTAAAAGATGCAGCACTGGGTTCTCTCCTGATAACAAGTGAGTGAATAGGAATTTGTAGCTCGGCTGATTTTAGAGGAATATTTGTACGTTTCAAAAATGGACACTTAGAAACTTTTCTGGTGAAAACCACACAATTGATAACTATGGAAGGAAATACAAGTTACTGGTAAGTACGCTTAGAATTACTTTCTAGGGTCAGTGCTGGGCTAAAAGATGCAGCCCTGGGTTCTCTCCTGATAACAGGTGAGTAAATCGAAATTTGTAGTTTGACTGATTTTGGAGGAATATTTGTACGTTTGAAAAATGGACACTTAGAAACTTTTCTGCTGAAAACCACACAATGGTTTCCTATGGAAGGATATACAAGTTACTGGTAAGTACGCTTAGAATTACTTTTCACGGTCAGTGCTGGGCTAAAAGATACAGCACTGGGTTCTCTCCTGATAACAGGTGAGTAAATCGGAATTCGTAGTTCGGCTGATTTTAGAGGAATATTTGTACGTTTCAAAAATGGGCAATTAGAAACTTTTCTGCTGAAAACCACACAATGGATTCCTTAGGAAGGAAATACAAGTTACTGGTAAGTACGCTTAGAATTGCTTTTCAGGGTCAGTGCAGGGCTAAAAGATGCAGCACTGGGTTCTCTCCTGATAATAGGTGAGTAAATCGGAATTCGTAGTTTGGCTGATTTTACAGGAATATTTTTACATTTCAAAAATGGACACTTAGAAACTTTTCAGTTGAAAACCACACAATTGATTCATATGGAAGGAAATACAAGTTACTGGAATGTATGCTTAGAATTACTTTTCAGGGTCAGTGCTTGGATAAAAGATGCAGCACTGGGATCTCTCCTGATAACAGGTGAGTAAATCGGAATTTGTAGTTTGGTTGATTTTACAGGAATATTTTTACATTTCAAAAATGGACACTTAGAAACTTTTCAGTTGAAAACCAAACAATTGATTCATATGGAAGGAAATACAAGTTACTGGAATGTATGCTTAGAATTACTTTTCAGGGTCAGTGCTTGGCTAAAAGATGCAGCACTGGGTTCTCTCCTGATAACAAGTGAGTAAATAGGAATTTGTAGCTCGGCTGATTTTAGAGGAATATTTGTATGTTTCAAAAATGGACACTTAGAAATTTTTCTGGTGAAAACCAAACAATGGATTCCTTAGGAAGGAAATACAAGTTACTGGTAAGTATGCTTAGAATTGCTTTTCAGGGTAAGTGCTGGGCTAAAAGATGCAGCACTGGGTTCTCTCCTGATAACAAGTGAGTAAATAGGAATTTGTAGCTCGGCTGATTTTAGAGGAATATTTGTACGTTTCAAAAATGGACACTTAGAAATTTTTCTGGTGAAAACCACACAATGGATAACTATGGAAGGAAATACAAGTTACTGGTAAGTACGCTTAGAATTACTTTCTAGGGTCAGTGCTGGGCTAAAAGATGCAGCCCTGGGTTCTCTCCTGATAACAGGTGAGTAAATCAGAATTTGTAGTTCGACTGATTTTGGAGGAATATTTGTACATTTCAACAAATTACTGGTAAGTATGCTTAGAATTACTTTTCAGGATCAGTGCTGGGTTAAAAGATGCAGCACTGGGTTCTCTCCTGATAACAGGTGAGTAAATCGGAATTCGTAGTTCGGCTGAAATTACAGGAATATTTTTACATTTCAAAAATGGACACTTAGAAAATTTTCTGGTGAAAACCACACTATGGATTCCTATGGAAGGAAATACAAGTTACTGGTAAGTACGCTTAGAATTAGTTTCCAGGGTCAGTGCTGGGCTAAAAGATGCAGCACTGGGTTCTCTCCTGATAACAGGTGAGTAAATCGGAATTCATAGTTCAGCTGATTTTAGAGGAATATTTTTACATTTCAAAAATGGACACTTAGAAACTTTTCAGTTGAAAACCACACAATTGATTCATATGGAAAGAAATACAAGTTACTGGAATGTATGCTTAGAATTACTTTTCAGGGTCAGTGCTTGGATAAAAGATGCAGCACTGGGATCTCTCCTGATAACAGGTGAGTAAATCGGAATTCGTAGTACGGCTGATTTTTGAGGAATATTTGTACGTTTCAAAAATGGACAATTAGAAACTTTTCTGCTGAAAAAAACACAATGAATTCCTTAGGAAGGCAATACAAGTTACTGGTAAGTACGCTTAGAATTGCTTTTCAGGTTCAGTGCTGGGCTAAAAGATGCAGCACTGGGTTCTCTCCTGATAACAAGTGAGTGAATAGGAATTTGTAGCTCGGCTGATTTTAGAGGAATATTTGTACGTTTCAAAAATGGACACTTAGAAACTTTTCTGGTGAAAACCACACAATTGATAACTATGGAAGGAAATACAAGTTACTGGTAAGTACGCTTAGAATTACTTTCTAGGGTCAGTGCTGGGCTAAAAGATGCAGCCCTGGGTTCTCTCCTGATAACAGGTGAGTAAATCGAAATTTGTAGTTTGACTGATTTTGGAGGAATATTTGTACGTTTGAAAAATGGACACTTAGAAACTTTTCTGCTGAAAACCACACAATGGTTTCCTATGGAAGGATATACAAGTTACTGGTAAGTACGCTTAGAATTACTTTTCACGGTCAGTGCTGGGCTAAAAGATACAGCACTGGGTTCTCTCCTGATAACAGGTGAGTAAATCGGAATTCGTAGTTCGGCTGATTTTAGAGGAATATTTGTACGTTTCAAAAATGGGCAATTAGAAACTTTTCTGCTGAAAACCACACAATGGATTCCTTAGGAAGGAAATACAAGTTACTGGTAAGTACGCTTAGAATTGCTTTTCAGGGTCAGTGCAGGGCTAAAAGATGCAGCACTGGGTTCTCTCCTGATAATAGGTGAGTAAATCGGAATTCGTAGTTTGGCTGATTTTACAGGAATATTTTTACATTTCAAAAATGGACACTTAGAAACTTTTCAGTTGAAAACCAAACAATTGATTCATATGGAAGGAAATACAAGTTACTGGAATGTATGCTTAGAATTACTTTTCAGGGTCAGTGCTTGGCTAAAAGATGCAGCACTGGGATCTCTCCTGATAACAGGTGAGTAAATCGGAATTCGTAGTTCGGCTGTTTTTAGAGGAATATTTGTACGTTTCAAAAATGGACAATTAGAAACTTTTCTGCTGAAAACCAAACAATGGATTCCTTAGGAAGGAAATACAAGTTACTGGTAAGTATGCTTAGAATTGCTTTTCAGGGTCAGTGCTGGGCTAAAAGATGCAGCACTGGGTTCTCTCCTGATAACAAGTGAGTAAATAGGAATTTGTAGCTCGGCTGATTTTAGAGGAATATTTGTACGTTTCAAAAATGGACACTTAGAAATTTTTCTGGTGAAAACCACACAATGGATAACTATGGAAGGAAATACAAGTTACTGGTAAGTACGCTTAGAATTACTTTCTAGGGTCAGTGCTGGGCTAAAAGATGCAGCTCTGGGTTCTCTCCTGATAACAGGTGAGTAAATCGGAATTTGTAGTTCGACTGATTTTGGAGGAATATTTTTACATTTCCAAAATTGACACTTAGAAAGTTTTCAGTTGAAAACCACACAATGGATTCCTATGTAAGGAAAAACAAGTTACTGGTAAGTACGCTTAGAATTACTTTTCAGGGTCAGTGCTGGGCTAAAAGATGCAGCTCTGGGTTCTCTCCTGATAATAGGTGAGTAAATCGGAATTCGTAGTTCGGCTGATTTTATAGGAATATTTTTAAATTTCCAAAATTGACACTTAGAAATTTTTCTACTGAAAACCAAACAATGGATTCCTAAGGAAGGAAATACAAGTTTCTGGTAAGTACGCTTAGAATTACTTTTCAGGGTCAGTGCTGGGCTAAAACATGCAGTACTGGGTTCTCCAGTGATAACAGGTGAGTATATCGGAATTCGTAGTTCGGCTGATTTTAGAGGAATATTTGTACGTTTCAAAAATGGACACTTGGAAACTTTTCTGGTGAAAACCACACAATGGATTCCTATGAAAGGATTCACAAGTTAATGGTAAGTACGCTTAGAATTACTTTTCAGGGCCAGTGCTAGGCTAAAAGATGCGGCGCTGGGTTCTCTCCTGATAACAGGTGAGTAAATTGGAATTCTTAGTTCGGCTGATTTTAGAGGAATATTTGTACTTTTCAAAAATGAACACTTAGAAACTTTTCTGGTGAAAACCACACAATGGATAACTATGGAAGGAAATACAAGTTACTGGTAAGTAGGCTTAGAATTACTTTCTAGGGTCAGTGCTGGGCTAAAAGATGCAGCCCTGGGTTCTCTCCTGATAAAAGGGGAGTAAATCGGAATTTGTAGTTCGACTGATTTTGGAGGAATATTTGTACGTTTCAAAAATGGACACTTAGAAACTTTTCTGCTGAAAACCACACAATGGTTTCCTATGGAAGGAAATACAAGTTACTGGTAAGTACGCTTAGAATTACTTTTCAGGGTCAGTGCTGGGCTAAAAGATGCAGCTCTGGGTTCTGTCCTGATAACAGGTGAGTAAATCGGAATTCGTAGTTCGGCTGATTTTAGAGGAATATTTGTACCTTTTAAAAATGGACACTTAGAAACGTTTCTGGTGATAACCACACAATTGTTGCCTATGGAAGGAAATACAAGTTACTGGTAAGTACGCTTAGATTTACTTTTCAGGGTCAGTGCTGACCTAAAAGATGTAGCACTGGGTTCTCTCCTGATAACAGGTGAGTAAATCGGAATTCGTAGTTCGGCTGATTTTAGAGGAATATTTGTACGTTTCAAAAATGGACACTGAAACTTTTCTGCTGAAAACCACACAATGGATTCCTATGAAAGGATTTACAAGTTACTGGTAAGTACGCTTAGATTTACTTTTCAGGGTCAGTGCTGACCTAAAAGATGTAGCACTGGGTTCTCTCCTGATAACAGGTGAGTAAATCGGAATTCGTAGTTCGGCTGATTTTAGAGGAATATTTGTACATTTCAAAAATGGACACTTGGAAACTTTCTGCTGAAAACCACACAATGGATTCTTATGGAAAGAAAGACAAGTTACTGGTAAGTATGCTTAGAATTACTTTTCAGGGTCAGTGCTGGGCTAAAAGATGCAGCACTGGGTTCTCTCCTGATAACAGCGAGTAAATAGGAAATCGTAGTTCGGCTTATTTTAAAGGAATATTTTTACGTTTCAAAAATGGACACTTAGAAACTTTTCTGCTGAAAACCACACAATGGTTTCCTATGGAAGGAAATACAAGTTACTGGTAAGTACGCTTAGAATTACTTTTCAGGGTCAGTGCTGGGCTAAAAGATGCAGCACTGGGTTCTCTCCTGATAACAGCGAGTAAATAGGAAATCGTAGTTCGGCTTATTTTAAAGGAATATTTGTACGTTTCAGAAATGGACACTTAGAAACTTTTTTGAGGAAAACCACACAATGGATTTCTATGGAAGGAAATACAAGTTACTGGTAAGTACACTTAGAATTACTTTCCAGGGTCAGTGCTGGGCTAAAAGATGCAACACTGGGTTCTTTCCTGATAACAGGTGAGTAAATCGGAATTCGTAGTTCGGCTGATTTAAGAGGAATATTTGTATGTTTCAAAAACTTGACACTTGGAAACTTTTCTGGTGAAAACCACACAATGGATTCCTATGGAAGGAAATACAAGTTACTGGTAAGTACGCTTAGAATTACTTTTCAGGGTCAGTGTTGGGCTAAAAGATGCAGCACTGGGTTCTCTCCTGATAACAGGTGAGTAAATCGGAATTCGTAGTTCCGTTGATTTTAGAGGAATATTTGTACGCTTCAAAAACTTGACACTTGGAAACTTTTGTGGTGAAAACCACACAATGGATTCCTATGAAAGGATTTACAAGTTACTGGTAAGTACGCTTAGAATTACTTTTCAGGGTCAGTGCTGGGCTAAAAGATGTAGCACTGGGTTCTCTCCTGATAACAGGAGAGTAAATCGGAATTCTTAGTTCGTCTGATTTTAGAGGAATATTTGTATGTTTCAAAAATGGACGCTTAGAAACTTTTCAGCTGAAAACCACACAATGGATTCCTATAGAATGAAATACAAGTTACTGGTAAGTAGGCTTAGAATTACTTTTCAGGGTCGGTGCTGGGCTAAAAGATGCAGCTTGGGTTCTCTCCTGATAACAGGTGAGTAAATCGGAATTCGTAGTTCGGCTGATTTTACAGGAATATTTTTACATTTCCAAAATTGACACTTAGAAAGTTTTCAGTTGAAAACCACACAATGGATTCCTATGTAAGGAAAAACAAGTTACTGGTAAGTACGCTTAGAATTACTTTTCAGGGTCAGTGCTGGGCTAAAATATGCAGTACTGGCTTCTCTAGTGATAACAGGTGAGTATATCGGAATTCGTAGTTCGGCTGGTTTTAGAGGAATATTTGTACGTTTCAAAAATGGACACTTGGAAACTTTTCTGGTGAAAACCACACAATGGATTCCTATGAAAGGATTCACAAGTTAATGGTAAGTACGCTTAGAATTACTTTTCAGGGCCAGTGCTAGGCTAAAAGATGTGGCGCTGGGTTCTCTCCTGATAACAGGTGAGTAAATCGGAATTCTTAGTTCGGCTGATTTTAGAGGAATATTTGTACTTTTCAAAAATGAACACTTAGAAACTTTTCATCTGAAAACCACACAATGGATTCCTATAGAATGAAATACAAGTTACTGGTAAGTACGCTTAGAATTACTTTTCAGGGTCAGTGCTGGGCTAAAAGATGCAGCTCTGGGTTCCCTCCTGATAATAGGTGAGTAAATCGGAATTCGTAGTTCGGCTGATTTTATAGGAATATTTTTAGATTTCCAAAATTGACACTTTGAAATTTTTCTACTGAAAACCAAACAATGGATTCCTAAGGAAGGAAATACAAGTTTCTGGTAAGTACGCTTAGAATTACTTTTCAGGGTCAGTGCTAGGCTAAAATATGCAGTACTGGGTTCTCCAGTGATAACAGGTGAGTATATCGAAATTCGTAGTTTGGCTGATTTTAGAGGAATATTTGTACGTTTCAAAAATGGACACTTGGAAACTTTTCTGGTGAAAACCACACAATGGATTCCTATGAAAGGATTCACAAGTTAATGGTAAGTACGCTTAGAATTACTTTTCAGGGCCAGTGCTAGGCTAAAAGATGCGGCGCTGGGTTCTCTCCTGATAACAGGTGAGTAAATTGGAATTCTTAGTTCGGCTGATTTTAGAGGAATATTTGTACTTTTCAAAAATGAACACTTAGAAACTTTTCATCTGAAAACCACACAATGGATTCCTATAGAATGAAATACAAGTTACTGGTAAGTACGCTTAGAATTACTTTTCAGGGTCAGTGCTGGGCTAAAAGATGCAGCTCTGGGTTCTCTCCTGATAATAGGTGAGTAAATCGGAATTCGTAGTTCGGCTGATTTTATAGGAATATTTTTAGATTTCCAAAATTAACACTTAGAAATTTTTCTACTGAAAACCAAACAATGGATTCCTAAGGAAGGAAATACAAGTTTCTGGTAAGTACGCTTAGAATTACTTTTCAGGGTCAGTGCTGGGCTAAAAAATGCAGCACTGGGTTCTCTCCTGATAACAGGAGAGTAAATCGGAATTCTTAGTTCGTCTGATTTTAGAGGAATATTTGTACGCTTCAAAAACTTGACACTTGGAAACTTTTCTGGTGAAAACCACACAATGGATTCCTATGAAAGGATTTACAAGTTACTGGTAAGTACGCTTAGAATTACTTTTCAGGGTCAGTGCTGGGCTAAAAGATGTAGCACTGGGTTCTCTCTTGATAACAGGAGAGTAAATCGGAATTCTTAGTTCATCTGATTTTAGAGGAATATTTGTATGTTTCAAAAATGGACGCTTAGAAACTTTTCAGCTGAAAACCACACAATGGATTCCTATAGAATGAAATACAAGTTACTGGTAAGTAGGCTTAGAATTACTTTTCAGGGTCGGTGCTGGGCTAAAAGATGCAGCTTGGGTTCTCTCCTGATAACAGGTGAGTAAATCGGAATTCGTAGTTCGGCTGATTTAAGAGGAATATTTGTATGTTTCAAAAACTGGACACTTGGAAACTTTTCTGGTGAAAACCACACAATGGATTCCTATGGAAGGAAATACAAGTTACTGGTAAGTACGCTTAGAATTACTTTTCAGGGTCAGTGTTTGGCTAAAAGATGCAGCACTGGGTTCTCTCCTGATAACAGGTGAGTTAATCGGAATTCCTACTTCCGTTGATTTTAGAGGAATATTTGTACGCTTCAAAAACTTGACACTTGGAAACTTTTCTGGTGAAAACCACACAATGGATTCCTATGAAAGGATTTACAAGTTACTGGTAAGTACGCTTAGAATTACTTTTCAGGGTCAGTGCTGGGCTAAAAGATGTAGCACTGGGTTCTCTCCTGATAACAGGAGAGTAAATCGGAATTCTTAGTTCGTCTGATTTTAGAGGAATATTTGTATGTTTCAAAAATGGACGCTTAGAAACTTTTCAGCTGAAAACCACACAATGGATTCCTATAGAATGAAATACAAGTTACTGGTAAGTAGGCTTAGAATTACTTTTCAGGGTCGGTGCTGGGCTAAAAGATGCAGCTTGGGTTCTCTCCTGATAACAGGTGAGTAAATCGGAATTCGTAGTTCGGCTGATTTTACAGGAATATTTTTACATTTCCAAAATTGACACTTAGAAAGTTTTCAGTTGAAAACCACACAATGGATTCCTATGTAAGGAAAAACAAGTTACTGGTAAGTACGCTTAGAATTACTTTTCAGGGTCAGTGCTGGGCTAAAATATGCAGTACTGGCTTCTCTAGTGATAACAGGTGAGTATATCGGAATTCGTAGTTCGGCTGGTTTTAGAGGAATATTTGTACGTTTCAAAAATGGACACTTGGAAACTTTTCTGGTGAAAACCACACAATGGATTCCTATGAAAGGATTCACAAGTTAATGGTAAGTACGCTTAGAATTACTTTTCAGGGCCAGTGCTAGGCTAAAAGATGCGGCGCTGGGTTCTCTCCTGATAACAGGTGAGTAAATCGGAATTCTTAGTTCGGCTGATTTTAGAGGAATATTTGTACTTTTCAAAAATGAACACTTAGAAACTTTTCATCTGAAAACCACACAAAGGATTCCCATAGAATGAAATACAAATTACTGGTAAGTACGCTTAGAATTACTTTTCAGGGTCAGTGTTGGGCTAAAAGATGCAGCACTGGGTTCTCTTCTGATAAAAGCGAGTAAATAGGAAATCGTAGTTCGGCTTATTTTAAAGGAATATTTGTACGTTTCAAAAATGGACACTTAGAAACTTTTTTGAGGAAAACCACACAATGGATTTCTATGGAAGGAAATACAAGTTACAGGTAATTACACTTAGAATTACTTTCCAGGGTCAGTGCTGGGCTAAAAGATGCAACACGGGGTTCTCTCCTGATAACAGGTGAGTAAATCGGAATTCGTAGTTCGGCTGATTTAAGAGGAATATTTGTATGTTTCAAAAACTTGACACTTGGAAACTTTTCTGGTGAAAACCACACAATGGATTCCTATGGAAGGAAATACAAGTTACTGGTAAGTACGCTTAGAATAACTTTTCAGGGTCAGTGTTGGGCTAAAAGATGCAGCACTGGGTTCTTTCCTGATAACAGGTGAGTAAATCGGAATTCGTAGTTCCGTTGATTTTAGAGGAATATTTGTACGCTTCAAAAACTTGACACTTGGAAACTTTTCTGGTGAAAACCACACAATGGATTCCTATGAAAGGATTTACAAGTTACTGGTAAGTACGCTTAGAATTACTTTTCAGGGTCAGTGCTCGGCTAAAAGATGTAGCACTGGGTTCTCTAATGATAACAGGAGAGTAAATCGGAATTCGTAGTTCGGCTGATTTTATAGGAATATTTTTAGATTTCCAAAATTGACATTTAGAAATTTTTCTACTGAAAACCACACAATGGATTTCTATGGAAGGAAATACAAGTTACAGGTAATTACACTTAGAATTACTTTCCAGGGTCAGTGCTGGGCTAAAAGATGCAACACGGGGTTCTCTCCTGATAACAGGTGAGTAAATCGGAATTCGTAGTTCGGCTGATTTAAGAGGAATATTTGTATGTTTCAAAAACTTGACACTTGGAAACTTTTCTGGTGAAAACCACACAATGGATTCCTATGGAAGGAAATACAAGTTACTGGTAAGTACGCTTAGAATAACTTTTCAGGGTCAGTGTTGGGCTAAAAGATGCAGCACTGGGTTCTTTCCTGATAACAGGTGAGTAAATCGGAATTCGTAGTTCCGTTGATTTTAGAGGAATATTTGTACGCTTCAAAAACTTGACACTTGGAAACTTTTCTGGTGAAAACCACACAATGGATTCCTATGAAAGGATTTACAAGTTACTAGTAAGTACGCTTAGAATTACTTTTCAGGGTCAGTGCTCGGCTAAAAGATGTAGCACTGGGTTCTCTAATGATAACAGGAGAGTAAATCGGAATTCGTAGTTCGGCTGATTTTACAGGAATATTTTTACATTTCCAAAATTGACACTTAGAAATTTTTCTACTGAAAACCACACAATGGATTCCTAAGGAAGGAAATACAAGTTTCTGGTAAGTACGCTTAGAATTACTTTTGAGGGTCAGTGCTGGGCTAAAAGATGCAGCACTGGGTTCTCTCCTGATAACAGGTGAGTAAATCGGAATTCATAGTTCGGCTGATTTTAGAGAAATATTTGTACGTTTCAAAAATAGACACTTGGAAACTTTTCTTGTGAAAACCACGCAATGGATTCCTATGAAAGGATTTACAAGTTACTGGTAAGTACGCTGAGAAAGTACGCTGAGATTTACTTTTCAGGGTCAGTGCTGAGCTAAAAGATATAGCACTGGGTTCTCTCCTGATAACAGTAGAGTAAATCAGAATTTGTAGTTCGGCTGATTTTAGAGGAATATTTGTATGTTTCAAAAATGGACGCTTAGAAACTTTTCAGCTGAAAACCACACAATGGATTCCTGTGTAAGGAAATACAAGTTACTGGTAAGTACGCTTAGAATTACTTTTCAGGGCCAGTGCTGGGCTAAAAGATGCAGCACTGGGTTCTCTCCTGATAACAGGTGAGTTAATCGGAATTCGTAGTTTGGCTGATTTTAGAGGAATATTTGTACATTTCAAAAATGGACACTTGGAAACTTTCTGCTGAAAACCACACAATGGATTCTTATGGAAAAAAAGACAAGTTACTGCTAAGTACGCTTAGAATTACTTTTCAGGGTCAGTGCTGGGCTAAAAGATGCAGCACTGGGTTCTCTCCTGATAACAGGTGAGTAAATAGGAAATCGTAGTTCGACTAATTTTAGAGGAATATTTTTACGTTTCAAAAATGGACACTTAGAAACTTTTCTGCTGAAAACCACACAATGGTTTCCTATGGAAGGAAATACAAGTTACTGGTAAGTACGCTTAGAATTACTTTTCAGGGTCAGTGTTGGGCTAAAAGATGCAGCACTGGGTTCTCTTCTGATAAAAGCGAGTAAATAGGAAATCGTAGTTCGGCTTATTTTAAAGGAATATTTGTACGTTTCAAAAATGGACACTTAGAAACTTTTTTGAGGAAAACCACACAATGGATTTCTATGGAAGGAAATACAAGTTACAGGTAATTACACTTAGAATTACTTTCCAGGGTCAGTGCTGGGCTAAAAGATGCAACACGGGGTTCTCTCCTGATAACAGGTGAGTAAATCGGAATTCGTAGTTCGGCTGATTTAAGAGGAATATTTGTATGTTTCAAAAACTTGACACTTGGAAACTTTTCTGGTGAAAACCACACAATGGATTCCTATGGAAGGAAATACAAGTTACTGGTAAGTACGCTTAGAATAACTTTTCAGGGTCAGTGTTGGGCTAAAAGATGCAGCACTGGGTTCTTTCCTGATAACAGGTGAGTAAATCGGAATTCGTAGTTCCGTTGATTTTAGAGGAATATTTGTACGCTTCAAAAACTTGACACTTGGAAACTTTTCTGGTGAAAACCACACAATGGATTCCTATGAAAGGATTTACAAGTTACTGGTAAGTACGCTTAGAATTACTTTTCAGGGTCAGTGCTCGGCTAAAAGATGTAGCACTGGGTTCTCTAATGATAACAGGAGAGTAAATCGGAATTCGTAGTTCAGCTGATTTTAGAGGAATATTTGCACCTTTTAAAAATGGACACTTAGAAACGTTTCTGGTGATAACCACACAATTGTTGCCTATGGAAGGAAATACAAGTTACTGGTAAGTACGCTTAGAATTACTTTTCACGGTCAGTGCTGGGCTAAAAGATGCAGCACTGGGTTCTCTCCTGATAACAGGTGAGTATATCGGAATTCGTAGTTCCGTTGATTTTAGAGGAATATTTGTACGCTTCAAAAATTGACACTTGGAAACTTTTCTGGTGAAAACCACACAATGGATTCCTATGAAAGGATTTACAAGGTACTGGTAAGTACACTTAGAATTACTTTTCAGGGTCAGTGCTGGACTAAAAGATGTAGCACTGGGTTCTCTCCTGATAACAGGAGAGTAAATCGGAATTCTTAGTTCATCTGATTTTAGAGGAATATTTGTATGTTTCAAAAATGGACGCTTAGAAACTTTTCAGCTGAAAACCACACAATGGATTCCTATGGAATGAAATACAAGTTACTGGTAAGTACGCTTAGAATTACTTTTCAGGGTTGGTGCTGGGCTAAAAGATGCAGCTCTGGGTTCTCTCCTGATAACAGGTGAGTAAATCGGAATTCGTAGTTCGGCTGATTTTACAGGAATATTTTTACATTTCCAAAATTGACACTTAGAAATTTTTCTACTGAAAACCACACAATGGATTCCTAAGGAAGGAAATACAAGTTTCTGGTAAGTACGCTTAGAATTACTTTTGAGGGTCAGTGCTGGGCTAAAAGATGCAGCACTGGGTTCTCTCCTGATAACAGGTGAGTAAATCGGAATTCATAGTTCGGCTGATTTTAGAGAAATATTTGTACGTTTCAAAAATAGACACTTGGAAACTTTTCTTGTGAAAACCACGCAATGGATTCCTATGAAAGGATTTACAAGTTACTGGTAAGTACGCTGAGATTTACTTTTCAGGGTCAGTGCTGAGCTAAAAGATATAGCACTGGGTTCTCTCCTGATAACAGTAGAGTAAATCAGAATTTGTAGTTCGGCTGATTTTAGAAGAATATTTGTATGTTTCAAAAATGGACGCTTAGAAACTTTTCAGCTGAAAACCACACAATGGATTCCTGTGTAAGGAAATACAAGTTACTGGTAAGTACGCTTAGAATTACTTTTCAGGGCCAGTGCTGGGCTAAAAGATGCAGCACTGGGTTCTCTCCTGATAACAGGTGAGTTAATCGGAATTCGTAGTTTGGCTGATTTTAGAGGAATATTTGTACATTTCAAAAATGGACACTTGGAAACTTTCTGCTGAAAACCACACAATGGATTCTTATGGAAAGAAAGACAAGTTACTGCTAAGTACGCTTAGAATTACTTTTCAGGGTCAGTGCTGGGCTAAAAGATGCAGCACTGGGTTCTCTCCTGATAACAGGTGAGTAAATAGGAAATCGTAGTTCGACTAATTTTAGAGGAATATTTTTACGTTTCAAAAATGGACACTTAGAAACTTTTCTGCTGAAAACCACACAATGGTTTCCTATGGAAGGAAATACAAGTTACTGGTAAGTACGCTTAGAATTACTTTTCAGGGTCAGTGTTGGGCTAAAAGATGCAGCACTGGGTTCTCTTCTGATAAAAGCGAGTAAATAGGAAATCGTAGTTCGGCTTATTTTAAAGGAATATTTGTACGTTTCAAAAATGGACACTTAGAAACTTTTTTGAGGAAAACCACACAATGGATTTCTATGGAAGGAAATACAAGTTACAGGTAATTACACTTAGAATTACTTTCCAGGGTCAGTGCTGGGCTAAAAGATGCAACACGGGGTTCTCTCCTGATAACAGGTGAGTAAATCGGAATTCGTAGTTCGGCTGATTTAAGAGGAATATTTGTATGTTTCAAAAACTTGACACTTGGAAACTTTTCTGGTGAAAACCACACAATGGATTCCTATGGAAGGAAATACAAGTTACTGGTAAGTACGCTTAGAATAACTTTTCAGGGTCAGTGTTGGGCTAAAAGATGCAGCACTGGGTTCTTTCCTGATAACAGGTGAGTAAATCGGAATTCGTAGTTCCGTTGATTTTAGAGGAATATTTGTACGCTTCAAAAACTTGACACTTGGAAACTTTTCTGGTGAAAACCACACAATGGATTCCTATGAAAGGATTTACAAGTTACTGGTAAGTACGCTTAGAATTACTTTTCAGGGTCAGTGCTCGGCTAAAAGATGTAGCACTGGGTTCTCTAATGATAACAGGAGAGTAAATCGGAATTCGTAGTTCGGCTGATTTTATAGGAATATTTTTAGATTTCCAAAATTGACATTTAGAAATTTTTCTACTGAAAACCAAACAATGGTTTCCTATGGAAGGAAATACAAGTTACTGGTAAGTACGCTTAGAATTACTTTTCAGGGTCAGTGTTGGGCTAAAAGATGCAGCACTGGGTTCTCTTCTGATAAAAGCGAGTAAATAGGAAATCGTAGTTCGGCTTATTTTAAAGGAATATTTGTACGTTTCAAAAATGGACACTTAGAAACTTTTTTGAGGAAAACCACACAATGGATTTCTATGGAAGGAAATACAAGTTACAGGTAATTACACTTAGAATTACTTTCCAGGGTCAGTGCTGGGCTAAAAGATGCAACACGGGGTTCTCTCCTGATAACAGGTGAGTAAATCGGAATTCGTAGTTCGGCTGATTTAAGAGGAATATTTGTATGTTTCAAAAACTTGACACTTGGAAACTTTTCTGGTGAAAACCACACAATGGATTCCTATGAAAGGATTTACAAGTTACTGGTAAGTACGCTTAGAATTACTTTTCAGGGTCAATGCTCAGCTAAAAGATGTAGCACTGGGTTCTCTAATGATAACAGGAGAGTAAATCGGAATTCGTAGTTCGGCTGATTTTAAAGGAATATTTTTAGATTTCCAAAATTGACATTTAGAAATTTTTCTACTGAAAACCAAACAATGGATTCCTAAGGAAGGAAATACAAGTTTCTGGTAAGTATGCTTAGAATTACTTTTCAGGGTCAGTGCTGGGTTAAAAAATGCAGCACTGGGTTCTCTCCTGATAACAGGAGAGTAAATCGGAATTCTTAGTTCGTATGATTTTAGAGGAATATTTGTATGTTTCAAAAACGGACGCTTAGAAACTTTTCAGCTGAAAACCACACAATGGACTCCTATGGAATGAAATACAAGTTACTGGTAAGTACGCTTAGAATTACTTTTCAGGGTTGGTGCTGGGCTAAAAGATGCAGCTCTGGGTTCTCTCCTGATAACAGGTGAGTAAATCGGAATTCGTAGTTCGGCTGATTTTAAAGGAATATGTTTACAATTAAAAAATGGACACTTAGAAACTTTTCAGTTGAAAACCACACAATTGATTCATATGGAAGGAAATACAAGTTACTGGAATGTATGCTTAGAATTACTTTTCATGGTCAGTGCTTGGCTAACAGATGCAGCACTGGGATCTCTCCTGATAACAGGTGAGTAAATAGGAATTTGTAGCTCGGCTGATTTTAGAGGAATATTTGTACGTTTCAAAAATGGACACTTAGAACCTTTTCTGCTGAAAACCACACAATGGTTTCCTATGGAAGGAAATACACGTTACTGGTAAGTACGCTTAGAATTACTTTTCAGGGTCAGTGCTGGGCTAAAAGATGCAGCACTGGGTTCTCTCCTGATAACAGGTGAGTAAATAGGAAATCGTAGTTCGGCTTATTTTAAAGGAATATTTGTACGTTTCAAAAATGGACACTTAGAAACTTTTTTGAGGAAAACCACACAATGGATTTCTATGGAAGGAAATACAAGTTACTGGTAAGTACACTTAGAATTACTTTCCAGGGTCAGTGCTGGGCTAAAAGATGCAACACTGGGTTCTCTCCTGATAACAGGTGAGTAAATCAGAATTCGTAGTTCCGTTGATTTTAGAGGAATATTTGTACGCTTCAAAAATTGACACTTGGAAACTTTTCTGGTGAAAACCACACAATGGATTCCTATGAAAGGATTTACAAGTTACTGGTAAGTACGCTTAGAATTACTTTTCAGGGTCAGTGCTGGACTAAAAGATGTAGCACTGGGTTCTCTCCTGATAACAGGAGAGTAAATCGAAATTCTTAGTTCGTCTGATTTTAGAGGAATATTTGTATGTTTCAAAAATGGACGCTTAGAAACTTTTCAGCTGAAAACCACACAATGGATTCCTATGGAATGAAATACAAGTTACTGGTAAGTACGCTTAGAATTACTTTTAAGGGTCGGTGCTGGGCTAAAAGATGCAGCTCTGGGTTCTCTCCTGATAACAGGTGAGTAAATCGGAATTCGTAGTTCGGCTGATTTTACAGGAATATTTTTACATTTCCAAAATTGACACTTAGAAATGTTTCTACTGAAAACCACACAATGGATTCCTAAGGAAGGAAATACAAGTTTCTGGTAAGTACGCTTAGAATTACTTTTGAGGGTCAGTGCTGGGCTAAAAGATGCAGCACTGGGTTCTCTCCTGATAACAGGTGAGTAAATCGGAATTCGTAGTTCGGCTGATTTTAGAGGAATATTTGTACGTTTCAAAAATGGACACTTAGAAAATTTTCTGGTGAAAACCACACTATGCATTCCTATGGAAGGAAATAAAAGTTACTGGTAAGTACGCTTAGAATTACTCTTCAGGGTCAGTGCTGGGCTAAAAGATGCAGCACATGGTTCTCTCCTGATAACAGGTGAGTAAATCGGAATTCGTAGTTTGGCTGATTTTAGAAGAATATTTGTACGTTTCAAAAATGGACACTTGGAAACTTTTCTTGTGAAAACCACACAATGGATTCCTATGAAAGGATTTACAAGTTACTGGTAAGTACGCTGAGATTTACCTTTCAGGGTCAGTGCTGAGCTAAAAGATATAGCACTGGGTTCTCTTCTGATAACAGTAGAGTAAATCAGAATTCTTAGTGCGGCTGATTTTAGAGGAATATTTTTACGTTTCAAAAATTGACACTTAGAAACTTTTCTGCTGAAAACCACACAATGGATTCCTATGTAAGGAAATACAAGTTACTGGTAAGTACGCTCAGAATTACTTTCTAGGGTCAGTGCTGGGCTAAAAGATGCAGCCCTGGGTTCTCTCCTGATAACAGGTGAGTAAATCGGAATTTGTAGTTCGACTGATTTTGGAGGAATATTTGTACGTTTCAAAAATGGACACTTAGAAACTTTTCTGCTGAAAACCACACAATGGTTTCCTATGGAAGGAAATACAAGTTACTGGTAAGTACGCTTAGAATTACTTTTCACGGTCAGTGCTGGGCTAAAAGATGCAGCACTGTGTTCTCGCCTGATAACAGGTGAGTAAATAGGAAATCGTAGTCCGACTAATTTTAGAGGAATATTTTTACGTTTCAAAAATGGACACTTAGAACCTTTTCTGCTGAAAACCACACAATGGTTTCCTATGGAAGGAAATACACGTTACTGGTAAGTACGCTTAGAATTACTTTTCAGGGTCAGTGCTGGGCTAAAAGATGCAGCACTGGGTTCTCTCCTGATAACAGGTGAGTAAATAGGAAATCGTTGTTCGGCTTATTTAAGAGGAATATTTGTACGTTTCAAAAATGGACACTTAGAAACTTTTTTGAGGAAAACCACACAATGGATTTCTATGGAAGGAAATACAAGTTACTGGTAAGTACACTTAGAATTACTTTCCAGGGTCAGTGCTGGGCTAAAAGATGCAACACTGGGTTCTCTCCTGATAACAGGTGAGTAAATCGGAATTCGTAGTTCGGCTGATTTAAGAGGAATATTTGTATGTTTCAAAAATGGACACTTAGAAACTTTTCTGCTGAAAACTACACCATGGATTCCTATGGAAGGAAATACAAGTTACTGGTAAGTACGCTTAGAATTACTTTTCAGGGTCAGTGTTGGGCTAAAAGATGCAGCACTGGGTTCTCTCCTGATAAGAGGTGAGTAAATCGGAATTCGTAGTTCCGTTGATTTTAGAGGAATATTTGTACGCTTCAAAAATTGACACTTGGAATCTTTTCTGGTGAAAACCACACAATGGATTCCTATGAAAGGATTTACAAGTTACTGGTAAGTACGCTTAGAATTACTTTTCAGGGTCAGTGCTGGACTAAAAGATGTAGCACTGGGTTCTCTCCTGATAACAGGAGAGTAAATCGGAATTCGTAGTTCGGCTGATTTTAGAGGAATATTTGTACGTTTCAAAAATTGACACTTAGAAAATTTTCTGGTGAAAACCACACTATGGATTCCTATGGAAGGAAATACAAGTTACTGGTAAGTTCGCTTAGAATTACTTTCCAGGGTCAGTGCTGGGCTAAAAGATGCAGCACTGGGTTCTCTCCTGATAACAGGTGAGTAAATCGGAATTCGTAGTTCGGCTGATTTTAGAGGAATATTTTTACATTTCAAAAATGGACACTTAGAAAGTTTTCAGTTGAAAACCACACAATGGGGGCGTGGCCTAGCAGCGGATCAAGATGGCTGCTTAGGGACTGAGCTCCGTCGTCAGCCTCCTTCCATCCACACATCCTGAACACTATCCTGACCTTTGCCGGCAAATTCGAGGTCCCGGAACCAGGCGATGCCGCGCTGTGCCCTCCGGAGCTCCGGAGCTACAGAGAATCGCTGACGGCGGGTCCCGACATCTGGGGCCTAAGGCAACAACGGAAGCCGGGGGCGGGAGTGCGACTGTCCATCGCGGCGGAGTGGCGGCTGAGGCGACTGCCGCGGGCCGAAAATCACCGCTCCCCGTGGCGTCACCCGGCAGCTGGCGGCGCTGCGGCCTCAGCGGTGGTAGGCACTCCGGTGCTGGGACTGGCGCCGGACCATCCTTCTGGCGGCGAGCTATACGGGGGCGTCGGAGGCTCCGTGGAGCCCGCGAGGTGCGGTGTCTGCTTGTTGGCCCCGGCCTGCGGCCAGAGGATCCCTGGTGAGCAGCGCTGCTCGCGCCCGCCACGGTGGCGGCCGGTGTCTGGCGGTACCTATCTGTTCCTCCCCATTGATGAGCGTAGATTGTGCCGTGGACCGAGGGACCGGCTGCACGGCATGGGTGCAGAGGATTGAATCTGGAGGCAGTGGGGGGCGCACTGCGGAGGAGCTCGAAGGCTGATCTGTGCCTCTTGGGCACGCCTACATTCTGCTGAGGTGTGTGTGAGCGGCAGACGCCGGGGGCAACACCTCCATAACTCTGTGCGTCTGGCTTCTGAATTCTTGACTGTGATCTGGCTGATGTTCGGGGCCATCGGACGCCGGCTGTGATCCTGTGCACTCCATAAGGGTGACCTCTTTGCCTGAGATCGTGGCGGTCACCCTCTGCCGGGCCCTCGCCGCCTGCACCTTGTTGTGGGACGTCTGGAGGTGTGCGCCATTCCAGGACCGACTGCGGGGTGTTGTCCCCCCTTGGTGGATCTCCCGGTTGCCATCCATCGCCCTGCCCACTAATCATCGAAAGTGCTTTGTTTTGCCATGGGCTATACAAAGGGACATGCTATGTCTACTGCTAAGGGAGCAAGGGCGTCTCAGCAGAGCAAGCTTGACTGGTACGCTTGCGTGAAGTCGGACTCCCATGAATAAAAGGTGGGCGAGGCACCCTGCGGCGGTGCGGGACCCCCCGGAGCCCACTATGAAAGACCTCCTAGCGGCTATCACCAGAGTGCGAACATCGGTTGATACCGTCACCTCTGAGATGTCACTGATAAGAGCTGACCTTTCTAACTATCGTGAAAAGGTCAAACACCTCGAGACTACCACCGCAGCTCTCTCGGGTGATGTCTCCCAAGTACAATCTGAGGTATCGGAGCTACAGGCCTTCCGACGGACAGCTGAGGATAAGCTTGATGACTATGAGGGGAGGCTGCGACGCAATAACATACGCGTCATGGGGGTGCCGGAAAAAATGGAGGGCCCTGCGGTTGACCTTTTTATTGAAGACCTTATCATGACTAAGTTACAACCCAAAGGCCTTTCTAAACTCTTTGTTGTTGAACGGGCGCACAGGGTTCCTGGGGGACGCCCGCGGCCGGGGGCTCCGCCTCAGCCTATACTGGCGCACCTGTTGAACTACCGGGACAGAGACGCTATCCTCGAGGCCGCTAGGATTGCCCCCCCAGTCCGACTTGATAACGCAGTCATTACATTTTTTCCCGACTTTACTCGGATGGTGCAAATGTGTCGTCATTCATTCCAAGACATCAAGAAGCAACTCCGAGCAAGAGAACTCAAATATGCCATGCTTTTTCCTGCGAGACTGCGGGTTGAAGCGGATGGGAAAACTCATTTCTTTGATTTTCCTGAGGCCGCGTCAGACTGGCTCGAGGGGCGGGGAGGCCTGCCTGCGACTGGGCCCTCTGGTAACTGACTGGGACATGGTGCCGACTTCGCGCTGCTCTAGACTCCTTCGATTCACCTGGTTTCCATTATGCGCAGGCACATGCCGGGGAAGCATTCCAAACTGCTGGACCTGAATTGCGCATTTCTGGCTTCCCAAGCTATCTATGCTTCCTTCGACCTCCTGTGCGCCACGATTCAGGTGACTTTCTATGATGGGAGGGGGGAACGGTGGAGTAAGATGGCCTCCCCCCAACGTTCTTTCTTTAGCCAATTTAACTTTTTCTTTTTTCAGATAGGCGACAGGCACTCTGCATTTTGTGTTAAGCTGGGCAGTTTATGGCCCAGAGTGCAGGGACGCAGGGAGGCGGGAGTTGGGAGGGGAGTTCCTTTAGTGTTAAATGTTGTTTGTGTGTTTTCGACGGCCTGGTACTTTACTTCATGATGCATAGACATACTTTAGCAATATCTAAATGGGTGAGCAGCGAAATAAGAAAGTCAAGCTCTTAAGTTGGAATGTCAATGGGTTGGGAGACAAAATCAAAAAAGGTGTAGTGTCCCAGTACGTCAAAAGACTTGCCCCTGACGTGGCCTTGCTCCAGGAAACGCATCTCATAGGCAACAATTGTGGAGTGATGGCTAGGTGGGGATACAAGATGGTTGCGCACGCAGGCTTCACGTCCAACTCGAGAGGGGTAGGCATACTAATGAAAAAATCCTTTCCACTGACTGTAGATTCCACGTAATTAGATGACCGGGGGCGATATGTTGCTATCACGGGGACTTGGGAGGGCCATACCATAACCCTCCTCTCAGTCTATGCGCCCCCTGGACTACAAACAACTACCTTCAATGACCTTAGCGCCTTGTTACTTGGGTTGCCGGAAGGGCTCCTCATAATTGGCGGGGACTTCAACTCCGTGGTATCGGGTGAGCTAGATCGGCATCCACCCCGGGTGCTGCCCCTAATGGCGCAGTCATTCCCTGGTTTCCTCGATGCTATGGGCTTAGTAGATGTTTGGAGAACTTACCACATTGACAAAAAACAGTACACTTTCCACTCTAATGCTCACAATAGTCTCTCCCGCCTGGACTACGTTCTTGCCCCCGCCTCCCAGGTCACTAGCTTCCATGAGATCAGGCACCTTGCTAGGGGTATATCGGACCACTCCCCCCTATGGGCACACATCGTATTGGACTATAAACAAATAGGGCGTGTTGCCCCCATAAACCCTTAGCATCTCAAAAACCCCAAAATACGCAAAGCCCTCATTACAGCTATAGACGATTACTTTCAGGACAATGAGCACACAGTGGACTCCCCCCAGACACTTTGGGAAGCCTTTAAGGCGGTGATACGGGATCAGGCCCTGTCCCTTACAGCGGGAGCAAAAAAATAAAAAATAAAAAACATATCAGACATAGAGCAGGATATCTACCAACTAGAGCAGGGTGTAGACTCGGACCCCACACCTGATGCTGTTCATGCACTCCGACTCCGCCAAGACGAATATAGGGCTCTGGTCACCGACCGCGCCAAACTAATGGCTCAAGAGCGACTAGGTCGCGTATATGACTTGGGAGATAAAACAGGGAAATTAATTGCCTGGCTGAACGCGCTAGTCGGCTGGTCCCGGAGCTCAGGGGGACGGAGGGTGTTGCCATAAAAGATCCACAAGATATAGCTAACAAATTTGCAGCCCACTATCACAAGCTGTATACTTCTGTCGCCCCACATACGACTGCAGACTCCTTGAGCTTGCTGGAGGACATCTCCCTTCCTGTCCTCCCTGAGGCGGATCGCTACTTCCTAGATAGTTCTCTCTCCGCTGACGAAATTGCTTTGGCAATACGATTGTTGCGCCCGGGCAAGGCTCTCGGCCCAAATTGTATCCCTATTGAGCTTTACAAGCTCCGCCCTGACAAATTGAGTCAATATTTGAAGTCCATGTATTCATCTAGTCTTGAGGAGGGGAGCTTCCCTTTGGATCAACGTCTGGCAACCATTGTCACCATACACAAAGACGGTAAACCCAGGACAGATTGCTTCTCCTATCGGCCCATCTCTTTACTCAATGCTGAGCCCAAAATCCTAGCTAAGGTGCTCGCCAACCGACTAGTGAAAGTTATCGGCGACATAGTCCACCCTGACCAATCAGGATTCATGCCGAGGTGAAACACTGCGTTGAACCTCCGCAGAGTCCACAGGGTGTTGGGTAGGGCCCATACCATACAAGAGAACGCAATCATAGTGTCGTTAGACGCCACTATGGCATTTGACACCATCGAATGGCCCTATCTTTTCGCGGTGCTAACTAAAATGGGTTTTGGCCCGACGTACATCAGATGGGTACAACTCCTCTACACCGAACCGTTGGCACAAGTAGTAGTGAACAACAAAAAGTCCACTTCCTTTGCCCTTGGTCGAGGCATCCGTCAGGGCTGCCCTCTTTCACCGCTGTTGTTCGCTCTGGCCCTTGAACCGCTAGCTGCCTGGATTCCTAGGGACATGAGCATTCGAGGGCTGCGGTGGTCGGTTGAATGGGAAGATCGCATCTCCCTCTATGCCGATGATATCCTCCTCTACCTTGCCTCCCCCAAGAAGTCCCTGATTGTCGTATTTTACATATTGGAAGTTTTTGGACAATACTCTGGGTTCCGAGTTAATTGGCAGAAGTCCCTTATATATGTCCTTCGCGGGAACTCACCGCAACTGCCTCGGAATTGTCCGATCTCAATCGCTACTGAGGGATTTCAATACCTCGGTATATTTGTCTCCCTTGACCCCGCACTTTGCCGATCACGTAACCTAGACCCGCCCTTGCAGCGACTTAAAATTGACATCGTACATTGGAAGTCACTGCCAATCTCCCTATTAGGTAAGGCTGCATTATTCAAAATGATGTCCTTACCCCGTTTCCTCTACGCACTTCAAAATACTGCTGATCCAGTCCCAAACTCGTATTTTAAGGAAATAGGAGGGCTCCAGAGGGACCTATTATGGTGCGTAAGACCACGCATTGCCTTGCCGAAACTAACACTCAGTTGGTATGATGGTGGAATTGGGCTACCAGACATTAGAAAATATTACTGGGCTGCCCACCTTACAGCCATAAACCACTGCACCTATGGCCCCCCTGACGCTCCGGGGTACCGGATGGACCGCTGGATTCTCCCTAACGTAACCTTTGCCCGGGCTCTATACTCCAAGCCTGCCAAATACCCACTCACAGGGCCCACTAAACATACGGTAAAGATCCGGCATACTGTGACACAGTCTCTAGGATGGCCCAATAGATTAACACTCGCCACCCCACTCTGGGACTCACAAAAATTAGGCTATTTGGGAAACACCAAAGGTTTTAGCAAATGGGACCTTATCGGCATTTCGAGAATTGGGGATCTGTGGGGTCCAGGAGGAGTGAAACCGCTCAGTGCTCTCAAGACCCAATATTCACTGACAGACTCTGAATTGTTTAGATATCTGCAGGTTCGGCATGCATTGCAGTCGGCGATTGTTAGTGGCTCCTCCTTACCGGACAGCTCCCCACTAGAGGACAGGCTTCTTGATGGGTACATGACTGAGCGTGCCATTTCACTGACGTACAGGAAACTCATTAATAATATGAGCCACCCACTGACCTTGTTGCGGGAGAAGTGGACAGCGGATGGGATTGAGCTGGACGATGAGGGGTGGCAGGAGGCGGTCTCCTCCCCTAAAACAGTCGTGGTATCAGCGTGACTCCAGTTGGTGCAACTGAAAATTTTACACAGAGTATACATTACGGGGCCCCAGATGGTACAAATGGGAGGTCAGACAGATGGGTCTTGCAGACGGGGGTGCACAGTCCCAGGCATTTTCATGCACACCTTATGGCACTGTAGACATATTCAGGAATATTGGCGAAAGATACATGAAATTATTCAGCCGGAAGCCCCCAGATGCATCCTCAATATTTGGGAGCCGACAAACCTGAACCACCATGCCATGCAGTGGGTTACACTTGGCTGCATGATAGCAAAGAGAAATATAGCGAAACTCTGGGGGGCGGCACATGCGCCGAAAATCGCTGATTGGAAGAATGACCTTGATTGGTGCATGCACCGTGAAAAAACTGTATACATTGCTCGAGGCTGCCCCCGTAAGTGGTCCAAAGTGTGGGCCCCCTGGAACACATACCGTGGTAATATCTGTTCCCCACCCAGATTGTTGGAGGAAGTTGTCTCCCTTGAAGTGTAATTCCTACTGTACAAAATTCCTGTATGCTTATGAACTTCTGTCTTGCTGCCGCCTATTGTATGATTCAGTGATACTAGGCCATGTTGTCGAATTGGTTTTAATAAAAAGATTTACAAAAAAAAAAAAGAAAGAGGTTGTCAAACCCCTTTAAAAAAATCGAACTTGAATTTTTGGGCAGAAGCTAACTCTAAGCTCGTCTTTCTTTTGCCAGCAGATACTAAAATTGTTGAGTAGTTCTGTCTCATCGACTTTGTAAACTTCTTTAAGAACACCAATTACTAGATGATAACCAGCTGAGTTTAAGGCCTGGTTTAGGCACTTAGACTGCCTCTGTGGCTCTCTATTGAATTCACGTGGGTCCCTTTGCTCGCCATGCCACTGGATTCAAGCTATCCTAGCTGATGTGGGGTGTTACCCCGAAACCGGTCCTAGGATGCTTGTTTCCAGTTTAGGGAGGACCTGGCCTGGCAGTTCGGGCTGGACTGTTGCCATGGGGAGGAGGGTCAAGACCGATTTGCATATAGCTGGGTCCAAACTTCAATTTCGTGGTGAGCCAAAAAATGATGGATTTAGGCCCAGATGTTTGTACTGAGGGTGAATGTTTGACATTATTCAGGATTCCGTCTATCAATTGGACACAGCAACACCCATGTGGCAAAATGCATAAATTGCTGTGGACAATAAGCCACTCTACTAGCACCAATGGATCCAAAAGGACATCTTTTCATTGGGTCACATTATACGAGACAGCATAATCATCCACTTTCAGGAGATGCAAACGGAATGTCACAGTCGGCACATTTTCTACAGTACCAACAAATAACCATAGATTACATAATAAACTGGGAGGCTGCCTGGACTCCTTGGGTGATTCTGCACTACATACTTAACTGACCAAATCGGGGGGCAACAGAAAAACTGATATCTGATTTTTGTGAAACCCTGATAGATGCTCTTTACTGGAAACCTACTTTGCCCTACCTGTTTCGGAGATGGTCACCTCACCTCCCTGCCTCGCTTGAGGAATCGGACTGGCGTGCTATCATACTTACGCACGACAAAAGTCTGAGGGAGGTGAGACTAACTGGCACTGGTCTCCCTTTAAATTACACAGAGCGTGCCTCTCCGCTACTCCGCAGGACTGGTGCTATGCCAGAGGGGACACAGTGCACAGGTTGTGAGGTTGCCCACTCATGAAGCCCTACTGCGATTTGATCTGGTTAATATTACAGGATACCATGGACCTCAGTCTGCAGTCTGGAATTTGCCGTCCTGCATGCAATGCACTACATTGACGGCACCAATAACCATCAGAAAAGGCGGGTGGACTTGTCGTCAGCAGTGGCCAAAGTGTATATTACGACGCCCCCAATGGGGGAAGAATTGTCGCCGGATATGGCAGAAGCAGCTTTCTATGAAAGGATAATGTACAGGTTCAACGATCAGGTACACAAATTTGAAAATATATGGGGAGCCTTTATTCACTAACACTCTCACACACTTTGCTGTCTCTCTAGCATGGAAGGAGCGGGATTGCAAACTTGGTCTTCAGACCCCAAAGTGCATACTACATAGTCTATAAATATATTCTCTCAACTACTCTGGTTTCCCCTTACCTCCGATACCCCACATTTTTGCAATGCATATGTATAACTATTCTCCATACTTGATTGATACCTTTTGTGTGTATTTTGTTACATTACAATGTTTTCCATCCCGGATTCCTACGTATGACTCCTATATGCATGTAGGGTGTTGACCATAACAATTGTGGTTACTGCAAACCAGTCAGAATCTAATCTTGCAATTGATCTGTAGTATTCCTACGTTTGACAGGGAATTTAGGTTATTGTCTCAATGACCATATTATATCCACCTACACAGCATGTATACCTTTCTACTAATAATGTGAAAATCAATAAAAAATATATTTCAAGAAAACCACACAATGGATTCTTATGAAAGGAAAGACAAGTTACTGGTAAGTACGCTTAGAATTACTTTTCAGGGTCAGTACTGGGCTAAAAGATGCAGCACTGGGTTCTCTCCTAATAACAGGTGAGTAAATCGGAATTCGTAGTTTGGCTGATTTTAGAGGAATATTTGTACATTTCAAAAATGGACACTTGGAAACTTTTCTGGTGAAAACCACACAATGGATTCCTATGAAAGGATTTACAAGTTACTTTTAAGTACGCTTAGAATTAGTGTTCAGGGTCAGTGCTGGGCTAAAAGATGCAGCACTGGGTTCTCTAGTGATAACAGGTGAGTATATCGGAATTCGTAGTTCGGCTGATTTTAGAGGAATATTTTTATGTTTCAAAAATGGACACTTAGAAACTTTTCTGCTGAAAACCACACAATGGATTCTTATGGAAGGAAACACAAGTTACTGGTAAGTACGCTTAGAATTACTTTTCATCGTCAGTGCTGGGCTAAAAGATGCAGCACCGGGTTCTCTCCTGATAACAGGTGAGTAAATCGGAATTCGTAGTCGACTGATTTTAGAGGAATATTTATACGTTTCAAAAATGGACACTTAGAAACGTTTCTGGTGAAAACCACACAATGGATGCCTATGGAAGGAAATACAAGTTACTGGTAAGCACACTGAGAATTCGTTATCAGGGTCAGTGATGCGCTAAATGATGCAGCACTGGGTTCTCTAGAGATAACAGGTGAGTATATCGGAATTCGTAGTTCAGCTGATTTTAGAGGAATAGTTTTACGTTTCAAAAAGGGACACTTAGAAACTTTTCTGCTGAAAACCGCACAATGGATTCTTATGGAAGGAAACACAAGTTACTGGTAAGTACGCTTAGAATTACTTTTCAGGGTCAGTGCTGGGCTAAAAGATGCAGCACTGGGTTCTCTCCTGATAACAGGTGAGTAAATCGGAATTCGTAGTTCAGCTGATTTTAGAGGAATATTTGTACGTTTCAAAAATGGACACTTAGAAACTTTTTTGCTGAAAACCACACAATAGATTCCGATGGAAGGAAATAAAAGTTACTGGTAAGTACGCTTACAATTACTTTTCAGGGTCAGTGCTGGGCTAAAAGATGCAGCACATGGTTCTCTCCTGATAACAGGTGAGTAAATCGGAATTCGTAGTTTGGCTGATTTTAGAGGAATATTTGTATGTTTCAAAAATGGACACTTGGAAACATTTTCTTGTGAAAACCACAAAATGGATTCCTATGAAAGGATTTACAAGTTACTGGTAAGTACTCTGAGATTTTCTTTTCAGGGTCAGTGCTGAGCTAAAATATATAGCACTGGGTTCTCTCCTGATAACAGTAGAGTAAATCAGAAATCGTAGTTCGGCTGATTTAAGAGGAATATTTTTATCTTTAAAAAATGGACACTTGGAAACTTTCTGCTGAAAACCACACAATGGATTCTTATGTAAGGAAATACAAGTTACTGGTAAGTACGTTTAGAATTACTTTTCAGGGTCAGTGCTGGGCTAAAAGATGCAGCACTGGGTTCTCTAGTGATAACAGGTGAGTATATCGGATTTCGTAGTTCGGCTGATTTAAGAGGAATATTTTTACATTTCAAAAATGGACACTTAGAAACTTTTCTGCTGAAAACCACACAATGGATTCTTATGGAAGGAAACACAAGTTACTGGTAAGTACACTTAGAATTACTTTTCATCGTCAGTGCTGGGCTAAGAGATGCAGCTCTGGGTTCTCTCCTGATAACAGTAGAGTAAATCGGAATTCGTAGTTTGGCTGATTTTAGAGGAATATTTGTACGTTTCAAAAATGGACACTTTGAAACTTTTCTGCTGAAAACCACACAATGGATTCCTATGAAAGGATTTACAAGATACTGGTAAGTACGCTTAGAATTACTTTTCAGGGTCAGTGCTGGGCTAAAAGATGCAGTACTGGGTTCTCTAGTGATAACAGGTGAGAGTATCGGAATTCGTAGTTCGGCTGATTTAAGAGGAATATTTTTATGTTTAAAAAATGGACACTTGGAAACTTTCTGCTGAAAACCACACAATGGATTCTTATGGAAAGAAAGACAAGTTACTGGTAAGTACGCTTAGAATTACTTTTCAGGGCCAGTGCTGGGCTAAAAGATGCAGCACTGGGTTCTCTCCTGATAACAGGTGAGTAAATCGGAATTCGTAGTTCGGCTGATTTTAGAGGAATATTTGTATTTTTCAAAAATGGACACTTGGAAACTTTTCTGGTGAAAACCACACAATGGATTCCTATGAAAGGATTTACAAGTTACTGGTAAGTACGCTTAGATTTAGTTTTCAGGGTCAGTGCTGACCTAAAAGATGTAGCACTGGGTTCTCTCCTGATAACAGGTGAGTAAATCGGAATTCGTAGTTCGGCTGATTTTAGAGGAATATTTGTACGTTTCAAAAATGGACACTTGGAAACTTTCTGCTGAAAACCACACAATGGATTCTTATTGAAAGAAAGACAAGTTACTGGTAAGTACGCTTAGAATTACTTTTCAGGGTCAGTGCTGGGCTAAAAGATGCAGCACTGGGTTCTCTCCTGATAACAGGTGAGTAAATAGGAAATCGTAGTTCGACTAATTTTAGAGGAATATTTTTACGTTTCAAAAATGGACACTTAGAAACTTTTCTGCTGAAAACCACACAATGGATTCCTATGTAAGGAAAAACAAGTTACTGGTAAGTACGCTTAGAATTACTTTTCAGGGTCAGTGCTGGGCTAAAAGATGCAGTACTGGGTTCTCTAGTGATAACAGGTGAGTATATCGGAATTCGTAGTTCAGCTGATTTAAGAGGAATATTTTTATGTTTAAAAAATGGACATTTGGAAACTTTCTGCTGAAAAACACACAATGGATTCTTATGGAATGAAAGACAAGTTACTGGTAAGTACGCTTAGAATTACTTTTCAGGGTCAGTGCTGGGCTAAAAGATGCAGCACTGGGTTCTCTCCTGATAACAGGTGAGTAAATCGGAATATGTAGTTCGGCTGATTTTAGAGGAATATTTGTACGTTTCAAAAGTGGACACTTGGAAACTTTTCTGCTGAAAACCACACAATGGATTCCTATGGAAGGAAATACAAGTTACTTTTAAGTACGCTTAGAATTAGTGTTCAGGGTCAGTGCTGGGCTAAAAGATGCAGCACTGGGTTCTCTAGTGATAACAGGTGAGTATATCGGAATTCGTAGTTCGGCTGATTTTAGAGGAATATTTTTATGTTTCAAAAGTGGACACTTAGAAACTTTTCTGCTGAAAACCGCACAATGGATTCTTATGGAAGGAAACACAAGTTACTGGTAAGTATGCTTAGAATTACTTTTTAGGGTCAGTGCTGGGCTAAAAGATGCAGCACTGGGTTCTCTCCTGATAACAGGTGAGTAAATCGGAATTCGTAGTTCGGCTGATTTTAGAGGAACATTTGTACGTTTCAAAAATGGACACTTAGAAACCTTTTTGCAAAAAACCACACAATAGATTCCGATGGAAGGAAATAAAAGTTACTGGTAAGTACGCTTAGAATTACTTTTCAGGGTCAGTGCTGGGCTAAAAGATGCAGCACATGGTTCTCTCCTGATAACAGGTGAGTAAATCGGAATTCGTAGTTTGGCTGATTTTAGAGGAATATTTGTACGCTTCAAAAATTGACACTTGGAAACTTTTCTGGTGAAAACCACACAATGGATTCCTATGAAAGGATTTACAAGTTACTGGTAAGTACGCTTAGAATTACTTTTCAGGGTCAGTGCTGGACTAAAAGATGTAGCACTGAGTTCTCTCCTGATAACAGGAGAGTAAATCGGAATTCGTAGTTCGGCTGATTTTAGAGGAATATTTGTACGTTTCAAAAATTGACACTTAGAAACTTTTCTTGTGAAAACCACACAATGGATTCCTATGAAAGGATTTACAAGTTACTGGTAAGTACGCTGAGATTTACTTTTCAGGGTCAGTGCTGAGCTAAAAGATATAGCACTGGGTTCTCTCCTGATAACAGTAGAGTAAATCAGAATTCGTAGTGCTGCTGATTTTAGAGGAATATTTTTACGTTTTAAAAATTGACACTTAGAAACTTTTCTGCTGAAAACCACACAATGGATTCCTATGTAAGGAAATACAAGTTACTGGTAAGTACGCTTAGAATTAGTTTTCAGGGTCAGTGCTGGGCTAAAAGATGCAGCACTGGGTTCTCTAGTGATAACAGGTGAGTATATCGGATTTCGTAGTTCGGCTGATTTAAGAGGAATATTTTTACATTTCAAAAATGGACACTTAGAAACTTTTCTACTGAAAACCACACAATGGATTCTTATGGAAGGAAACACAAGTTACTGGTAAGTACGCTTAGAATTACTTTTCATCGTCAGTGCTGGGCTAAGAGATGCAGCTCTGGGTTCTCTCCTGATAACAGTAGAGTAAATCGGAATTCGTAGTTTGGCTGATTTTAGAGGAATATTTGTACGTTTCAAAAATGTGCACTTTGAAACTTTTCTGCTGAAAACCACACAATGGATTCCTCAGAAAGGATTTACAAGATACTGGTAAGTACGCTTAGAATTACTTTTCAGGGTCAGTGCTCGGCTAAAAGATGCAGTACTGGGTTCTCTAGTGATAACAGGTGAGTATATCGGAATTCGTAGTTCGGCTGATTTAAGAGGAATATTTTTATCTTTAAAAAATGGACACTTGGAAACTTTCTGCTGAAAACCACACAATGGATTCTTATGGAAGGAAAGACAAGTTACTGGTAAGTACGCTTAGAATATTGTACATTTCAAAAATGGACACTTGGAAACTTTTCTGGTGAAAACCACACAAAGGATTCCTATGAAAGGATTTAAAAGTTACTGGTAAGTATGCCTAGATTTACTTTTCAGGGTCAGTGCTGACCTAAAAGATGTAGCACTGGGTTCTCTCCTGATAACAGGTGAGTAAATCGGAATTCGTAGTTCGGCTGATTTTAGAGGAATATTTGTACGTTTCAAAAATGGACACTTGGAAACTTTTCTGCTGAAAACCACACAATGGATTCCTATGGAAGGAAATACAAGTTACTTTTAAGTACGCTTAGAATTAGTGTTCAGGGTCAGTGATGCGCTAAAAGATGCAGCACTGGGTTCTCTAGAGATAACAGGTGAGTATATCGAAATTCGTGGTTCGGCTGATTTTAGAGGAATAGTTTTACGTTTCAAAAATGGACACTTAGAAACTTTTCTGCTGAAAACCACACAATGGATTCTTATGGAAGGAAACACAAGTTACTGGTAAGTACGTTTAGAATTACTTTTCAGGGTCAGTGCTGGGCTAAAAGATGCAGCACTGGGTTCTCTCCTGATAACAGGTGAGTAAATCGGAGTTCGAAGTTCGGCTGATTTTAGAGGAATATTTGTACGTTTCAAAAATGGACACTTAGAAACTTTTTTGCTGAAAACCACACAATAGATTCCGATGGAAGGAAATAAAAGTTACTGGTAAGTACGCTTAGAATTACTTTTCAGGGTCAGTGCTGGGCTAAAAGATGCAGCACATGGTTCTCTCCTGATAACAGGTGAGTAAATCGGAATTCATAATTTGGCTGATTTTAGAGGAATATTTGTACGTTTCAAAAATGGACACTTGGAAATTTTTCTTGTGAAAACCACACAATGGATTCCTATGAAAGGATTTACAAGTTACTGGTAAGTACACTGAGATTTACTTTTCAGGGTCAGTGCTGAGCTAAAAGATATAGCACTGGGTTCTCTCCTGATAACAGTAGAGTAAATCAGAATTCGTAGTGCGGCTGATTTTAGAGGAATATTTTTACGTTTCAAAAATTGATACTTAGAAACTTTTCTGCTGAAAACCACACAATGGATTCCTATGTAAGGAAATACAAGTTACTGGTAAGTACGCTTAGAATTACTTTTTAGGGTCAGTGCTGGGCTAAAAGATGCAGCACTGGGTTCTCTAGTGATAACAGGTGAGTATATCGGATTTCGTAGTTCGGCTGATTTAAGAGGAATATTTTTACATTTCAAAAATGGACACTTAGAAACTTTTCTGCTGAAAACCACACAATGGATTCTTATGGAAGGAAACACAAGTTACTGGTAAGTACGCTTTGAATTACTTTTCATCGTCAGTGCTGGGCTAAGAGATGCAGCTCTGGGTTCTCTCCTGATAACAGTAGAGTAAATCGGAATTCGTAGTTTGGCTGATTTTAGAGGAATATTTGTACGTTTCAAAAATGGACACTTTGAAACTTTTCTGCTGAAAACCACACAATGGATTCCTATGAAAGGATTTACAAGATACTGGTAAGTACGCTTAGAATTATTTTTCAGGGTCAGTGCTGGGCTAAAAGATGCAGTACTGGGTTCTCTAGTGATAACAGGTGAGTATATCGGAATTCGTAGTTCGGCTGATTTAAGAGGAATATTTTTATGTTTAAAAAATGGACACTTGGAAACTTTCTGCTGAAAACCACACAATGGATTCATATGGAAAGAAAGACAAGTTACTGGTAAGTACGCTTAGAATTACTTTTCAGGGCCAGTGCTGGTCTAAAAGATGCAGCACTGGGTTCTCTCCTGATAACAGGTGAGTAAATCGGAATTCGTAGTTCGGCTGATTTTAGAGGAATATTTGTACGTTTCAAAAATGGACACTTGGAAACTTTTCTGCTGAAAACCACACGATGGTTTCCTATGGAAGGAAATACAAGTTACTGGTAAGTACGCTTAGAATTACTTTTCAGGGTCAGTGATGGGCTAAAAGATGCAGCACTGGGTTCTCTCCTGATAACAGCGAGTAAATAGGAAATAGTAGTTCGGCTTATTTTAAAGGAATATTTGTACGTTTCAAAAATGGACACTTATTAACTTTTTTGAGGAAAATCACAGAATGGATTTCTATGGAAGGAAATACAAGTTACTGGTAAGTACACTTAGAATTACTTTCCAGGGTCAGTTCTGGGCTAAAAGATGCAACACTGGGTTCTCTCCTGATAACAGGTGAGTAAATCGGAATTCGTAGTTCGGCTGATTTAAGAGGAATATTTGTATGTTTCAAAAACTTGACACTTGGAAACTTTTCTGGTGAAAACCACACAATGGATTCCTATGGAAGGAAATACAAGTTACTGGTAAGTACGCTTAGAATTACTTTTCAGGGTCAGTGTTGGGCTAAAAGATGCAGCACTGGGTTCTCTCCTGATAACAGGTGAGTAAATCGGAATTTGTAGTTCCATTGATTTTAGAGAAATATTTGTACGCTTCAAAAACTTGACACTTGGAAATTTTTCTGGTGAAAACCACACAATGGATTCCTATGAAAGGATTTACAAGTTACTGATAAGTACGCTTAGAATTACTTTTCAGGGTCAGTGCTGGGCTAAAAGATGTAGCACTGGGATCTCTCCTTATAACAGGAGAGTAAATCGGAATTCTTAGTTCGTCTGATTTTAGAGGAATATTTGTATGTTTCAAAAATGGACGGTTAGAAACTTTTCAGCTGAAAACCACACAATGGATTCCTATAGAATGAAATACAAGTTACTGGTAAGTAGGCTTAGAATCACTTTTCAGGGTCGGTGCTGGGCTAAAAGATGCGGCTTGGGTTCTCTCCTGATAACAGGTGAGTAAATCGGAATTCGTAGTTCGGCTGATTTTACAGGAATATTTTTACATTTCCAAAATTGACACTTAGAAAGTTTTCAGTTGAAAACCACACAATGGATTCCTATGTAAGGAAAAACAAGTTACTGGTAAGTACGCTTAGAATTACTTTTCAGGGTCAGTGCTGGGCTAAAAGATGCAGTACTGGGTTCTCTAGTGATAACAGGTGAGTATATCGGAATTCGTAGTTCGGCTGATTTTAGAGGAATATTTGTACGTTTCAAAAATGGACACTTGGAAACTTTTCTGGTGAAAACCACACAATGGATTCCTATGAAAGGATTCACAAGTTAATGGTAAGTACGCTTAGAATTACTTTTCAGGGTCAGTGCTGGGCTAAGAGATGCAGCTCTGGGTTCTCTGCTGATAATAGGTGAGTAAATCGGAATTCGTAGTTCGGCTGATTTTATAGGAATATTTTTAGATTTCCAAAATTGACACTTAGAAATTTTTCTACTTAAAACCAAACAATGGATTCCTAAGGAAGGAAATACAAGTTTCTGGTAAGTACGCTTAGAATTACTTTTCAGGGTCAGTGCTGGGCTAAAAAATGCAGCACTGGGTTCTCTCCTGATAACAGGAGAGTAAATCGGAATTCTTCGTTCGTCTGATTTTAGAGGAATATTTGTATGTTTCAAAAATGGACGCTTAGAAACTTTTCAGATGAAAACCACACAATGGATTCCTATGGAATGAAATACAAGTTACTGGTAAGTACGCTTAGAATTACTTTTCAGGGTCGGTGCTGGGCTAAAAGATGCAGCTCTGGGTTCTCTCCTGATAACAGGTGAGTAAATCGGAATTCGTAGTTCGGCTGATTTTACAGGAATATTTTTACATTTAAAAAATGGACACTTAGAAACTTTTCAGTTGAAAACCACACAATTGATTCATATGGAAGGAAATACAAGTTACTGGAATGTATGCTTAGAATTACTTTTCATGGTCAGTGCTTGGCTAAAAGATGCAGCACTGGGATCTCTCCTGATAACAGGTGAGTAAATCGGAATTCGTAGTTCGACTGATTTTAGAGGAATATTTGTACGTTTCAAAAATGGACAATTAGAAACTTTTCTGCTGAAAACCACACAATGGATTCCTTAGGAAGGAAATACAAGTTACTGGTAAGTACGCTTAGAATTGCTTTTCAGGGTCAGTGCTGGGCTAAAAGATGCAGCACTGGGTTCTCTCCTGATAACAAGTGATTAAATAGGAATTTGTAGCTCTGCTGATTTTAGAGGAATATTTGTAAGTTTCAAAAATGGACACTTAGAAACGTTTCTGGTGAAAACCACACAATGGACAACTATGGAAGGAAATACAAGTTACTGGTAAGTACGCTTAGAATTACTTTCTAGGGTCAGCAGTGCTGGGCTAAAAGATGCAGCCCTGGGTTCTCTCCTAATAACAGGTGAGTAAATCGGAATTTGTAGTTCGACTGATTTTGGAGGAATATTTGTACGTTTCAAAAATGGACACTTAGAAACTTTTCTGTTGAAAACCACACAATGGTTTCCTATGGAAGGAAATACACGTTACTGGTAAGTACGCTTAGAATTACTTTTCAGGGTCAGTGCTGGGCTAAAAGATGCAGCACTGGGTTCTCTCCTGATAACAGGTGAGTAAATAGGAAATCGTAGTTCGGCTTATTTTAAAGGAATATTTGTTAAGGGTGGGCGTAGTTCGCGAAGTAGCACTTCGCGAAGCTACGCAAAGTGAAGTTCGCACTATGCGAGCTACGCGTAGCACTTCGCGAACTGCGAAGTAACATGTTCGCACTGTGCAAGATGTTGTTTTCAATGATTGCACAGTGCGGACAAGCAACCGGCACTGTGCAATCATTGAAAATGGCATCTTGCACAGTGCGAGTTGTAGTTTTCTGCTGCTCGAGTAGATTTTTACTCGAGCTGCAGCTTTCTCAACGCGAACTGGTAGTTTCTCATCGCGAGCGGTCGCGAGCATACACGACCCCTCGCAATGAGAAACCTGACCTTCTCGAGTTGGGAATCTCGCCGGGAGGTTTATTTTCCATGCTCGCGATCGCGAACAAGGAAAAAGTCTCGCCAGGATGTCATTTTGCTTGCTCGCGGTCGCCAACTTGACGTTGAGGTCCGTGAGCAAGCAAAAAATGACCGCAGCACTACGCAACACTACACTACGCGTGTTCGCACTGTGCTACGTGCAGTTCGCGTAGTGTGAAGTAGCGCGAACTTCGCAAACTACGCGAGCGTAGCGTAGTGCTTCGCCCAGGCCTAATATTTGTACGTTTCAAAAATGGACACTTAGAAACTTTTTTGAGGAAAACCACACAATGGATTTCTATGGAAGGAAATACAAGTTACTGGTAAGTACACTTAGAATTACTTTCCAGGGTCAGTGCTGAGATAAAAGATGCAACACTAGGTTCTCTCCTGATAACAGGTGAGTAAATCGGAATTCGTAGTTCGGCTGATTTAAGAGGAATATTTGTATGTTTCAAAAGTGGACACTTAGAAACTTTTCTGCTGAAAACTACACCATGGATTCCTATGGAATGAAATACAAGTTACTGGTAAGTACGCTTAGAATTACTTTTCAGGGTCGGTGCTGGGCTAAAAGATGCAGCTCTGGGTTCTCTCCTGATAACAGGTGAGTAAATCAGTAGTTCGGCTGATTTTACAGGAATATTTTTACATTTCCAAAATTGACACTTAGAAATTTTTCTACTGAAAACCACACAATGGATTCCTAAGGAAGGAAATACAAGTTTCTGGTAAGTACGCTTAGAATTAATTTTGAGGGTCAGTGCTTGGCTAAAAGATGCAGCACTGGGTTCTCTCCTGATAACAGGTGAGTAAATCGGAATTTGTAGTTCGACTGATTTTGGAGGAATATTTGTACGTTTCAAAAATGGACACTTAGAAACTTTTCTGCTGAAACAAGCATCCTAGGACCGGTTTCGGGGTTTCACCCCTCATCAGCCAGGATAGCTTGATTCCAGTGGCATGGAGAGCATGGGACTCACGTCTGAGCATACCCGTCCCACTCGGGGTGACAAATGCAAAAACAACAATTGATGGACAGAATGCAGAACAATGTCATACATTTACCCCAGTACAGAGATCTGGGCCTAAATCCATAGTTTTTTTGCTCACCATGCCATTCCAGTTTGAACCCAGCCATATGCAAATCAGTCTTGACCCTTTGCCTCATGGGAACAGTCCAGCCCGAACTGCCAAGCCAGGTCCTCCCTGGACTGGAAACAAGCATCCTAGGACCGGTTTCGGGGTTTCACCCCTCATCAGCCAGGATAGCTTGATTCCAGTGGCATGGAGAGCATGGGACTCACGTCTGAGCATACCCGTCCCACTCGGGGTGACAAATGCAAAAACAACAATTGATGGACAGAATTCAGAACAATGTCATACATTCACCCCAGTACAGAGATCTGGGCCTAAATCCATTGTTTTTTTGCTCACCATTCCATTCCAGTTTAAACCCAGCCATATGCAAATCAGTCTTGACCCTGTGCCTCATGGGAACAGTCCAGCCCGAACTGCCAAGCCAGGTCCTCCCTGGACTGCAAACAAGCATCCCAGGACCGGTTTCGGGGTTTCACCCCTCTTCAGCCAGGATAGCTTGATTCCAGTGGCATGGAGAGCACGGGACTCACGTCTGAGCATACCCGTCCCACTCGGGGTGACAAATGCAAAAACAACAATTGATGGACAGAATGCAGAACAATGTCATACATTCACCGCAGTACAGAGATCTGGGCCTAAATCCATAGTTTTTTTGCTCACCATGCCATTCCAGTTTGAACCCAGCCATATGCAAATCAGTCTTGACCCTGTGCCTCATGGGAACAGTCCAGCCCGAACTGCCAAGCCAGGTCCTCCCTGGACTGGAAACAAGCATCCTAGGACCAATTTCGGGGTTTCACCTCTCTTCAGCCAGAATAGCTTGATTCCAGTGGCATGGAGATCACGGGACTCACGTCTGAGCATACCCGTCCCACTCGGGGTGACAAATGCAAAAACAACAATTGATGGACAGAATGCAGAACAATGTCATACATTCACCCAAGTACAGAGATCTGTGCCTAAATCCATCGTTTTTTTGCTCACCATGCCAATCCAGTTTGAACCCAGCCATATGCAAATCAGGCTTGACCCTGTGCCTCATGGGAACAGTCCAGCCCGAACTGCCAAGCCAGGTCCTCCCTGGACTGGAAACAAGCATCCTAGGACCGGTTTCGGGGTTTCACCCCTCTTCAGCCAGGAGAGCTTGATTCCAGTGGCATGGAGAGCACGGGACTCACGTCTGAGCATACCCGTCCCACTCGGGGTGACACATGCAAAAACAACAATTGATGGACAGAATGCAGAACAATGTCATACATTCACCCCAGTACAGAGATCTGGGCCTAAATCCATCGTTTTTTCGCTCACCATGCCATTCCAGTTTGAACCCAGCCATATGCAACTCAGACGTGAGTCCCTTGCTCACTTTGCCACTGGATTCAAGCAAGCCTGGCTGAAATGCCAGAAACTGGTCCTAGGAAGCTTGTTTACGGTCCAGGGAAGGCATGGTTTGGCAGTTCGGGCTGGACTGTTCCCATGAGGCACAGGGTCAGACTGATTTGCATATGGCCATGTCTGAACTGGGGTGGCAGAGTGGGCTAAAGAACGGTGATGGATCAAACCCAGAGCTGTTGACTGGGTGTGAGTGTTTGATTGGTTCTGATGCTCCGTCCATCACCACCCCCTTTTGTACCGCTTTGTTCACCATAAGTTGGCAGGGTATGCTCAGACGTGAGTCCCTTGCTCACTTTGCCACTGGATTCAAGCAAGCCTGGCTGAAGATGGCTGAAATGCCAGAAACCGGTCCTAGGAAGCTTGTTTCCGGTCCAGGGAAGGCATGGCTTGGCAGTTCGGGCTGGACTGTTCCCATGAGGCACAGGGTCAGACTGATTTGCATATGGCCATGTCTGAACTGGGGTGGCAGAGTGGGCTAAAGAACGGTGATGGATCAAACCCAGATCTGTTGACTGGGTGTGAGTGTTTGATTGGTTCTGATGCTCCGTCCATCACCACCCCCTTTTGTACCGCTTTGTTCGCCATAAGTTGACAGGGTATGCTCAGACTTGAGTCCCTTGCTCACTTTGCCACTGGATTCAAGCAAGCCTGGCTGAAGACGGCTGAAATGCGAGAAACCAGTCCTAGGAAGCTTGTTTCTGGTCCAGGAAAGGCATGGCTTGGCAGTTCGGGCTGGACTGTTCCCATGAGGCACAGGGTCAGACTGATTTGCATATGGCCATGTCTGAACTGGGGTGGCAGAGTGGGCTAAAGAACAGTGATGGATCAAACCCAGATCTGTTGACTGGGTGTGAGTGTTTGATTGGTTCTGATGCTCCGTCCATCACCACCCCCTTTTGTACCGCTTTGTTCACCATAAGTTTGCAGGGTATGCTCAGACGTGAGTCCCTTGCTCACTTTGCCACTGGATTCAAGCAAGCCTGGCTGAAGACGGCTGAAATGCCAGAAACCAGTCCTAGGAAGCTTGTTTCCGGGCCAGGGAAGGCATGGCTTGGCAGTTCGGGCTGGACTGTTCCCGTGAGGCACAGGGTCAGACTGATTTGCATATGGCCATATCTGAACTGGGGTGGCAGAGTGGGCTAAAGAACGGTGATGGATCAAACCCAGATCTGTTGACTGGGTGTGAGTGTTTGATTGGTTCTGATGCTCCGTCCATCACCACCCCCTTTTGTACGGCTTTGTTCACCATAAGTTGGCAGGGTATGCTCAGACGTGAGTCCCTTGCTCACTTTGCCACTGGATTCAAGCAAGCCTGGCTGAAGACGGCTGAAATGCCAGAAACCGGTCCTAGGAAGCTTGTTTCCGGTCCAGGGAAGGCATGGCTTGGCAGTTCGGGCTGGACTGTTCCCATGAGGCACAGGGTCAGACTGATTTGCATATGGCCATGTCTGAACTGGGGTGGCAGAGTGGGCTAAAGAACGGTGATGGATCAAACCCAGATCTGTTGACTGGGTGTGAGTGTTTGATTGGTTCTGATGCTCCGTCCATCACCACCCCCTTTTGTAGGGCTAAAAGATGCAGCACTGGGTTCTGTCCTGATAACAGGTGAGTAAATCGTAATTCGTAGTTCGACTGATTTTAGAGGAATATTTATACGTTTCAAAAATGGACACTTAGAAACGTTTCTGGTGAAAACCACACAATGGATGCCTATGGAAGGAAATACAAGTTACTGGTAAGTACGCTTAGAATTAGTTTTCAGGGTCAGTGATGTGCTAAATCAGTGATGTGCTAAAAGATGCAGCACTGGGTTCTCTAGAGATAACAGGTGAGTATATCAGAATTCGTAGTTTGGCTGATTTTAGAGGAATATTTTTACGTTTCAAAAATGGACACTTAAAAACTTTTCTGCTGAAAACCACAAAATGGATTCTTATGGAAGGAAACACAAGTTACTGGTAAGTATGCTTAGAATTACTTTTCATCATCAGTGCTGGGCTAAAAGATGCAGCACATGGTTCTCTCCTGATAACAGGTGAGTAAATCGGAATTCGTAGTTTGGCTGATTTTAGAGTTATATTTGTACGTTTCAAAAATGGACACTTGGAAACTTTTCTTGTGAAAACCACACAATGGATTCCTATGAAAGGATTTACAAGTTACTGGTAAGTACGCTGAGATTTACTTTTCAGGGTCTGTGCTGGGCTAAAAGATTCAGCACTGGGTTCTCTAGTGATAACAGGTGAGTATATCGGAATTCGTAGTTCGGCTGATTTTAGAGGAATATTTTTATGTTTCAAAAATGGACACTTAGAAACTTTTCTGCTGAAAACCACACAATGGATTCTTATGGAAGGAAAGACAAGTTACTGGTAAGTACGCTTAGAATTACTTTTCAGGGTCAGTGCTGTGCTAAAAGATGCAGCACTGGGTTCTTTCCTGATAACAGGTTAGTAAATCGGAATTCGTAGTTCGGCTGATTTTAGAGGAATATTTGTACGTTTCAAAAATGGACACTTAGAAACTTTTTTGCTGAAAACCACACAATAGATTCCTATGGAAGGAAATAAAAGTTACTGGTAAGTACGCTTAGAATTACTTTTCAGGGTCAGTGCTGGGCTAAAAGATGCAGCACTGGGTTCTCTCCTGATAACAGGTGGATAAATCGGAATTCGTAGTTCGGCTGATTTTAGAGGAATATTTGTACGTTTCAAAAATGGACACTTGGAAACTTTTCTTGTGAAAACCACACAATGGATTCCTATGAAAGGATTTACAAGTTACTGGTAAGTACGCTGAGATTTACTTTTCAGGATCAGTGCTGAGCTAAAAGATGTAGCACTGGGTTCTCTCCTGATAACAGTAGAGTAAATCGGAATTTGTAGTTCGGCTGATTTTAGATGAATATTTTTACTTTTTTGAAAAATGGACACTTAGAAACTTTTCTGCTGAAAACCACACAATGGATTCCTATGGAAGGAAATACAAGTTACTGGTAAGTACGCTTAGAATTAGTTTTCAGGGTCAGTGATGCGCTAAAAGATGCAGCACTGGGTTCTCTAGAGATAACAGGTGAGTATATCGGAATTCGTAGTTCGGCTGATTTTAGAGGAATAGTTTTATGTTTCAAAAATGGACACAGAAACTTTTCTGCTGAAAACCACACAATGGATTCTTATGGAAGGAAACACAAGTTACTGGTAAGTACGCTTAGAATTAATTTTCATCGTCAGTGCTGGGCTAAAAGATTCAGCACTGGGTTCTCTCCTGATAACAGGTGAGTAAATCAAAATTCTTAGTTCGGCTGATTTTAGAGGAATATTTGTACGTTTCAAAAATGGACACTTGTAAACTTTTCTGGTGAAAACCACACAATGGATTCCTATGTAAGGAAATACAAGTTACTGGTAAGTACGCTTAGAATTACTTTTCAGGGTCAGTGCTGGGCTAAAAGATGCAGCACTGGGTTCTCTAGTGATAACAGGTGAGTATATCGGAATTCGTAGTTCGGCTGATTTAAGAGGAATATTTTTATGTTTAAAAAATGGACACTTGGAAACTTTCTGCTGAAATCCACACAATGGATTCTTATGGAAGGGGGGCGTGGCTTAGCACGCGATGCGACTGGACGTGCCCGGGTAGAGCTCCCGGCTGAGCCTCCCTACCCCGGGTCGATTTTCCGATCAAACTTCTCTTGCACGGCCCGATACTGCCGGCGGACCTGCATCGGGACCTGCTGCAAGCCCTTGCTGACTCTGGGGCGAATCGGAGGTAGGGCTCCGCACCGACCCCGTCGGCGAAACTGAGGCCGCCTTGATGGAGACACAGCTGGGGACTCTGGCTACACGAGCCCGCGGCTTTTGACGGACTCCTGGGCCTTGAACTGCGGCCTGCGGGGGAAGCATTGCGGCAATGCGCGAAGGCCCGCGACCCTCGCGGAGAGGCCCCCCGCACGACTGAGGCTGCGCCCGGAGATGCCTGGGGACCCCCCCTCCCCCACGGGGGTCTAGTTGGCGGCGGCGACGAGCTGGAGACGGCCTGGGGCAACCACGTGGAGGAAATCCTAAGCGCCAGGCCTGCATGTGGGTTGCCTGCCTGGGGCCCTGGGAGCGGTGGGGCGGCGCCGGGGAGGCGATGGTACCTGGTCGCTGCCGCGCGGTGGTGGATGCCCTCTGGCCGCTGCTGGGATTGGATGACCTACTGGAGGAGTGGGGTACCCCCACGGCAATAGAGATCCAAGAACGCACAAAGGGACACTGAGACTCCCCCTCCCCCCGCTCTGCCCGGTTTCTCCTGAGCTGGGGCTGCTCTTCCCCCCCTCTCCTGCAAGACGTTGGAAACTGGGGGCGGACTCGCTCCGGACAGGAGCTACACCACTAACGGACATAGCTGCCCACGTCGTCGCTGCCTGCCGGCACCAGGGGGGCTGACGGGGTGACTGGCCGGACCCCGTAGGCCCTCGAAACGCGGACCCTGCGCCTCCGGACACTGCGGAGGGGGAGCGTGTACACGGAGTGGGCAAGCGGCACAGATGCGACCATACCACTAGGGGGGAGACGTCTAGCACCCGCCCAGCGGCCGTTGGGCCCTTCACTACTTGGAGCCTCTGGATCCGCGACGACCGGGACGCATTGTGCGAGGACTGGCAGGTTGGGGCAGCGGAACCTGGCGCCGCACTGAGACAAGTGCGCGGACTGCCCCGCTCCCTGGAGGCGCTACACGGCCCACAACGATTGCCTCGGCGCCACAAGGGGGGTTCGCCACGCGAGACGGACCTCCACCCCCCCTGCGACAGGAGAGAATACCGTGCACGCGCCGCCAGCCCCATGCCTGGAGGGGTGCGAACACGCACCGGATCGGGGACCGCATCGGCGAGGGGAAAGCAAGCGAAAACGGCGCCCAAGATGGATGCTGAGCAGGTGGCGTCGAAACTGGACAGCGTCCTGGCAGTCATGGAACGGATGGAAGAATCCCTCCAGCAGACACGCACCTCCCTGGAGACCAGAATAGACGGCGTGGCAATAGACTTAACTCACCTTCGGGCCGATCATAAGAAGTTGCAAGCTCGCACTAAGGCGCTGGAAGATACAATGGCAGTTATCGAACCAACGGCTGAGCAGACAGACAAAAAGATGCAAGACCTCTTGCACAGGGTAGAATTCTTGGAAGACCGAGCCGAGGATGCAGAGGGACGGGCACGAAGAAACAACATCCGCCTAGTGGGCATTCCGGAGAAATGGGAAGGAGCGGGTCCGACTCGCAGGGTGGAGGAATGGCTAAGAGAACTGCTGCCGGAAAGCGCGCTCTCCCCCTACTTTGTGGTAGAGAGAGCCCATCGAGTGCCCACGAGACCGCTCCCCCCTGGCTCTAACCCTAGACCGTTTCTCCTTCGGGTTCTCAACTACAGGGATCGCAACGCCATATTGCGCGAAGCCAGGAAACTAGGGGAAATCACCATAGACAACGCTGCAGTGATGTTCTTTCCAGACTACACGGTGCAAGTACAGAGACGGAGGCACTCCTTCCTGGCAGTAAAAAGATGACTGCGCGAAGCGGACCTTAAGTACTCGCTGCTTTTTCCTGCCAAACTGAGGGTGATAGCGCGAGACAAGACGCATTTCTTCATGAGCCCGGAGGAAGCGGAGGCCTGGCTGGATGGAGGAATGCCCGAAGCACCGAGGAGAACGCCGGGAACTACTACCATGGAGCGGACCCGAGCACCAAGGCGACGACGCCGCCGCAGGTCGCCCACGCCACCACTGGTCCGAGAAGCGCTGATTCACTCCCCAACGGTGGAACTCATTCAACAAGAACAGCAAGACGCCCTACGCAAGGTGGCGGCAATCAGCAACTCCCCGGCGCCATCACTCCATCCGGGCGCTAGCCCGGCTGTGTCCTCAACGGATGATGAGGCGATCTATGGCATCCCGGATACCCAGAGCTCTGGGGGACCCCCGGAGGTCACGCCGCAAACAGCAGATCTCTTAGGATGATGGGATCCCAGTAGCGGACTGCCACCTACCGCGTGGCGCAGACCTGACTAGGTTCCTGCATAGCTGACCCGCCCTCCAATGGAAATGTCTTGGGCCTACCTGCGCCCGCACCATCACCGCTCCGGGGGGCCTGAACACGGAGCCAGGCACTGTAAGTACATTTTCTAATCATAGACACGAGACTCAATCACCCAAATCACAGATACACAAATGCGCCCTACGGTGCTCTCCTGTCGGTTCGCTGTCACATGAATCACTTGGAGAGGGGTATGCCCCCCCTGACACCCTTGCCCACACTTGACTGACATTTGGGCACGCAGCTGCTGCGACACTGAGCGGCAGACACTAGGCGTCCGCCGGACAGCAGCGGCCTCCACACTTCACCCGGGAGGGATGCCGGGCTCTTCCAAGACTGCACCGTTTTGCTTACTGATAAACTATAACCCACAAGATCCCCCTAAGACTGTATAGTTTACGAGCTCACTTGAGTGTTTGGACGGCGAGATGTTGTGCAGCCGACCTTTTGGTATTTTTGATATTGTTGCCATGTTGAGGCATTATGTTCTCCCTTTCTCCCCTACCCCCTTACCCCACTGGAGATCATGGCACCGCACACGCGACACTAATCCTAGCTGTACGGTGGGAGCGGACTGCTGGAGTTGGGGGGCTGTTGAGCTGGGGACCCCGCCTTGGGAGGGAGTGGGAGGCGCGCACACACACGACCGCTATGGCTAATGTACAAATATGCACCTGGAACATCAGGGGAATGCACACACCGGCTAGACGCTATCACATTTTTTCATACCTAAAGCGACATAAAATAAACATAGCGCTGCTCCAGGAAACTCACTTAAGCAGAGCTGAGGTGCGGGCGCTGCACCGTAGATGGCGGGGGCAACTATATGCAACGGACTATTCCTCATATGCACGCGGAACGCTGATATGGATCCGCCCTGGGACCCCTTGGGAAGCCACAGATATTGTGGTGGATCAGGAGGGTAGGTACGCCGCTGCGCAGGGCAGGCTAGATGGCCAACATATTACACTAGTGTCCCTCTACTCCCCCAACGTTGATCAGGGCAGCTTCCTGGCGCGGCTCTCAGCGACCATGGCACCTTGGCATGCAACCTCGTGGATAATAGGAGGCGATTATAATTGCACTCTAGACATAAAACTGGACCGCTCCTCCCCACCCCCAGCTAACGCCTCCACTCGGGGAGCCACAAAAGCACTACTGGAGAGGGCCGCACAGTGGGATCTGCATGACATTTGGCGAACGCGCAACCCGGGGACGCGGACATATTCCTACTACTCTGGCGCTCATGACTTATATGTCCGCCTGGACCGGTTCATGGCATCCACTGACCTCCTACCCCACGTGACAGAAACGCATTACATGGGCCGCACACACTCAGACCACAACCCGCACTTCATGTCCATAACCTGGGACCACCCGCACCCCCCTGTGCCCACATGGCGTCTACAACCTACACTGCTGCTAGACGCAGCTTTCCGTGATTCCTTACTTGCACGTGCTGCGCAGTATTTTGAAGATAACACCGGTACGGCATCCACTCCCCAGGTGGAGTGGGAAGCCTTCAAGGTAGTGCTCCGAGGACACTGTCTGCGTGCACAATGCCACGTGAGGCACCAACTGGAGAGGGACCTAACTAGGTTGGAGTCTGACTTACTCGCAAGGGAGGAGGGGGCTTTGGATGGCGCTGAGGACCCACTACACGAAGCCCACACGGAACATGCGCGCCTCTTAGAGCGACTCCAAAATGTCAACTATGCTGCGCACTCGGCGAGAACACACCACCTCAGCGACAGGCCTGGCAAACTTTTAGCGTGGCTGATCTCACAAGAAACCCGCTCAGCCCAAGAGGCGGCCATACAGACGGGAGGGGGGGACTTAGTATACACGCAGCTTAGCATACACGATGCCTTTATCGCCCACTATGAAGCATTGTATCGTTCCCGCCTCTCTGTCCCTCATCCTGATATAAACGGCTATCTCTCCCCCCTGCACCTGCCACAACTGACTATTGCGCAGCAGGACGAGTTGGGAGCTCCGCCCGGGTCGGACGAGCTCCGAGAAGCCATCTTCAACCTGTCAAATGGCAAAACCCCGGGCCCGGATGGGCTGCCAGCTGAGCTTTACAAGGCCGGCTCGGACATCCTTGTCCCGGAACTACTGAGAATGTATAATGCGGCAGCAGAAGACGCCGCTTTACCCCCAACGTTAAATGAGGCCACGCTTGTCTCTATTCTTAAACCAGGCAAGGATAGCACACAGGTGGGTTCTTACCGCCCTTTGGCACTGCTAAACACGGATTATAAGATCCTGGCTTCTGCGCTAGCCAGGAGGCTGGCCCCTCATGTACCCAGCCTGGTGCATCGGGACCAAAATGGCTTTGTCCCCACACGCCACACCTCCTACAACATCCGACGCCTCTTTCGGGTTCAAGAATACGCCACAAAGCAATGGCCCAGAAGGGGATGCCTGATACTGGACCTGGAGAAGGCCTTTGACTCAGTCGAGTGGCCGTACCTGAGTGCAGTCACGGAGAGGTATCAGCTAGGGGGAGGGTACAGAGCCATGGTCGACCTGCTTTATGGCGGACCGACAGTCCGAGTCCGCACGGGCCGCCTGCTCTCAGCCGCCATCCGGGTCCGCAGAGGCACTCGGCAGAGCTGCCCATTGTCGCCATTGCTGTTTTCTCTGGCCATGGAACCTCTGGCCTCGACTCTTCGGACGCACGGGCTGGAGTGGGGAATCCCATTGGCAGACGGTCTGCATGCGGTGTCACTGTACGTGGATGACTTATTGCTGTACGTCAGAGACATAACTGCCATCCCCGCCTCCCTTACAAACATCTTCCGCACCTTTGAGGAGGTATCGGGCCTGAGAGTCAATTGGTCCAAGTCGGGGGCCTATCCCTTTAGCCCAGACACGCCTGAATGCGACATCCGGCTGGGAGGGGACAGGCTGCAGTGGTACCCCACCACCTTCCGCTACTTGGGGATACGAATATACAGAACACCAGCAGACGTTTTGGAGGGAAACCTCCTTCGAGCGATAGCTTCTATCCGAGCACAAATTAGTTTCCGGAACACCTTACCCCTTAACGTGCCTAGCCGCGTAGCATTGACCAAGATGATTGTGCTGCCTCGGCTACTCTATTATTTTGCGAACATGCCTATGGATGTTCCCACCAAGCTATTCCGCGAACTAGAGGTGCTGCTGCGCAGCCTCATCTGGAACAAGGGGAGACCGCGCGTGGCGCTGACCAAATTATACATGCCCACGGACTCGGGGAGCTTGGCAGTCCCTAACATGGAACTATAATACCTCGCGGCACAGATGCAATGGGTGGCGGGATGGCTGAGTGGTAGGCAACTCGAGGACACCGCTTCGTACGCAGATGCCTGGACACGAACGCAAATACATACGCTATTCCACCCGATAACCCGCGCGCTATGCCCCTCCCAGATATACCTGGCGGTGGCACGCAGGTGTTTTATGCGGTGCCTTCATCTCACACGCGTGACCATGCCATATGCCCCTACTTTACCGCTCTTGGGCACGCCTGGCCCGACGGGGCTGCTCACGGAGGTTCACTTGGCTAGCTGGGAGCGCGCAGGGGTAGACACGCTGGGTGACTTATACGCAGATGGTGACTTACTCACATTCGCCAACCTGGCTGATGACACGGCCCTCCCGGCGGGGCAGTTCCTACTGCACGCCTCCCTCTTGCACACGCTCACTGCTTCCTGGGGCGACATCGCAGTAGAGCTCCCGACGCACACCTTCATACAATACCTGCATGTTATGGGTAATGGCTCACACATCATACACTGGCTAGCGCAGGCACTGCAGGCACACTCGCAACCATCCACATTACCACTGAGGAAACGCTGGGCGACAGACAGGGGACGAGACTGGACAGACAAAGAATGGGCACTGATACTGGCCGGCCCGACCAACATCCCACGTAACCCCCGTTTTAAAACTATACAATACTACATACTGCAACTCGCATACCTCACGCCCGATAAGATTAATAGATACTTCTTGCGGACGGATGCAGCTTGCCAGCGCTGCTCGCTACTGGGAGCGGACCTCCTACACATGCTTTGGCACTGCCCTGATATACAGACATATTGGGACGAAGTGTTGACACTACTCGCACGCGACACTGACGGGCATCTGCCGCGCACATGGGAAGCGGGCATATTAGGGCTGTATAAGCGTACAAAAGATAACAAAGTGCAGGCACGCTTCTGGGACATGGGACTTATAACGGCCAAACGCTTGCTCACTAAACACTGGAAGGCCACGACCCCCCCACACATCAGACACTGGAAAGCCTCCTTCGTTAATTGGGCACGAGCGGAGAGCGCGGTGCTCCTCCATGAGCAAACCGCGGGGCTCCGGAAGTTCCCCATCGCCCAGCTTTGGGATAACCTCCTCAAAGCGTTTCAGATGGCCTGCCAGGACCGAGGGATAACCTGAGCCTCTAAAATCTGTCACTCTCTTGCTGATTGGCAACGACAGCCCTAAGAATGCGACGGAGCTAGCTCCCGCCCCCCTCCGCTCGCCCCCTGGTGGCCCCTACTCCCGCCCTAAATGAGACTACTGCCAGGGATTGACCGCCGCACGGCTATAGCGCGCACCCAGCAAACACTGCTGCCACGATTCGAAGCACCACGCACAATGCCTAGCTGAAGGCCCGGACGGGAAGGCACAACTGCTTCACCCTGCCTGCTGCTCCCTCTCCAACACAGCGGAGCACCCTATGCACCAGGAAAAAGGGTGTGGGCGTTGGCGCATTGAGATCCCAACCTGCCAGGAAGCCCCCTCCCCTCCCTCCCCCGGCCCGCTGCTTCCCGCGTGTACTGCGCGGTCCCGCTGTGCCCCACTCGGCGGCTGCTCGCCCCCCCGCTCTAACACAGGATGATCTCCTCCCCCCACCCCCTTGATTCCATTTAAATTTATAAACCTAACCCCTACTCCCCCTATCGCCGCATAAGCGCAGGGGACAGTTTGTTTACTGGTCGAGTTCCCTGACCGGACTCCTACCTAATCACAGATAACAGACGGTGGATGCGTTGTCAGGTGTCCCCGAAGCGCTACCCTACTTAGTGCACCCCGCTTACTGACAGCGGAGCAGCGATGACGCACACACCCTACCAGGGACGGGTACGCCCAGAGTGAGCAGCAAGATTTTGACAAGAGCACACTGTATTGAATACCAGGCGTACCCCGATAATCAGCGGCTTGAAGGGTGTAGCGCCGGGGGGATGGATAACAGGTGAGTAAATCAGAATTCGTAGTTCAGCTGATTTTAGAGGAATATTTGTACGTTTCAAAAATGGACACTTAGAAACTTTTTTGCTGAAAACCACACAATAGATTCCTATGGAAGGAAATAAAAGTTACTGGTAAATACGCTTAGAATTACTTTTCAGGGTCAGTGCAGGGCTAAAAGATGCAGCACTGGGTTTTCTCCTGATAACAGGTGAGGAAATCGGAATTCGTAGTTCGGCTGATTTTAGAGGAATATTTGTACGTTTCAAAAATGGACACTTGGAAACTTTTCAGGTGAAAACCACACAATGGATTCGTATGAAAGGATTTACAAGTTACTGGTAATTACGCTTAGAATTACTTTTCAGGGTCAGTGCTGGGCTAAAAGATGATGCAGCACTGGGTTCTCTCCTGATAACAGGTGAGTAAATAGGAAATCGTAGTTCGGCTTATTTTAAAGGAATATTTGTACGTTTCAAAAATGGACACTTAGAAACTTTTTTGAGGAAAACCACACAATGGATTTCTATGGAAGGAAATACAAGTTACTGGTAAGTACACTCAGAATTACTTTCCAGGGTCAGTGCTGGGCTAAAAGATGCAGCACTGGGTTCTCTAGTGATAACCGGTGAGTATATCGGAATTCGTAGTTCGGCTGATTTAAGAGGAATATTTTTATGTTTAAAAAATTGATATTTGGCAACTTTCTGTTGAAAACCACACAAAGGATTCTTATGGAAGGAAAGACAAGTTACTGGTAAGTAGGCTTAGAATTACTTTTCAGGGTCAGTGCTAGGCTAAAAGATGCAGCACTGGGTTCTCTCCTGATAACAGGTGAGTAAATTGGAATTCATAGTTCGGCTGATTTTAGAGGAATATTTGTATGTTTCAAAAATGGACACTTAGAAACGTTTCTGGTGAAAACCACACAATGGATGCCTATGGAAGGAAATACAAGATACTGGTAAGTACGCTTAGAATTAGTTTTCAGGGTCAGTGATGCGCTAAAAGATGCAGCACTGGGTTCTCTAGAGATAAAAGGTGAGTATATCAGAATTCATAGTTCGGCTGATTTTAGAAGAATATTTGTACGTTTCAAAAATGGACACTTAGAAACTTTTTTGCTGAAAACCACACAATAGATTACTATGGAAGAAAATACAAGGTACTGGTAAGTACGCTTCAAATTGCTTTCCAGGGTCAGTGTTGGGCTAAAAGATGGAAACTTCTCTGGTGAAAACCACACAATGGATTCCTATGAAAGGATTCACAAGTTACTGGTAAGTACGCTTAGAATTACTTTTCAGGGTCAGTGCTGGGCTAAAAGATGCAGCACTGGGTTCTCTCCTGATAACAGGTGAGTAAATCGAAATTCAGAGTTCGGCTGATTTTAGAGGAATATTTGTACGTTTCAAAAATGGACACTTAGAAACTTAACTGCTGAAAACCATACAATGGATAACTATGGAAGGAACATACAAGTTACTGTTGAGTACACTTAGAATTAGTTTTCAGGGACAGTGCTGGGCTGAAAGAGGCAGCACTGGGTTCTCTCCTGATAACAGGTGAGTATATCGGAATTCGTAGTTCGGCTGATTTAAGAGAAATATTTGTACGTTTCAAAAATGGACACTTGGAAACTTTTCTGGTGAAAACCACACAATGGATTCTTATGGAAGGAAAGCAAGTTACTGGTAAGTACGCTTAGAATTACTTTTCAGGGTCAGTGCTGGGCTAAAAGATGCAGCACTGGGTTCTCTCCTGATAACAGGTGATTAAATCGGAAATTGTAGTTCGGCTGATTTTAGTGGAATATTTGTACTTTTCAAAAATGGACACTTGGAAACTTTTCTGCTGAAAACCACACAATGGATTACTATGGAAGGAAATACAAGGTACTGGTAAGTACGCTTCAAATTGCTTTCCAGGGTCAGTGATGGGCTAAAAGATGCAGCCCTGGGTTCTCTCCTGATAACAGGTGAGTAAATTGGAATTCGCATTTCGACTGGTTTTGGAGGAATATTTGTACGTTTCAAAAATGGACACTTAGAAACTTTTCTGCTGAAAAACACACAATGGATTTCTATGGAAGGAAACACAAGTTACTGGTAAGTACGCTTAGAATTACTTGTCAGGGTCAGTGCTGGGCTAAAAGATGCAACACTGGGTTCTCTCCTGATAACAGGTGAGTAAATCAGAATTCGTAGTTTGGCTGATTTTAGAGGAATATTTGTACGTTTCAAAAATGGACACTTAGAAACTTTTTTGCTGAAAAAAACACAATGGATTTCTATGGAAGGAAATACAAGTTACTGGTAAGTACGCTTAGAATTACTTTTCAGGGTCAGTGCTGGGCTAAAAGATGCAACACTGGGTTCTCTCCCGATAACAGGTGAGTAAATCGGAATTCGTAGTTTGTCTGATTTTAGAGGAATATTTGTACGTTTCAAAAATGGACACTTGGAAACTTTCTGCTGAAAACTACTCAATGGATTCCTATGAAAGTATTCACAAGTTACTGGTAAGTACGCTTAGAATTACATTTCAGGGTCAGTGCTAGGCTAAAAGATGCAGCACTGGGTTCTCTCCTGATAACAGGTGAGTAAATTGACATTCGTAGTTCGGCTGATTTTAGAGGAATATTTGTACGTTTCAAAAATGGACACTTAGAAACTTTTCTGCTGAATTCACACAATGGTTTCCTATGGAAGGAAATACAAGTTACTGGTAAGTACGCTTAGAATTACTTTTCAGGGTCAGTGCTGGGCTAAAAGATGTATCTCTGGGTTCTCTCCTGATAACAGTAGAGTAAATCGGAATTCGTAGTTTGGCTGATTTTAGAGGAATATTTGTACGTTTCAAAAATGGACACTTAGAAACTTTTCTGCTGAAAACCCCACAATGGATTCCTATGGAAGGAAATACAAGTTACTGGTAAGTACGCTTAGTATTCATTTTCAGGGTCAGTGCTGGGCTAAAAGATGCAGCACTGGGTTCTCTGGTGATAACAGGTGAGTACATCGGAATTCGTAGTTTGGCTGATTTAAGAAGAATATTTTTATGTTTCAAAAATGGACACTTGGAAACTTTTATGGTGTAAACCTTACAATTGATTCTTATAGGAAGAAATACAAGTTACTGGTAAGTACGCTCAGAATAACTTTTCAGGGTCAGTGCTAGGCTAAAAGATGCAGCACTGGGTTCTCTCCTGATACCACTCGAGTAAATCGGAATTCGTAGTTCGGCTGATTTTACAGGAATATTTTTACATTTCCAAAATGGACACTTAGACATTTTTCTACTGAAAACCACACAATGGATTCCTAAGGAAGGAAATACAAGTTACTGGTAAGTACGCTTAGAATTACTTTTCAGGGTCAGTGCTGGGCTAAAAGATGCAGCACTGGATTCTCTCCTGACAACAGGTGAGTAAATCAGAATTCGTAGTTCGGCTGATTTTAGAGGAATATTTGTACATTTCAAAAATGGACACTTAGAAACTTTACTGCTGAAAACCACACAATGGATTCCTATGGAAGGAAATACAAGTTACTGGTAAGTAAGCTTAGAATTACTTTCCAGGTTCAGTGCTGGGCTAAAAGATGCAGCACTGGGTTCTCTCCTAATAACAGGTGAGTAAATCGGAATTCGTAGTTCGGCTGATTTTAGATGAATATTTGTACGTTTCAAAAATGGACAATTGGAAACTTTTCTGGTGAAAACCACTCAATGGATTCCTATTAAAGTATTTACAAGTTACTGGTAAGTACGCTTAGAATTACATTTCAGGGTCAGTGCTGGGCTAAAAGATGCAGCACTGGGTTCTCTCCTGATAACAGGTGAGTAAATTGACATTTGTAGTTCGGCTGACTTTAGAGGAATATTTGTACGTTTCAAAAATGGACACTTAGAAACTTTTCTGCTGAAAATCACACAATGGTTTCCTATGGAAGGAAATACAAGTTACTGGTAAGTACGCTTAGAATTACTTTTCAGGGTCAGTGCTGGGCTAAAAGATGTATCTCTGGGTTCTCTCCTGATAACAGTAGAGTAAATCGGAATTCGTAGTTTGGCTGATTTTAGAGGAATATTTGTACGTTTCAAAAATGGACACTTAGAAACTTTTCTGCTGAAAACCCCACAATTGATTCCTATGGAAGTTAATACAAGTTACTGGTAAGTACGCTTAGTATTCGTTTTCAGAGTCAGTGCTGGGCTAAAAGATGCAGCACTGGGTTCTCTCGTGATAACAGGTGAGTATATCGGAATTCGTAGTTTGGCTGATTTAAGAAGAATATTTTTATGTTTCAAAAATGGACACTTGGAAACTTTTCTGGTGTAAACCACACAATGGATGCTTATGGGAAGAAATACAAGTTACTGGTAAGTACGCTCAGAATTACTTTTCAGGGTCAGTGCTAGGCTAAAAGATGCAGCACTGGGTTCTCTCCTGATAACAGGTGAGTAAATTGGAATTCATAGTTCGGCTGATTTTAGAGGAATATTTGAACGTTTCAAAAATGGACACTTAGAAACGTTTCTGGTGAAAACCACACAATGGATGCCTAAGGAAGGAAATACACGTTACTTGTAAGTACGCTTATAATTACTTTTTAGGGTCAGTGCTGGGCTAAAAGATGCAGCACTGGGTTCTCTCCTAATAACAGGTGAGTAAATCGGAATCCGTAGTTCGGCTGATTTTAGAGGAATATTTGTACGTTTCAAAAATGGACACTTGGAAACTTTTCTGGTGAAAACTACTCAATGGATTCCTATGAAAGTATTCACAAGTTACTGGTAAGTACGCTTAGAATTACATTTCAGGGTCAGTGCTAGGCTAAAAGATGCAGCACTGGGTTCTCTCCTGATAACAGGTGAGTAAATTGACATTCGTAGTTCGGCTGATTTTAGAGGAATATTTGTACATTTCAAAAATGGACACTTAGAAACTTTTCTGCTGAATTCACACAATGGTTTCCTATGGAAGGAAATACAAGTTACTGGTAAGTACGCTTGGAATTACTTTTCAGGGTCAGTGCTGGGCTAAAATATGTATCTCTGGGTTCTCTCCTGATAACAGTAGAGTAAATCGGAATTCGTAGTTTGGCTGATTTTAGAGGAATATTTGTACGTTTCAAAAATGGACACTTTGAAACTTTTCTGCTGAAAACCCCACAATGGATTCCTATGGAAGGAAATACAAGTTACTGGTAAGTATGCTTAGTATTCGTTTTCAGGGTCAGTGCTGGGCTAAAAGATGCAGCACTGGGTTCTCTGGTGATAACAGGTGAGTATATCAGAATTCGTAGTTTGGCTGATTTAAGAAGAATATTTTTATGTTTCAAAAATGGACACTTGGAAACTTTTATGGTGTAAACCACACAATTGATTCTTATAGGAAGAAATACAAGTTACTGGTAAGTACGCTCAGAATTACTTTTCAGGGTCAGTGCTAGGCTAAAAGATGCAGCACTGGGTTCTCTCCTGATACCACTTGAGTAAATCGGAATTCGTAGTTCGGCTGATTTTACAGGAATATTTTTACATTTCCAAAATGGACACTTAGACATTTTTCTACTGAAAACCACACAATGGATTCCTAAGGAAGGAAATACAAGTTACTGGTAAGTACGCTTAGAATTACTTTTCAGGGTCAGTGCTGGGCTAAAAAATGCAGCACTGGATTCTCTCCTGATAACAGGTGAGTAAATCAGAATTCGTAGTTCGGCTGATTTTAGAGGAATATTTGTACATTTCAAAAATGGACACTTAGAAACTTTACTGCTGAAAACCACACAATGGATTCCTATGGAAGGAAATACAAGTTACTGGTAAGTAAGCTTAGAATTACTTTCCAGGTTCAGTGCTGGGCTAAAAGATGCAGCACTGGGTTCTCTCCTAATAACAGGTGAGTAAATCGGAATTCGTAGTTCGGCTGATTTTAGATGAATATTTGTACGTTTCAAAAATGGACAATTGGAAACTTTTCTGGTGAAAACCACTCAATGGATTCCTATTAAAGTATTTACAAGTTACTGGTAAGTACGCTTAGAATTACATTTCAGGGTCAGTGCTGGGCTAAAAGATGCAGCACTGGGTTCTCTCCTGATAACAGGTGAGTAAATTGACATTTGTAGTTCGGCTGATTTTAGAGGAATATTTGTACGTTTCAAAAATGGACACTTGGAAACTTTTCTGATGAAAACCACACAATGGTTTCTTATGGAAGGAAAGACAAGTTACTGGTAAGTACGCTTAGGATTACTTTTCAGAGTCAGTGCTGGGCTAAAAGATGCAGCACTGGGTTCTCTCGTGATAACAGGTGAGTATATCGGAATTCGTAGTTTGGCTGATTTAAGAAGAATATTTTTAGGTTTCAAAAATGGACACTTGGAAACTTTTCTGGTGTAAACCACACAATAGATTCTTATGGGAAGAAATACAAGTTACTGGTAAGTACGCTCAGAATTACTTTTCAGGGTCAGTGCTAGGCTAAAAGATGCAGCACTGGGTTCTCTCCTGATACCACTTGAGTAAATCGGAATTCGTAGTTCGGCTGATTTTACAGGAATATTTTTACATTTCCAAAATGGGCACTTAGACATTTTTCTACTGAAAACCACACAATGGATTCCTAAGGAAGGAAATACAAGTTACTGGTAAGTACGCTTAGAATTACTTTTCAGGGTCAGTGCTGGGCTAAAAGATGCAGCACTGGATTCTCTCCTGATAACAGGTGAGTAAATCAGAATTCGTAGTTCGGCTGATTTTAGAGGAATATTTGTACATTTCAAAAATGGACACTTAGAAACTTTACTGCTGAAAACCACACAATGGATTCCTATGGAAGGAAATACAAGTTACTGGTAAGTAAGCTTAGAATTACTTTCCAGGTTCAGTGCTGGGCTAAAAGATGCAGCACTGGGTTCTCTCCTAATAACAGGTGAGTAAATCGGAATTCGTAGTTCGGCTGATTTTAGATGAATATTTGTACGTTTCAAAAATGGACAATTGGAAACTTTTCTGGTGAAAACCACTCAATGGATTCCTATTAAAGTATTTACAAGTTACTGGTAAGTACGCTTAGAATTACATTTCAGGGTCAGTGCTGGGCTAAAAGATGCAGCACTGCGTTCTCTCCTGATAACAGGTGAGTAAATTGACATTTGTAGTTCGGCTGATTTTAGAGGAATATTTGTACGTTTCAAAAATGGACACTTGGAAACTTTTCTGGTGAAAACCACTCAATAGATTCATATGGAATGAAATACAAGTTACTGGTAAGTACGCTTAGTATTCGTTTTCAGGGTCAGTGCTGGGCTAAAAGATGCAGCACTGGGTTCTCTGGTGATAACAGGTGAGTCTATCGGAATTCGTAGTTTGGCTGATTTAAGAAGAATATTTTTATGTTTCAAAAATGGACACTTGGAAACTTTTATGGTGTAAACCACACAATTGATTCTTATAGGAAGAAATACAAGTTACTGGTAAGTACGCTCAGAATTACTTTTCAGGGTCAGTGCTAGGCTAAAAGATGCAGCACTGGGTTCTCTCCTGATACCACTTGAGTAAATCGGAATTCGTAGTTCGGCTGATTTTACAGGAATATTTTTACATTTCCAAAATGGACACTTAGACATTTTTCTACTGAAAACCACACAATGGATTCCTAAGGAAGGAAATACAAGTTACTGGTAAGTACGCTTAGAAATACTTTTCAGGGTCAGTGCTGGGCTAAAAGATGCAGCACTGGATTCTCTCCTGATAACAGGTGAGTAAATCAGAATTCGTAGTTCGGCTGATTTTAGAGGAATATTTGTACGTTTCAAAAATGGACAATTGGAAACTTTTCTGGTGAAAACCACTCAATGGATTCCTATTAAAGTATTTACAAGTTACTGGTAAGTATGCTTAGAATTACATTTCAGGGTCAGTGCTGGGCTAAAAGATGCAGCACTGGGTTCTCTCCTGATAACAGGTGAGTAAATTGACATTTGTAGTTTGGCTGATTTTAGAGGAATATTTGTACGTTTCAAAAATGGACACTTGGAAACTTTTCTGCTGAAAACCACACAATGGTTTCTTATGGAAGGAAAGACAAGTTACTGGTAAGTACGCTTAGGATTACTTTTCAGAGTCAGTGCTGGGCTAAAAGATGCAGCACTGGGTTCTCTCGTGATAACAGGTGAGTATATCGGAATTTGTAGTTTGGCTGATTTAAGAAGAATATTTTTATGTTTCAAAAATGGACACTTGGAAACTTTTCTGGTGTAAACCACACAATGGATTCTTATGGGAAGAAATACAAGTTACTGGTAAGTACGCTCAGAATTACTTTTCAGGGTCAGTGCTAGGCTAAAAGATGCAGCACTGGGTTCTCTCCTGATACCACTTGAGTAAATCGGAATTCGTAGTTCGGCTGATTTTACAGGAATATTTTTACATTTCCAAAATGGGCACTTAGACATTTTTCTACTGAAAACCACACAATGGATTCCTAAGGAAGGAAATACAAGTTACTGGTAAGTACGCTTAGAATTACTTTTCAGGGTCAGTGCTGTTCTAAAAGATGCAGCACTGGGTTCTCTCCTGATAACAGGTGAGTAAATCGGAATTCGTAGTTCAGCTTATTTTAGAGGAATATTTGTACGTTTCAAAAATGGACAATTAGAAACTTTTCAGCTGAAAACCACACAATGGATTAATATGGAAGGAAATACAAGTTACTGGTAAGTATGCTTAGAATAACTATTCAGGGTCAGTGCTTGGCTAAAAGTTGCAGCACTGGGAACTCTCCTGATAACAGGTGAGTAAATCGAAATTCGTAGTTCGGATGATTTTAGAGGAATATTTGTACATTTCAAAAATGGACACTTAGAAACTTTTCAGCTGAAAACCACACAATGGATTCCTATGGAAGGAAATACAAGTTACTGGTTATTACGCTTAGAAGTACTTTTCAGGGTCAGTGCTGGGCTAAAAGATGCAGCACTGGGTTCTCTCCTGATAACAGGTGAGTAAATCGGAATTCGTAGTTCGGCTGATTTTAGAGGAATATTTCTACGTTTAAAAAATGTACACTTAGAAACGTTTCTGGTGAAAATTACACAATGGATGCCTATGGAAGGAAATACAAGTTACTGGTAAGTACGCTTAGAATTACTTTAAAGGCTCAGTGCTGGGCTAAGAGATGCAGCCCTGGATTCTCTCCTGATAACAGGTGAGTAAATCGGAATTCGTAGTACGACTAATTTTAAAAGAATATTTGTACGTTTCAAAAATGGACCCGTAGAAACTTTTATGTTGAAAACCACACAATGGATTCCTATGGAAGGAAATGCAAGTTACTGGTAAGTACGCTTAGAATTACTTTTCAGGGTCAGTGCTGGGCTAAAAGATGCAGCACCGGGTTCTCTCCTGATAACAGGTGAGTAAATTGGAATTAATAGTTTGGCTGATTTTAGCGGAATTTTTGAACGTTTCAAAAATGGACACTTGGAAACTTTTCTGGTGAAAACCACACAATGGATTCCTAAGGATGGAAATGCAAGTTAATGGTACGTATGCTTAGAATTTCTTTTTAGGGTTAGCGCTGGGCTAAAAGATGCAGCACTGGGTTCTCTCCTGATAACAGGTGAGTACATCGGAATTCGTAGTTCGGCTGATTTTAGGCGAATATTTGTACTTTCAAAAATGGACACTTAGAAATGTTTCTGGTGAAAACCACACAATGGATGCCTATGGAAGGAAATACAAGTTACTGGTAAGTACGCTTAGAATTACTTTCCAGGGTCAGTGCTAGGTTAAAAGATGCAGCCCTGGGTTCTCTCTTGATAACAGGTGAGTAAATCGGAATTCGCAGTTCGGCTGATTTTAGAGGAATATTTGTACGTTTCAAAAATTGACAATTAGAAACTTTTCAGCTGAAAACCACACAATGGATTAATATGGAAGGAAATACAAGTTACTGGTAAGTATGCTTAGAATAACTATTCAGGGTCAGTGCTTGGCTAAAAGTTGCAGCACTGGGAACTCTCCTGATAACAGGTGAGTAAATCGGAATTTGTAGTTCGGCTGATTTTAGAGGAATATTTGTACATTTCAAAAATGGACACTTACAAACTTTTCAGCTGAAAACCACACAATGGATTCCTATGGAAGGAAATACAAGTTACTGGTAAGTACGCTTAGAATTACTTTTCAGGGTCAGTGCTGGGCTAAAAGATGCAGCACTGGGTTCTCTCCTGATAACAGGGTAGTAAATTGGAATTTGTAGTTCAGCTGATTTTAGAGGAATATTTGTATGTTTCAAAAATAGACACTTAGAAACTTTTCGGCTGAAAACCACACAATGGATTCCCATGGAAGGAAATAGAAGTTACTGGTAAGTACGCCTAGAATTCCTTTCCAGGGTCAGTGCTGGGCTAAAAGATGCAGCACTGGGTTCTCTCCTGATAACAGGTGAGTAAATCGGAATTCGTAGTTCGGCCGATTTTAGAGGAATATTTCTACGTTTAAAAAATGTACACTTGGAAACTTTTATGTTGAAAAACCTACAATGGATTCCTATGGAAGGAAATACAAGTTACTAGTAAGTACGCTTAGAATTACTTTCCAGGGTCAGTGCTGGGCTAGAAGATGCAGCACTGGGTTCTCTCCTGATAACAGGTGAGTAAATCGGAATTCGTAGTTCGACTAATTTTAGAGGAATATTTGTACATTTCAAAAATGGACACTTAGAAACTTTTCTGCTGAAAACCACACAATGGTTTCCTATGGAAGGAAATAGAAGTTTCTGGTAAGTACGCTTAGAATTACTTTTCTGGGTCAGTGCTGGGCTAAAAGATGCAGCTCTGGGTTCAATCCTGAAAACAGGTGAGTAAATCGGAATTCGTAGTTCGGCTGATTTTAGAGAAATATTTGAACGTTTCAAAAATGGACACTTGGAAACTTTTCTGGTGAAAACCACACAATGGATTCCTAAGGATGGAAATACAAGTTAATGGTAAGTACGCTTAGAATTACTTTTTAGGGTTAGTGCTTGGCTAAAAGATGCAGCACTGGGTTCTATCCTGATAACAGGTGAGTAAATCGGAATTCGTAGTACGGCTGATTTAAGATTAATATTTTTACGTTTCAAAAATGGACACTTGGAAACTTTTCTGCTGAAAACCACACAATGGAATCCTATGAAAGGAAATACAAGTTTCTGGTAAGTACACTTAGAATTACTTTCCAGGGTCAGTGCTGGGCTAAAAGATGCAGCACTGGGTTCTCTCCTGATAACAGGTGAGTAATTCGGAATTCGTAGTTCGACTAATTTTAAAGGAATATTTGTACATTTCAAAAATGGACGCTTGGAAACTTTTCTGGTGAAAACCACACAATGGATTCCTATAGAAGGAAATACAAGTTACTGGTAAGTACGCTTCAAATTACTTTCCAGGGTCAGTGCTGGGCTAAAAGATGCAACACTGGGTTCTCTCCTGATAACAGGTGAGTAAATCGGAATTCGTAGTTCAGCTTATTTTAGAGGAATATTTGTACGTTTCAAAAATGGACAATTAGAAACTTTTCTTCTGAAAACCACACAATGGATTCCTATGGAAGGAAATACAAGTTACTGGTAAGTACACTTAGAATTACTTTTCAGGGTCAGTGCTAGGTTAAAAGATGCAGCCCTGGGTTCTCTCTTGATAACAGGTGAGTAAATCAGAATTCGCAGTTCGGCTGATTTTAGAGGAATATTTGTATGTTTCAAAAATGGACAATTAGAAACTTTTCAGCTGAAAACCACACAATGGATTAATATGGAAGGAAATACAAGTTACTGGTAAGTATGCTTAGAATAACTTTTCAGGGTCAGTGCTTGGCTAAAAGTTGCAGCACTGGGAACTCTCCTGATAACAGGTGAGTAAATCGGAATTCATAGTTCGGATGATTTTAGAGGAATATTTGTACATTTCAAAAATGGACACTTAGAAACTCTTCAGCTGAAAACCACACAATGGATTCCTATGGAATGAAATACAAGTTACTGGTCAGTACGCTTAGAATTACATTTTATGTTCAGTGCTGGGCTAAAAGATGGAGCTCTGGGTTCTCTCCTGATAGCAGGTGAGTAAATCGGAATTCGTAGTTCGGCTGATTTTAGAGGAATATTTGTACATTTCAAAAATGGACACTTACAAACGTTTCTGGTGAAAACCACACAATGGATGCCTATGGAAGGAAATTCAAGTTACTGGTAAGTATGCTTAGAATTACTTTTCAGGGTCAGTGCTGGGCTAAAAGATGCAGCACTGGGTTCTCTCCTGATAACAGGTGAGTAAAATCGGAATTCACAGTTCGGCTGATTTTAGAGGAATATTTCTACGTTTAAAAAATGTACACTTAGAAACGTTTCTGGTGAAAATTACACAATGGATGCCTATGGAAGGAAATACAAGTTACTGGTAAGTACGCTTAGAAGTACTTTACAGGCTCAGTGCTGGGCTAAGAGATGCAGCCCTGGATTCTCTCCTGATAACAGGTGAGTAAATCGGAATTCTTAGTACGACTAATTTTAAAGGAATATTTGTACATTTCAAAAATGGACCCGTAGAAACTTTTCTGCTGAAAACCACACAGTGGTTTCTGATGAAAGGAAATACCAGTTACTGGTAAGTACTCTTAGAATTACTTTTCAGGGTCACTGCTGGGTTAAAAGATGCAGCACCGGGTTCTCTCCTGATAACAGGTGAGTAAATTGGAATTTATAGTTTGGCTGATTTTAGCGGAATTTTTGAACGTTTCAAAAATGGACACTTGGAAACTTTTCTGGTGAAAACCACACAATGGATTCCTAAGGATGGAAATGCAAGTTAATGGTAAGTATGCTTAGAATTACTTTTTAGTGTTAGCGCTGGGCTAAAAGATGCAGCACTGGGTTCTCTCCTGATAACAGGTGAGTACATCGGAATTCGTAGTTCGGCTGATTTTAGAGGAATATTTGTACTTTCAAAAATGGACACTTAGAAACGTTTCTGGTGAAAACCACACAATGGATGCCTATGGAAGGAAATACAAGTTACTGGTAAGTACGCTTAGAATACTTTCCAGGGTCAGTGCTAGGTTAAAAGATGCAGCCCTGGGTTCTCTCTTGATAACAGGTGAGTAAATCGGAATTCGCAGTTCGGCTGATTTTAGAGGAATATTTGTACGTTTCAAAAATTGACAATTAGAAACTTTTCAGCTGAAAACCACACAATGGATTAATATGGAAGGAAATACAAGTTACTGGTAAGTATGCTTAGAATAACTATTCAGGGTCAGTGCTTGGCTAAAAGTTGCAGCACTGGGAACTCTCCTGATAACAGGTGAGTAAATCGGAATTCGTAGTTCGGCTGATTTTAGAGGAATATTTGTACATTTCAAAAATGGACACTTACAAACTTTTCAGCTGAAAACCACACAATGGATTCCTATTAAAGGAAATACAAGTTACTGGTAAGTACGCTTAGAATTACTTTTCAGGGTCAGTGCTGGGCTAAAAGATGCAGCACTGGGTTCTCTCCTGATAACAGGGTAGTAAATTGGAATTTGTAGTTCGGCTGATTTTAGAGGAATATTTGTACGTTTCAAAAATGGACACTTACAAACGTTTCTGCTGAAAACCACACAATGGATTCCCATGGAAGGAAATAGAAGTTACTGGTAAGTACGCCTAGAATTACTTTCCAGGGTCAGTTTTGGGCTAAAAGATGCAGCACTGGGTTCTCTCCTGATAACAGGTGAGTAAATCGGAATTCGTAGTTCGGCTGATTTTAGAGGAATATTTCTATGTTTAAAAAATGTACACTTAGAAACGTTTCTGGTGAAAATCACAAAATGGATGCCTATGGAAGGAAATACAAGTTACTGGTAATTACGCTTAGAATTACTTTCCAGGGTCAGTGCTGGGCTAAGAGATGCAGCCCTGGGTTCTCTCCTGATAACAGGTGAGTAAATCGGAATTCGTAGTACGACTAATTTTAAAGGAATATTTGTACATTTCAAAAATGGACCCGTAGAAACTTTTCTGCTGAAAACCACACAGTGGTTTCCGATGAAAGGAAATACCAGTTACTGGTAAGTACTCTTAGAATTACTTTCCAGGGTCAGTGCTGGGCTAAAAGATGCAGCACTGGGTTCTCTCCTGATAGCAGGTGAGTAAATCGGAATTCGTAGTTTGGCTGACTTTAGAGGAATATATGTACGTTTCAAAAATTGACAATTAGAAACTTTTCAGCTGAAAACCACACAATGGATTAATATGGAAGGAAATACAAGTTACAGGTAAGTATGCTTAGAATAACTATTCAGGGTCAGTGCTTGGCTAAAAGTTGCAGCACTGGGAACTCTCCTGATAACAGGTGAGTAAATTGGAATTTGTAGTTCGGCTGATTTTAGAGGAATATTTGTACATTTCAAAAATGGACACTTACAAACTTTTCAGCTGAAAACCACACAATGGATTCCATTGGAAGGAAATACAAGTTACTGGTAAGTACGCTTAGAATTACTTTTCAGGGTCAGTGCTGGGCTAAAAGATGCAGCACTGGGTTCTCTCCTGATAACAGGGTAGTAAATTGGAATTTGTAGTTCAGCTGATTTTAGAGGAATATTTGTACTTTCAAAAATAGACACTTAGAAACTTTTCTGCTGAAAACCACACAATGGATTCCCATGGAAGGAAATAGAAGTTACTGGTAAGTACGCCTAGAATTTCTTTCCAGGGTCAGTGCTGGGCTAAAAGATACAGCACTGGGTTCTCTCCTGATAACAGGTGAGTAAATCGGAATTCGTAGTTCGGCTGATTTTAGAGGAATATTTCTACGTTTAAAAAATGTACACTTGGAAACTTTTATGTTGAAAAACACACAATGGATTCCTATGGAAGGAAATACAAGTTACTAGTAAGTACGCTTAGAATTACTTTCCAGGGTCAGTGCTGGGCTAAAAGATGCAGCACTGGGTTCTCTCCTGATAACAGGTGAGTAAATCGGAATTCGTAGTACGACTAATTTTAAAGGAATATTTGTACGTTTCAAAAATGGACCCGTAGAAACTTTTATGTTGAAAACCACACAATGGATTCCTATGGAATGAAATACAAGTTACTGGTAAGTACGCTTAGAATTACATTCCAGGGTCAGCGCTGGGCTAAAAGATGCAACACTGGGTTCTCTCCTGATAACAGGTGAGTAAATCGGAATTCGTAGTTCGGCTGATTTTAGAGGAATATTTGTACATTTCAAAAATGGACACTTACAAACGTTTCTGGTGAAAACCACACAATTGATGCCTATGGTAGGTAATACAAGTTACTGGTAAGTACGCTTAGAATTACTATTCAGGGTCAGTGCTGGGCTAAAAGATGCAGCACTGGGTTCTCTCCTGATAACAGGTGAGTAAATCGGAATTCGTAGTTTGGCTAATTTTAAATTAATATTTGTACGTTTCAAAAATGGACACTTAGAAACTTTTATGTTGAAAACCACACAATGGATTACTATGGAAGGAAATACAAGTTACTGGTAAGTACGCTTAGAATTACTTTCCAGGGTCAGTGCTGGGCTAAAAGATGCGGCGCTGGGTTCTCTCCTGATAACAGGTGAGTAAATCGGAATTCGTAGTTCAGCTTATTTTAGAGGAATATTTGTACGTTTCAAAAATGGACAATTAGAAACTTTTCAGCTGAAAACCACACAATGAATTAATATGGAAGGAAATACAAGTTACTGGTGAGTATGCTTAGAATAACTTTTCAGGGTCAGTGCTTGGTTAAAAGATGCAGCACTGGGATCTCTCCTGAAAACAGGTGAGTAAATTGGAATTCGTAGTTCGGCTGATTTTAGAGGACTATTTGTATGTTTCAAAAATTGAAACTTAGAAACTTTTCAGCTCGAAACCACACAATGTATTCCTATGGAATAGAATACAAGTTACTGGTAAGTACGCTTAGAATTACTTTTCAGGGTCAGTGCTGGGCTAAAAGATGCAGCACCGGGTTCTCTCCTGATAACAGGTGAGTAAATCGGAATTAATAGTTTGGCTGATTTTAGCGGAATTTTTGAACGTTTCAAAAATGGACACTTGGAAACTTTTCTGGTGAAAACCACACAATGGATTCCTAAGGATGGAAATGCAAGTTAATGGTAAGTATGCTTAGAATTACTTTTTAGGGTTAGCGCTGGGCTAAAAGATGCAGCACTGGGTTCTCTCCTGATAACAGGTGAGTACATCGGAATTCGTAGTTCGGCTGATTTTAAGGGAATATTTGTACTTTCAAAAATGGACACTTAGAAACGTTTCTGGTGAAAACCACACAATGGATGCCTATGGAAGGAAATACAAGTTACTGGTAAGTACGCTTAGAATTACTTTCCAGGGTCAGTGCTAGGTTAAAAGATGCTGCCCTGGGTTCTCTCTTGATAACAGGTGAGTAAATCGGAATTCGCTGTTCGGCTGATTTTAGAGGAATATTTGTACGTTTCAAAAATTGACAATTAGAAACTTTTCAGCTGAAAACCACACAATGGATTAATATGGAAGGAAATACAAGTTACTGGTAAGTATGCTTAGAATAACTATTCAGGGTCAGTGCTTGGCTAAAAGTTGCAGCACTGGGAACTCTCCTGATAACAGGTGAGTAAATCATAATTTGTAGTTCGGCTGATTTTAGAGGAATATTTGTACATTTCAAAAATGGACACTTACAAACTTTTCAGCTGAAAACCAGACAATGGATTCCAATGGAAGGAAATACAAGTTACTGGTAAGTACGCTTAGAATTACTTTTCTGGGTCAGTGCTGGGCTAAAAGATGCAGCACTGGGTTCTCTCCTGAGAACAGGGTAGTAAATTGGAATTTGTAGTTCAGCTGATTTTAGAGGAATATTTGTACGTTTCAAAAATAGACACTTAGAAACTTTTCTGCTGAAAACCACACAATGGATTCCCATGGAAGGAAATAGAAGTTACTGGTAAGTACGCCTAGAATTTCTTTCCAGGGTCAGTGCTGGGCTAAAAGATGCAGCACTGTGTTCTCTCCTGATAACAGGTGAGTAAATCTGAATTCGTAGTTCGGCTGATTTTAGAGGAATATTTCTACGTTTAAAAAATGTACACTTGGGAAACTTTTATGTTGAAAAACACACAATGCATTCCTGTGGAAGGAAATACAAGTTACTAGTAAATACGCTTAGAATTACTTTCCAGGGTCAGTGCTGCGCTAAAAGATGCAGCCCTGGATTCTCTCCTGATAACAGGTGAGTAAATCGGAATTTGTAGTACGACTCATTTTAAAGGAATATTTGTACGTTTCAAAAATGGACCCGTAGAAACTTTTATGTTGAAAACCACACAATGGATTCCTATGGAATAAAATACAAGTGACTGGTAAGTATGCTTAGAATTACATTCCAGGGTCAGAGCTGGGCTAAAAGATGCAACACTGGGTTCTCTCCTGATAACAGGTGAGTAAATCGGAATTCATAGTTCGGCTGATTTTAGAGGAATATTTGTACATTTCAAAAATGGACACTTACAAACTTTTCAGCTGAAAACCACACAATGGATTCCTATGGAAGGAAATACAAGTTACTGGTAAGTACGCTTAGAATTACTTTTCAGGGTCAGTGCTGGGCTAAAAGATGCAGCACTGGGTTCTCTCCTGATAACAGGGTAGTAAATTGGAATTTGTAGTTCGGCTGATTTTAGAGGAATATTTGTACGTTTCAAAAATAGACACTTACAAACATTTCTGCTGAAAACCACACAATGGATTCCCATGGAAGGAAATAGAAGTTACTGGTAAGTACGCCTAGAATTACTTTCCAGGGTCAGTGCTGGGCTAAAAGATGCAGCACTGGGTTCTCTCCTGATAACAGGTGAGTAAATCGGAATTCGTAGTTCGGCTGATTTTAGAGGAATATTTCTATGTTTAAAAAATGTACACTTAGAAACGTTTCTGGTGAAAATCACACAATGGATACCTATGGAAGGAAATACAAGTTACTGGTAATTACGCTTAGAATTACTTTCCAGGGTCAGTGCTGGGCTAAAAGATGCAGCACTGGGTTCTCTCCTGATAACAGGTGAGTAAATCGGAATTCGTAGTACGACTAATTTTAAAGGAATATTTGTACGTTTCAAAAATGGACCCGTAGAAACTTTTATGTTGAAAACCACACAATGTATTCCTATGGAATGAAATACAAGTTACTGGTAAGTACGCTTAGAATTACATTCCAGGGTCAGCGCTGGGCTAAAAGATGCAACACTGGGTTCTCTCCTGATAACAGGTGAGTAAATCGGAATTCGTGGTTCGGCTGATTTTAGAGGAATATTTGTACATTTCAAAAATGGACACTTACAAACGTTTCTGGTGAAAACCACACAATTGATGCCTCTGGTAGGTAATACAAGTTACTGGTAAGTACGCTTAGAATTACTATTCAGGGTCAGTGCTGGGCTACAAGATGCAGCACTGGGTTCTCTCCTGATAACAGGTGAGTAAATCGGAATTCGTAGTTCGGCTGATTTTAGAGGAATATTTGTACATTTCAAAAATGGACACTTACAAACTTTTCAGCTGAAAACCACACAATGGATTCCAATGGAAGGAAATACAAGTTACTTGTAAGTACGCTTAGAATTACTTTTCTGGGTCAGTGCCTGGCTAAAAGATGCAGCACTGGGTTCTCTCCTGAGAACAGGGTAGTAAATTGGAATTTGTAGTTCAGCTGATTTTAGAGGAATATTTGTACGTTTCAAAAATAGACACTTAGAAACTTTTCTGCTGAAAACCACACAATGGATTCCCATGGAAGGAAATAGAAGTTACTGGTAAGTACGCCTAGAATTTCTTTCCAGGGTCAGTGCTGGGCTAAAAGATGCAGCACTGTGTTCTCTCCTGATAACAGGTGAGTAAATCGGAATTCGTAGTTCGGCTGATTTTAGAGGAATATTTCTATGTTTAAAAAATGTACACTTGGAAACTTTTATGTTGAAAAACACACAATGCATTCCTGTGGAAGGAAATACAAGTTACTAGTAAATACGCTTAGAATTACTTTCCAGGGTCAGTGCTGCGCTAAAAGATGCAGCCCTGGATTCTCTCCTGATAACAGGTGAGTAAATCGGAATTCGTAGTACGACTAATTTTAAAGGAATATTTGTACGTTTCAAAAATGGACCCGTAGAAACTTTTATGTTGAAAACCACACAATGGATTCCTATGGAATAAAATATAAGTTACTGGTAAGTATGCTTAGAATTACATTCCAGGGTCACAGCTGGGCTAAAAGATGCAACACTGGGTTCTCTCCTGATAACAGGTGAGTAAATCGGAATTCATAGTTCGGCTGATTTTAGAGGAATATTTGTACATTTCAAAAATGGACACTTACAAACTTTTCAGCTGAAAACCACACAATGGATTCCTATGGAAGGAAATACAAGTTACTGGTAAGTACGCTTAGAATTACTTTTCAGGGTTAGTGCTGGGCTAAAAGATGCAGCACTGGGTTCTCTCCTGATAACAGGGTAGTAAATTGGAATTTGTAGTTCGGCTGATTTTAGAGGAATATTTGTACGTTTCAAAAATAGACACTTACAAACATTTCTGCTGAAAACCACACAATGGATTCCCATGGAAGGAAATAGAAGTTACTGGTAAGTACGCCTAGAATTACTTTCCAGGGTCAGTACTGGGCTAAAAGATGCAGCACTGGGTTCTCTCCTGATAACAGGTGAGTAAATCGGAATTCGTATTTCGGCTGATTTTAGAGGAATATTTCTATGTTTAAAAAATGTACACTTAGAAACGTTTCTGGTGAAAATCACACAATGGATGCCTATGGAAGGAAATACAAGTTACTGGTAATTACGCTTAGAATTACTTTCCAGGGTCAGTGCTGGGCTAAAAGATGCAGCACTGGGTTCTCTCCTGATAAAAGGTGAGTAAATCGGAATTCGTAGTACGACTAATTTTAAAGGAATATTTGTACGTTTCAAAAATGGACCCGTAGAAACTTTTATGTTGAAAACCACACAATGGATTCCTATGGAATGAAATACAAGTTACTGGTAAGTACGCTTAGAATTACATTCCAGGGTCAGCGCTGGGCTAAAAGATGCAACACAGGGTTCTCTCCTGATAACAGGTGAGTAAATCGGAATTCGTAGTTCGGCTGATTTTAGAGGAATATTTGTACATTTCAAAAATGGACACTTACAAACGTTTCTGGTGAAAACCACACAATTGATGCCTAGGGTAGGTAATACAAGTTACTGGTAAGTACGCTTAGAATTACTATTCAGGGTCAGTGCTGGGCTAAAAGATGCAGCACTGGGTTCTCTCCTGATAACAGGTGAGTAAATCGGAATTCGTAGTTCGGCTAATTTTAAATTAATATTTGTACGTTTCAAAAATGGACACTTAGAAATGTTTCTGGTGAAAACCACACAATGGATGCCTATGGAAGGAAATACAAGTTACTGGTAAGTACGCTTAGAATTACTTTCCAGGGTCAGTGCTAGGTTAAAAGATGCTGCCCTGGGTTCTCTCTTGATAACAGGTGAGTAAATCGGAATTCGCAGTTCGGCTGATTTTAGAGGAATATTTGTACGTTTCAAAAATTGACAATTAGAAACTTTTCAGCTGAAAACCACACAATGGATTAATATGGAAGGAAATACAAGTTACTGGTAAGTATGCTTAGAATAACTATTCAGGGTCAGTGCTTGGCTAAAAGTTGCAGCACTGGGAACTCTCCTGATAACAGGTGAGTAAATCATAATTTGTAGTTCGGCTGATTTTAGAGGAATATTTGTACATTTCAAAAATGGACACTTACAAACTTTTCAGCTGAAAACCACACAATGGATTCCAATGGAAGGAAATACAAGTTACTGGTAAGTACGCTTAGAATTACTTTTCTGGGTCAGTGCTGGGCTAAAAGATGCAGCACTGGGTTCTCTCCTGATAACAGGGTAGTAAATTGGAATTTGTAGTTCAGCTGATTTTAGAGGAATATTTGTACGTTTCAAAAATAGACACTTAGAAACTTTTCTGCTGAAAACCACACAATGGATTCCCATGGAAGGAAATAGAAGTTACTGGTAAGTACGCCTAGAATTTCTTTCCAGGGTCAGTGCTGGGCTAAAAGATGCAGCACTGTGTTCTCTCCTGATAACAGGTGAGTAAATCGGAATTCGTAGTTCGGCTGATTTTAGAGGAATATTTCTACGTTTAAAAAATGTACACTTGGAAACTTTTATGTTGAAAAACACACAATGCATTCCTGTGGAAGGAAATACAAGTTACTAGTAAATACGCTTAGATTTACTTTCCAGGGTCAGTGCTGCGCTAAAAGATGCAGCCCTGGATTCTCTCCTGATAACAGGTGAGTAAATCGGAATTCGTAGTACGACTAATTTTAAAGGAATATTTGTACGTTTCAAAAATGGACCCGTAGAAACTTTTATGTTGAAAACCACACAATGGATTCCTATGGAATAAAATACAAGTTACTGGTAAGTATGCTTAGAATTACATTCCAGGGTCAGAGCTGGGCTAAAAGATGCAACACTGGGTTCTCTCCTGATAACAGGTGAGTAAATCGGAATTCGTAGTTCGGCTGATTTTAGAGGAATATTTGTACATTTCAAAAATGGACACTTACAAACTTTTCAGCTGAAAACCACACAATGGATTCCTATGGAAGGAAATACAAGTTACTGGTAAGTACGCTTAGAATTACTTTTCAGGGTCAGTGCTGGGCTAAAAGATGCAGCACTGGGTTCTCTCCTGATAACAGGGTAGTAAATTGGAATTTGTAGTTCGGCTGATTTTAGAGGAATATTTGTACGTTTCAAAAATAGACACTTACAAACGTTTCTGCTGAAAACCACACAATGGATTACCATGGAAGGAAATAGAAGTTACTGGTAAGTACGCCTAGAATTACTTTCCAGGGTCAGTGCTGGGCTAAAAGATGCAGCACTGGGTTCTCTCCTGATAACAGGTGAGTAAATCGGAATTCGTAGTTCGGCTGATTTTAGAGGAATATTTCTATATTTAAAAAATGTACACTTAGAAACGTTTCTGGTGAAAATCACACAATGGATGCCTATGGAAGGAAATACAAGTTACTGGTAATTACGCTTAGAATTACTTTCCAGGGTCAGTGCTGGGCTAAGAGATGCAGCCCTGGGTTCTCTCCTGATAACAGGTGAGTAAATCGGAATTCGTAGTACGACTAATTTTAAAGGAATATTTGTACATTTCAAAAATGGACATGTAGAAACTTTTCTGCTGAAAACCACACAGTGGTTTCCGATGAAAGGAAATACCAGTTACTGGTAAGTACTCTTAGAATTACTTTCCAGGGTCAGTGCTGGGCTCAAAGATGCAGCACTGGGTTCTCTCCTGATAGCAGGTGAATAAATCGGAATTTGTAGTTCGGCTGATTTTAGAGGAATATATGTACATTTAAAAAATGGACACTTGGAAACTTTTATGTTGAAAAACACACAATGGATTCCTATGGAAGGAAATACAAGTTACTAGTAAGTACGCTTAGAATTAATTTCCAGGGTCAGTGCTGGGCTAAAAGATGCAGCACTGGGTTCTCTCCTGATAACAGGTGATTAAATCGGAAATCGTAGTTCGACTAATTTTAGAGGAATATTTGTACATTTCAAAAATGGACACTTAGAAACTTTTCTGCTGAAAACCACACAATGGTTTCCTATGGAAGGAAATACAAGTTACTGGTAAGTATGCTTAGAATTAATTTTCAGGGTCAGTGCTGTGCTGAAAGATGCAGCACTGGGTTCTCTCCTTATAACAGGTGAGTAAATCGGAATTCGTGGTTCGGCTGATTTTAGAGGAATATTTGTATGTTTCAAAAACTGGACACTTAGAAACTTTTCTGCTGAAAACTACACAATGGTTTCCTATGGAAGGAAATAGAAGTTTCTGGTAAGTAAGCTTAGAATTACTTTTCAGGGTCAGTGCTGGGCTAAAAGATGCAGCTCTGGGTTCTCTCCTGATAACAGGTGAGTAAATCGGAATTCGTAGTTCGGCTGATTTTAGAGAAATATTTGTACGTTTCAAAAATGGACACTTACAAACGTTTCTGGGGAAAACCACACAATGGACTCCTAAGGATGGAAATACAAGTTAATGATAAGTACGCTTAGAATTACTTTTTAGGGTTATTGCTGGGCTAAAAGATGCAGCACTGGGTTCTATCCTGATAACAGGCGAGTAAATCGGAATTCATAGTTTGGCTGATTTTAGAGGAATATTTGTACGTTTCAAAAATGGACACTTAGAAACGTTTCTGGTGAAAACGACACAATGGATGCCTATGGAAGGAAATACAAGTTACTGGTAAGTACGCTTAGAATTACTTTCCAGGGTCAGTGCTGGGCTAAAAGATGCAGCCCTGGATTCTTTCCTGATAACAGGTTAGTATATCGGAATTCGTAGTACGGCCGATTTAAGAGGAATATTTTTACGTTTCAAAAATGGACACTTGGAAACTTTTCTGGTGAAAACCACACAATGGATTCCTATGAAATGATATACAAGTTACTGTTAAGTACGCTTAGAATTACTTTTCAGGGTCACTGCTGGGCTTAAAGATGTAGCACTGGGTTCTCTCCTGATAACAGGTGAATAAATCAGAATTCGTAGTTCGGCTGATTTTAGAGGAATATTTGTACGTTTCAAAAATGGACACTTAGAAACTTTTTTGATGAAAACCACACAATGGATTCCTATGGAAGGAAATACAAGTTACTGGTAAGTACGCTTAGAAATACTTTCCAGGGTCAGTGCTGGGCTAAAATATGCAACTCTGGGTTCTCTCCTGATAACAGGTGAGTAAATCGGAATTTGTAGTTCAGCTTATTTTAGAGGAATATTTGTACGTTTAAAAAATGGACAATTAGAAACTTTTCAGCTGAAAACCACACAATGAATTAATATGGAAGGAAAAACAAGTTACTGGTAAGTATGCTTAGAATAACTTTTCAGGGTCAGTGCTTGGTTAAAAGATGCAGCACTTGGATCTCTCCTGAAAACAGGTGAGTAAATTGGAATTCGTAGTTCGGCTGATTTTAGAGGAATATTTGTAAGTTTCAAAAATGGACAATTAGAAACTTTTCAGCTGAAAACCACACAATGAATTAATATGGAAGGAAAAACAAGTTACTGGTAAGTATGCTTAGAATAACTTTTCAGGGTCAGTGCTTGGTTAAAAGATGCAGCACTGGGTTCTCTCCTTATAACAGGTGAGTAAATCAGAATTCGTAGTTCGGCTGATTTTAGAGGAATATTTATATGTTTCAAAAATTGACACTTAGAAACTTTTCTGCTGAAAACCACACAATGGAATCCTATGAAAGGAAATACAAGTTTCTGGTAAGTACACTTAGAATTACTTTCCAGGGTCAGTGCTGGGCTAAACGATGCAGCACTGGGTTCTCTCCTGATAACAGGTGAGTAAATCGGAATTCGTAGTTCGACTAATTTTAGAGGAATATTTGTACGTTTCAAAAATGGACACTTGGAAACTTTTCTGGTGAAAACCACACAATGGATTCCTATAGAAGGAAATACAAGTTACTGGTAAGTACGCTTAGAATTACTTTCCAGGTTCAGTGCTGGGCTAAAAGATGCAACACTGGGTTCTCTCCTGATAACAGGTGAGTAAATCAGAATTTGTAGTTCAGCTTATTTTAGAGGAATATTTGTACATTTCAAAAATGGACAATTAGAAACTTTTCTGGTGAAAACCACACAATGGATTCCTAAGGATGGAAATACAAGTTAATGGTAAGTACGCTTAGAATTACTTTTTAGGGTTATTGCTGGGCTAAAAGATGCAGCACTGGGTTCTATCCTGATAACAGGTGAGTAAATCGGAATTCATAGTTTGGCTGATTTTAGAGGAATATTTGTACATTTCAAAAATGGACACTTACAAACTTTTCAGCTGAAAACCACACAATGGATTCCTATGGAAGGAAATACAAGTTACTGGTAAGTACGCTTAGAATTACTTTTCAGGGTCAGTGCTGGGCTCAAAGATGCAGCACTGGGTTCTCTCCTGATAGCAGGTGAATAAATCGGAATTTGTAGTTCGGCTGATTTTAGAGGAATATATGTACATTTAAAAAATGGACCCGTAGAAACTTTTATGTTGAAAACCACACAATGGATTCCTATGGAATAAAATACAAGTTACTGGTAAGTATGCTTAGAATTACATTCCAGGGTCAGAGCTGGGCTAAAAGATGCAACACTGGGTTCTCTCCTGATAACAGGTGAGTAAATCGGAATTCGTAGTTCGGCTGATTTTAGAGGAATATTTGTACATTTCAAAAATGGACACTTACAAACTTTTCAGCTGAAAACCACACAATGGATTCCTATGGAAGGAAATACAAGTTACTGGTAAGTACGCTTAGAATTACTTTTCAGGGTCAGTGCTGGGCTCAAAGATGCAGCACTGGGTTCTCTCCTGATAGCAGGTGAATAAATCGGAATTTGTAGTTCGGCTGATTTTAGAGGAATATATGTACATTTAAAAAATGGACCCGTAGAAACTTTTATGTTGAAAACCACACAATGGATTCCTATGGAATAAAATACAAGTTACTGGTAAGTATGCTTAGAATTACATTCCAGGGTCAGAGCTGGGCTAAAAGATGCAACACTGGGTTCTCTCCTGATAACAGGTGAGTAAATCAAAATTCGTAGTTCGGCTGATTTTAGAGGAATATTTGTACATTTCAAAAATGGACACTTACAAACTTTTCAGCTGAAAACCACACAATGGATTCCTATGGAAGGAAATACAAGTTACTGGTAAGTACGCTTAGAATTACTTTTCAGGGTCAGTGCTGGGCTCAAAGATGCAGCACTGGGTTCTCTCCTGATAGCAGGTGAATAAATCGGAATTCGTAGTTCGGCTGATTTTAGAGGAATATTTCTATGTTTAAAAAATGTACACTTAGAAACGTTTCTGGTGAAAATCACACAATGGATGCCTATGGAAGGAAATACAAGTTACTGGTAATTACGCTTAGAATTACTTTCCAGGGTCAGTGCTGGGCTAAGAGATGCAGCCCTGGGTTCTCTCCTGATAACAGGTGAGTAAATCGGAATTCGTAGTACGACTAATTTTAAAGGAATATTTGTACATTTCAAAAATGGACATGTAGAAACTTTTCTGCTGAAAACCACACAGTGGTTTCCGATGAAAGGAAATACCAGTTACTGGTAAGTACTCTTAGAATTACTTTCCAGGGTCAGTGCTGGGCTCAAAGATGCAGCACTGGGTTCTCTCCTGATAGCAGGTGAATAAATCGGAATTTGTAGTTCGGCTGATTTTAGAGGAATATATGTACATTTAAAAAATGGACACTTGGAAACTTTTATGTTGAAAAACACACAATGGATTCCTATGGAAGGAAATACAAGTTACTAGTAAGTACGCGTAGAATTAATTTCCAGGGTCAGTGCTGGGCTAAAAGATGCAGCACTGGGTTCTCTCCTGATAACAGGTGAATAAATCGGAAATCGTAGTTCGACTAATTTTAGAGGAATATTTGTACATTTCAAAAATGGACACTTAGAAACTTTTCTGCTGAAAACCACACAATGGTTTCCTATGGAAGGAAATACAAGTTACTGGTAAGTATGCTTAGAATTAATTTTCAGGGTCAGTGCTGGGCTGAAAGATGTAGCACTGGGTTCTCTCCTTATAACAGGTGAGTAAATCGGAATTCGTGGTTCGGCTGATTTTAGAGGAATATTTGTATGTTTCAAAAACTGGACACTTAGAAACTTTTCTGCTGAAAACTACACAATGGTTTCCTATGGAAGGAAATAGAAGTTTCTGGTAAGTAAGCTTAGAATTACTTTTCAGGGTCAGTGCTGGGCTAAAAGATGCAGCTCTGGGTTCTCTCCTGATAACAGGTGAGTAAATCGGAATTCGTAGTTCGGCTGATTTTAGAGAAATATTTGTACGTTTCAAAAATGGACACTTACAAACGTTTCTGGGGAAAACCACACAATGGACTCCTAAGGATGGAAATACAAGTTAATGATAAGTACGCTTAGAATTACTTTTTAGGGTTATTGCTGGGCTAAAAGATGCACTACTGGGTTCTATCCTGATAACAGGCGAGTAAATCGGAATTCATAGTTTGGCTGATTTTAGAGGAATATTTGTACGTTTCAAAAATGGACACTTAGAAACGTTTCTGGTGAAAACGACACAATGGATGCCTATGGAAGGAAATACAAGTTACTGGTAAGTACGCTTAGAATTACTTTCCAGGGTCAGTGCTGGGCTAAAAGATGCAGCCCTGGATTCTTTCCTGATAACAGGTTAGTATATCGGAATTCGTAGTACGGCCGATTTAAGAGGAATATTTTTACGTTTCAAAAATGGACACTTGGAAACTTTTCTGGTGAAAACCACACAATGGATTCCTATGAAATGATATACAAGTTACTGTTAAGTACGCTTAGAATTACTTTTCAGGGTCACTGCTGGGCTTAAAGATGTAGCACTGGGTTCTCTCCTGATAACAGGTGAATAAATCGGAATTCGTAGTTCGGCTGATTTTAGAGGAATATTTGTACGTTTCAAAAATGGACACTTAGAAACTTTTTTGATGAAAACCACACAATGGATTCCTATGGAAGGAAATACAAGTTACTGGTAAGTATGCTTAGAAATACTTTCCAGGGTCAGTGCTGGGCTAAAATATGCAACACTGGGTTCTCTCCTGATAACAGGTGAGTAAATCGGAATTTGTAGTTCAGCTTATTTTAGAGGAATATTTGTACGTTTAAAAAATGGACAATTAGAAACTTTTCAGCTGAAAACCACACAATGAATTAATATGGAAGGAAAAACAAGTTACTGGTAAGTATGCTTAGAATAACTTTTCAGGGTCAGTGCTTGGTTAAAAGATGCAGCACTTGGATCTCTCCTGAAAACAGGTGAGTAAATTGGAATTCGTAGTTCGGCTGATTTTAGAGGAATATTTGTAAGTTTCAAAAATGGACAATTAGAAACTTTTCAGCTGAAAACCACACAATGAATTAATATGGAAGGAAAAACAAGTTACTGGTAAGTATGCTTAGAATAACTTTTCAGGGTCAGTGCTTGGTTAAAAGATGCAGCACTGGGTTCTCTCCTTATAACAGGTGAGTAAATCAGAATTCGTAGTTCGGCTGATTTTAGAGGAATATTTATATGTTTCAAAAATTGACACTTAGAAACTTTTCTGCTGAAAACCACACAATGGAATCCTATGAAAGGAAATACAAGTTTCTGGTAAGTACACTTAGAATTACTTTCCAGGGTCAGTGCTGGGCTAAACAATGCAGCACTGGGTTCTCTCCTGATAACAGGTGAGTAAATCGGAATTCGTAGTTCGACTAATTTTAGAGGAATATTTGTACGTTTCAAAAATGGACACTTGGAAACTTTTCTGGTGAAAACCACACAATGGATTCCTATAGAAGGAAATAGAAGTTACTGGTAAGTACGCTTAGAATTACTTTCCAGGGTCAGTGCTGGGCTAAAAGATGCAACACTGGGTTCTCTCCTGATAACAGGTGAGTAAATCAGAATTTGTAGTTCAGCTTATTTTAGAGGAATATTTGTACATTTCAAAAATGGACAATTAGAAACTTTTCTGGTGAAAACCACACAATGGATTCCTAAGGATGGAAATACAAGTTAATGGTAAGTACGCTTAGAATTACTTTTTAGGGTTATTGCTGGGCTAAAAGATGCAGCACTGGGTTCTATCCTGATAACAGGTGAGTAAATCGGAATTCATAGTTTGGCTGATTTTAGAGAAATATTTGTACGTTTCAAAAATGGACACTTAGAAACGTTTCTGGTGAAAACGACACAATGGATGCCTATGGAAGGAAATACAAAATACTGGTAAGTACGCTTAGAATTACTTTCCAGGGTCAGTGCTGGGCTAAAAGATGCAGCCCTGGATTCTTTCCTGATAACAGGTTAGTATATCGGAATTCGTAGTACGGCCGATTTAAGAGGAATATTTTTATGTTTCTAAAATGGACACTTGGAAACTTTTCTGGTGAAAATCACAAAATGGATTCCTATGAAAGGAAATACAAGTTACTGGTAAGTACGCTTAGAATTACTTTTCAGGGTCAGTGCTGGGCTTAAAGATGTAGCACTGGGTTCTCTCCTTATAACAGGTGAATAAATCGGAATTCGTAGTTCGGCTGATTTTAGAGGAATATTTGTACGTTTCAAAAATGGACACTTAGAAACTTTTTTGATGAAAACCACACAATGGATTCCTATGGAAGGAAATACAAGTTACTGGTAAGTACGCTTAGAATTACTTTCCAGGATCAGTGCTGGGCTAAAATATGCAACACTGGGTTCTCTCCTGATAACAGGTGAGTAAATCGGAATTCGTAGTTCAGCTTATTTTAGAGGAATATTTGTACGTTTCAAAAATGGACAATTAGAAACTTTTCAGCTGAAAACCACACAATGAATTAATATGGAAGGAAAAACATGTTACTGGTAAGTATGCTTAGAATAACTTTTCAGGGTCAGTGCTTGGTTAAAAGATGCAGCACTTGGATCTCTCCTGAAAACAGGTGAGTAAATTGGAATTCGTAGTTCGGCTGATTTTAGAGGAATATTTGTAATTTTCAAAACTGGAAACTTAGAAACTTTTCTGGTGAAAACCACACAATGGACTCCTAAGGATGGAAATACAAGTTAATGGTAAGTACGCTTAGAATTACTTTTTAGGGTTATTGCTGGGCTAAAAGATGCAGCACTGGGTTCTATCCTGATAACAGGCGAGTACATCGGAATTCATAGTTTGGCTGATTTTAGAGGAATATTTGTACGTTTCAAAAATTGGACACTTAGAAACGTTTCTGGTGAAAATGACACAATGGATGCCTATGGAAGGAAATACAAGTTACTGGTAAGTACGCTTAGAATTACTTTCCAGGGTCAGTGCTGGGCTAAAAGATGCAGCCCTGGATTCTTTCCTGATAACAGGTTAGTATATCGGAATTTGTAGTACGGCCGATTTAAGAGGAATATTTTTACGTTTCAAAAATTGACACTTGGAAACTTTTCTGGTGAAAAACACACAATAGATTCCTATGAAAGGATATACAAGTTACTGGTAAGTACGCTTAGAATTACTTTTCAGGGTCAGTGCTGGGCTTAAAGATGTAGCACTGGGTTCTCTCCTGATAACAGGTGAATAAATCGGAATTCGTAGTTCGGCTGATTTTAGAGGAATATTTGTATGTTTCAAAAATGGACACTTAGAAACTTTATTGATGAAAACCACACAATGGATTCCTATGGAAGGAAATACAAGTTACTGGTAAGTACGCTTAGAAATACTTTCCAGGGTCAGTGCTGGGCTAAAATATGCAACACTGGGTTCTCTCCTGATAACAGGTGAATAAATCCGAATTCGTAGTTCGGCTGATTTTAGAGGAATATTTGTACGTTTCAAAAATGGACACTTAGAAACTTTTTTGATGAAAACCACACAATGTATTCCTATGGAATGAAATACAAGTTACTGGTAAGTACGCTTAGAATTACTTTTCAGGGTCAGTGCTGGGCTAAAAGATGCAGCACTGGGTTCTCTCCTTATAACAGGTGAGTAAATCAGAATTCGTAGTTCGGTTGATTTTAGAGGAATATTTATATGTTTCAAAAATGGACACTTAGAAACTTTTCTGGTGAAAACCACACAATGGATTCCTATAGAAGGAAATACAAGTTACTGGTAAGTACGCTTAGAATTACTTTCCAGGGTCAGTGCTGGGCTAAAAGATGCAACACTGGGTTCTCTCCTGATAACAGGTGAGTAAATCAGAATTTGTAGTTCAGCTTATTTTAGAGGAATATTTGTACATTTCAAAAATGGACAATTAGAAACTTTTCTGGTGAAAACCACACAATGGATTCCTAAGGATGGAAATACAAGTTAATGGTAAGTACGCTTAGAATTACTTTTTAGGGTTATTGCCTGGCTAAAAGATGCAGCACTGGGTTCTATCCTGATAACAGGTGAGTAAATCGAAATTCATAGTTTGGCTGATTTTAGAGGAATATTTGTACGTTTCAAAAATGGACACTTAGAAACGTTTCTGGTGAAAACGACACAATGGATGCCTATGGAAGGAAATACAAGTTACTGGTAAGTACGCTTAGAATTACTTTCCAGGGTCAGTGGTGGGCTAAAAGATGCAGCCCTGGATTCTTTCCTGATAACAGGTTAGTATATCGGAATTCGTAGTACGGCCGATTTAAGAGGAATATTTTTACGTTTCAAAAATGGACACTTGGAAACTTTTCTGGTGAAAATCACACAATGGATTCCTATGAAAGGATATACAAGTTACTGGTAAGTATGCTTAGAATTACTTTTCAGGGTCAGTGCTGGGCTTAAAGATGTAGCACTGGGTTCTCTCCTGATAACAGGTGAATAAATCGGAATTCGTAGTTCGGCTGATTTTAGAGGAATATTTGTACGTTTCAAAAATGGACACTTAGAAACTTTTTTGATGAAAACCACACAATGGATTCCTATGGAAGGAAATACAAGTTACTGGTAAGTACGCTTAGAATTACTTTCCAGGATCAGTGCTGGGCTAAAATATGCAACACTGGGTTCTCTCCTGATAACAGCTAAGTAAATCGGAATTCGTAGTTCAGCTTATTTTAGAGGAATATTTGTACGTTTCAAAAATGGACAATTAGAAACTTTTCAGCTGAAAACCACACAATAAATTAATATGGAAGGAAAAACAAGTTACTGGTAAGTATGCTTAGAATAACTTTTCAGGGTCAGTGCTTGGTTAAAAGATGCAGCACTTGGATCTCTCCTGAAAACAGCTGAGTAAATTAGAATTCGTAGTTCGGCTGATTTTAGAGGAATATTTGTAAGTTTCAAAACTGGAAACTTAGAAACTTTTCAGCTGAAAACCACACAATGTATTCCTATGGAATGAAATACAAGTTACTGGTAAGTACGCTTAGAATTACTTTTCAGGGTCAGTGCTGGGCTAAAAGATGCAACACTGGGTTCTCTCCTGATAACAGGTGAGTAAATCAGAATTCGTAGTTCAGCTTATTTTAGAGGAATATTTGTACGTTTCAAAAATGGACAATTAGAAACTTTTCTTCTGAAAACCACACAATGGATTCCTATGGAAGGAAATACAAGTTACTGATAAGTACGCTTAGAATTACTTATCAGGGTCAGTGCTGGGCTAAAAGATGCAGCACTGGGTTCTCTCCTGATAACAGGTGAGTAAATCGGAATTAGTAGTTTGGCTGACTTTAGAGGAATAATTGAACGTTTCAAAAATGAAGACTTGGAAACTTTTCTGGTGAAAACCACACAATGGACTCCTAAGGATGGAAATACAAGTTAATGGTAAGTACGCATAGAATTACTTTTTAGGGTTATTGCTGGGCTAAAAGATGCAGTACTGGGTTCTATCCTGATAACAGGCGAGTAAATCGGAATTCATAGTTTGGCTGATTTTAGAGGAATATTTGTACGTTTCAAAAATGGACACTTAGAAACATTTCTGGTGAAAACGACACAATGGATGCCTATGGAAGGAAATACAAGTTACTGGTAAGTACGCTTAGAATTACTTTCCAGGGTCAGTGCTGGGCTAAAAGATGCAGCCCTGGATTCTTTCCTGATAACAGGTTAGTATATCGGAATTTGTAGTACGGCCGATTTAAGAGGAATATTTTTACGTTTCAAAAATGGACACTTGGAAACTTTTCTGGTGAAAAACACACAATGGATTCCTATGAAAGGATATACAAGTTACTGGTAAGTACACTTAGAATTACTTTTCAGGGTCAGTGCTGGGCTTAAAGATGTAGCACTGGGTTCTCTCCTGATAACAGGTGAATAAATCGGAATTCGTAGTTCGGCTGATTTTAGAGGAATATTTGTACGTTTAAAAAATGGACACTTAGAAACTTTTTTGATGAAAACCACACAATGGATTCCTATGGAAGGAAATACAAGTTACTGGTAAGTACGCTTATAAATACTTTCCAGGGTCAGTGCTGGGCTAAAATATGCAACACTGGGTTCTCTCCTGATAACAGGTGAATAAATCGGAATTCATAGTTCGGCTGATTTTAGAGGAATATTTGTACGTTTCAAAAATGGACAATTAGAAACTTTTCAGCTGAAAACCACACAATGAATTAATATGGAAGGAAAAACAAGTTACTGGTAAGTACGCTTAGAATTACTTTCCAGGGTCAGTGCTGGGCTAAAATATGCAACACTGGGTTCTCTCCTGATAACAGGTGAGTAAATCGGAATGCGTAGTTCAGCTTATTTTAGAGGAATATTTGAACGTTTCAAAAATGAACACTTGGAAACTTTTCTGGTGAAAACCACACAATGGACTCCTAAGGATGGAAATACAAGTAAATGGTAAGTACGCTTAGAATTACTTTTTAGGGTTATTGCTGGGCTAAAATATGCAGCACTGGGTTCTATCCTGATAACAGGCGAGTAAATCGGAATTCATTTTTTGGCTGATTTTAGAGGAATATTTGTACGTTTCAAAAATGGACACTTAGAAACGTTTCTGTTGAAAACGACACAATGGATGCCTATGGAAGGAAATACAAGTTACTGGTAAGTACGCTTAGAATTACTTTTCAGGGTCAGTGCTGGGCTAAAAGATGCAGCTCTGGGTTCTCTCCTGATAACAGGTGAGTAAATCGGAATTCGTCGTTCGGCTGATTTTAGAGGAATATTTTTACGTTTCAAAAATGGACACTTAGAAACTTTTCTTCTGAAAACCACACAATGGATTCCTATGGAAGGAAATACAAGTTACTGGTAAGTACGCTTAGAATTACTTTTCAGGGTCAGTGCTGGGCTAACAGATGCAGCACTGGGTTCTCTCCTGATAACAGGTGAGTAAATCGGAATTCGTAGTTCGACTAATTTTAGAGGAATATTTGTACGTTTCAAAAATGGACACTTGGAAACTTTTCTGGTGAAAACCACACAATGGAGTCCTATAAAAGGAAATACAAGTTACTGGTAAGTACGCTTAGAATTATTTTCCAGGGTCAGTGCTGGGCTAAAAGATGCAACACTGGGTTCTCTCCTGATAACAGGTGAGTAAATCAGAATTCGTAGTTCAGCTTATTTTAGAGGAATATTTCTACGTTTCAAAAATGGACACTTAGAAACTTTTTTGATGAAAACCACACAATGGATTCCTATGGAAGGAAATACAAGTTACTGGTAAGTACGCTTAGAATTACTTTCCAGGATCAGTGCTGGGCTAAAATATGCAACACTGGGTTCTCTCCTGATAACAGGTAAGTAAATCGGAATTCGTAGTTCAGCTTATTTTAGAGGAATATTTGTACGTTTCAAAAATGGACAATTAGAAACTTTTCAGCTGAAAACCACACAATGAATTAATATGGAAGGAAAAACAAGTTACTGGTAAGTATGCTTAGAATAACTTTTCAGGGTCAGTGCTTGGTTAAAAGATGCAGCACTTGGATCTCTCCTGAAAACAGGTGAGTAAATTAGAATTCGTAGTTCGGCTGATTTTAGAGGAATATTTGTAAGTTTCAAAACTGGAAACTTAGAAACTTTTCAGCTGAAAACCACACAATGTATTCCTATGGAATGAAATACAAGTTACTGGTAAGTACGCTTAGAATTACTTTTCAGGGTCAGTGCTGGGCTAAAAGATGCAACACTGGGTTCTCTCCTGATAACAGGTGAGTAAATCAGAATTCGTAGTTCAGCTTAGTTTAGAGGAATATTTGTACGTTTCAAAAATGGACAATTAGAAACTTTTCTTCTGAAAACCACACAATGGATTCCTATGGAAGGAAATACAAGTTACTGGTAAGTACGCTTAGAATTACTTATCAGGGTCAGTGCTGGGCTAAAAGATGCAGCACTGGGTTCTCTCCTGATAACAGGTGAGTAAATTGGAATTAGTAGTTTGGCTGACTTTAGAGGAATAATTGAACGTTTCAAAAATGAACACTTGGAAACTTTTCTGGTGAAAACCACACAATGGACTCCTAAGGATGGAAATACAAGTTAATGGTAAGTACGCATAGAATTACTTTTTAGGGTTATTGCTGGGCTAAAAGATGCAGCACTGGGTTCTATCCTGATAACAGGCGAGTAAATCGGAATTCATAGTTTGGCTGATTTTAGAGGAATATTTGTACGTTTCAAAAATGGACACTTAGAAATGTTTCTTGTGAAAACGACACAATGGATGCCTATGGAAGGAAATACAAGTTACTGGTAAGTACGCTTAGAATTACTTTCCAGGGTCAGTGCTGGGCTAAAAGATGCAGCCCTGGATTCTTTCCTGATAACAGGTTAGTATATCGGAATTTGTAGTACGGCCGATTTAAGAGGAATATTTTTACGTTTCAAAAATGGACACTTGGAAACTTTTCTGGTGAAAAACACACAATGGATTCCTATGAAAGGATATACAAGTTACTGGTAAGTACGCTTAGAATTACTTTTCAGGGTCAGTGCTGGGCTTAAAGATGTAGCACTGGGTTCTCTCCTGATAACAGGTGAATAAATCGGAATTCGTAGTTCGGCTGATTTTAGAGGAATATTTGTACGTTTCAAAAATGGACACTTAGAAACTTTTTTGATGAAAACCACACAATGGACTCCTAAGGAAGGAAATACAAGTTACTGGTAAGTACGCTTAGAATTACTTTCCAGGATCAGTGCTGGGCTAAAATATGCAACACTGGGTTCTCTCCTGATAACAGCTAAGTAAATCGGAATTCGTAGTTCAGCTTATTTTAGAGGAATATTTGTACGTTTCAAAAATGGACAATTAGAAACTTTTCAGCTGAAAACCACACAATAAATTAATATGGAAGGAAAAACAAGTTACTGGTAAGTATGCTTAGAATAACTTTTCAGGGTCAGTGCTTGGTTAAAAGATGCAGCACTTGGATCTCTCCTGAAAACAGCTGAGTAAATTAGAATTCGTAGTTCGGCTGATTTTAGAGGAATATTTGTAAGTTTCAAAACTGGAAACTTAGAAACTTTTCAGCTGAAAACCACACAATGTATTCCTATGGAATGAAATACAAGTTACTGGTAAGTACGCTTAGAATTACTTTTCAGGGTCAGTGCTGGGCTAAAAGATGCAACACTGGGTTCTCTCCTGATAACAGGTGAGTAAATCAGAATTCGTAGTTCAGCTTATTTTAGAGGAATATTTGTACGTTTCAAAAATGGACAATTAGAAACTTTTCTTCTGAAAACCACACAATGGATTCCTATGGAAGGAAATACAAGTTACTGATAAGTACGCTTAGAATTACTTATCAGGGTCAGTGCTGGGCTAAAAGATGCAGCACTGGGTTCTCTCCTGATAACAGGTGAGTAAATCGGAATTAGTAGTTTGGCTGACTTTAGAGGAATAATTGAACGTTTCAAAAATGAAGACTTGGAAACTTTTCTGGTGAAAACCACACAATGGACTCCTAAGGATGGAAATACAAGTTAATGGTAAGTACGCATAGAATTACTTTTTAGGGTTATTGCTGGGCTAAAAGATGCAGTACTGGGTTCTATCCTGATAACAGGCGAGTAAATCGGAATTCATAGTTTGGCTGATTTTAGAGGAATATTTGTACGTTTCAAAAATGGACACTTAGAAACATTTCTGGTGAAAACGACACAATGGATGCCTATGGAAGGAAATACAAGTTACTGGTAAGTACGCTTAGAATTACTTTCCAGGGTCAGTGCTGGGCTAAAAGATGCAGCCCTGGATTCTTTCCTGATAACAGGTTAGTATATCGGAATTTGTAGTACGGCCGATTTAAGAGGAATATTTTTAAGTTTCAAAAATGGACACTTGGAAACTTTTCTGGTGAAAAACACACAATGGATTCCTATGAAAGGATATACAAGTTACTGGTAAGTACGCTTAGAATTACTTTTCAGGGTCAGTGCTGGGCTTAAAGATGTAGCACTGGGTTCTCTCCTGATAACAGGTGAATAAATCGGAATTCGTAGTTCGGCTGATTTTAGAGGAATATTTGTACGTTTCAAAAATGGACACTTAGAAACTTTTTTGATGAAAACCACACAATGGATTCCTATGGAAGGAAATACAAGTTACTGGTAAGTACGCTTATAAATACTTTCCAGGGTCAGTGCTGGGCTAAAATATGCAACACTGGGTTCTCTCCTGATAACAGGTGAATAAATCGGAATTCATAGTTCGGCTGATTTTAGAGGAATATTTGTACGTTTCAAAAATGGACAATTAGAAACTTTTCAGCTGAAAACCACACAATGAATTAATATGGAAGGAAAAACAAGTTACTGGTAAGTACGCTTAGAATTACTTTCCAGGGTCAGTGCTGGGCTAAAATATGCAACACTGGGTTCTCTCCTGATAACAGGTGAGTAAATCGGAATGCGTAGTTCAGCTTATTTTAGAGGAATATTTGAACGTTTCAAAAATGAACACTTGGAAACTTTTCTGGTGAAAACCACACAATGGACTCCTAAGGATGGAAATACAAGTAAATGGTAAGTACGCTTAGAATTACTTTTTAGGGTTATTGCTGGGCTAAAATATGCAGCACTGGGTTCTATCCTGATAACAGGCGAGTAAATCGGAATTCATTTTTTGGCTGATTTTAGAGGAATATTTGTACGTTTCAAAAATGGACACTTAGAAACGTTTCTGTTGAAAACGACACAATGGATGCCTATGGAAGGAAATACAAGTTACTGGTAAGTACGCTTAGCATTACTTTTCAGGGTCAGTGCTGGGCTAAAAGATGCAGCTCTGGGTTCTCTCCTGATAACAGGTGAGTAAATCGGAATTCGTCGTTCGGCTGATTTTAGAGGAATATTTTTACGTTTCAAAAATGGACACTTAGAAACTTTTCTTCTGAAAACCACACAATGGATTCCTATGGAAGGAAATACAAGTTACTGGTAAGTACGCTTAGAATTACTTTTCAGGGTCAGTGCTGGGCTAACAGATGCAGCACTGGGTTCTCTCCTGATAACAGGTGAGTAAATCGGAATTCGTAGTTCGACTAATTTTAGAGGAATATTTGTACGTTTCAAAAATGGACACTTGGAAACTTTTCTGGTGAAAACCACACAATGGATTCCTATAAAAGGAAATACAAGTTACTGGTAAGTACGCTTAGAATTATTTTCCAGGGTCAGTGCTGGGCTAAAAGATGCAACACTGGGTTCTCTCCTGATAACAGGTGAGTAAATCAGAATTCGTAGTTCAGCTTATTTTAGAGGAATATTTGTACGTTTCAAAAATGGACACTTAGAAACTTTTTTGATGAAAACCACACAATGGATTCCTATGGAAGGAAATACAAGTTACTGGTAAGTACGCTTATAATTACTTTCCAGGATCAGTGCTGGGCTAAAATATGCAACACTGGGTTCTCTCCTGATAACAGGTGAGTAAATCGGAATTCGTAGTTCAGCTTATTTTAGAGGAATATTTGTACGTTTCAAAAATGGACAATTAGAAACTTTTCAGCTGAAAACCACACAATGGATTCCTATAGAAGGAAATACAAGTTACTGGTAAGTACGCTTAGAATTACTTTCCAGGGTCAGTGCTGGGCTAAAAGATGCAACACTGGGTTCTCTCCTGATAACAGGTGAGTAAATCAGAATTTGTAGTTCAGCTTATTTTAGAGGAATATTTGAACGTTTCAAAAATGGACAATTAGAAACTTTTCTTCTGAAAACCACACAATGGATTCCTATAGAAGGAAATACAAGTTACTGGTAAGTACGCTTAGAATTACTTTTCAGGGTCAGTGCTGGGCTAAAAGATGCAGCACTGGGTTCTCTCCTGATAACAGGTGAGTAAATCGGAATTAGTAGTTTGGCTGATTTTAGAGGAATATTTGAACTTTTCAAAAATGGACACTTGGAAACTTTTCTGGTGAAAACCACACAATGGATTCCTAAGGATGGAAATACAAGTTAATGGTAAGTACGCTTAGAATTACTTTTTAGGGTTATTGCTGGGCTAAAAGATGCAGCACTGGGTTCTATCCTGATAACAGGTGAGTAAATCGGAATTCGTAGTACGGCCGATTTAAGAGGAATATTTTTACGTTTCAAAAATGGACACTTGGAAACTTTTCTGGTGAAAATCACACAATGGATTCCTATGAAAGGATATACAAGTTACTGGTAAGTACGCTTAGAATTACTTTTCAGGGTCAGTGCTGGGCTTAAAGATGTAGCACTGGGTTCTCTCCTGATAACAGGTGAATGAATCGGAATTCGTAGTTCGGCTGATTTTTGAGGAATATTTGTACGTTTCAAAAATGGACACTTAGAAACTTTTTTGATGAAAACCACACAATGGATTCCTATGGAAGGAAATACAAGTTACTGGTGAGTACGCTTAGAATTACTTTCCAGGGTCAGTGCTGGGCTAAAATATGCAACACTGGGTTCTCTCCTGATAACAGGTGAGTAAATCGGAATTCGTAGTTCAGCTTATTTTAGAGGAATATTTGTACGTTTCAAAAATGGACAATTAGAAACTTTTCAGCTGAAAACCAAACAATGAATTAATATGGAAGGAAAAACAAGTTACTGGTAAGTATGCTTAGAATAACTTTTCAGGGTCAGTGCTTGGTTAAAAGATGCAGCACTTGGATCTCTCCTGAAAACAGGTGAGTACATTGGAATTCGTAGTTCGGCTGATTTTAGAGGAATATTTGTACGTTTCAAAAATGGACAATTAGAAACTTTTCTTCTGAAAACCACACAATGGATTCCTATGGAAGGAAATACAAGTTACTGGTAAGTACGCTTAGAATTACTTTTCAGGGTCAGTGCTGGGCTAAAAGATGCAGCACTGGGTTCTCTCCTGATAACAGGTGAGTAAATCAGAATTAGTAGTTTGGCTGATTTTAGAGGAATATTTGAACGTTTAAAAAATGAACACTTGGAAACTTTTCTGGTGAAAACCACACAATGGACTCCTAAGGATGGAAATACAAGTTAATGGTAAGTACGCTTAGAATTACTTTTTAGAGTTATTGCTGGGCTAAAAGATGCAGCACTGGGTTCTATCCTGATAACAGGCGAGTAAATCGGAATTCATAGTTTGGTGGATTTTAGAGGAATATTTGTACGTTTCAAAAATGGACACTTAGAAACGTTTCTGGTGAAAAAGACACAATGGATGCCTATGGAAGGAAATACAAGTTACTGGTAAGTACGCTTAGAATTAGTTTTCAAGGTCAGTGCTGGGCTAAAAGATTCAGCACTGGGTTCTCTCCTGATAACAGGTGAGTATATCGGAATTCGTAGTACGGCCGATTTAAGAGGAATATTTTTACGTTTCAAAAATGGACACTTGGATACTTTTCTGGTGAAAACCACACAATGAATTAATATGGAAGGAAAAACAAGTTACTGGTAAGTATGCTTAGAATAACTTTTCAGGGTCAGTGCTTGGTTAAAAGATGCAGCACTTGGATCTCTCCTGAAAACAGGTGAGTAAATTGGAATTCGTAGTTCGGCTGATTTTAGAGGAAAATTTGTACGTTTCAAAACTGGAAACTTAGAAACTTTTCAGCTGAAAACCACACAATGTATTCCTATGGAATGAAATACAAGTTACTGGTAAGTACGCTTAGAATTACTTTTCAGGGTCAGTGCTGGGCTAAAAGATGCAGCTCTGGGTTCTCTCCTGATAACAGGTGAGTAAATCGGAATTTGTAATTCGGCTGATTTTAGAGGAATATTTGTAAGTTTCAAGAATGGACACTTACAAACGTTTCTGGTGAAAACCACACAATGGATTCCTATGGAAGGAAATGCAAGTTACTGGTAAGTACGCTTAGAATTACTTTTCAGGGTCAATGCTGGGCTAAAAGATGCAGCACCGGGTTCTCTCCTGATAACAGGTGAGTAAATCAGAATTAGTAGTTTGGCTGATTTTAGAGAAATATTTGAACGTTTCAAAAATGGACACTTGGAAACTTTTCTGGTGAAAACCACACAATGGATTCCTAAGGATGGAAATGCAAGTTAATGGTAAGTACGCTTAGAATTACTTTTTAGGGTTAGTGCTGGGCTAAAAGGTGCAGCACTGGGTTCTCTCCTGATAACAGGTGAGTAAATCGGAATTCGTAGTTCGGCTGATTTTAGAGGAATATTTGTACTTTCAAAAATGGACACTTAGAAACGTTTCTGGTGAAAACCACACAATGGATGCCTATGGAAGGAAATACAAGTTACTGGTAAGTACGCTTAGAATTACTTTCCAGGGTCAGTGCTGGGTTAAAAGATGCAGCCCTGGGTTCTCTCTTGATAACAGGTGAGTAAATCGGAAATCGCAGTTCGGCTGATTTTAGAGGAATATTTGTACGTTTCAAAAATGGACAATTAGAAACTTTTCAGCTGAAAACCACACAATGGATTCATATGGAAGGAAATACAAGTTCTTGGTAAGTATGCTTAGAATACCTTTTCAGGGTCAGTGCTTGGCTAAAAGATGCAGCACTGGGATCTCTCCTGAAAACAGGTGAGTAAATCAGAATTCATAGTTCGGCTGATTTTAGAGGAATATTTGTACGTTTCAAAAATGGAAACTTAGAAACTTTTCTTCTGAAAACCACACAATGGATTCCTATGGAAGGAAATACAAGTTACTGGTAAGTACGCTTAGAATTACTTTTCAGGGTCAGTGCTGGGCTAAAAGATACAGCACTGGGTTCTCTCCTGATAACAGGTGAGTAAATCGGAATTAGTAGTTAGGCTGATTTTAGAGGAATATTTGAACGTTTCAAAATGGACACTTGGAAACTTTTCTGGTGAAAACCACACAATGGATTCCTAAGGATGGAAATACAAGTTAATGGTAAGTACACTTAGAATTACTTTTTAGGGTTAGTGCTGGGCTAAAAGATGCAGCACTGGGTTCTATCCTGATAACAGGTGAGTAAATCGGAATTTGTAGTACGGCCGATTTAAGACTAATATTTTTACGTTTCAAAAATGGACACTTAGAAACTTTTCTGCTGAAAACCACACAATGGAATCCTATGAAAGGAAATACAAGTTTCTGGTAAGTACACTTAGAATTACTTTCCAGGGTCAGTGCTGGGCTAAACGATGCAGCACTGGGTTCTCTGCTGATAACAGGTGAGTAAATCGGAATTCGTAGTTCGACTAATTTTAGAGGAATATTTGTACGTTTCAAAAATGGACACTTGGAAACTTTTCTGGTGAAAACCACACAATGGAATCCTATGAAATGAAATACAAGTTTCTGGTAAGTACACTTAGAATTACTTTCCAGGGTCAGTGCTGGGCTAAACGATGCAGCACTGGGTTCTCTCCTGATAACAGGTGAGTAAATCGGAATTTGTAGTACGGCCGATTTAAGATTAATATTTTTACGTTTCAAAAATGGACACTTAGAAACTTTTCTGCTGAAAACCACACAATGGAATCCTATGAAAGGAAATACAAGTTTCTGGTAAGTACACTTAGAATTACTTTCCAGGGTCAGTGCTGGGCTAAACGATGCAGCACTGGGTTCTCTGCTGATAACAGGTGAGTAAATCGGAATTCGTAGTTCGACTAATTTTAGAGGAATATTTGTACGTTTCAAAAATGGACACTTGGAAACTTTTCTGGTGAAAACCACACAATGGAATCCTATGAAATGAAATACAAGTTTCTGGTAAGTACACTTAGAATTACTTTCCAGGGTCAGTGCTGGGCTAAACGATGCAGCACTGGGTTCTCTCCTGATAACAGGTGAGTAAATCGGAATTCGTAGTTCGACTAGTTTTAGAGGAATATTTGTACGTTTCAAAAATGGACACTTGGAAACTTTTCTGGTGAAAACCACACAATGGATTCCTATAGAAGGAAATACAAGTTACTGGTAAGTACGCTTAGAATTACTTTCCAGGGTCAGTGCTGGGCTAAAAGATGCAACACTGGGTTCTCTCCTGATAACAGGTGAGTAAATCAGAATTTGTAGTTCAGCTTATTTTAGAGGAATATTTGTACGTTTCAAAAATGGACAATTAGAACATTTTCTTCTGAAAACCACACAATGGATTCCTATGGAAGGAAATACAAGTTACTGGTAAGTACGCTTAGAATTACTTTTTAGGGTTAGTGCTGGGCTAAAAGATGCAGCACTGGGTTCTCTCCTGATAACAGGTGAGTAAATTGGAATTGGTAGTTTGGCTGATTTTAGAGGAATATTTGAACGTTTCAAAAATGAACACTTGGAAACTTTTCTGGTGAAAACCACACAATGGATTCCTAAGCATGGAAATACAAGTTAATGGTAAGTACGCTTAGAATTACTTTTTAGGGTTATTGCTGGGCTAAAAGATGCAGCACTGGGTTCTATCCTGATAACAGGTGAGTAAATCGGAATTCATAGTTTGGCTGATTTTAGAGGAATATTTGTACGTTTCAAAAATGGACACTTAGAAACGTTTCTGGTGAAAACGACACAATGGATGCCTATGGAAGGAAATACAAGTTACTGGTAGGTACGCTTTGAATTACTTTCCAGGGTCAGTGCTGGGCTAAAAGATGCAGCCCAGGATTCTTTCCTGATAACAGGTTAGTATATCGGAATTCGTAGTACGGCCGATTTAAGAGGAATATTTTTACGTTTCAAAAATGGACACTTGGAAACTTTTCTGGTGAAAATCACACAATGGATTCCTATGAAAGGATATACAAGTTACTGGTAAGTACGCTTAGAATTACTTTTCAGGGTCAGTGCTGGGCTTAAAGATGGAGCACTGGGTTCTCTCCTGATAACAGGTGAATAAATCGGAATTCGTAGTTCGGCTGATTTTAGAGGAATATTTGTACGTTTCAAAAATGGACACTTAGAAACTTTTTTGATGAAAACCACACAATGGATTCCTATGGAAGGAAATACAAGTTTCTGGTAAGTACGCTTAGAATTACTTTCCAGGGTCAGTGCTGGGCTAAAATATGCAACACTGGGTTCTCTCCTGATAACAGGTGAGTAAATCGGAATTCGTAGTTCAGCTTATTTTAGAGGAATATTTGTACGTTTCAAAAATGGACAATTAGAAACTTTTCAGCTGAAAACGACACAATGGATGCCTATGGAAGGAAATACAAGTTACTGGTAAGTACGCTTTGAATTACTTTCCAGGGTCAGTGCTGGGCTAAAAGATGCAGCCCTGGATTCTTTCCTGATAACAGGTAAGTATATCGGAATTCGTAGTACGGCCGATTTAAGAGGAATATTTTTACGTTTCAAAAATGGACACTTGGAAACTTTTCTGGTGAAAATCACACAATGGATTCCTATGAAAGGATATACAAGTTACTGGTAAGTACGCTTAGAATTACTTTTCAGGGTCAGTGCCTGGCTAAAAGATGCAGGTCTGGGTTCTCTCCTGATAACAGGTGAGTTAATCGGAATTCGTTGTTCGGCTGATTTTAGAGGAATATTTGTACGTTTCAAAAATGGACACTCACAAACGTTTCTGGTGAAAACCACACAATGGATGCCTATGGAAGGAAATACAAGTTACTGGTAAGAACACTTAGAATTACTTTCCATGGTCAGTGCTGGGCTAAAAGATGCAACACTGGGTTCTCTCCTGATAACAGGTGAATAAATCGGAATTTGTAGTTTGGCTGATTTTAGAGGAATATTTGTACGTTTCAAAAATGGACACTTAGAAACGTTTCTGGTGAAAACGACACAATGGATGCCTATGGAAGGAAATACAAGTTACTGGTAAGTACGCTTTGAATTACTTTCCAGGGTCAGTGCTGGGCTAAAAGATGCAGCCCTGGATTCTTTCCTGATAACGGGTTAGTATATCGGAATTCGTAGTACGGCCGATTTAAGAGGAATATTTTTACGTTTCAAAAATGGACACTTGGAAACTTTTCTGGTGAAAATCACACAATGGATTCCTATGAAAGGATATACAAGTTACTGGTAAGTACGCTTAGAATTACTTTTCAGGGTCAGTGCTGGGCTTAAAGATGGAGCACTGGGTTCTCTCCTGATAACAGGTGAATAAATTGGAATTCGTAGTTCGGCTGATTTTAGAGGAATATTTGTACGTTTCAAAAATGGACACTTAGAAACTTTTTTGATGAAAACCACACAATGGATTCCTATGGAAGGAAATACAAGTTACTGGTAAGTACGCTTATAATTACTTTCCAGGATCAGTGCTGGGCTAAAATATGCAACACTGGGTTCTCTCCTGATAACAGGTGAGTAAATCGGAATTCGTAGTTCAGCTTATTTTAGAGGAATATTTGTACGTTTCAAAAATGGACAATTAGAAACTTTTCAGCTGAAAACCACACAATGGATTCCTATAGAAGGAAATACAAGTTACTGGTAAGTACGCTTAGAATTACTTTCCAGGGTCAGTGCTGGGCTAAAAGATGCAACACTGGGTTCTCTCCTGATAACAGGTGAGTAAATCAGAATTTGTAGTTCAGCTTATTTTAGAGGAATATTTGAACGTTTCAAAAATGGACAATTAGAAACTTTTCTTCTGAAAACCACACAATGGATTCCTATAGAAGGAAATACAAGTTACTGGTAAGTACGCTTAGAATTACTTTTCAGGGTCAGTGCTGGGCTAAAAGATGCAGCACTGGGTTCTCTCCTGATAACAGGTGAGTAAATCGGAATTAGTAGTTTGGCTGATTTTAGAGGAATATTTGAACTTTTCAAAAATGGACAATTGGAAACTTTTCTGGTGAAAACCACACAATGGATTCCTAAGGATGGAAATACAAGTTAATGGTAAGTACGCTTACAATTACTTTTTAGGGTTATTGCTGGGCTAAAAGATGCAGCACTGGGTTATATCCTGATAACAGGTGAATAAATTGGAATTCGTAGTTCGGCTGATTTTAGAGGAATATTTGTACGTTTCAAAAATGGACACTTAGAAACTTTTTTGATGAAAACCACACAATGGATTCCTATGGAAGGAAATACAAGTTACTGGTAAGTACGCTTATAATTACTTTCCAGGATCAGTGCTGGGCTAAAATATGCAACACTGGGTTCTCTCCTGATAACAGGTGAGTAAATCGGAATTCGTAGTTCAGCTTATTTTAGAGGAATATTTGTACGTTTCAAAAATGGACAATTAGAAACTTTTCAGCTGAAAACCACACAATGGATTCCTATAGAAGGAAATACAAGTTACTGGTAAGTACGCTTAGAATTACTTTCCAGGGTCAGTGCTGGGCTAAAAGATGCAACACTGGGTTCTCTCCTGATAACAGGTGAGTAAATCAGAATTTGTAGTTCAGCTTATTTTAGAGGAATATTTGAACGTTTCAAAAATGGACAATTAGAAACTTTTCTTCTGAAAACCACACAATGGATTCCTATAGAAGGAAATACAAGTTACTGGTAAGTACGCTTAGAATTACTTTTCAGGGTCAGTGCTGGGATTAAAGATGCAGCACTGGGTTCTTTAATGATAACAGGTGAGTACATTGGGATTCGTAGTTCGGCTGATTTTAGAACAATATTTTTACGTTTCAAAAATGGACACTTAGAAACTTTTCTTCTGAAAACCACACAATGGATTCCTATGGAAGGAAATACAAGTTACTTGTAAGTACGCTTAGAATTACTTTTCAGGGTCAGTGCTGGGCTAAAAGATGCAGCACTGGGTTCTCTCCTGATAACAGGTGAGTATATCGGAATTCGTAGTACGGCCGATTTAAGAGGAATATTTTTACATTTCAAAAATGGACACTTCGAAACTTTTCTGGTGAAAACCACACAATGGATTGTTAAGAAAGGAAAGACAAGTTACTGGTAAGTACACTTAGAATTACTTTTCAGGGTCAGTGCTGGGCTAAAAGATGCAGCACTGGGCTCTCTCCTTATAACAAGTGAGTAAATCGAAATTCGTAGTTCGGCTGATTTTAGAGGAATATTTGTATGTTTCAAAAATGGACACTTTGAAACTTTTCTGCTGAAAACCACACAATGGATGCCTATGGAAGGAAGTACAAGTTACTGGTAAGTACGCTTAGAATTAGTTTTCAAGGTCAGTGCTGGGCTAAAAGATGCAGCACTGGGTTCTCTCCTGATAACAGGTGAGTATATCGGAATTCGTAGTACGGCCGATTTAAGAGGAATATTTGTACTTTCAAAAATGGACACTTAGAAACGTTTCTGGTGAAAACCACACAATGGATGCCTATGGAAGGAAATACAAGTTACTGGTAAGTACGCTTAGAATTACTTTCCAGGGTCAGTGCTGGGTTAAAAGATGCAGCCCTGGGTTCTCTCTTGTTAACAGATGAGTAAATCGGAATTCGCAGTTCGGCTGATTTTAGAGGAATATTTTGTACGTTTCAAAAATGGACAATTAGACATTTTCAGCTGAAAACCACACAATGGATTAATATGGAAGGAAATACAAGTTACTGGTAAGTATGCTTAGAATAACTATTCAGGGTCAGTGCTTGGCTATAAGTTGCAGCACCGGGAACTCTCCTGATAACAGGTGAGTAAATCGGTATTCGTAGTTCCGCTGATTTTAGAGGAATATTTGTACGTTTCAAAAATGGACACTTAGAAACATTTCAGCTGAAAACCACACAATGGATTCCTATGGAATGAAATACAAGTTACTGGTAAGTACGCTTAGAATTACATTTTAGGGTCAGTGCTGGGCTAAAAGATGGAGCTCTGGGTTCTCTCCTGATAGCAGGTGAGTAAATCGGAATTCGTAGTTCGGCTGATTTTAGAGGAATATTTCTACGTTTAAAAAATGGACACTTACAAACGTTTCTGGTGAAAACCACACAATGGATTCCTATGGAAGGAAATACAAGTTAATGGTAAGTACGCTTAGAATTACTTTCCAGGCTCACTGCTGGGCTAAGAGATGCAGCCCTGGGTTCTCTCCTGATAACAGGTAAGTAAATCGGAATTCGTAGTACGACTAATTTTAAAGGAATATTTGTACGTTTCAAAAATGGACAATTAGAAACTTTTCAGCTGAAAACCACACAATGAATTAATATGGAAGGAAATACAAGTTACTGGTAAGTATGCTTAGAATAACTTTTCAGGGTCAGTGCTTGGTCAAAAGATGCAGCACTGGGATCTCTCCTGAAAACAGGTGAGTAAATTGGAATTTGTAGTTTGTCTGATTTTAGAGGAATATTTGTACATTTCAAAAATGGACACTTACAAACGTTTCTGGTGAAAACCACACAATGGATGCCCATGGAAGGAAATGCAAGTTACTGGTAAGTACGCTTAGATTTACTTTTCAGGGTCAGTGCTGGGCTAAAAGATGCAGCACCGGGTTCTCTCCTGATAACAGGTGAGTAAATCGGAATTAGTAGTTTGGCTGATTTTAGAGGAATTTTTGAACGTTTCAAAAATGGACACATGGAAACTTTTCTGGTGAAAATCACACAATGGATGCCTATGGAAGGAAATACAAGTTACTGGTAAGTATGCTTAGAATAACTTTTCAGGGTCAGTGCTTGGTTAAAAGATGCAGCACTGGGATCTCTCCTGAAAACAGGTGAGTAAATTGGAATTTGTAGTTTGTCTGATTTTAGAGGAATATTTCTACGTTTAAAAAATGTACACTTAGAAACGTTTCTGGTGAAAATCACACAATGGATGCCTATGGAAGGAAATACAAGTTACTGGTAAGTACGCTTAGAATTACTTTCCAGGGTCAGTGCTGGGCTAAGAGATGCAGCCCTGGGTTCTCTCCTGATAACAGGTGAGTAAATCGGAATTCGTAGTACGACTAATTTTAAAGGAATATTTGTACGTTTCAAAAATGGGCATGTAGAAACTTTTCTGCTGAAACCCAAACAGTGGTTTCCGATGAAAGAAAATACCAGTTACTGGTAAGTACTCTTAGAATTACTTTCCAGGGTCAGTGCTGGGCTACAAGATGCAGCACTGGGTTCTCTCCTGATAGCAGGTGAGTAAATCGGAATTCGTAGTTCGGCTGATTTTAGAGGAATATATGTACATTTCAAAAATGGACACTTAGAAACTTTTATGTTGAAAAACACACAATGGATTCCTATGGAAGGAAATACAAGTTACTGGTAAGTACGCTCAGAATTACTTTCCAGGGTCAGTGCTGGGCTAAGAGATGCAGCACTGGGTTCTCTCCTGATAACAGGTGAGTAAATCGGAATTCGTAGTACGACTAATTTTAAAGGAATATTTGTACGTTTCAAAAATGGACATGTAGAAACTTTTCTGCTGAAAACCACACAGTGGTTTCCGATGAAAGGAAATACCAGTTACTGGTAAGTACTCTTAGAATTACTTTCCAGGGTCAGTGCTGGGCTAAAAGATGCAGCACTGGGTTCTCTCCTGATAGCAGTTGAGTAAATCGGAATTCGTAGTTCGGCTTATTTTAGAGGAATAGTTGTACGTTTCAAAAATGGAAACTTAGAAACTTTTCAGCTGAAAACCACACAATGTATTCCTATGGAATGAAATACAAGTTACTGGTAAGTACGCTTAGAATTACTTTTCAGGGTCAGTGCTGGGCTAAAAGATGCAGCTCTGAGTTCTCTCCTGATAACAGGGGAGTAAATCAGAATTCGTAATTCGGCTGATTTTAGAGGAATATTTGTAAGTTTCAAGAATGGACACTTACAAACGTTTCTGGTGAAAACCACACAATGGATTCCTAAGGATGGAAATGCAAGTTAATGGTAAGTACGCTTAGAATTACTTTCCAGGGTCAGTGCTAGGTTAAAAGATGTAGCCCTGGGTTCTCTCTGGTTAACAGATGAGTAAATCGGAATTCGCAGTTCGGCTGATTTTAGAGGAATATTTGTACATTTCAAAACTGGAAACTTAGAAACTTTTCAGCTGATAACCACACAATGTATTCCTATGGAATGAAATACAAGTTACTGGTAAGTACGCTTAGAATTACTTTTCAGGGTCAGTGCTGGGCTAAAAGATGCAGCTCTGGGTTCTCTCCTGATAACAGGTGAGTAAATCGGAATTAGTAGTTTGGCTGATTTTAGAGGAATATTTGTACGTTTCAAAAATGGACACTTAGAAACGTTTCAGGTGAAAACCACACAATGGATGCCCATGGAAGGAAATACAAGTTACTGGTAAGTACGCTTAGAATTACTTTCCAGGGTCAGTGCTGGGCTAAAAGATGCAGCCCTGGATTCTTTCCTGATAACAGCTTAGTATATCGGAATTCGTAGTACGGCCGATTTAAGAGGAATATTTTTACGTTTCAAAAATGGACACTTGGAAACTTTTGTGGTGAAAACCACACAATGGATGCCTATGGAAGGAAATACAAGTTACTGGTAAGTACGCTTAGAATTACTTTTTAGGGTTAGTGCTGGGCTGAAAGGTGCAGCACTGGGTTCTCTCCTGATAACAGGTGAGTAAATCGGAAATTCGTATTTCGGCTGATTTAGAGGAATATTTGTACTTTCAAAAATGGACACTTAGAAACGTTTCTGGTGAAAACCACACAATGGATGCCTATGGAAGAAAATACAAGTTACTGGTAAGTACGCTTAGAATTACTTTCCAGGGTCAGTGCTGGGTTAAAAGATGCAGCCCTGGGTTCTCTCTTGATAACAGGTGAGAAAATCAGAATTCACAGTTCGGCTGATTTTAGAGGAATATTTGTACGTTTCAAAAATGGACAATTTGAAACTTTTCAGCTGAAAACCACACAATGGATTTATATGGAAGGAAATACAAGTTACTGGTAAGTATGCTTAGAATACCTTTTCAGGGTCAGTGCTTGGCTAAAAGATGCAGCACTGGGTTCTCTCCTGAAAACAGGTGAGTAAATCGGAATTCGTAGTTCGGCTGATTTTAGAGAAATATTTGTATGTTTCAAAAGTGGACACTTACAAACGTTTCTGGTGAAAACCACAGAATAAATGCCTATGGAAGGAAATACAAGTTACTGGTAAGTACGCTTAGAATTACTTTTCAGGGTCAGTGCTGGCATAAAAGATGCAGCACTGGGTTCTTTAATGATAACAGGTGAGTAAATTGGGATTCGTAGTTCGGCTGATTTTAGAGGAATATTTTTACTTTTCAAAAATGGACACTTAGAAACTTTTCTGCTGAAAACCACACAATGGATTCCTATGGAAGGAAATACAAGTTACTGGTAAGTACGCTTAGACTTACTTTTCAGGGTCAGTGCTGGGCTAAAAGATGCAGCACTGGGTTCTCTCCTGATAACAGGTGAGTAAATCGGAATTAGTAGTTTGGCTGATTTTAGAGGAATATTTGAACATTTCAAAAATGGACACTTAGAAACGTTTCTGGTGAAAACCATACAATGGATTCCTAAGGAAGGAAATAGAAGTTACTGGTAAGTACGCTTAGAATTAGTTTTCAAGGTCAGTGCTGGGCTAAAAGATGCAGCACTGGGTTCTCTCCTGATAACAGGTGAGTATATCGGAATTCGTAGTACGGCCGATTTAAGAGGAATATTTTTACGTTTCAAAAATGGACACTTGGAAACTTTTCTGGTGAAAACCACACAATGGATTCTTAAGAAAGGAAAGACAAGTTACTGGTAAGTACGCTTATAATTACATTTCAGGGTCAATGCTGGGCTAAAAGATGCAGCACTGGGTTCTCTCCTGATAACAGGTGAGTAAATCGGAATTCGTAGTTCGGCTGATTTTAGAGAAATATTTGTGCGTTTCAAAAATGGACACTTACAAATGTTTCTGGTGAAAACCACACAATGGATGCCTATGGAAGGAAATACAAGTTACTGGTAAGTACGCTTAGAATTACTTTTCAGGGTCAGTGCTGGCATAAAAGATGCAGCACTGGGTTCTTTAATGATAACAGGTGAGTAGATTGGGATTCGTAGTTCGGCTGATTTTAGAGGAATATTTTTACGTTTCAAAAATGGACACTTAGAAACTTTTCTGCTGAAAACCACACAATGGATTCCTATGGAAGGAAATACAAGTTACTGGTAAGTACGAAGAGAATTACTTTTCAGGGTCAGTGCTGGGCTAAAAGATGCAGCACTGGGTTCTCTCCTGATAACAGGTGAGTAAATCGGAATTAGTAGTTTGGCTGATTTTAGAGGAATATTTGAACATTTAAAAAATTCACACTTGGAAACTTTTCTGGTGAAAACGACACAATGGATTCCTAAGGATGGAAATACAAGTTAATGGTAAGTACGCTTAGAATTACTTTTTAGGGTTAGTGCTGGGCTAAAAGATGTAGCACTGGGTTCTATCCTGATAACAGGTGAGTAAATCGGAATTCATAGTTTGGCTGATTTTGGAGGAATATTTGTACGTTTCAAAAATGGACACTTAGAAACTTTTCTGCTGAAAACCACACAATGGATTCCAATGGAAGGAAATACAAGTTACTGGTAAGTACGCTCAGAATTAGTTTTCGGGGTCAGTGCTGGGCTAAAAGATGCCTCACTGGGTTCTCTCCTGATAACAGGTGAGTATATCGGAATTCGTAGTACGGCCGATTTAAGAGGAATATTTTTACGTTTCAAAAATGGACACTTGGAAACTTTTCTGGTGAAAACCACACAATGGATTCTTAAGAAAGGAAAGACAAGTTACTGGTAAGTACGCTTAGAATTACTTTTCAGGGTCAGTGCTGGGCTAAAAGATGCAGCACTGGGTTCTCTCCTGATAACAGGTGAGTAAATCGGAATTCGTAGTTCGGCTGATTTTAGAGAAATATTTGTATGTTTCAAAAATGGACACTTACAAACGTTTCTGGTGAAAACCACAGAATGGATGCCTATGGAAGGAAATACAAGTTACTGGTAAGTACGCTTAGAATTAATTTTCAGGGTCAATGCTGGCATAAAAGATGCAGCACTGGGTTCTTTAATGATAACAGGTGAGTAAATTGGGATTCGTAGTTTGGCTGATTTTAGAGGAATATTTTTACGTTTCAAAAATGGACACTTAGAAACTTTTCTGCTGAAAACCACACAATGGATTTCTATGGAAGGAAATACAAGTTACTGGTAAGTAGGCTTAGAATTACTTTTCAGGGTCAGTGCTGGGCTAAAAGATGCAGCACTGGGTTCTCTCCTGATAACAGGTGAGTAAATCGGAATTAGTAGTTTGGCTGATTTTAGAGGAATATTTGAACATTTCAAAAATGGACACTTAGAAACGTTTCTGGTGAAAACCATACAATGGATTCCTAAGGAAGGAAATACAAGTTACTGGTAAGTACGCTTAGAATTAGTTTTCAAGGTCAGTGCTGGGCTAAAAGATGCAGCACTGGGTTCTCTCCTTATAATAGGTGAGTAAATCGGAATTCGTAGTTCGGCTGATTTTAGAGGAATATTTGTGTGTTTCAAAAATGGACACTTTGAAACTTTTCTGCTGAAAACCACACAATGGATGCCCATGGAAGGAAATACAATTAACTGGTAAGTACGCTTAGAATTAGTTTTCAAGGTCAGTGCTGGGCTAAAAGATGCAGCACTGGGTTCTCTCCTGATAACAGGTGAGTATATCGGAATTCGTAGTACGGCCGATTTAAGAGGAATATTTTTACGTTTCAAAAATGGACACTTGGAAACTTTTCTGGTGAAAACCACACAATGGATTCTTAAGAAAGGAAAGACAAGTTACTGGTAAGTACGCTTAGAATTACTTTTCAGGGTCAGTGCTGTGCTAAAAGATGCAGCACTGGGTTCTCTCCTGATAACAGGTGAGTAAATCGGAATTCGTAGTTCGGCTGATTTTAGAGGAATATTTGTACGTTTCAAAAATGGACACTTAGAAACGTTTCTGGTGAAAACCATACAATGGATTCCTATGGAAGGAAATACAAGTTACTGGTAAGTACGCTTAGAACTACTTTCCAGGGTCAGTGCTGGGCTAAAAGATGCAGCCCTGGATTCTCTCCTGATAACAGGTGAGTAAATCAGAATTCGTAGTTTGACTGATTTTGGAGGAATATTTGTACGTTTCAAAAATGGACACTTAGAAACTTTTCTGCTGAAAACCACACAATGGATTCCAATGGAAGGAAATACAAGTTGCTGGTAAGTACGCTCAGAATTAGTTTTCGGGGTCAGTGCTGGGCTAAAAGATGCCTCACTGGGTTCTCTCCTGATAACAGGTGAGTATATCGGAATTCGTAGTACGGCCGATTTAAGAGGAATATTTTTACGTTTCAAAGATGGACACTTGGAAACTTTTCTGGTGAAAACCACACAATGGATTCTTAAGAAAGGAAAGACAAGTTACTGGTAAGTACGCTTAGAATTACTTTTCTGGGTCAGTGCTGGGCTAAAAGATGCAGCACTGGGTTCTCTCCTGATAACAGGTGAGTAAATCGGAATTCGTAGTTCGGCTGATTTTAGAGAAATATTTGTATGTTTCAAAAATGGACACTTACAAACGTTTCTGGTGAAAACCACAGAATAAATGCCTATGGAAGGAAATAGAAGTTACTGGTAAGTACGCTTAGAATTACTTTTCAGGGTCAGTGCTGGCATAAAAGATGCAGCACTGGGTTCTTTAATGATAACAGGTGAGTAAATTGGGATTCGTAGTTCGGCTGATTTTAGAGGAATATTTTTACTTTTCAAAAATGGACACTTAGAAACTTTTCTGCTGAAAACCACACAATGGATTCCTATGGAAGGAAATACAAGTTACTGGTAAGTACGCTTAGAATTACTTTTCAGGGTCAGTGCTGGGCTAAAAGATGCAGCTCTGGGTTCTCTCCTGATAACAGGTTAGTAAATCGGAATTAGTAGTTTGGCTGATTTTAGAGGAATATTTGAACATTTCAAAAATGGACACTTAGAAACGTTTCTGGTGAAAACCATACAATGGATTCCTAAGGAAGGAAATAGAAGTTACTGGTAAGTACGCTTAGAATTAGTTTTCAAGGTCAGTGCTGGGCTAAAAGATGCAGCACTGGGTTCTCTCCTGATAACAGGTGAGTATATCGGAATTCGTAGTACGGCCGATTTAAGAGGAATATTTTTACGTTTCAAAAATGGACACTTGGAAACTTTTCTGGTGAAAACCACACAATGGATTCTTAAGAAAGGAAAGACAAGTTACTGGTAAGTACGCTTATAATTACATTTCAGGGTCAATGCTGGGCTAAAAGATGCAGCACTGGGTTCTCTCCTGATAACAGGTGAGTAAATCGGAATTCGTAGTTCGGCTGATTTTAGAGAAATATTTGTACGTTTCAAAAATGGACACTTACAAATGTTTCTGGTGAAAACCACACAATGGATGCCTATGGAAGGAAATACAAGTTACTGGTAAGTACGCTTAGAATTACTTTTCAGGGTCAGTGCTGGCATAAAAGATGCAGCACTGGGTTCTTTAATGATAACAGGTGAGTAAATTGGGATTCGTAGTTCGGCTGATTTTAGAGGAATATTTTTACGTTTCAAAAATGGACACTTAGAAACTTTTCTGCTGAAAACTACACAATGGATTCCTATGGAAGGAAATACAAGTTACTGGTAAGTACGAAGAGAATTACTTTTCAGGGTCAGTGCTGGGCTAAAAGATGCAGCACTGGGTTCTCTCCTGATAACAGGTGAGTAAATCGGAATTAGTAGTTTGGCTGATTTTAGAGGAATATTTGTACGTTTCAAAAATGGACACTTAGAAACGTTTCTGGTGAAAAACATACAATGGATTCCTATGAAAGGAAATACAAGTTACTGGTAAGTACGCTTAGAATTACTTTCCAGGGTCAGTGCTGGGCTAAAAGATGCAGCCCTGGATTCTCTCCTGATAACAGGTGAGTAAATCAGTATTCGTAGTTTGACTGATTTTGGAGGAATACTTGTACGTTTCGAAAATGGACACTTAGAAACTTTTCTGCTGAAAACCACACAATGGATTCCTATGGAAGGAAATACAAGTTACTGGTAAGTACGCTTAGAATTACTTTTCAGGGTCAGTGCTGGGCTAAAAGATGCAGCTCTGGGTTCTCTCCTGATAACAGGTTAGTAAATCGGAATTAGTAGTTTGGCTGATTTTAGAGGAATATTTGAACATTTCAAAAATGGACACTTAGAAACGTTTCTGGTGAAAACCATACAATGGATTCCTAAGGAAGGAAATAGAAGTTACTGGTAAGTACGCTTAGAATTAGTTTTCAAGGTCAGTGCTGGGCTAAAAGATGCAGCACTGGGTTCTCTCCTGATAACAGGTGAGTATATCGGAATTCGTAGTACGGCCGATTTAAGAGGAATATTTTTACGTTTCAAAAATGGACACTTGGAAACTTTTCTGGTGAAAACCACACAATGGATTCTTAAGAAAGGAAAGACAAGTTACTGGTAAGTACGCTTATAATTACATTTCAGGGTCAATGCTGGGCTAAAAGATGCAGCACTGAGTTCTCTCCTGATAACAGGTGAGTAAATCGGAATTCGTAGTTCGGTTGATTTTAGAGAAATATTTGTACGTTTCAAAAATGGACACTTACAAATGTTTCTGGTGAAAACCACACAATGGATGCCTATGGAAGGAAATACAAGTTACTGGTAAGTACGCTTAGAATTACTTTTCAGGGTCAGTGCTGGCATAAAAGATGCAGCACTGGGTTCTTTAATGATAACAGGTGAGTAAATTGGGATTCGTAGTTCGGCTGATTTTAGAGGAATATTTTTACGTTTCAAAAATGGACACTTAGAAACTTTTCTGCTGAAAACTACACAATGGATTCCTATGGAAGGAAATACAAGTTACTGGTAAGTACGAAGAGAATTACTTTTCAGGGTCAGTGCTGGGCTAAAAGATGCAGCACTGGGTTCTCTCCTGATAACAGGTGAGTAAATCGGAATTAGTAGTTTGGCTGATTTTAGAGGAATATTTGTACGTTTCAAAAAAGGACACTTAGAAACGTTTCTGGTGAAAACCATACAATGGATTCCTATGAAAGGAAATACAAGTTACTGGTAAGTACGCTTAGAATTACTTTCCAGGGTCAGTGCTGGGCTAAAAGATGCAGCCCTGGATTCTCTCCTGATAACAGGTGAGTAAATCAGAATTCGTAGTTTGACTGATCTTGGAGGAATATTTGTACGTTTCAAAAATGGACACTTAGAAACTTTTCTGCTGAAAACCACACAATGGATTCCAATGGAAGGAAATACAAGTTACTGGTAAGTACGCTCAGAATTAGTTTTCGGGGTCAGTGCTGGGCTAAAAGATGCCTCACTGGGTTCTCTCCTGATAACAGGTGAGTATATCGGAATTCGTAGTACGGCCGATTTAAGAGGAATATTTTTACGTTTCAAAAATGGACACTTGGAAACTTTTCTGGTGAAAACCACACAATGGATTCTTAAGAAAGGAAAGACAAGTTACTGGTAAGTACGCTTAGAATTACTTTTCAGGGTCAGTGCTGGGCTAAAAGATGCAGCACTGGGTTCTCTCCTGATAACAGGTGAGTAAATCGGAATTCGTAGTTCGGCTGATTTTAGAGAAATATTTGTATGTTTCAAAAATGGACACTTACAAACGTTTCTGGTGAAAACCACAGAATGGATGCCTATGGAAGGAAATACAAGTTACTGGTAAGTACGCTTAGAATTACTTTTCAGGGTCAATGCTGGCATAAAAGATGCAGCACTGGGTTCTTTAATGATAACAGGTGAGTAAATTGGGATTCGTAGTTCGGCTGATTTTAGAGGAATATTTTTACGTTTCAAAAATGGACACTTAGAAACTTTTCTGCTCAAAACCACACCATGGATTCCTATGGAAGGAAATACAAGTTACTGGTAAGTACGCTTAGAATTACTTTTCAGGGTCAGTGCTGGGCTAAAAGATGCAGCACTGGGTTCTCTCCTGATAACAGGTGAGTAAATCGGAATTAGTAGTTTGGCTGATTTTAGAGGAATATTTGAACATTTCAAAAATGGACACTTAGAAACGTTTCTGGTGAAAACTATACAATGGATTCCTAAGGAAGGAAATACAAGTTACTGGTAAGTACGCTTAGAATTAGTTTTCAAGGTCAGTGCTGGGCTAAAAGATGCAGCACTGGGTTCTCTCCTTATAATAGGTGAGTAAATCGGAATTCGAAGTTCGGCTGATTTTAGAGGAATATTTGTGTGTTTCAAAAATGGACACTTTGAAACTTTTCTGCTGAAAACCACACAATGGATGCCCATGGAAGGAAATACAATTAACTGGTAAGTACGCTTAGAATTAGTTTTCAAGGTCAGTGCTGGGCTAAAAGATGCAGCACTGGGTTCTCTCCTGATAACAGGTGAGTATATCGGAATTCGTAGTACGGCCGATTTAAGAGGAATATTTTTACGTTTCAAAAATGGACACTTGGAAATTTTTCTGGTGAAAACCACACAATGGATTCTTAAGAAAGGAAAGACAAGTTACTGGTAAGTACGCTTAGAATTACTTTTCAGGGTCAGTGCTGTGCTAAAAGATGCAGCACTGGGTTCTCTCCTGATAACAGGTGAGTAAATCGGAATTCGTAGTTCGGCTGATTTTAGAGAAATCTTTGTATGTTTCAAAAATGGACACTTACAAACGTTTCTGGTGAAAACCACAGAATAAATGCCTATGGAAGGAAATACAAGTTACTGGTAAGTACGCTTAGAATTACTTTTCAGGGTCAGTGCTGGCATAAAAGATGCAGCACTGGGTTCTTTAATGATAACAGGTGAGTAAATTGGGATTCGTAGTTCGGCTGATTTTAGAGGAATATTTTTACTTTTCAAAAATGGACACTTGTAAACTTTTCTGGTGAAAACCACACAATGGATTCTTAAGAAAGGAAAGACAAGTTACTGGTAAGTACGCTTATAATTACATTTCAGGGTCAATGCTGGGCTAAAAGATGCAGCACTGGGTTCTCTCCTGATAACAGGTGAGTAAATCGGAATTCGTAGTTCGGCTGATTTTAGAGAAATATTTGTACGTTTCAAAAATGGACACTTACAAATGTTTCTGGTGAAAACCACACAATGGATGCCTATGGATGGAAATACAAGTTACTGGTAAGTACGCTTAGAATTACTTTTCAGGGTCAGTGCTGGCATAAAAGATGCAGCACTGGGTTCTTTAATGATAACAGGTGAGTAGATTGGGATTCGTAGTTCGGCTGATTTTAGAGGAATATTTTTACGTTTCAAAAATGGACACTTAGAAACTTTTCTGCTGAAAACCACACAATGGATTCCTATGGAAGGAAATACAAGTTACTGGTAAGTACGAAGAGAATTACTTTTCAGGGTCAGTGCTGAGCTAAAAGATGCAGCACTGGGTTCTCTCCTGATAACAGGTGAGTAAATCGGAATTAGTAGTTTGGCTGATTTTAGAGGAATATTTGAACATTTAAAAAATTCACACTTGGAAACTTTTCTGGTGAAAACGACACAATGGATTCCTAAGGATGGAAATACAAGTTAATGGTAAGTACGCTTAGAATTACTTTTTAGGGTTAGTGCTGGGCTAAAAGATGTAGCACTGGGTTCTATCCTGATAACAGGTGAGTAAATCGGAATTCATAGTTTGGCTGATTTTAGAGGAATATTTGTACGTTTCAAAAATGGACACTTAGAAACGTTTCTGGTGAAAACCATACAATGGATTCCTATGGAAGGAAATACAAGTTACTGGTAAGTACGCTTAGAATTACTTTCCAGGGTCAGTGCTGGGCTAAAAGATGCAGCCCTGGATTCTCTCCTGATAACAGGTGAGTAAGTCAGAATTCGTAGTTTGACTGATTTTGGAGGAATATTTGTACGTTTCAAAAATGGACACTTAGAAACTTTTCTGCTGAAAACCACACAATGGATTCTTAAGAAAGGAAAGACAAGTTACTGGTAAGTACGCTTAGAATTACTTTTCAGGGTCAGTGCTGGGCTAAAAGATGCAGCACTGGGTTCTCTCCTGATAACAGGTGAGTAAATCGGAATTCGTAGTTCGGCTGATTTTAGAGGAATATTTGTACGTTTCAAAAATGGACAATTAGAAACTTTTCAGCTGAAAACCACACAATGGATTAATATGGAAGGAAATACAAGTTACTGGTAAGTATGCTTAGAATAACTTTTCAGGGTCAGTGCTTGGCTAAAAGATGCAGCACTGGGATCTCTCCTGAAAACAGGTGAGTAAATTGGAATTCGTAGTTCGGCTGATTTTAGAGGAATAGTTGTACGTTTCAAAAATGGAAACTTAGAAACTTTTCAGCTGAAATCCACACAATGTATTCCTATGTAATGAAATACAAGTTACTGGTAAGTACGCTTAGAATTACTTTTCAGTGTCAGTGCTGGGCTGCAAGATGCAGCTCTGGGTTCTCTCCTGATAACGGGTGAGTAAATCGGAATTCGTAATTCGGCTGATTTTAGAGGAATATTTGTAAGTTTCAAGAATGGACACTTACAAACGTTTCTGGTGAAAACCACACAATGGATTCCTAAGGATGGAAATACAAGTTTCTGGTAAGTACACTTAGAATTACTTTCCAGGGTCAGTGCTGGGCTAAAAGATGCAGCACTGGGTTCTCTCCTGATAACAGGTGAGTAAATCGGAATTTGTAGTTCGACTAATTTTAGAGGAATATTTGTACATATCAAAAATGGACACTTAGAATCGTTTCTGGTGAAAACCACACAATGGATGCCTATGGAAGGAAATACAAGTTACTGGTACGTATGCTTAGAATTACTTTCCAGGGTCAGTGCTGGGCTGAAAGATGCAGTCCTGGGTTCTCTCCTGAAAACAGGTGAGTAAATCGGAATTCGTAGTTCGGCTGATTTTGGAGGAATATTTGTACGTTTCAAAAATGGACACTTACAAACGTTTCTGGTGAAAACCACACAATGGATTCCTATGGAAGGAAATACAAGTTACTGGTAAGTACGCTAAAAATTTCTTTTCAGGGTCAGTGATGGGCTAAAAGATGTAGTCCTGGGTTCTCTCCTGATAACAGGTGAGTAAATCGGAATTCGTAGTTCGGCTGATTTTGGAGGAATATTTGTACGTTTCAAAAATGGACACTTACAAACGTTTCTGGTGAAAAGCACACAATGGATGCCTATGGAAGGAAATACAAGTTACTGGTAAGTACGCTTAAAATTATTTTTCAGGGTCAGTGCTGGGCTAAAAGATGCAGCACTGGGTTCTCTCCTGATAACAGGTGAGTAAATCGGAATTCGTAGTTCGGCTGTTTTTAGAGGAATATTTGTATGTTTCAAAAATGGACACTTAGAAACTTTTCTGCTGAAAACCACACAATGGATTCCTATGAAAGGAAATACAAGTTTCTGGTACGTACACTTAGAATTATTTTCCAGGGTCAGTGCTGGGCTAAAAGATGCAGCACTGGGTTCTCTCCTGATAACAGGTGAGTAAATCGGAATTCGTAGTTCGGCTGATTTTGGAGGAATATTTGTACATTTCAAAAGTGGACACTTAGAAACTTTTCTGCTGAAAACCACGAAATGGATTCCAAAGGAAGGATATACAAGTTACTGGTAAGTACGCTTAGAATTACATTTCAGGGTCAGTGATGGGCTAAAAGATGCAGCACTGGGTTCTCTCCTGATAACAGGTGAGTATATCGGAATTCATAGTTCGGCTGATTTAAGAGGAATATTTGTACGTTTCAAAAATGGACACTTACAAACTTTTCTGCTGAAAACCACACAATGGATTCCTATGGAATGAAATACAAGTTACTGGTACGTATGCTTAGAATAACTTTTCAGGGTCAGTGCTTGGTTAAAAGATGCAGCACTGGGATCTCTCCTGAAAACAGGTGAGTAAATTGGAATTCGTAGTTCGGCTGATTTTAGAGGAATAGTTGTATGTTTCAAAAATGGAAACTTAGAAACTTTTCAGCTGAAAACCACACAATGTATTCCTATGGAATGAAATACAAGTTACTGGTAAGTACGCTTAGAATTAGTTTTCAAGTTCAGTGCTGGGCTAAAAGATGCAGCACTGGATTCTCTCCTGATAACAGGTGAGTAAATCGGAATTCGTAGTTTGGCTGATTTTAGAGGAATATTTGTACATTTCAAAAATGGACACTTAGAAACGTTTCTGGTGAAAACCATACAATGGATTCCTATGGAAGGAAATACAAGTTACTGGTAAGTACGCTTAGAATTACTTTCCAGGGTCAGTGCTGGGCTAAAAGATGCAGCCCTGGATTCTCTCCTGATAACAGGTGAGTAAATTGGAATTCGTAGTTCGACTGATTTTGGAGGAATATTTGTACGTTTCAAAAATGGACACTTAGAAACTTTTCTGCTGAAAACCACACAATGGATTCCAATGCAAGGAAATACAAGGTACTGGTAAGTACGATTAGAATTACTTTTCTGGGTCAGTGCTGGGCTAAAAGATGCAGCAATGGGCTCTCTCCTGATAACAGGTGAGTATATCGAAATTCGTAGTACGGCCGATTTAAGAGGAATATTTTTACGTTTCAAAAATGGACACTTGGAAACTTTTCAGGTGAAAACCACACAATGGATTCTTAAGAAAGGAAAGACAAGTTACTGGTAATTACGCTTAGAATTACTTTTCAGTGTCAGTGCTGGGCTAAAAGATGCAGCACTGGTTTCTCTCCTGATAACAGGTGAGTAAATCGGAATTCGTAGTTCGGCTGATTTTAGAGGAATATTTGTATGTTTCGAAAATGGACACTTAGAAACTTTTCTGCTGAAAACCACTCAATGGATTCCTATGACAGGAAATACAACTTTCTGGTAAGTACACTTAGAATTACTTTCCAGGGTCAGTGCTGGGGTAAAAGATGCAGCACTCGGTTCTCTCCTGATAACAGGTGAGTAAATCGGAATTTGTAGTTCGACTAATTTTAGAGGAATATTTGTACATATCAAAAATGGACACTTAGAAACGTTTCTGGTGAAAACCCCACAATGGATGCCTATGGAAGGAAATACAAGTTACTGGTACGTACGCTTAGAATTACTTTCCAGGGTCAGTGCTGGGCTAAAAGATGCAGTCCTGGGTTCTCTCCTGATAACAGGTGAGTAAATCGGAATTCATAGTTCGTCTGATTTTGGAGGAATATTTGTACGTTTCAAAAATGGACACTTACAAACGTTTCTGGTGAAAACCACACAATGGATGCCTATGGAAGGAAATACAAGTTACTGGTAAGTACGCTTAAAATTATTTTTCAGGGTCAGTGCTGGGCTAAAAGATGCAGTCCTGGGTTCTCTCCTGATAACAGGTGAGTAAATCGGAATTCGTAGTTCGGCTGATTTTGGAGGAATATTTGTACGTTTCAAAAATGGACACTTAGAAACTTTTCTGCTGAAAACCACACAATGGATTCCTATGAAAGGAAATACAAGTTTCTGGTACGTACACTTAGAATTACTTTCCAGGGTCAGTGCTGGGCTAAAAGATGCAGCACTGGGTTCTCTCCTGATAACAGGTGAGTAAATCGGAATTCGTAGTTCGGCTGATATTTGTACATTTCAAAAGTGGACACTTAGAAACTTTTCTGCTGAAAACCACAAAATGGATTCCAAAGGAAGGATATACAAGTTACTGGTAAGTACGCTTAGAATTACATTTCAGGGTCAGTGATGGGCTAAAAGATGCAGCACTGGGTTCTCTCCTGATAACAGGTGAGTATATCGGAATTCATAGTTCGGCTGATTTAAGAGGAATATTTGTACGTTTCAAAAATGGACACTTACAAACTTTTCTGCTGAAAACCACACAATGGATTCCTATGGAATGAAATACAAGTTACTGGTACGTATGCTTAGAATAACTTTTCAGGGTCAGTGCTTGGTTAAAAGATGCAGCACTGCGATCTCTCCTGAAAACAGGTGAGTAAATTGGAATTCGTAGTTCGGCTGATTTTAGAGGAATAGTTGTACGTTTCAAAAATGGAAACTTAGAAACTTTTCAGCTGAAAACCACACAATGTATTCCTATGGAATGAAATACAAGTTACTGGTAAGTACGCTTAGAATTAGTTTTCAAGTTCAGTGCTGGGCTAAAAGATGCAGCACTGGATTCTCTCCTGATAACAGGTGAGTAAATCGGAATTCGTAGTTTGGCTGATTTTAGAGGAATATTTGTACATTTCAAAAATGGACACTTAGAAACGTTTCTGGTGAAAACCATACAATGGATTCCTATGGAAGGAAATACAAGTTACTGGTAAGTACGCTTAGAATTACTTTCCAGGGTCAGTGCTGGGCTAAAAGATGCAGCCCTGGATTCTCTCCTGATAACAGGTGAGTAAATCGGAATTCGTAGTTCGACTGATTTTGGAGGAATATTTGTACGTTTCAAAAATGGACACTTAGAAACTTTTCTGCTGAAAACCACACAATGGATTCCAATGCAAGGAAATACAAGGTACTGGTAAGTACGATTAGAATTACTTTTCTGGGTCAGTGCTGGGCTAAAAGATGCAGCACTGGGTTCTCTCCTGATAACAGGTGAGTATATCGAAATTCGTAGTACGGCCGATTTAAGAGGAATATTTTTACGTTTCAAAAATTGACACTTGGAAACTTTTCAGGTGAAAACCACACAATGGATTCTTAAGAAAGGAAAGACAAGTTACTGGTAATTACGCTTAGAATTACTTTTCAGTGTCAGTGCTGGGCTAAAAGATGCAGCACTGGGTTCTCTCCTGATAACAGGTGAGTAAATCGGAATTTCTAGTTCGGCTGATTTTAGAGGAATATTTGTACATATCAAAAATGGACACTTAGAAACGTTTCTGGTGAAAACCACACAATGGATTCCTATGAAAGGAAATACAAGTTTCTGGTACGTGCACTCAGAATTACTTTCCAGGGTCAGTGCTGGGCTAAAAGATGCAGCACTGGGTTCTCTCCTGATAACAGGTGAGTAAAGCGGAATTCGTAGTTCGGCTGATTTTGGAGGAATATTTGTACGTTTCAAAAATGGACACTTACAAACGTTTCTGGTGAAAACCACACAATGGATTCCTATGGAAGGAAATATAAGTTACTGGTAAGTACGCTAACAATTTATTTTCAGGGTCAGTGCTGGGCTAAAAGATGTAGTCCTGGGTTCTCTCCTGATAACAGGTGAGTAAATCGGAATTCGTAGTTCGGCTGATTTTGGAGGAATATTTGTACGTTTCAAAAATGGACACTTACAAACGTTTCTGGTGAAAAGCACACAATGGATTCCTATGAAAGGAAATACAAGTTTCTGGTACGTACACTTAGAATTACTTTCCAGGGTCAGTGCTGGGCTAAAAGATGCAGCACTGGGTTCTCTCCTGATAACAGGTGAGTAAAGCGGAATTCGTAGTTCGGCTGATTTTGGAGGAATATTTGTACGTTTCAAAAATGGTCACTTACAAACGTTTCTGGTGAAAACCACACAATGGATTCCTATGGAAGGAAATACAAGTTACTGGTAAGTACGCTTAAAATTATTTTTCAGGGTCAGTGCTGGGCTAAAAGATGCAGCACTGGGTTCTCTCCTGATAAAAGGTGAGTAAATCGGAATTCGTAGTTCGGCTGTTTTTAGAGGAATATTTGTATGTTTCAAAAATGGACACTTAGAAACTTTTCTGCTGAAAACCACACAATGGATTCCTATGAAAGGAAATACAAGTTTCTGGTACGTACACTTAGAATTACTTTCCAGGGTCAGTGCTGGGCTAAAAGATGCAGCCCTGGGTTCTCTCATGATAACAGGTGAGTAAATCGGAATTCGTAGTTCGGCTGATTTTAGAGGAATATTTGTACGTTTCAAAAATGGACACTTAGAAAATTGTCTGGTTAAAACCACACAATCGATTCCTATGGAAGGAAATACAAGTTACTGGTAAGTACGCTTAGAATTACTTTCCAGGGTCAGTGCTGGGCTAAAAGATGCAGCACTGGGTTCTCTCCTGATAACAGGTGAGTAAATCGGAATTCGTAGTTCGGCTGATTTTGGAGGAATATTTGTACATTTCAAAAATGGACACTTAGAAACTTTTCTGCTGAAAACCACAAAATGGATTCCAAAGGAAGGATATACAAGTTACTGGTAAGTACGCTTAGAATTACATTTCAGGGTCAGTGATGGGCTAAAAGATGCAGCACTGGGTTCTCTCCTGATAACAGGTGAGTATATCGGAATTCATAGTTCGGCTGATTTAAGAGGAATATTTGTACGTTTCAAACATGGACACTTAGAAACTTTTCTGCTGAAAACCACACAATGGATTCCTATGGAAGGAAATACAAGTTACTGGTAAGTACGCTTAGAATTAGTTTTCGGGGTCAGTGCTGGGCTAAAAGATGCAGCACTGGGTTCTCTCCTGATAACAGGTGAGTATATCGAAATTCGTAGTACGGCCGATTTAAGAGGAATATTTTTACGTTTCAAAAATTGACACTTAGAAACTTTTTTGTAGAAAACCACTCAATGGATTCCTATGGAAGGAATTATAAGTTACTGGTAAGTATGCTTAGAATACCTTTTCAGGGTCAGTGCTTGGTTAAAAGATGCAGCACTGGGATCTCTCCTGAAAACAGGTGAGTAAATTGGAATTCGTAGTTCGGCTGATTTTAGAGAAATAGTTGTACGTTTCAAAAATGGAAACTTAGAAACTTTTCAGCTGAAAACCACACAATGTATTCCTATGGAATGAAATACAAGTTACTGGTAAGTACGCTTAGAATTACTTTTCAGGGTCAGTGCTGGGCTAAAAGATGCAGCTCTGGGTTCTCTCCTGATAACAGGTGAGTAAATCGGAATTCGTAATTCGGCTGATTTTAGAGGAATATTTGTAAGTTTCAAGAATGGACACTTACAAACGTTTCTGGAGAAAACCACACAATGGATTCCTAAGGATGGAAATGCAAGTTAATGGTAAGTACGCTTAGAAATACTTTCCAGGGTCAGTGCTAGGTTAAAAGATGCAGCCCTGGGTTCTCTCTTGTTAACAGATGAGTAAATCGGAATTCGAAGTTCGGCTGATTTTAGAGGAATATTTGTACGTTTTAAAAATGGTCAATTAGAAACTTTTCAGCTGAAAACCACACAATGGATTAATATGGAAGGAAATACAAGTTACTGGTAAGTATGCTTAGAATAACTATTCAGGGTCAGTGCTTGGCTATAAGTTGCAGCACTGGGAACTCTCCTGATAACAGGTGAGTAAATCGGAATTCGTAGTTCGGCTGATTTTAGAGGAATATTTGTACGTTTCAAAAATGGACACTTAGAAACATTTCAGCTGAAAACCACACAATGGATTCCTATGGAATGAAATACAAGTTACAGGTAAGTACGCTTAGAATGACATTTTAGGGTCAGTGCTGGGCTAAAAGATGGAGCTCTGGGTTCTCTCCTGATAGCAGGTGAGTAAATCGGAATTCGTAGTTCGGCTGATTTTAGAGGAATATTTGTACGTTTCAAAAATGGACACTTGGAAACTTTTCTGGTGAAAACCACACAATGGATGCCTATGGAAGGAAAAACAAGTTACTGGTAAGTACGCTTAGAATTAGTTTTCAAGTTCAGTGCTGGGCTAAAAGATGTAGCACTGGATTCTCTCCTGATAACAGGTGAGTAAATCGGAATTCGTAATTTGGCTGATTTTAGAGGAATATTTGTACGTTTCAAAAATGGACACTTAGAAACGTTTCTGGTGAAAACCATACAATGGATTCCTATGGAAGGAAATACAAGTTACTGGTAAGTACGCTTAGAATTACTTTCCAGGGTCAGTGCTGGGCTAAAAGATGCAGCCCTGGATTCTCTCCTGATAACAGGTGAGTAAATCGGAATTCGTAGTTCGACTGATTTTGGAGGAATATTTGTACGTTTCAAAAATGGACACTTAGAAACTTTTCTGCTGAAAACCACACAATGGATTCCAATGCAAGGAAATACAAGGTACTGGTAAGTACAATTAGAATTACTTTTCTGGGTCAGTGCTGGGCTAAAAGATGCAGCACTGGGTTCTCTCCTGATAACAGGTGAGTATATCGAAATTCGTAGTACGGCCGATTTAAGAGGAATATTTTTACGTTTCAAAAATGGACACTTGGAAACTTTTCAGGTGAAAACCACACAATGGATTCTTAAGAAAGGAAAGACAAGTTACTGGTAATTACGCTTAGAATTACTTTTCAGTGTCAGTGCTGGGCTAAAAGATGCAGCACTGGGTTCTCTCTTGATAACAGGTGAGTAAATCGGAATTCGTAGTTCGGCTGATTTTAGAGGAATATTTGTATGTTTCGAAAATGGACACTTAGAAACTTTTCTGCTGAAAACCACACAATGGATTCCTATGACAGGAAATACAACTTTCTGGTAAGTACACTTAGAATTACTTTCCAGGGTCAGTGCTGGGCTAAAAGATGCAGCACTGGGTTCTCTCCTGATAACAGGTGAGTAAATCGGAATTTGTAGTTCGACTAATTTTAGAGGAATATTTGTACATATCAAAAATGGACACTTAGAAACGTTTCTGGTGAAAACCACACAATGGATTCCTATGGAAGGAAATACAAGTTACTGGTAAGTACGCTAACAATTTCTTTTCAGGGTCAGTGCTGGGCTAAAAGATGTAGTCCTGGGTTCTCTCCTGATAACAGGTGAGTAAATCGGAATTCGTAGTTCGGCTGATTTTGGAGGAATATTTGTACGTTTCAAAAATGGACACTTACAAACGTTTCTGGTGAAAAGCACACAATGGATGCCTATGGAAAGAAATACAAGTTACTGGTAAGTACACTTAGAATTACTTTCCAGGGTCAGTGCTGGGCTAAAAGATGCAGCACTGGGTTCTCTCCTGATAACAGGTGAGTAAATCGGAATTCGTAGTTCGGCTGATTTTGGAGGAATATTTGTACATTTCAAAAATGGCCACTTAGAAACTTTTCTGCTGAAAACCACAAAATGGATTCCAAAGGAAGGATATACAAGTTACTGGTAAGTACGCTTAGAATTACATTTCAGGGTCAGTGATGGGCTAAAAGATGCAGCACTGGGTTCTCTCCTGATAACAGGTGAGTATATCGGAATTCATAGTTCGGCTGATTTAAGAGGAATATTTGTACGTTTCAAAAATGGACACTTAGAAACTTTTCTGCTGAAAACCACACAATGGATTCCTATGGAAGGAAATACAAGTTACTGGTAAGTACGCTTAGAATTAGTTTTCGGGGTCAGTGCTGGGCTAAAAGATGCAGCACTGGGTTCTCTCCTGATAACAGGTGAGTATATCGAAATTCGTAGTACGGCCGATTTAAGAGGAATATTTTTACGTTTCAAAAATTGACACTTAGAAACTTTTTTGTAGAAAACCACACAATGGATTCCTATGGAAGGAATTATAAGTTACTGGTAAGTATGCTTAGAATACCTTTTCAGGGTCAGTGCTTGGTTAAAAGATGCAGCACTGGGATCTCTCCTGAAAACAGGTGAGTAAATTGGAATTCGTAGTTCGGCTGATTTTAGAGGAATAGATGTACGTTTCAAAAATGGAAACTTAGAAACTTTTCAGCTGAAAACCACACAATGTATTCCTATGGAATGAAATACAAGTTACTGGTAAGTACGCTTAGAATTACTTTTCAGGGACAGTGCTGGGCTAAAAGATGCAGCTCTGGGTTCTCTCCTGATAACAGGTGAGTAAATCGGAATTCGTAATTCGGCTGATTTTAGAAGAATATTTGTAAGTTTCAAGAATGGACACTTACAAACGTTTCTGGTGAAAACCACACAATGGATTCCTAAGGATGGAAATGCAAGTTAATGGTAAGTACGCTTAGAATTACTTTCCAGGGTCAGTGCTAGGTTAAAAGATGCATCCCTGGGTTCTCTCTTGTTAACAGATGAGTAAATCGGAATTCGAAGTTCGGCTGATTTTAGAGGAATATTTGTACGTTTCAAAAATGGACAATTAGAAACTTTTCAGCTGAAAACCACACAATGGATTAATATGGAAGGAAATACAAGTTACTGGTAAGTATGCTTAGAATAACTATTCAGGGTCAGTGCTTGGCTATAAGTTGCAGCACTGGGAACTCTCCTGATAACAGGTGAGTAAATCGGAATTCGTAGTTCGGCTGATTTTAGAGGAATATTTGTACGTTTCAAAAATGGACACTTAGAAACATTTCAGCTGAAAACCACACAATGGATTCCTATGGAATGAAATACAAGTTACTGGTAAGTACGCTTAGAATGACATTTTAGGGTCAGTGCTGGGCTAAAAGATGGAGCTCTGGGTTCTCTCCTGATAGCAGGTGAGTAAATCGGAATTCGTAGTTCGGCTGATTTTAGAGGAATATTTGTACGTTTCAAAAATGGACACTTGGAAACTTTTCTGGTGAAAACCACACAATGGATGCCTATGGAAGGAAATACAAGTTACTGGTAAGTACGCTTAGAATTAGTTTTCAAGTTCAGTGCTGGGCTAAAAGATGCAGCACTGGATTCTCTCCTGATAACAGGTGAGTAAATCGGAATTCGTAGTTTGGCTGATTCTAGAGGAATATTTCTATGTTTCAAAAATGGACACTTAGAAACGTTTCTGGTAAAAACCATACAATGGATGCCTATGGAAGGAAATACAAGTTACTGGTAAGTACGCTTAGAATTAGTTTTCAAGTTCAGTGCTGGGCTAAAAGATGCAGCACTGGATTCTCTCCTGATAACAGGCGAGTAAATCGGAATTCGTAGTTTGGCTGATTCTAGAGGAATATTTGTACGTTTCAAAAATGGACACTTAGAAACGTTTCTGGTGAAAACCATACAATGGATTCCTATGGAAGGAAATACAAGTTACTGGTAAGTATGCTTAGAATTACTTTCCAGGGTCAGTGCTGGGCTAAAAGATGCAGCCCTGGATTCTCTCCTGATAACAGGTGAGTAAATCGGAATTCGTAGTTCGACTGATTTTGGAGGAATATTTGTACGTTTCAAAAATGGACACTTAGAAACTTTTCTGCTGAAAACCACACAATGGATTCCAATGCAAGGAAATACAAGGTACTGGTAAGTACGATTAGAATTACTTTTCTGGGTCAGTGCTGGGCTAAAAGATGCAGCACTGGGTTCTCTCCTGATAACAGGTGAGTATATAGAAATTCGTAGTACGGCCGATTTAAGAGGAATATTTTTACGTTTCAAAAATGGACACTTAGAAACATTTCAGCTGAAAACCACACAATGGATTCCTATGGAATGAAATACAAGTTACTGGTAAGTACGCTTAGAATGACATTTTAGGGTCAGTGCTGGGCTAAAAGATGGAGCTCTGGGTTCTCTCCTGATAGCAGGTGAGTAAATCGGAATTCGTAGTTCGGCTGATTTTAGAGGAATATTTGTACGTTTCAAAAATGGACACTTGGAAACTTTTCTGGTGAAAACCACACAATGGATGCCTATGGAAGGAAATACAAGTTACTGGTAAGTACGCTTAGAATTAGTTTTCAAGTTCAGTGCTGGGCTAAAAGATGCAGCACTGGATTCTCTCCTGATAACAGGTGAGTAAATCGGAATTCGTAGTTTGGCTGATTCTAGAGGAATATTTGTACGTTTCAAAAATGGACACTTAGAAACGTTTCTGGTGAAAACCACACAATGGATGCCTATGGAAGGAAATACAAGTTACTGGTACGTACGCTTAGAATTACTTTCCAGGGTCAGTGCTGGGCTAAAAGATGCAGTCCTGGGTTCTCTCCTGATAACAGGTGAGTAAATCAGAATTCATAGTTCGGCTGATTTTGGAGGAATATTTCTACGTTTCAAAAATGGACACTTACAAACGTTTCTGGTGAAAACCACACAATGGATGCCTATGGAAGGAAATACAAGTTACTGGTAAGTACGCTAAAAATTTCTTTTCAGGGTCAGTGCTGGGTTAAAAGATGCAGTCCTGGGTTCTCTCCTGATAACAGTTGAGTAAATCGGAATTCGTAGTTCGGCTGATTTTGGAGGAATATTTGTACGTTTCAAAAATGGACACTTAGAAACTTTTCTGCTGAAAACCACACAATGGATTCCTATGAAAGGAAATACAAGTTTCTGGTACGTACACTTAGAATTACTTTCCTGGGTCAGTGCCTGGCTAAAAGATGCAGCACTGGGTTCTCTCCTGATAACAGGTGAGTAAATCGGAATTCGTAGTTTGGCTGATTTTGGAGGAATATTTGTACGTTTCAAAAATGGACACTTACAAACTTTTCTGGTGAAAACCACACAATGGATGCCTATGGAAGGAAATACAAGTTACTGGTAAGTACGCTTAAAATTACTTTTAAGGGTCAGTGCTGGGCTAAAAGATGCAGCACTGGGTTCTCTCCTGATAACAGGTGAGTATATCGGAATTCATGGTAGGGCCGATTTAAGAGGAATATTTTTACGTTTCAAAAATGGACACTTGGAAACTTTTCTGGTGAAAACTAGGGGTGGGCGGAATTTGCGAAATTAACTGTCACAAACTATCGCGAAAATGCTAAAAATCACCGCAAACACGCCAAAAATATCGTGAAGATGCGGAAGTTTTTTTCCCGCTTGTTCGCGGTTATTTTTGCGTGATCGCGAGTCGCCAACTTACCCATGCGGTTGCTCACGGGCGCGGCCATCTTGTTTTCACTTGTCCCGCCCTCTCACGATGCTTACTTCCTGTTCCGGGTCGCGCAATGCATGTTCGTGCCCGTTCGATATTTCCTGTTCGCGACCGCTTTAACTTGATCGCGATGCTTTTTGCTTGCTCGGGAGTAAATATCGCGCGAACTTGCGCACATGGTCGCAATGTGCGCGGCCATCTTGTTTTTCACTCTATTGCATGGTTCTGGGGCCTGATTTTGAATCCTCCCAAAATCTTTTCAATCCTTTGTTTATAGCCACTTTTTTGGATCTTTATTACTTATTATTTCTCTAACTATTTTCCTGCCTCTATATTTTTTGTTTTTGTCTACTTTTTTTTTGTTTTTTAGCTTCTTTTTCTCTTTCTATTGCCTGCTATTTATTTCCTTTACTCCTTTATTTATTTTACCTTTTCTTTCCCGCCCCGTCCCCAGAACCATGTCCAAGGGTAGGGCTGTTCGCTGGCGCAGCCAGAGCCGCGACCGCCTTCCTTGCGGAAGGCGGAGCCCACAAGGGGTGCAGGCACGGGCCTTATTTGGGGAGGCGGAGTTGGCTGCACTAATTTTCTTTGTGCAGCGCCACCTCCCCTCAACCCTGGCAGCAGGTGGCAGGCCTGGGTCCGGGTACGGCCTCCGGGAGCGGCGGCAGCAGTGGGGGAAGGTACGCCGGGCAGTGTAACACTTCTCTGGTTTTCGGCGCACCCAGGCGCAGCTGACGCACCGGTGGTCCGACATCTTGGACCGTGAGCAGGACCTGCTGACCTGCTGGGATTGGAGGTCCCGGGGCTTGGTGAGTACCTATTTAATTATTACTACTTTGTGTCTGTTCTTCTGCTCTGTGTTATATATTGCGAATATCTTTTTTTTCTTCCAACCAGCTAGAATATTGCTGCTTACATTCCAGGTGAATTACGTTTAAAATTCTGTGATTTTTTTGACACAGGTGCTCTTCTGCGCTAATCTTACTTGTTTGCAGCTTTGCGTTTGCGCTTGCTTAGCGTGATTCTTTACGAGTTTATTTTAGAGAAATTAAGTTACGTAATGCTACAGTGACTCTAGTCCACTCCTTACTTTGTCCTGTCACTAATAGATAGGGGCGGATTGATACTTCGGTTTAGGTACTTTGTATGGGCTTCTAATTGGTTAGTGGTATGCGTGATGCCCCCTCACTCAGTTACGTGACGTGCTGGTAGTACGGCTGTCTTTATTAGAACCTTTTCTAGTTTGTTCAATGAGTGGTGGTAGGCTTAGCAGTTACTTAGCACTAGCAGATCAGCATCAACCAATCAAACCCAAATTTGGTGTATACAAAACATGTAGTCATGTTCATGTGTCCTCCATGATTTGACCATATGCATTGTTGAGGAATACAGTGGAAATTAATACTTAACCCCTTCCATGCTCATGACGGAACGGTTCCGTCATGAGCATCGGTTGAGCTGTGCTCATGACGGAACCGTTCCGTCATGGCCCCGCCCGCGCTCGAACCCTTCAGCACCGCGGGGGAATCCGCGCAGCGCTGAAGGGGTTAATGTACAATTGGCATGCCTGGAATAGGTGGGCTAGGTTGGGTGGTACGTTGTACTTAGGCTTAGTTGTAACTTGGTATTCTGGAATCAGAATGGAAGACTGGATTACTGTTGATAAATACTACCTTTAGTAGTCGAACTGCGAATCCCCCGATATTACTTGTTGATCAGATGAGATCGGTCAATTTAGTTATTGCAATTGTGGTTTATATAAGTGTTTTTTGAGCGTTGTTGAAAAATATTGTATTTGTTTGACACCATCCATCAATGTTTGTCTCTTTCTTATATCTTTCCTGTTCATCAGCACCCAGGGGCAGACCGACAGGGACTGGGCAGTGGGCGGGACACACAGAAGAACACCACCAGGAGGACACCGCTGAGGGCTCCTCTGCTGGCCCCAATAAGTCTTCTTGTTTTTAATAATATTTCTTATTCCATAACTTGTACTGCCCCATATTTTTCCCGAACTATTGTTTGTTTCCAAATGCTATTTTTTACCACCAATTATCCTTCGATCTGTACGGTTTCAAAAATCTTATCCCTGCCTCCGCTATGATTACTCTGAGTACTACTACATACTATCAGTCTGTCTGTACTGTAGTAGCTAGTCTTGCACAGTTGGCCAGTGCCACTCTTTGTTAAAGGTTGTAATATAAAACTCATATTCACCAGTAGCTCGAACCATTGAGTCCAATCCGTTGGGTCGTTGTCTTGTACTACTTTTACTCTTATAGATCTTGAGGCTTTGAAAATTCACAGCAACAGCCCTACCAGATTTATTCCTATTTTGATATGATACCCTATAGGACATACTACTGTTGTAGGGATCTTGCACATACACAGACATTTGCACCAGAAAATAGGATGTTGGTGATGGTAGGTTGGACCTTCCTTGCACACCTCAATCAGAAATTTCGCACCCACCACAATTCCAATGCTTGACTATAGTACTGTCTTGTCATAACTATTAGGTCTCGGAACCCTCCCCCCAAGATACCCAACAAGTAGACAACCCAGAACATAACACACCCTACCTCTCAGTCGTGGAAGCAATTCACATGCACACCCTTACTTTAATTTGCTCACTCGTGTAAGTTAGTCCACACCAAATACCACCAAGTCTATGTAAGTTCAAAATGTTTATTTCAATTTGAGAAGGTCTGTACACTGTTTTCTTATAAATGCAGCACCAACCGGAAAATCAATAACATTAAAACAATATACATTGTTACACTTATACAGTTGGGAATTAAGTCATGATAACTGAACAGTGGTGGAAGGCAGCACCACCATCCCATAGCAATTTAGTTTATATAAATTCATAAATGAAGATGTGAGTGAAGGGACCCCTCACCTTAGAAGAACCTAGTACTGGTAGTTGTTGCATCATTCAGAAGCTCTGGTTCGTAGAAGGGAATCTCACGTCTGTAATGCGAAAAATGAAATGGTGTGCGTTAGTATATTGCAACCTGCAAGCATTTCTCAGTCGTGCCAAAAAGTGTAGCATTTATGGATAAGCAATATGGACTAACAGTAACAGTAGTACACCAGTACTTCCTAAAAAAGTGGCTTGTTAATGTTTGTTGACCGCTTGTACGCAGCGCGTAGACTAGACAGTAGCAGTGTGAGGCAGGTCATGTGGGCTCAAAGGTGTCTTATACAAGAAGCTGCAAGGTAACGTCACATGTGCAAAAATAAAAGACACAAAGGTAAAATGGTAGCATGGCTAGGGCTAATTAAGCAAAGGCTACAATGATCATATATAACTATTAGTGTCTACTCTACTACTACCTGATTTGTACTAGTGATGTATGTTAGTATTAACTCATTTTTCAACCTTGCTACTGATCAATAGGGGGGAGGTGTATATAACGCCTAATAAATGTGTAATGGTTTCTAGGCGCACTACTGACCACCATTGCCGGGGCCAGCGAAGGCGACGTGGAGGGCGAGGATGCGGCAGTTGCTGCAGATAGCAACGGAGAGGTAGGGGGAGTGGCAGCACCAGTGGCAGGCGGTGGTAAGTTAGATTCATAATCCTTAACTATTGTTGAACTTGACAGTACGCTCACTGCAAGAGTATACTGTATGTATATGTATACTGTACAGTTGTGACTTAGGGCCCCATTAGGATGGTGGGCGTATTGCCCCTGCCTGGCCGGCTGGAATTCACGGCCGACACCGCAGGGGCAAACCTCCCGCCATCCCTGTAGAAAATATTCAGACCCCCCACATGTCGACCAGGCGGAAAAGGGTTCAATATGGCGGTGGTGTCTCTCTGAACACACCGCCAGCCATATAATCGTCATTTTGGAATGCCTTTGCGTGGCGGCATTGCCGTCTGCCACGGAAAGGCATGCAGACATTGCAGAGTATGCTTGGGGGCCCCCATGGAGGATACCTACCTATGCTATGGTACCCCCCGCCTTTCAAAGCAAAACGTGACAGGCTCCGTGCGGGGCCCGTCATGTTGTGCTTGGAAAAGCAGCACAACATTTTAGCATTGCTTTCAGCAAAGCCAACCAGAATGTAAAAAAAAAAAACAGGATGCGCCCGCCACCGTGCCGGGCGCATCATCCTAATTAATTGTCCCCACGGGACCCCCACCCTTTTTAGCATGAGGATGGCGGGCGTACAAAGTCCCCCCGCTATCCGATGTCGTAAGTAAGTATGAGTTGTTGGGGACGTTTGAAGAGTGAACTAGAAGACTAGAATTCCCTTTAATTGGCATAGGACTAGGAGCCAGAGTATTGAGTAACCAATGGCCTCATCTATCTGATTTCAACTCCGCTTTGAAAGTTTTATGGAGAAGAGCACCTGGTGCACTGTTCAACTAAAAAGTGAAAGACGGGTGGAAGGAAGAAGGACGGGCGACATTTAAAATGTTATGTACTACTGTGCTTTATTTTATAGTGCTACTCTACCATGCCACTATGTGTATAAATAATTACCTTGTCCTACTGTTTTTCTAAGCGTACATTTTACAATTGTCTTTTTTTTTTCTTTTTGATACACCAAGGCACGGCACAGGAAGCTGGAGGCAATCCAGCAGGAATACCGGCGGCTGGTGGTCCTAGCCGAGGAGGAGGAGGAGACTGCGGCAGCAATTGTTCAAGCCTCCTCCAGTGCCCCGGGCACCAGCCACCGCCCTCCAGCGGTACGGCGCCACCATCTGGCGGCTGCCCGCCACCACCGTGCCATCTCCGGTGCCCCCCGCCACTGTGGCTGCAACTGCAACGGCCTTAGATGCCGCGTCGCCCGTTTAGAGGACGAGATGCGCCAGATGCGTGTCCTCCTTCAGTCCCGCCCCACCACTTAGTCCCTGTCATCCTGTTCTGCCCCTTTTTTAATTCTTGTTTGGGTGGGTGGGTGGGAACTTGTTAGGGTGTTACGGACTTCTATGGACATTGGTTGGGGTTAGGGAGGGGGGTGGGTCAGCTTTTGTGGGTTTAGTTTATTTTTGTTAGGGTAAATTAAATATATTTTTCTATGTTACATGCAATGTTGTTAATGTTTTGTAGGTGGGGTAACTGTTTTACATCACACTGTTTCCTTGCTGGTGCATGGCCGCCCATAGCCTGTGTTTGATTTCAATAATTGGCTGACTGTATAAGACACAAACAGATAGATGCAACACACCTCACTCATTGACTGGTCCTTCTAGTACTTTCAGTCTGTCCTGTAGTCTATGCATTCCTTGGAGTGGTGTGTGAAAATGAAATCATTGACAACATGTGCATTATTAATTCTGCCTCCCCCAAACTTCTCTCTTACCGGTGCTTGATGTTTATGTCCAACTGTGGCACAGCACTGGCTGCATGGTGAAGATGGTTTCCTTTTTCATACATGCCATGATTGGGGTGGTGGTGGTGGTGGTAGCAGCATAGTAGTAGTAGTAGACACTGGCAGGGCGGCAGCATTTGCAAAAAAAGAGAAGGAGACAGTCAATCGCCTTTGAGAGACTGTTAGGAGTAGTTGAATGAAGTACAGTACAGAACTTACCGAGCAACAATAATATGCTCAAATATTTGACAAAAAGACAGAATGGTGGTTAGGAGGATAGCCTACTAGACAGAGTTACAAACTATAGTTGTGTCGAGTCACTTGACTAGGCCTACAGCCTAACAGTTAGTGCTGTATATGAGGAATGACAAGAAACAAATCCAATCAATGGCGGCAATTCATGCTGAGGTATATGTTCCTTTGTTAAAAAAAATAACCTCTGAAATATCCTACTCATGGGTGGCCAAGCAGAAGAAGATCATCGCTCTGCCATGAAATTGAAGATTTGTTGCTTTCACCACATCCGCCCCAGCAAGTGTGTGATTAAGTATTGGTGTACATTTAATTTAGTTACACCTCGACAAAAAGTCACACAGCCCGGGGGAAGAGGGTTAGGGTTTGTTGAATGGATGGGAAGGGGTTTTTGGGAAAGGTTTGACATAGAAAAACAGTATGCATACATAGACAAACAAACGACAATCATTGAAGACTACCATATCCATATGTTAAGGGAGAAAAAGGCAATGCATGCATGATGATGAGAGACCCGTATTACATACACTTCTAGTTCTTGTTCTGTTGTGCCAGCCTTAATACTTTAACAGATAGCAAATAGAAATTTTAAATATTGGTAGGGAAGAATCCTAATTACACAGAGCAAACCTAATGATGATTGATAATAACAACTCCAAGAACACACTGTTGTAAAGATTGTATACAAGATATTAATCAAATTATTTAAAAGAAGATAAAAGTGGATACTGTTACTGTCTTATCCTGGTCAAAAATGTGGACTGGATTTTTGCATCTCGGCATTCCTCTTGCTACTCTCGTCCATCAATCTTGGGTGTGTCGCCTCACCACTCGCCACTGCCCGGCTGGAAAAAAATAGGTGATTGATTGGTAAGTTAATTAATATGCATTGTAATGTTTTACAAAGTTTGGGCAAGGCCTGGCCTGTAATTGTAGATTGAAAACCAAAGGGGATATTGAGAAAGAAAGTTAAAACAAATGCACAAGTGATGGTGTAGTGCAACAAGAACACTTTCCGAGGTGGCATCTATGCATCATCTCTACTCTAGTCTGTTTCCAGCATTGACCTTCAACAGTAACAGGAGAGAGCAGGCCCACAGTGCTTAGCATTTAGCACATCCTACGTTAACACTTAAAATTCTTTTTTTTTCTCTCAAAGAGTTGGACAAACGCAAAGCACATTATCCATTCCAAACATAGCATTTTACAGTTTAAGTTAGTAAAATCAATGCACTGCAGTCATCCCACCACTACACTCTATTCAACTTCTACACAAACATTTGGGTCTGCTGTGGTTGTTGTTGTTGACGTGTTTACCTTTTGGCTTTTCCGTTTATGCCACTCATGAAACTTCCTCCTGAGTCCTGACTTAATCATCATCATCTCTGATACTTTTACTGACTGACTGTGAAGATCGGCCTGCAGTATAAGTAAAAATTTTATGACACAACAAGAGTAGAAATATAAATATTACTGACTTGAGTCATTCTTTATTGTGTACAGAAAGATAGATTACTAGTACACTTTGACATCACTTTGTGCACAACAAACAAACAACGCAAACACAGACCAATAGCTTAGAGTCAGGTGTCCAATGCATGCCATTAATTACCTGTTCCTTCTCATCTTAAGTTAACGGGACGTCTATTTCGCCATCATCATGATGGACGGTGCTGTTGTGTCACTCATACTCATTGCGCAGATTGAGTGTGTCCCCTTCCTGTATTGAATTAAAAGCAATGGGTCACCAAGCTGCAGGAGAAGTACCAATTTCTTATTTGCAAGAAGGGGGAAATTAGTGTGTTCTGTAGAAAGTTGATTAGTGGCAGTGCACAATTACATAAATTCATGCACAACAAACACAACAAAATCTAAATCATTCAGTCTGCGACTCTGCGTCCAATGCATGGCATCAATCATTACCTGTTCCATCTTATTTTCAGTTAATGGCCAGTCTCTCTCGGCTCTGAAAGGAGGATAGCTATAGTAGTCATCTGATTCATGGTCCACTTCTTTTGGAAGGACTAGGAAAGTTTGAATTTGTTGTTACCATCATCCAATCATCATTCATGAGGGAAATAGATTTGCGCAGGAGATTCAGTATGATGGAGCGGAGGAGATGGATTCGGAAGACTGTACTGTCAAATAGCAGACACCTGAAACTTGTATATTAAATTAGAAGAGAAGAAGACGGTGGTAATGGATTGGTTGTGATTCACAAGTTTATAACCGGAACAACAGACACAAACAAAGGGGGAAAAAAGGGAGGAAGACAGTAAGTGCGAGCCTAATTGTCAGGGAAGTATAGCTCGTCCTCAAACTCTGGGGGTTCAGCCAGTAGTAGGTAATCATCTGACAAAATACTTCCATCACCTGAGCCGCTGTCCTCATCTTCCTCCGTTGATTCATGTATTGTGTAATTCGGTGGTATGAAGTGCTGATTCATTTCGATCATTGTTAACCTCTCCACGTTTTTTGGAGATAGACTGGTCCTTCTCAATGTTACAATGGAACCAGCAACACTGAAAACACGTTCGGAAGAGACCCTTGCGACAGGGCAAGCCAGATAGCTTATCGCCAGCCTGCTGAGCTGTGGCCATTCAGACCTTTTCCTATACCAATACTGCAATGGGTTTTGATCAACGTACACCTCTGTTGGGTCGTCCAGATAGGCCTGGACCATCCGCTCAATGTTCAGGGTTGCTGCTGGTAAGCTTTTGTGCTGTTTTTTCTGTGCATCAGCACTGTGCTTACAATAGCCCATCTTTACATACCAATCCTTTAATGATAATGATTGTACTCGGCCTAATGATCCAGTTATTGTTTCTGTTGTCGATAGTGATGGTGAGTGTTGTGATTGTGAGCCAACCGCACTGCCCTCAGCCGAAGAAGTTGCACTTGATTCTGCATGGCCTGCTTCAGTATCAGTACTTCTTGTGGGTTGATCTTGCGGGCTTTTAATTAGCAGCCATTCGTTTTCCAACTTACTGGCTGCTTCAGCTACACAACTTTTGTAGCGGGCAACATCATTGTCGGAAAAAGCAAGGAATGTCTTCAGTAGTCCCAATTTTGCACGTGGATCCAGAATTGTGGCACAAATGTAATGTTATTGTGACAAAATTTTATTTTGTAACTTTACATTTTCAGTTAAGCGCCGGGATAAGCTCTCCACCAAGTCATGGGCTTGCCTTCTGTCCTCTACACCTTTGTATGATTCAGGCACATTATTCAGCTCATACTCTAGCATTTGCAATAATGGGATAGCTTGGCCCATTGTACAGTCCTCCTTGCTGAATTCACGTGTGAAGACCTCAAAAGGAGAAAGCATCTCAGTCAGGCATTTAATTAGGCTCCATTGCTCCATGTCAAGGATCATGCCTTTAACAGTAGCACTAGCAGCACCCCCTCTTCTTTTCCAGACATATTCATGGAGTGACATGTGCTGTTCGGACAGACGATCAAGCATGTAATACGTTGAGTTCCAACGTGTTGCCACCTCCTGGATGAGTGCCTTGACTGGCATCCTAAGTTCACGTTGGATGATCCTCAGCTGCTTCCGAGCTTTAAAAGAATGGCTGAAATGAGTGCATATTCTTCGGCAGATGGCCAGTAAATTGCTGACTATGGGTTCTTTTTTCAGAATGTCTTGAACTATAATGTTTATGCAGTGCGCAAAACACGGAACCCTGAAATAGGAACCAAGTTCCATGGCCTTAAGTACATTACTGCCATTGTCTGTGGCAACAAAACCAATACGAAGCCCTCTGGGCTGCAGCCATTCCAAAACCTTGATGCGAAACTCGTGTAAAATGTTTTGAGCCGTATGAGATTTCTCCATGGCGAACATGGCTACAGTTGCATGTTTCCGAGTACCTTCAAAAATCGCAGCTGTGTCAACAACACCTCGTGCAGATAGTTTATCTTTAACCCCCACAAAAGAGATCCAGTGTGCAGTGATGCACATGTAATCTGTGGCTTGGCAACTGCTCCACATGTCTGTTGTCAGGTGGATATTGTGCACAGCACTCTTCTGCAAAGCGTGTCCAACCAATTCCAGCACATCATGATGTAGTGCCGGAACAGCAATTCTTGCGAAATAGGACCGGCTGGGAACTTTCCATTTCGGGCAGATGGCAGACACAAATTCAAGGAAACCCACTCCTTCCACAAATGAAAAAGGAAGAAGGTCCAGCGCTAACAATTTAGCCAGCTTCGCATTGTACAATCGTGCCGTTGAGTGGTTGCGTTGGAACTGCCCCTGCAACCTAAACATGCTCTCAATGGTAGGCTGGCTTACTTTCCTTAGTGGTGCTGTTTTCATTAACCCACTACGGCTCAACGACACAGATTGTCTCATTGAGGTACTCGCCACCCCCAAAAAACACACTTCCCCAACTCAATCCAATGCCATCCATGCATTAAATGATGTCTAAATTCAACAGACCACTCAGAAAACACTTGATTAATAAAGCTGTGGCTACCTGCTCTGATCCTACTGGATGAAAGCAGGCCTGTTGGCAGACAAGGCCAGACAAGCGTGCAGGCCTAGGCTTCACAATGGCCACCAGCCACATGGCCAGGCCCAAAAACATCAGAAAGGCCACCCCCAAAAAACACACTTCCCCAACTCAATCCAATGCCATCCATGCCCTAAATGATGTCTAAATTCAACAGACCACTCAGAAAACACTTGATTAATAAAGCTGTGGCTACCAGCTCTGATCCTACTGGATGAAAGCAGGCCTGTTGGCAGACAAGGCCAGGCAAGCTTGCAGGCCTAGGCTTCAAAATGGCTACCAGCCGCATGGCCAGGCCCAACAACATCACAAAGGCCACCCCCAAAAAACACACTTCCCCAACTCAATCCAATGCCATCCATGCCCTAAATGATGTCTAAATTCAACAGACCACACAGAAAACACTTGATTAATAAAGCTGTGGCTACCTGCTCTGATCCTACTGGATGAAAGCAGGCCTGTTGGCAGACAAGGCCAGACAAGCTTGCAGGCCTAGGCTTCACAATGGCCACCAGCCACATGGCCAGGCCCAACAACATCAGAAAGCCCACCCCCAATAAACACACTTCCCCAACTCAATCCAATGCCACCCATGCCCTAAATGATGTCTAAATTCAACAGACCACACAGAAAACACTTGATTAATAAAGATGTGGCTACCTGTTCTGATCCTACTGGATGAAAGCAGGCCTGTTGGCAGACAAGGCCAGGCAAACTTGCAGGCCTAGGCTTCAAAATGGCCACCAGCAACATGGCCAGGCCCAAAAACATCACAAAGGCCACCCCCAAAATACACACTTCCCCAACTCAATCCAATTCCATCCATGCCCTAAATGATGTCTAAATTCAACAGACCACACAGAAAACACTTCATTAATAAAGCTGTGGCTACCTGCTCTGATCCTACTGGATGAAAGCAGGCCTGTTGGCAGACAAGGCCAGGCAAGCTTGCAGGCCTGGGCTTCAAAATGGCCACCAGCCACATGGCCAGGCCCAACAACATCACAAAGGCCACCCCCAAAAAACACACTTCCCCAACTCAATCCAATGCCATCCATGCCCTAAATGATGTCTAAATTCAACAGACCACACAGAAAACACTTGATTAATAAAGCTGTGGCTACCTGCTCTGATCCTAGTGGATGAAAAAGCAGGCCCGTTGGCAGACAAGGCCAGGCAAGCTTGCAGGCCTAGGCTTCAAAATGGCCACCAGCCACATGGCCAGGCCCAACAACATCACAAAGGCCACCCCCAAAAAACACACTTCCCCAACTCAATCCAATGCCATCCATGCCCTAAATGATGTCTAAATTCAACAGACCACACAGAAAACACTTGATTAATAAAGCTGTGGCTACCTGCTCTGATCCTACTGGATGAAAGCAGGCCTGTTGGCAGACAACGCCAGGCAAGCTTGCAGGCCTAGGCTTCAAAATGGCCTCCAGCCACATGGCCAGGCCCAACAACATCACAAAGGCCACCCCAAAAAACACACTTCCCCAACTCAATCCAATGCCATCCATGCCCTAAAAGATGTCTAAATTCAACAGATCACACAGAAAACACTTGATTAATAAAGCTGTGGCTACCTGCTCTGATCCTAGTGGATGAAAAAGCAGGCCTGTTGGCAGACAAGGCCAGGCAAGCTTGCAGGCCTAGGCTTCAAAATGGCCACCAGCCACATGGCCAGGCCCAACAACATCACAAAGGCCACCCCAAAAAACACACTTCCCCAACTCAATCCAATGCCATCCATGCCCTAAATGATGTCTAAATTCAACAGATCACACAGAAAGCACTTGATTAATAAAGCTGTGGCTACCTGTTCTGATCCTAGTGGATGAAAAAGCAGGCCTGTTGGCAGACAAGGCCAGGCAAGCTTGCAGGCCTAGGCTTCAAAATGGCCACCAGCCACATGGCCAAGCCCAACAACATCACAAAGGCCACCCCAAAAAACACACTTCCCCAACTCAATCCAATGCCATCCATGCCCTAAATGATGTCTAAATTCAACAGATCACACAGAAAACACTTGATTAATAAAGCTGGGGCTACCTGCTCTGATCCTAGTGGATGAAAAAGCAGGCCTGTTGGCAGACAAGGCCAGGCAAGCTTGCAGGCCTAGGCTTCAAAATGGCCACCAGCCACATGGCCAGGCCCAACAACATCACAAAGGCCACCCCAAAAAACACACTTCCCCAACTCAATCCAATGCCATCCATGCCCTAAATGATGTCTAAATTCAACAGATCACTCAGAAAACACTTGATTAATAAAGCTGTGGCTACCTGCTCTGATCCTAGTGGATGAAAAAGCAGGCCTGTTGGCAGACAAGGCCAGGCAAGCTTGCAGGCCTAGGCTTCAAAATAGCCACCAGCCACATGGCCAGGCCCAACAACATCACAAAGGCCACCCCAAAAAACACACTTCCCCAACTCAATCCAATGCCATCCATGCCGTAAATGATGTCTAAATTCAACAGATCACTCAGAAAACACTTGATTAATAAAGCTGTGGCTACCTGCTCTGATCCTAGTGGATGAAAAAGCAGGCCTGTTGGCAGACAAGGCCAGGCAAGCTTGCAGGCCTAGGCTTCAAAATGGCCACCAGCCACATGGCCAGGCCCAACAACATCACAAAGGCCACCCCAAAAAACACACTTCCCCAACTCAATCCAATGCCATCCATGCCCTAAATGATGTCTAAATTCAACAGATCACACAGAAAGCACTTGATTAATAAAGCTGTGGCTACCTGTTCTGATCCTAGTGGATGAAAAAGCAGGCCTGTTGGCAGACAAGGCCAGGCAAGCTTGCAGGCCTAGGCTTCAAAATGGCCACCAGCCACATGGCCAAGCCCAACAACATCACAAAGGCCACCCCAAAAAACACACTTCCCCAACTCAATCCAATGCCATCCATGCCCTAAATGATGTATAAATTCAACAGATCACACAGAAAACACTTGATTAATAAAGCTGGGGCTACCTGCTCTGATCCTAGTGGATGAAAAAGCAGGCCTGTTGGCAGACAAGGCCAGGCAAGCTTGCAGGCCTAGGCTTCAAAATGGCCACCAGCCACATGGCCAGGCCCAACAACATCACAAAGGCCACCCCAAAACACACACTTCCCCAACTCAATCCAATGCCATCCATGCCCTAAATGATGTCTAAATTCAACAGACCACACAGAAAACACTTGATTAATAAAGCTGTGGCTACCTGCTCTGATCCTAGTGGATGAAAAAGCAGGCCTGTTGGCAGACAAGGCCAGGCAAGCTTGCAGGCCTAGGCTTCAAAATGGCCACCAGCCACATGGCCAGGCCCAACAACATCACAAAGGCCACCCCCAAAAAGCACACTTCCCCAACTCAATCCAATGCCATCCATGCCCTAAATGATGTCTAAATTCAACAGACCACACAGAAAACACTTGATTAATAAAGCTGTGGCTACCTGCTCTGATCCTAGTGGATGAAAAAGCAGGCCTGTTGGCAGACAAGGCCAGGCAAGCTTGCAGGCCTAGGCTTCAAAATAGCCACCAGCCACATGGCCAGGCCCAACAACATCACAAAGGCCACCCCAAAAAACACACTTCCCCAACTCAATCCAATGCCATCCATGCCGTAAATGATGTCTAAATTCAACAGATCACTCAGAAAACACTTGATTAATAAAGCTGTGGCTACCTGCTCTGATCCTAGTGGATGAAAAAGCAGGCCTGTTGGCAGACAAGGCCAGGCAAGCTTGCAGGCCTAGGCTTCAAAATGGCCACCAGCCACATGGCCAGGCCCAACAACATCACAAAGGCCACCCCAAAAAACACACTTCCCCAACTCAATCCAATGCCATCCATGCCCTAAATGATGTCTAAATTCAACAGATCACACAGAAAGCACTTGATTAATAAAGCTGTGGCTACCTGTTCTGATCCTAGTGGATGAAAAAGCAGGCCTGTTGGCAGACAAGGCCAGGCAAGCTTGCAGGCCTAGGCTTCAAAATGGCCACCAGCCACATGGCCAAGCCCAACAACATCACAAAGGCCACCCCAAAAAACACACTTCCCCAACTCAATCCAATGCCATCCATGCCCTAAATGATGTCTAAATTCAACAGATCACACAGAAAACACTTGATTAATAAAGCTGGGGCTACCTGCTCTGATCCTAGTGGATGAAAAAGCAGGCCTGTTGGCAGACAAGGCCAGGCAAGCTTGCAGGCCTAGGCTTCAAAATGGCCACCAGCCACATGGCCAGGCCCAACAACATCACAAAGGCCACCCCAAAAAACACACTTCCCCAACTCAATCCAATGCCATCCATGCCCTAAATGATGTCTAAATTCAACAGACCACACAGAAAACACTTGATTAATAAAGCTGTGGCTACCTGCTCTGATCCTAGTGGATGAAAAAGCAGGCCTGTTGGCAGACAAGGCCAGGCAAGCTTGCAGGCCTAGGCTTCAAAATTGCCACTAGCCACATGGCCAGGCCCAACAACATCACAAAGGCCACCCCCAAAAAACACACTTCCCCAACTCAATCCAATGCCATCCATGCCCTAAATGATGTCTAAATTCAACAGACCACACAGAAAACACTTGATTAATAAAGCTGTGGCTACCTGCTCTGATCCTACTGGATGAAAGCAGGCCTGTTGGCAGACAATGCCAGGCAAGCTTGCAGGCCTAGGCTTCAAAATGGCCTCCAGCCACATGGCCAGGCCCAACAACATCACAAAGGCCACCCCAAAAAACACACTTCCCCAACTCAATCCAATGCCATCCATGCCCTAAATGATGTCTAAATTCAACAGATCACACAGAAAACACTTGATTAATAAAGCTGTGGCTACCTGCTCTGATCCTAGTGGATGAAAAAGCAGGCCTGTTGGCAGACAAGGCCAGGCAAGCTTGCAGGCCTAGGCTTCAAAATGGCCACCAGCCACATGGCCAGGCCCAACAACATCACAAAGGCCACCCCAAAAAACACACTTCCCCAACTCAATCCAATGCCATCCATGCCCTAAATGATGTCTAAATTCAACAGATCACACAGAAAGCACTTGATTAATAAAGCTGTGGCTACCTGTTCTGATCCTAGTGGATGAAAAAGCAGGCCTGTTGGCAGACAAGGCCAGGCAAGCTTGCAGGCCTAGGCTTCAAAATGGCCATCAGCCACATGGCCAAGCCCAACAACATCACAAAGGCCACCCCAAAAAACACACTTCCCCAACTCAATCCAATGCCATCCATGCCCTAAATGATGTCTAAATTCAACAGATCACACAGAAAACACTTGATTAATAAAGCTGGGGCTACCTGCTCTGATCCTAGTGGATGAAAAAGCAGGCCTGTTGGCAGACAAGGCCAGGCAAGCTTGCAGGCCTAGGCTTCAAAATGGCCACCAGCCACATGGCCAGGCCCAACAACATCACAAAGGCCACCCCAAAAAACACACTTCCCCAACTCAATCCAATGCCATCCATGCCCTAAATGATGTCTAAATTCAACAGATCACTCAGAAAACACTTGATTAATAAAGCTGTGGCTACCTGCTCTGATCCTAGTGGATGAAAAAGCAGGCCTGTTGGCAGACAAGGCCAGGCAAGCTTGCAGGCCTAGGCTTCAAAATAGCCACCAGCCACATGGCCAGGCCCAACAACATCACAAAGGCCACCCCAAAAAACACACTTCCCCAACTCAATCCAATGCCATCCATGCCGTAAATGATGTCTAAATTCAACAGATCACTCAGAAAACACTTGATTAATAAAGCTGTGGCTACCTGCTCTGATCCTAGTGGATGAAAAAGCAGGCCTGTTGGCAGACAAGGACAGGCAAGCTTGCAGGCCTAGGCTTCAAAATGGCCACCAGCCACATGGCCAGGCCCAACAACATCACAAAGGCCACCCCCAAAAAGCACACTTCCCCAACTCAATCCAATGCCATCCATGCCCTAAATGATGTCTAAATTCAACAGACCACACAGAAAACACTTGATTAATAAAGCTGTGGCTACCTGCTCTGATCCTAGTGGATGAAAAAGCAGGCCTGTTGGCAGACAAGGCCAGGCAAGCTTGCAGGCCTAGGCTTCAAAATGGCCACCAGCCACATGGCCAGGCCCAACAACATCACAAAGGCCACCCCCAAAAAACACACTTCCCCAACTCAATCCAATGCCATCCATGCCCTAAATGATGTCTAAATTCAACAGACCACACAGAAAACACTTGATTAATAAAGCTGTGGCTACCTGCTCTGATCCTACTGGATGAAAGCAGGCCTGTTGGCAGACAATGCCAGGCAAGCTTGCAGGCCTAGGCTTCAAAATGGCCTCCAGCCACATGGCCAGGCCCAACAACATCACAAAGGCCACCCCAAAAAACACACTTCCCCAACTCAATCCAATGCCATCCATGCCCTAAATGATGTCTAAATTCAACAGATCACACAGAAAACACTTGATTAATAAAGCTGTGGCTACCTGCTCTGATCCTAGTGGATGAAAAAGCAGGCCTGTTGGCAGACAAGGCCAGGCAAGCTTGCAGGCCTAGGCTTCAAAATGGCCACCAGCCACATGGCCAGGCCCAACAACATCACAAAGGCCACCCCAAAAAACACACTTCCCCAACTCAATCCAATGCCATCCATGCCCTAAATGATGTCTAAATTCAACAGATCACTCAGAAAACACTTGATTAATAAAGCTGTGGCTACCTGCTCTGATCCTAGTGGATGAAAAAGCAGGCCTGTTGGCAGACAAGGCCAGGCAAGCTTGCAGGCCTAGGCTTCAAAATAGCCACCAGCCACATGGCCAGGCCCAACAACATCACAAAGGCCACCCCAAAAAACACACTTCCCCAACTCAATCCAATGCCATCCATGCCCTAAATGATGTCTAAATTCAACAGATCACACAGAAAACACTTGATTAATAAAGCTGTGGCTACCTGCTCTGATCCTAGTGGATGAAAAAGCAGGCCTGTTGGCAGACAAGGCCAGGCAAGCTTGCAGGCCTAGGCTTCAAAATGGCCACCAGCCACATGGCCAGGCCCAACAACATCACAAAGGCCACCCCAAAAAACACACTTCCCCAACTCAATCCAATGCCATCCATGCCCTAAATGATGTCTAAATTCAACAGATCACTCAGAAAACACTTGATTAATAAAGCTGTGGCTACCTGCTCTGATCCTAGTGGATGAAAAAGCAGGCCTGTTGGCAGACAAGGCCAGGCAAGCTTGCAGGCCTAGGCTTCAAAATAGCCACCAGCCACATGGCCAGGCCCAACAACATCACAAAGGCCACCCCAAAAAACACACTTCCCCAACTCAATCCAATGCCATCCATGCCGTAAATGATGTCTAAATTCAACAGATCACTCAGAAAACACTTGATTAATAAAGCTGTGGCTACCTGCTCTGATCCTAGTGGATGAAAAAGCAGGCCTGTTGGCAGACAAGGACAGGCAAGCTTGCAGGCCTAGGCTTCAAAATGGCCACCAGCCACATGGCCAGGCCCAACAACATCACAAAGGCCACCCCCAAAAAGCACACTTCCCCAACTCAATCCAATGCCATCCATGCCCTAAATGTGCTTGAAAAAGAAATACATTCAAAAAACAACAAAAGGAACAGTTGCTTCATCATGCACACACACACCCATGATGCCATGCCCATGGCTAGCTCGGGCCTACTACCACTACTACCCACAAAATAAAAAAAATAAAAGGAATGATGCTAATTAATTATCAAAAATAAATTGTAGTTACAACAACTGCAATGCCCACAATCAAACAAACACAACAACCACTTACTTGTAAAATATCCTATTCCAAAAATCCTCAAATCCAATTGCAATGATGCAGCAGACAAAAAGAGTGATCTTTCCAGCTCCAAATCCAAAGGCAGAATGAGCAGGAGATGGACAAAGCACTGGGAGGATCCTGCTGGACAGGAACAGGAAGTTGGAGATTCTGTGTCACTTTCTCCCTCTCTCCACCTTTTAAAAAAATGACTCCTTGCACAAAAAAGGAAAGCCAACTGTCAATGTAAGGAGTTGTTTTCATCCAAAATCAGCATTTGCAGGAGGTTTCATGCTGCTAGAGCTGATATTCCTCTCCAAATTGAAAATTTTACGTTGTTGAGTTCTCGAGCTTCACATTACTTCCGCCGGCGTGTCGAAAACGACATGATCGCGTTCTCTTTGTCCCTGTCGCGTTGGATATGACGTGTTCGGTGTCTCTTTCTCCTGTTCGCGTTCGATTAGACGTGCCCGCGTCCTCATCCTCTGGCTCGCGATGTAGAATGACGTGTTCGAGATCTCTATCTTCTCATACTCGCGAGAAGAAAGACGTGATCGCGCGACAAATGACGTGATCGCGCGACAAATGACGTTAATGCGGCCGCGAGACAGCGCAAAATGGCTACCAACAATCCTACATCTCGTGGAGAATGCGACCGGGTCGGGAAAAGTTGTCGGCGAACGTGGGGATTCAGGTAAGGTGATCGCGCAACGCGAGAATGTATTTTTTTACAGAGCGAGCAAGAAACAAATTATCGCTAAGCTGCGGAATGCGGAAATTTTGACATTTTCACACTTTCCGCGGAACGCGAAAATGCCAAAATATCTCAATATCCGCGAACGGAACGGAATTTTGGCCCAGGCCTAGTGAAAATCACACAATGGATTCTTAAGAAAGGAAAGACAAGTTACTGGTAAGTACGCTTAGAATTACTTTTCAGTGTCAGTGCTGGGCTGAAAGATGCAGCACTGGGTTCTCTCCTGATAACAGGTGAGTAAATCGGAATTCGTAGTTCGGCTGATTTTAGATGAATATTTGTATGTTTCAAAAATGGACACTTAGAAACTTTTCTGCTGAAAACCACACAATGGATTCCTATGGAAGGAAATACAAGTTTCTGGTAAGTACACTTAGAATTACTTTCCAGGGTCAGTGCTGGGCTAAAAGATGCAGCACTGGGTTCTCTCCTGATAACAGGTGAGTAAATCGGAATTCGTAGTTCGACTAATTTTAGAGGAATATTTGTACATATCAAAAATGGACACTTGGAATATTTTCTGCTGAAAACCAAACAATGGTTTCCTATGGAAGGAAATACAAGTTACTGGTAAGTGCGCTTAGAATTACTTTTCAGGGTCAGTGCTGGGCTAAAAGATGCAGCACTGGGTTCTCTCCTGATAAAAGGTGAGTAAATCGGAATTCGTAGTTCGGCTGATTTTAGAGGAATATTTGTACGTTTCAAAAATGAAAACTTAGAAACGTTTCTGGTGAAAACCACACAATGGATGCCTATGGAAGGAAATACAAGTTACTGGAACGTACGCTTAGAATTACTTTCCAGGGTCAGTGCTGGGCTAAAAGATGCAGTCCTGGGTTCTCTCCTGATAACAGGTGAGTAAATCGGAATTTGTAGTTCGGCTAATTTTAGAGGAATATTTGTACATTTCAAAAATGGACACTTAGAATATTTTCTGCTGAAAACCACACAATGGTTTCCTATGGAAGGAAATACAAGTTACTGGTAAGTACGCTTAGAATTAATTTTCAGGGTCAGTGCTGTGCTACAAGATGCAGCACTGGGTTCTCTCCTGATACCAGGTGAGTAAATCGGAATTCGTAGTTCGGCTTATTTTAGAGGAATAATTGTATGTTTCAAAGATGGACAATTAGAAACTTTTCAGCTGAAAACCACACAATGGATTCCTATGGAAGGAAATACAAGTAAAGGTATGTATGCTTAGAATAACTTTTCAGGGTCAGTTTCAAAAATGGACACTCACAAACGTTTCTGGTAAAACCACACAATGGATCCCTATGGAAGGAAATAAAAGTTACTGGTATGTACACTTAGAATTACTTTCCAGGGTCAGTGCTGGGCTAAAAGATGCAACACTGGGTTCTGTCCTGATAACAGGTGAGTAAATCGAATTAGTAGTTTGGCTGATTTTAGAGGAATATTTGAACATTTCAAAAATGGACACTTGGGAACTTTTCTGCTGAAAACCACACAGTGGATTCCTAAGGAAGGGAATACAAGTTACTGGTAAGTACACTTAGAATTACTTTCCAGGGTTAGTGCTGGGCTAAAAGATGCAGCACTGGGTTCTCTCCTGATAACAGGTGAGTATATCGGAATTCGTAGTACGGCAGATTTAAGAGGAATATTTGTACGTTTCAAAAATGGACACTTGGAAACTTTTCTGGTGAAAACCACACAATGGATTCTTAAGAAAGGAAAGACAAGTTACTGGTAAGTACGCTTCGAATTACTTTTCAGTGTCTGTGCTGGGCTAAAAGATGCAGCACTGGGTTCTCTCCTGATAACAGGTGAGTAAATCGGAATTCGTAGTTCGGCTGATTTTAGAGGAATATTTGTATGTTTCAAAAATGGACACTTAGAAACTTTTCTGCTGAAAACCACACAATGTATTCCTATGGAATGAAATACAAGTTTCTGGAAAGTACACTTAGAATTACTTTCCAGGGTCAGTGCTGGGCTAAAAGATGCTGCACTGGGTTCTCTCCTGATAATAGGTGAGTAAATTGGAATTCGTAGTTCGGCTGATTTTGGAGGAATATTTGTACGTTTCAAAAATGAAAACTTAGAAACTTTTTTGCTGAAAACCACACAATGGATTCCTATGGAAGGAAATACAAGTAAAGGTATGTATGCTTAGAATAACTTTTCAGGGTCAGTTTCAAAAATGGACACTCACAAACGTTTCTGGTGAAAGCCACACAATGGATGCCCATGGAAGGAAATAAAAGTTACTGGTATGTACACTTAGAATTACTTTCCAGGGTCAGTGCTGGGCTAAAAGATGCAACACTGGGTTCTCTCCTAATAACAGGTGAGTAAATCGAATTAGTAGTTTGGCTGATTTTAGAGGAATATTTGAACATTTCAAAAATGGACACTTGGGAACTTTTCTGCTGAAAACCACACAGTGGATTCCTAAGGAAGGGAATACAAGTTACTGGTAAGTACACTTAGAATTACTTTCCAGGGTTAGTGCTGGGCTAAAAGATGCAGCCCTGGGTTCTCTCCTGATAACAGGTGAGTATATCGGAATTCGTAGTACGGCCGATTTAAGAGGAATATTTGTACGTTTCAAAAATGGACACTTGGAAACTTTTCTGGTGAAAACCACACAATGGATTCTTAAGAAAGGAAAGACAAGTTACTGGTAAGTACGCTTCGAATTACTTTTCAGTGTCTGTGCTGGGCTAAAAGATGCAGCACTGGGTTCTCTCCTGATAACAGGTGAGTAAATCGGAATTCGTAGTTCGGCTGATTTTAGAGGGATATTTGTATGTTTCAAAAATGGACACTTAGAAACTTTTCTGCTGAAAACCACACAATGTATTCCTATGGAATGAAATACAAGTTTCTGGAAAGTACACTTAGAATTACTTTCCAGGGTCAGTGCGGGGCTAAAAGATGCTGCACTGGGTTCTCTCCTGATAACAGGTGAGTAAATCGGAATTCGTAGTTCAGCTGATTTTAGAGGAATATTTGTACGTTTCAAAAATGGACAATTAAAAACTTTTTTGCTGAAAACCACACAATAGATTCCTATGGAAGGAAATACAAGTTACTGGTAAGTACACTTAGCATTACTTTCCAGGGTCAGTTCTGGGCTAAAAGATGCAACACTGTGTTCTCTCCTGATAACAGGTGAGTAAATCGGAATTCTTAGTTCGGCTGATTTTAGAGGAATATTTGTACGTTTACAAAATGGACAATTAGAAACTTTTCAGCTGAAAACCACACAATGGATTCCAATGGAATGAAGTACACGTTACTGGTAAGTACGCTTAGAATTACTTTTCAGGGTCAGTGCTGGGCTAAAAGATGCAGCTCTGGGTTCTCTCCTGATAACAGGTGAGTTAATCGGAAATCGTAATTCGGCTGATTTTAGAGGAATATTTGTACATTTCAAAAATGGACACTTAGAATATTTTCTGCTGAAAACCACACAATGGTTTCCTATGGAAGGAAATACAAGTTACTGGTAAGTACGCTTACAATTACTTTCCAGGGTCAGTGCTGGGCTAAAAGATGCAACACTGGGTTCTCTCCTGATAACAGGTGAGTAAATCGGAATTCGTAGTTTGACTAATTTTAGAGGAATATTTGTACATTTCAAAAATGGACACTTAAAATATTTTCTGCTGAAAACCACACAATGGTTTCCTATGGAAGGAAATACAATTTACTGTTAAGTACGCTTACAATTACTTTTTAGGCTCAGTGCTGGGCTAAAAGATGCAGCTCTGGGTTCTCATCTGATAACAGGTGAGTTAATCGGAATTAGTAGTTCGGCTTATTTTAGAGGAATATTTGTATGTTTCAAAAATGGACAATTAGAAACTTTTCAGCTGAAAACCACACAATGGATTCCTATGGAAGGAAATACAAGTAAAGGTAAGTATGCTTACAATTACTTTCCAGGGTCAGTGCTGGGCTAAAAGATGCAACACTGGGTTCTCTCCTGATAACAGGTGAGTAAATCGGAATTCGTAGTTCGACTAATTTTAGAGGAATATTTGTACCTTTCAAAAACGGACACTTAGAATATTTCTGCTGAAAACCACACATTTGTTTTCTATGGAAGGAAATACAAGTTACTGGTAAGTATGCTTGGAATTACTATTCAGGGTCAGTGCTGTGCTAAAAGATGCAGCACTGGGTTCTCTCCTGATACCAGGTGAGTAAATCGGAATTCGTAGTTCGGCTTATTTTAGAGGATTAAACCACACAATGGATTCCTATGGAAGGAAATACAAGTAAAGGTAAGTACGCTTAGAATTACTTTCCAGGGTCAGTGCTGGGCTAAAAGATGCAACACTGGGTTCTCTCATGATAACAGGTGAGTAAATTGGAATTCGTAGTTCGACTAATTTTAGAGGAATATTTGTACATTTCAAAAATGGACACTTAGAATATTTTCTGCTGAAAACCACACAATGGTTTCCTATGGAAGGAAATACAAGTTACTGGTAAGTTCGCTTACAATTACTTTTTAGGGTCAGTGCTGGGCTAAAAGATGCAGCTCTGGGTTCTCACCTGATAACAGGTGAGTTAATCGGAATTCGAAGTTCGGCTGATTTTAGAGGAATATTTGTACCTTTCAAAAACGGACACTTAGAATATTTTCTGCTGAAAACCACACAATTGTTTCCTATGGAAGGAAATACAAGTTATTGGTAAGTACGCTTAGAATTACTTTTCAGGGTCAGTGCTGTGCTAAAAGATGCAGCACTGGGTTCTCTCCTGATACCAGGTGAGTAAATCGGAATTCGTAGTTCGGCTTATTTTAGAGGAATAATTGTATGTTTCAAAATTGGACAATTAGAAACTTTTCAGCTGAAAACCACACAATGGATTCCTATGGAAGGAAATACAAGTAAAGGTAAGTATGCTTAGAATTACTTTTCAGGGTGAGTGCTGGGCTAAAAGATGCAGAACTGGGTTCTCTCCTGATAACAGGTGAGTTAATCGGAATTCGTAGTTCGGCTGATTTTAGAGGAATATTTGTACGTTTCAAAAATGGACACTTAGAATCTTTTCTGGTGAGAAACACACAATGCATTCCTATGGAAGGAAATACAAGTTACTGGTAAGTACGCTTAGAATTACTTTTCAGGGTAAGTGCTGGGCTAAAAGATGCAGCACTGGGTTCTCTCCTGATAATAGGTGAGTAAATCAGAATTCGTAGTTCGGCTGATTTAAGACGAATATTTGTACGTTTACAAAATGGACAATTAGAAACTTTTCAGCTGAAAACCACACAATGGATTCCAATGGAATGAAGTACACGTTACTGGTAAGTACGCTTAGAATTACTTTTCAGGGTCAGTGCTGGGCTAAAAGATGCAGCTCTGGGTTCTCTCCTGATAACAGGTGAGTTAATCGGAATTCGTAATTCTGCTGATTTTAGAGGAATATTTGTACATTTCAAAAATGGACACTTAGAATATTTTCTGCTGAAAACCACACAATGGTTTCCTATAGAAGGAAATACAAGTTACTGGTAAGTACGCTTACAATTACTTTCCAGGGTAAGTGCTGGGCTAAAAGATGCAACACTGGGTTCTCTCCTGATAACAGGTGAGTAAATTGGAATTCGTAGTTCGACTAATTTTAGAGGAATATTTGTACATTTCAAAAATGGACACTTAAAATATTTTCTGCTGAAAACCACACAATGGTTTCCTATGGAAGGAAATACAATTTACTGGTAAGTACGCTTACAATTACTTTTTAGGCTCAGTGCTGGGCTAAAAGATGCAGCTCTGGGTTCTCATCTGATAACAGGTGAGTTAATCGGAATTAGTAGTTCGGCTTATTTTAGAGGAATAAACCACACAATGGATTCCTATGGAAGGAAATACAAGTAAAGGTAAGTATGCTTAGAATTAGTTTTCAGGGTCAGTGCTGGGCTAAAAGATGCAGCACAGGGTTCTCTCCCGATAACAGGTGAGTAAATCGGAATTCGTAGTTCGGCTGATTTTAGAGGAATATTTGTACCTTTCAAAAATGGACACTCACAAACGTTTCTGGTGAAAACCACATAATGGATGCCTATGGAAGGAAAAACAAGTTACTGGTAAGTACACTTAGAATTACTTTCCAGGGTCAGTGCTGGGCTAAAAGATGCAACACTGGGTTCTCTCCTGATAACAGGTGAGTAAATCGAAATTCATAGTTCGGCTGATTTTAGAAGAATATTTGTACGTTTCAAATATCGACAATTAGAAACTTTTCAGCTGAAAACCACACAATGGATTAATATGGAAGGAAATACAAGTTACTGGTAAGTATGCTTAGAATAACTTTTCAGGGTCAGTGCTTGGCTAAAAGATGCAGCACTGGGATCTCTCCTGAAAGCAGGTGAGTAAATCAGAATTCGTAGTTCGGCTGATTTTAGAGGAATATTTGTACGTTTCAAAAATGGACAATTAGAAACTTTTCAGCTGAAAACCAGACAATGGATTCCTATGGAAGGAAATACAAGTAAAGGTAAGTATGCTTAGAATAACTTTTAAGGGTCAGTGCTGGGCTAAAAGATGCAGCACTGGTATCTCTGCTGCTAACAGGTGAGTAAATCGGAATTTGTAGTTCTGCTGATTTTAGAGGAATATTTGTACGTTTCAAAAATGGACAAATGGAAACTTTTCAGCTGAAAACCACACAGTGGATTCCTATGGAAGGAAATACAAGTTACTGGTAAGTATGCTTAGAATTAGTTTTCAGGGTCAGTGCTGGGCTAAAAGATGCAGCTCTGGGTTCTCACCTGATAACAGGTGAGTTAATCGGAATTCGAAGTTCGGCTGATTTTAGAGGAATATTTGTACCTTTCAAAAACGGACACTTAGAATATTTTCTGCTGAAAACCACACAATTGTTTCCTATGGAAGGAAATACAAGTTATTGGTAAGTACGCTTAGAATTACTTTTCAGGGTCAGTGCTGTGCTAAAAGATGCAGCACTGGGTTCTCTCCTGATACCAGGTGAGTAAATCGGAATTCGTAGTTCGGCTTATTTTAGAGGAATAATTGTATGTTTCAAAATTGGACAATTAGAAACTTTTCAGCTGAAAACCACACAATGGATTCCTATGGAAGGAAATACAAGTAAAGGTAAGTATGCTTAGAATTACTTTTCAGGGTGAGTGCTGGGCTAAAAGATGCAGAACTGGGTTCTCTCCTGATAACAGGTGAGTTAATCGGAATTCGTAGTTCGGCTGATTTTAGAGGAATATTTGTACGTTTCAAAAATGGACACTTAGAATCTTTTCTGGTGAGAAACACACAATGCATTCCTATGGAAGGAAATACAAGTTACTGGTAAGTACGCTTAGAATTACTTTTCAGGGTAAGTGCTGGGCTAAAAGATGCAGCACTGGGTTCTCTCCTGATAATAGGTGAGTAAATCAGAATTCGTAGTTCGGCTGATTTAAGACGAATATTTGTACGTTTACAAAATGGACAATTAGAAACTTTTCAGCTGAAAACCACACAATGGATTCCAATGGAATGAAGTACACGTTACTGGTAAGTACGCTTAGAATTACTTTTCAGGGTCAGTGCTGGGCTAAAAGATGCAGCTCTGGGTTCTCTCCTGATAACAGGTGAGTTAATCGGAATTCGTAATTCGGCTGATTTTAGAGGAATATTTGTACATTTCAAAAATGGACACTTAGAATATTTTCTGCTGAAAACCACACAATGGTTTCCTATAGAAGGAAATACAAGTTACTGGTAAGTACGCTTACAATTACTTTCCAGGGTAAGTGCTGGGCTAAAAGATGCAACACTGGGTTCTCTCCTGATAACAGGTGAGTAAATTGGAATTCGTAGTTCGACTAATTTTAGAGGAATATTTGTACATTTCAAAAATGGACACTTAAAATATTTTCTGCTGAAAACCACACAATGGTTTCCTATGGAAGGAAATACAATTTACTGGTAAGTACGCTTACAATTACTTTTTAGGCTCAGTGCTGGGCTAAAAGATGCAGCTCTGGGTTCTCATCTGATAACAGGTGAGTTAATCGGAATTAGTAGTTCGGCTTATTTTAGAGGAATAAACCACACAATGGATTCCTATGGAAGGAAATACAAGTAAAGGTAAGTATGCTTAGAATTAGTTTTCAGGGTCAGTGCTGGGCTAAAAGATGCAGCACAGGGTTCTCTCCCGATAACAGGTGAGTAAATCGGAATTCGTAGTTCGGCTGATTTTAGAGGAATATTTGTACCTTTCAAAAATGGACACTCACAAACGTTTCTGGTGAAAACCACATAATGGATGCCTATGGAAGGAAAAACAAGTTACTGGTAAGTACACTTAGAATTACTTTCCAGGGTCAGTGCTGGGCTAAAAGATGCAACACTGGGTTCTCTCCTGATAACAGGTGAGTAAATCGAAATTCATAGTTCGGCTGATTTTAGAAGAATATTTGTACGTTTCAAATATCGACAATTAGAAACTTTTCAGCTGAAAACCACACAATGGATTAATATGGAAGGAAATACAAGTTACTGGTAAGTATGCTTAGAATAACTTTTCAGGGTCAGTGCTTGGCTAAAAGATGCAGCACTGGGATCTCTCCTGAAAGCAGGTGAGTAAATCAGAATTCGTAGTTCGGCTGATTTTAGAGGAATATTTGTACGTTTCAAAAATGGACAATTAGAAACTTTTCAGCTGAAAACCAGACAATGGATTCCTATGGAAGGAAATACAAGTAAAGGTAAGTATGCTTAGAATAACTTTTAAGGGTCAGTGCTGGGCTAAAAGATGCAGCACTGGGATCTCTGCTGCTAACAGGTGAGTAAATCGGAATTTGTAGTTCTGCTGATTTTAGAGGAATATTTGTACGTTTCAAAAATGGACAAATGGAAACTTTTCAGCTGAAAACCACACAGTGGATTCCTATGGAAGGAAATACAAGTTACTGGTAAGTATGCTTAGAATTAGTTTTCAGGGTCAGTGCTGGGCTAAAAGATGCAGCACAGGGTTCTCTCCCGATAACAGGTGAGTAAATCAGAATTCGTAGTTCGGCTGATTTTTGAGGAATATTTGTACCTTTCAAAAACAGACACTTAGAATATTTTCTGCTGAAAACCACACAATTGTTTCCTATGGAAGGAAATACAAGTTACTGGTAAGTACACTTAGAATTACTTTTCAGGGTCAGTGCTGTGCTAAAAGATGCAGCACTGGGTTCTATCCTGATAACCGGTGAGTAAATCGGAATTCGTAGTTCGGCTTATTTTAGAGGAATATTTGTACGTTTCAAAAATGGACACTTACAAACGTTTCTGGTGAAATCCACACAATGGATGCCTATGGAAGGAAATACAAGTTACTGGTAAGTACACTTAGAATTACTTTTCAGGGTCAGTGCTGTGCTAAAAGATGCAGCACTGGGTTCTATCCTGATAACCGGTGAGTAAATCGGAATTCGTAGTTCGGCTTATTTTAGAGGAATATTTGTATGTTTCAAAAATGGACAATAAGAAACTTTTCAGCTGAAAACCACACAATGGATTCCTATGGAAGGAAATACAAGTAAAGGTAAGTATGCTTAGAATAACTTTTCAGGGTCAGTGCTGGGCTAAACGATGCAGCACTGGGATCTCTCCTGATAACAGGTGAGTAAATCGGAATTCGTAGTTCTGCTGGTTTTAGAGGAATATTTGTACGTTTCAAAAATGGACAATTAAAAACTTTTCAGCTGAAAACCAGAGAGTGGATTCCTATGGAAGGAAATACAAGTTACTGGTAAGTATGCTTAGAATTAGTTTTCAGGGCCAGTGCTGGGCTAAAAGATGCAGCACAGGGTTCTCTCCCGATAACAGGTGAGTAAATCGGAATTCGTAGTTCGGCTGATTTTAGAGGAATATTTGTACCTTTCAAAAACGGACACTTAGAATATTTCTGCTGAAAACCACACAATTGTTTCCTATGGAAGGAAATACAAGTTACTGGTAAGTATGCTTAGAATTACTATTCAGGGTCAGTGCTGTGCTAAAAGATGCAGCACTGGGTTCTCTCCTGATACCAGGTGAGTAAATCGGAATTCGTAGTTCGGCTTATTTTAGAGGAATAATTGTATGTTTCAAAAATGGACAATTCGAAACTTTTCAGCTGAAAACCACACAATGGATTCCTATGGAAGGAAATACAAGTAAAGGTAAGTATGCTTAGAATTACTTTTCAGGGTGAGTGCTTGGCTAAAAGATGCAGAACTGGGTTCTCTCCTGATAACAGGTGAGTTAATCGGAATTCATAGTTCGGCTGATTTTAGAGGAATATTTGTACGTTTCAAAAATGGACACTTAGAATCTTTTCTGGTGAGAAACACACAATGCATTCCTATGGAAGGAAATACAAGTAAAGGTAAGTATGCTTACAATTACTTTCCAGGGTCAGTGCTGGGCTAAAAGATGCAACACTGGGTTCTCTCATGATAACAGGTGAGTAAATTGGAATTCGTAGTTCGACTAATTTTAGAGGAATATTTGTACCTTTCAAAAACGGACACTTAGAATATTTCTGCTGAAAACCACACATTTGTTTTCTATGGAAGGAAATACAAGTTACTGGTAAGTATGCTTGGAATTACTATTCAGGGTCAGTGCTGTGCTAAAAGATGCAGCACTGGGTTCTCTCCTGATACCAGGTGAGTAAATCGGAATTCGTAGTTCGGCTTATTTTAGAGGATTAAACCACACAATGGATTCCTATGGAAGGAAATACAAGTAAAGGTAAGTACGCTTAGAATTACTTTCCAGGGTCAGTGCTGGGCTAAAAGATGCAACACTGGGTTCTCTCATGATAACAGGTGAGTAAATTGGAATTCGTAGTTCGACTAATTTTAGAGGAATATTTGTACATTTCAAAAATGGACACTTAGAATATTTTCTGCTGAAAACCACACAATGGTTTCCTATGGAAGGAAATACAAGTTACTGGTAAGTTCGCTTACAATTACTTTTTAGGGTCAGTGCTGGGCTAAAAGATGCAGCTCTGGGTTCTCACCTGATAACAGGTGAGTTAATCGGAATTCGAAGTTCGGCTGATTTTAGAGGAATATTTGTACCTTTCAAAAACGGACACTTAGAATATTTTCTGCTGAAAACCACACAATTGTTTCCTATGGAAGGAAATACAAGTTATTGGTAAGTACGCTTAGAATTACTTTTCAGGGTCAGTGCTGTGCTAAAAGATGCAGCACTGGGTTCTCTCCTGATACCAGGTGAGTAAATCGGAATTCGTAGTTCGGCTTATTTTAGAGGAATAATTGTATGTTTCAAAATTGGACAATTAGAAACTTTTCAGCTGAAAACCACACAATGGATTCCTATGGAAGGAAATACAAGTAAAGGTAAGTATGCTTAGAATTACTTTTCAGGGTGAGTGCTGGGCTAAAAGATGCAGAACTGGGTTCTCTCCTGATAACAGGTGAGTTAATCGGAATTCGTAGTTCGGCTGATTTTAGAGGAATATTTGTACGTTTCAAAAATGGACACTTAGAATCTTTTCTGGTGAGAAACACACAATGCATTCCTATGGAAGGAAATACAAGTTACTGGTAAGTACGCTTAGAATTACTTTTCAGGGTAAGTGCTGGGCTAAAAGATGCAGCACTGGGTTCTCTCCTGATAATAGGTGAGTAAATCAGAATTCGTAGTTCGGCTGATTTAAGACGAATATTTGTACGTTTACAAAATGGACAATTAGAAACTTTTCAGCTGAAAACCACACAATGGATTCCAATGGAATGAAGTACACGTTACTGGTAAGTACGCTTAGAATTACTTTTCAGGGTCAGTGCTGGGCTAAAAGATGCAGCTCTGGGTTCTCTCCTGATAACAGGTGAGTTAATCGGAATTCGTAATTCGGCTGATTTTAGAGGAATATTTGTACATTTCAAAAATGGACACTTAGAATATTTTCTGCTGAAAACCACACAATGGTTTCCTATAGAAGGAAATACAAGTTACTGGTAAGTACGCTTACAATTACTTTCCAGGGTAAGTGCTGGGCTAAAAGATGCAACACTGGGTTCTCTCCTGATAACAGGTGAGTAAATTGGAATTCGTAGTTCGACTAATTTTAGAGGAATATTTGTACATTTCAAAAATGGACACTTAAAATATTTTCTGCTGAAAACCACACAATGGTTTCCTATGGAAGGAAATACAATTTACTGGTAAGTACGCTTACAATTACTTTTTAGGCTCAGTGCTGGGCTAAAAGATGCAGCTCTGGGTTCTCATCTGATAACAGGTGAGTTAATCGGAATTAGTAGTTCGGCTTATTTTAGAGGAATAAACCACACAATGGATTCCTATGGAAGGAAATACAAGTAAAGGTAAGTATGCTTAGAATTAGTTTTCAGGGTCAGTGCTGGGCTAAAAGATGCAGCACAGGGTTCTCTCCCGATAACAGGTGAGTAAATCGGAATTCGTAGTTCGGCTGATTTTAGAGGAATATTTGTACCTTTCAAAAATGGACACTCACAAACGTTTCTGGTGAAAACCACATAATGGATGCCTATGGAAGGAAAAACAAGTTACTGGTAAGTACACTTAGAATTACTTTCCAGGGTCAGTGCTGGGCTAAAAGATGCAACACTGGGTTCTCTCCTGATAACAGGTGAGTAAATCGAAATTCATAGTTCGGCTGATTTTAGAAGAATATTTGTACGTTTCAAATATCGACAATTAGAAACTTTTCAGCTGAAAACCACACAATGGATTAATATGGAAGGAAATACAAGTTACTGGTAAGTATGCTTAGAATAACTTTTCAGGGTCAGTGCTTGGCTAAAAGATGCAGCACTGGGATCTCTCCTGAAAGCAGGTGAGTAAATCAGAATTCGTAGTTCGGCTGATTTTAGAGGAATATTTGTACGTTTCAAAAATGGACAATTAGAAACTTTTCAGCTGAAAACCAGACAATGGATTCCTATGGAAGGAAATACAAGTAAAGGTAAGTATGCTTAGAATAACTTTTAAGGGTCAGTGCTGGGCTAAAAGATGCAGCACTGGGATCTCTGCTGCTAACAGGTGAGTAAATCGGAATTTGTAGTTCTGCTGATTTTAGAGGAATATTTGTACGTTTCAAAAATGGACAAATGGAAACTTTTCAGCTGAAAACCACACAGTGGATTCCTATGGAAGGAAATACAAGTTACTGGTAAGTATGCTTAGAATTAGTTTTCAGGGTCAGTGCTGGGCTAAAAGATGCAGCACAGGGTTCTCTCCCGATAACAGGTGAGTAAATCAGAATTCGTAGTTCGGCTGATTTTTGAGGAATATTTGTACCTTTCAAAAACAGACACTTAGAATATTTTCTGCTGAAAACCACACAATTGTTTCCTATGGAAGGAAATACAAGTTACTGGTAAGTACACTTAGAATTACTTTTCAGGGTCAGTGCTGTGCTAAAAGATGCAGCACTGGGTTCTATCCTGATAACCGGTGAGTAAATCGGAATTCGTAGTTCGGCTTATTTTAGAGGAATATTTGTACGTTTCAAAAATGGACACTTACAAACGTTTCTGGTGAAATCCACACAATGGATGCCTATGGAAGGAAATACAAGTTACTGGTAAGTACACTTAGAATTACTTTTCAGGGTCAGTGCTGTGCTAAAAGATGCAGCACTGGGTTCTATCCTGATAACCGGTGAGTAAATCGGAATTCGTAGTTCGGCTTATTTTAGAGGAATATTTGTATGTTTCAAAAATGGACAATAAGAAACTTTTCAGCTGAAAACCACACAATGGATTCCTATGGAAGGAAATACAAGTAAAGGTAAGTATGCTTAGAATAACTTTTCAGGGTCAGTGCTGGGCTAAACGATGCAGCACTGGGATCTCTCCTGATAACAGGTGAGTAAATCGGAATTCGTAGTTCTGCTGGTTTTAGAGGAATATTTGTACGTTTCAAAAATGGACAATTAAAAACTTTTCAGCTGAAAACCAGAGAGTGGATTCCTATGGAAGGAAATACAAGTTACTGGTAAGTATGCTTAGAATTAGTTTTCAGGGCCAGTGCTGGGCTAAAAGATGCAGCACAGGGTTCTCTCCCGATAACAGGTGAGTAAATCGGAATTCGTAGTTCGGCTGATTTTAGAGGAATATTTGTACCTTTCAAAAACGGACACTTAGAATATTTCTGCTGAAAACCACACAATTGTTTCCTATGGAAGGAAATACAAGTTACTGGTAAGTATGCTTAGAATTACTATTCAGGGTCAGTGCTGTGCTAAAAGATGCAGCACTGGGTTCTCTCCTGATACCAGGTGAGTAAATCGGAATTCGTAGTTCGGCTTATTTTAGAGGAATAATTGTATGTTTCAAAAATGGACAATTAGAAACTTTTCAGCTGAAAACCACACAATGGATTCCTATGGAAGGAAATACAAGTAAAGGTAAGTATGCTTAGAATTACTTTTCAGGGTGAGTGCTTGGCTAAAAGATGCAGAACTGGGTTCTCTCCTGATAACAGGTGAGTTAATCGGAATTCATAGTTCGGCTGATTTTAGAGGAATATTTGTACGTTTCAAAAATGGACACTTAGAATCTTTTCTGGTGAGAAACACACAATGCATTCCTATGGAAGGAAATACAAGTAAAGGTAAGTATGCTTACAATTACTTTCCAGGGTCAGTGCTGGGCTAAAAGATGCAACACTGGGTTCTCTCATGATAACAGGTGAGTAAATTGGAATTCGTAGTTCGACTAATTTTAGAGGAATATTTGTACCTTTCAAAAACGGACACTTAGAATATTTCTGCTGAAAACCACACATTTGTTTTCTATGGAAGGAAATACAAGTTACTGGTAAGTATGCTTGGAATTACTATTCAGGGTCAGTGCTGTGCTAAAAGATGCAGCACTGGGTTCTCTCCTGATACCAGGTGAGTAAATCGGAATTCGTAGTTCGGCTTATTTTAGAGGATTAAACCACACAATGGATTCCTATGGAAGGAAATACAAGTAAAGGTAAGTACGCTTAGAATTACTTTCCAGGGTCAGTGCTGGGCTAAAAGATGCAACACTGGGTTCTCTCATGATAACAGGTGAGTAAATTGGAATTCGTAGTTCGACTAATTTTAGAGGAATATTTGTACATTTCAAAAATGGACACTTAGAATATTTTCTGCTGAAAACCACACAATGGTTTCCTATGGAAGGAAATACAAGTTACTGGTAAGTTCGCTTACAATTACTTTTTAGGGTCAGTGCTGGGCTAAAAGATGCAGCTCTGGGTTCTCACCTGATAACAGGTGAGTTAATCGGAATTCGAAGTTCGGCTGATTTTAGAGGAATATTTGTACCTTTCAAAAACGGACACTTAGAATATTTTCTGCTGAAAACCACACAATTGTTTCCTATGGAAGGAAATACAAGTTATTGGTAAGTACGCTTAGAATTACTTTTCAGGGTCAGTGCTGTGCTAAAAGATGCAGCACTGGGTTCTCTCCTGATACCAGGTGAGTAAATCGGAATTCGTAGTTCGGCTTATTTTAGAGGAATAATTGTATGTTTCAAAATTGGACAATTAGAAACTTTTCAGCTGAAAACCACACAATGGATTCCTATGGAAGGAAATACAAGTAAAGGTAAGTATGCTTAGAATTACTTTTCAGGGTGAGTGCTGGGCTAAAAGATGCAGAACTGGGTTCTCTCCTGATAACAGGTGAGTTAATCGGAATTCGTAGTTCGGCTGATTTTAGAGGAATATTTGTACGTTTCAAAAATGGACACTTAGAATCTTTTCTGGTGAGAAACACACAATGCATTCCTATGGAAGGAAATACAAGTTACTGGTAAGTATGCTTAGAATTAGTTTTCAGGGCCAGTGCTGGGCTAAAAGATGCAGCACAGGGTTCTCTCCCGATAACAGGTGAGTAAATCGGAATTCGTAGTTCGGCTGATTTTAGAGGAATATTTGTACCTTTCAAAAACGGACACTTAGAATATTTCTGCTGAAAACCACACAATTGTTTCCTATGGAAGGAAATACAAGTTACTGGTAAGTATGCTTAGAATTACTATTCAGGGTCAGTGCTGTGCTAAAAGATGCAGCACTGGGTTCTCTCCTGATACCAGGTGAGTAAATCGGAATTCGTAGTTCGGCTTATTTTAGAGGAATAATTGTATGTTTCAAAAATGGACAATTAGAAACTTTTCAGCTGAAAACCACACAATGGATTCCTATGGAAGGAAATACAAGTAAAGGTAAGTATGCTTAGAATTACTTTTCAGGGTGAGTGCTGGGCTAAAAGATGCAGAACTGGGTTCTCTCCTGATAACAGGTGAGTTAATCGGAATTCGTAGTTCGGCTGATTTTAGAGGAATATTTGTACGTTTCAAAAATGGACACTTAGAATCTTTTCTGGTGAGAAACACACAATGCATTCCTATGGAAGGAAATACAAGTTACTGGTAAGTACGCTTAGAATTACTTTTCAGGGTAAGTGCTGGGCTAAAAGATGCAGCACTGGGTTCTCTCCTGATAATAGGTGAGTAAATCAGAATTCGTAGTTCGGCTGATTTAAGACGAATATGTGTACGTTTACAAAATGGACAATTAGAAACTTTTCAGCTGAAAACCACACAATGGATTCCAATGGAATGAAGTACACGTTACTGGTAAGTACGCTTAGAATTACTTTTCAGGGTCAGTGCTGGGCTAAAAGATGCAGCTCTGGGTTCTCTCCTGATAACAGGTGAGTTAATCAGAATTCGTAATTCGGCTGATTTTAGAGGAATATTTGTACATTTCAAAAATGGACACTTAGAATATTTTCTGCTGAAAACCACACAATGGTTTCCTATAGAAGGAAATACAAGTTACTGGTAAGTACGCTTACAATTACTTTCCAGGGTAAGTGCTGGGCTAAAAGATGCAACACTGGGTTCTCTCCTGATAACAGGTGAGTAAATTGGAATTCGTAGTTCGACTAATTTTAGAGGAATATTTGTACATTTCAAAAATGGACACTTAAAATATTTTCTGCTGAAAACCACACAATGGTTTCCTATGGAAGGAAATACAATTTACTGGTAAGTACGCTTACAATTACTTTTTAGGCTCAGTGCTGGGCTAAAAGATGCAGCTCTGGGTTCTCATCTGATAACAGGTGAGTTAATCGGAATTAGTAGTTCGGCTTATTTTAGAGGAATAAACCACACAATGGATTCCTATGGAAGGAAATACAAGTAAAGGTAAGTATGCTTAGAATTAGTTTTCAGGGTCAGTGCTGGGCTAAAAGATGCAGCACAGGGTTCTCTCCCGATAACAGGTGAGTAAATCGGAATTCGTAGTTCGGCTGATTTTAGAGGAATATTTGTACCTTTCAAAAATGGACACTCACAAACGTTTCTGGTGAAAACCACATAATGGATGCCTATGGAAGGAAAAACAAGTTACTGGTAAGTACACTTAGAATTACTTTCCAGGGTCAGTGCTGGGCTAAAAGATGCAACACTGGGTTCTCTCCTGATAACAGGTGAGTAAATCGAAATTCGTAGTTCGGCTGATTTTAGAAGAATATTTGTACGTTTCAAATATCGACAATTAGAAACTTTTCAGCTGAAAACCACACAATGGATTAATATGGAAGGAAATACAAGTTACTGGTAAGTATGCTTAGAATAACTTTTCGAGGGTCAGTGCTTGGCTAAAAGATGTAGCACTGGGATCTCTCCTGAAAGCAGGTGAGTAAATCAGAATTCGTAGTTCGGCTGATTTTAGAGGAATATTTGTACGTTTCAAAAATGGACAATTAGAAACTTTTCAGCTGAAAACCACACAATGGATTCCTATGGAAGGAAATACAAGTAAAGGTAAGTATGCTTAGAATAACTTTTCAGGGTCAGTGCCTGGCTAAAAGATGCAGCACTGGGATCTCTGCTGCTAACAGGTGAGTAAATCGGAATTTGTAGTTCTGCTGATTTTAGAGGAATATTTGTACGTTTCAAAAATGGACAAATGGAAACTTTTCAGCTGAAAACCACACAGTGGATTCCTATGGAAGGAAATACAAGTTACTGGTAAGTATGCTTAGAATTAGTTTTCAGGGTCAGTGCTGGGCTAAAAGATGCAGCACAGGGTTCTCTCCCGATAACAGGTGAGTAAATCAGAATTCGTAGTTCGGCTGATTTTTGAGGAATATTTGTACCTTTCAAAAACGGACACTTAGAATATTTTCTGCTGAAAACCACACAATTGTTTCCTATGGAAGGAAATACAAGTTACTGGTAAATACGCTTACAATTACTTTCCAGGGTCAGTGCTGGGCTAAAAGATACAGCACTGGGTTCTCTCCTAATAACAGGTGAGTAAATCGGAATTCGTAGTTTGGCTTATTTTAGAGGAATATTTGTATGTTTCAAAAATGGACAATTAGAAACTTGTCAGCTGAACACCACACAATGGATTCCTATGGAAGGAAATACAAGTAAAGGTAAGTATGCTTAGAATTACTTTTCAGGGTGAGTGCTGGGCTAAAAGATGCAGAACTGGGTTCTCTCCTGATAACAGGTGAGTTAATCGGAATTCGTAGTTCGGCTGATTTTAGAGGAATATTTGTACGTTTCAAAATTGGACACTTAGAAACTTTTCTGCTCAAAACCACACAATGGATTCCTATGGAATGAAATATAAGTTACTCGTAAGTTCGCTTACAATTACTTTTTAGGGTCAGTGCTGGGCTAAAAGATGCAGCTCTGGGTTCTCACCTGATAACAGGTGAGTTAATCGGAATTCGAAGTTCGGCTGATTTTAGAGGAATATTTGTACCTTTCAAAAACGGACACTTAGAATATTTTCTGCTGAAAACCACACAATTGTTTCCTATGGAAGGAAATACAAGTTATTGGTAAGTACGCTTAGAATTACTTTTCAGGGTCAGTGCTGTGCTAAAAGATGCAGCACTGGGTTCTCTCCTGATACCAGGTGAGTAAATCAGAATTCGTAGTTCGGCTTATTTTAGAGGAATAATTGTATGTTTCAAAAATGGACAATTAGAAACTTTTCAGCTGAAAACTACACAATGGATTCCTATGGAAGGAAATACAAGTAAGGGTAAGTATGCTTAGAATTACTTTTCAGGGTGAGTGCTGGGCTAAAAGATGCAGAACTGGGTTCTCTCCTGATAACAGGTGAGTTAATCGGAATTCGTAGTTCGGCTGATTTTAGAGGAATATTTGTACGTTTCAAAAATGGACACTTAGAATCTTTTCGGGTGAGAAACACACAATGCATTCCTATGGAAGGAAATACAAGTTACTGGTAAGTACGCTTAGAATTACTTTTCAGGGTAAGTGCTGGGCTAAAAGATGCAGCACTGGGTTCTCTCCTGATAATAGGTGAGTAAATCAGTATTCGTTGTTCGGCTGATTTAAGACGAATATTTGTACGTTTACAAAATGGACAATTAGAAACTTTTCAGCTGAAAACCACACAATGGATTCCAATGGAATGAAGTACATGTTACTGGTAAGTACGCTTAGAATTACTTTTCAGGGTCAGTGCTGGGCTAAAAGATGCAGCTCTGGGTTATCTCCTGATAACAGGTGAGTTAATCGGAATTCGTAATTCGGCTGATTTTAGAGGAATATTTATACATTTCAAAAATGGACACTTAGAATATTTTCTGCTGAAAACCACACAATGGTTTCCTATGGAAGGAAATACAAGTTACTGGTAAGTACGCTTACAATTACTTTCCAGGGTCAGTGCTGGGCTAAAAGATGCAACACTGGGTTCTCTCCTGATAACAGGTGAGTAAATCGGAATTCGTAGTTCGACTAATTTTAGAGGAATATTTGTACATTTCAAAAATGGACACTTAAAATATTTTCTGCTGAAAACCACACAATGGTTTCCTATGGAAGGAAATACAATTTACTGGTAAGTACGCTTACAATTACTTTTTAGGCTCAGTGCTGGGCTAAAAGATGCAGCTCTGGGTTCTCATCTGATAACAGGTGAGTTAATCGGAATTAGTAGTTCGGCTTATTTTAGAGGAATATTTGTATGTTTCAAAAATGGACAATTAGAAACTTTTCAGCTGAAAACCACACAATGGATTCCTATGGAAGGAAATACAAGTAAAGGTAAGTATGCTTACAATTACTTTCCAGGGTCAGTGCTGGGCTAAAAGATGCAACACTGGGTTCTCTCCTGATAACACGTGAGTAAATCGGAATTCGTAGTTCGACTAATTTTAGAGGAATATTTGTACCTTTCAAAAACGGACACTTAGAATATTTCTGCTGAAAACCACACATTTGTTTTCTATGGAAGGAAATACAAGTTACTGGTAAGTATGCTTAGAATTACTATTCAGGGTCAGTGCTGTGCTAAAAGATGCAGCACTGGGTTCTCTCCTGATACCAGGTGAGTAAATCGGAATTCGTAGTTCGGCTTATTTTAGAGGAATAAACCACACAATGGATTCCTATGGAAGGAAATACAAGTAAAGGTAAGTATGCTTAGAATTAGTTTTCAGGGTCAGTGCTGGGCTAAAAGATGCAGCACAGGGTTCTCTCCCGATAACAGGTGAGTAAATCGGAATTCGTAGTTCGGCTGATTTTAGAGGAATATTTGTACCTTTCAAAAATGGACACTCACAAACGTTTCTGGTGAAAACCACATAATGGATGCCTATGGAAGGAAAAACAAGTTACTGGTAAGTACACTTAGAATTACTTTCCAGGGTCAGTGCTGGGCTAAAAGATGCAACACTGGGTTCTCTCCTGATAACAGGTGAGTAAATCGAAATTCGTAGTTCGGCTGATTTTAGAAGAATATTTGTACGTTTCAAATATCGACAATTAGAAACTTTTCAGCTGAAAACCACACAATGGATTAATATGGAAGGAAATACAAGTTACTGGTAACTATGCTTAGAATAACTTTTCAGGGTCAGTGCTTGGCTAAAAGATGCAGCACTGGGATCTCTCCTGAAAGCAGGTGAGTAAATCAGAATTCGTAGTTCGGCTGATTTTAGAGGAATATTTGTACCTTTCAAAAATGGACAATTAGAAACTTTTCAGCTGAAAACCACACAATGGATTCCTATGGAAGGAAATACAAGTAAACGTAAGTATGCTTAGAATAACTTTTCAGGGTCAGTGCCTGGCTAAAAGATGCAGCACTGGGATCTCTGCTGCTAACAGGTGAGTAAATCGGAATTTGTAGTTCTGCTGATTTTAGAGGAATATTTGTACGTTTCAAAAATGGACAAATGGAAAATTTTCAGCTGAAAACCACACAGTGGATTTCTAGGGAAGGAAATACAAGTTACTGGTAAATACGCTTACAATTACTTTCCAGGGTCAGTGCTGGGCTAAAAGATACAGCACTGGGTTCTCTCCTGATAACAGGTAAGTAAATCGGAATTCGTAGTTTGGCTTATTTTAGAGGAATATTTGTATGTTTCAAAAATAGACACTTGGAAACTTTTCAGCTGAAAACCACACAATGGTTTTCTATGGAAGGAAACACAAGTTACTGGTAAGTACGCTTCGAATTACTTTCCAGGGTCAGTGCTGGGCTAAAAGATGCAACACTGGGTTCTCTCCTGATAACAGGTGAGTAAATCGGAATTCGTAGTTTGGCTTATTTTAGAGGAATATTTGTACGTTTCAAAAATGGACAATTAGAAACTTTTCAGCTGAAAACCACACAATGGATTAATATGGAAGGAAATACAAGTTACTGGTAAGTATGCTTAGAATAACTTTTCAGGGTCAGTGCTTGGCTAAAAGATGCAGCACTGGGATCTCTCCTGAAAACAGGTGAGTAAATCGAAATTCGTAGTTCGGCTGATTTTAGAGGAATATTTGTACGTTTCAAAAATGGACAATTAGAAACTTTTCAGCTAAAAACCACACAATGGATTTCTAGGGAAGGAAATACAAGTAAAGGTAAGTATGCTTAGAATAACTTTTCAGGGTCAGTGCTGGGGTAAAAGATGCAGCACTGGGATCTCTCCTGATAACAGGTGAGTAAATCGGAATTCGTAGTTCTGCTGGTTTTAGAGGAATATTTGTACGTTTCAAAAATGGACAATTAGAAACTTTTCAGCTGAAAACCACACAATGGATTAATATGGAAGGAAATACAAGTTACTGGTAAGTATGCTTAGAATAACTTTTCAGGGTCAGTGCTTGGCTAAAAAGTTGCAGCACTGGGATCTCTCCTGAAAACAGGTGAGTAAATCAGAATTCGTAGTTCGGCTGATTTTAGAGGAGTATTTGTACGTTTCAAAAATGGAAACTTAGAAACTTTTCAGCTGTAAACCACACAATGTATTCCTATGGAATGAAATACAAGTTACTGGTAAGTACGCTTAGAATTACTTTTCAGGGTCAGTGCTGGGCTAAAAGATGCAGCTCTGAATTCTCTCCTGATAACAGGTGAGTAAATCGGAATTCGTAGTTCGGCTGATTTTAGAGGAATAATTGTATGTTTCAAAAATGGACAATTAGAAACTTTTCAGCTGAAAACCACACAATTGTTTCCTATGGAAAGAAATACAAGTTACTGGTAAGTATGCTTAGAATTACTTTTCAGGGTCAGTGCTGTGCTAAAAGATGCAGCACTGGGTTCTCTCCTGCTAACAGGTGAGTAAATCGGAATTCGTAGTTCGGCTTATTTTAGAGGAATATTTGTATGTTACAAAAATGGACATTTAGAAACTTTTCAGCTGAAAACCACACAATGGATTCCTATGGAAGGAAATACAAGTAAAGGTAAGTATGCTTAGAATAACTTTTCAGGGTCAATGCTTGGCTAAAAGATGCAGCACTGGGTCTCTCCTGATAATAGGTGAGTAAATCGTAATTCGTAGTTCTGCTGGTTTTAGAGGAATATTTGTACGTTTCAAAAATGGACACTTAGAAACTTTTCTGGTGAAAACCACACAATGGATTCCTATGTAAGGAAATACAAGTTACTGGAAGTACGCTTAGAATTACTTTCCAGGGTCAGTGCTGGGCTAAAAGATGCAACACTGGGTTCTCTCCTTATAACAGGTGAGTAAATCGGATATCGTAGTTCGGCTTATTTTAGAGGAATATTTGTACGTTTCAAAAATGGAAACTCACAAACGTTTCTGGTGAAAACCACACAATGGATGCCTATGGAAGGAAATACAAGTAAAGGTAAGTATGCTTAGAATAACTTTTCAGGGTCAATGCTTGGCTAAAAGATGCAGCACTGGGATCTCTCCTGATAATAGGTGAGTAAATCGGAATTCGTAGTTCGGCTGATTTTAGAGGAATATTTGAACGTTTCAAAAATGGAAACTTAGAAACTTTTCAGCTGAAAACCACACAATGGATTCCAATGGAATGAAGAACAAGTTACTGGTTAGTACGCTTAGAATTACTTTTCAGGGTCAGTGCTGTGCTAAAAGATGCAGCACTGGGTTCTCTCCTGATAACAGGTGAGTAAATCGGAATTCGTAGTTCGGCTTATTTTAGAGGAATATTTGTATTTTTCAAAAATGGACAATTAGAAACTTTTCAGCTTAAAACCACACAATGGATTCCCATGGAAGGAAATACAAGTAAAGGTAAGTATGCTTAGAATAACTTTTCAGGGTCAGTGCTGGGCTACAGGATGCAGCAATGGGATCTCTCCCGATAACAGGTGAGTAAATCGTAATTCGTAGTTCGGCTGATTTTAGAGGAATATTTGTACCTTTCAACAACGGACACTTAGAATATTTTCTGCTGAAAACCACACAATTGTTTCCTATGGAAGGAAATACAAGTTACTGGTAAGTATGCTTAGAATTACTTTTCAGGGTCAGTGCTGTGCTAAAAGATGCAGCACTGGGTTCTCTCCTGATACCAGGTGAGTAAATCGGAATTCGTAGTTCTGCTTATTTTAGAGGAAGAATTGTATGTTTCAAAAATGGACAATTAGAAACTTTTCTGCTGAAAACCACACAATGGTTTCCTATGGAAGGAAATACAAGTTACTGGTAAGTACGCTTACAATTACTTTTTAGTGTCAGTGCTGGGCTAAATGATGCAGCTCTGGGTTCTCACCTGATAACAGGTGAGTTATTCGGAATTCGTAGTTCGGCTGATTTTAGAGGAATATTTGTACATTTCAAAAATGCCCACTCACAAACGTTTCTGGTGAAAACCACACAATGGATGCCTATGGAAGGAAATACAAGTTACTGGTAAGTACGCTCAGAATTACTTTTCAGGGTCAGTGCTGTGCTAAAAGATGCAGCACTGGGTTTTCTCCAGATAACAGGTGAGTAAATCGGAATTCGTAGTTCGGCTTATTTTAGAGGAATATTTGTATGTTTCAAAAATGGACAAATAGAAACTTTTCAGCTGAAAACCACACAATGGATTCCTATAGAAAGAAATACAAGTTACTGGTAAGTACGCTTAGAATTACTTTTCATGGTCAGTGCTGGGCTAAAAGATGCAGCACTAGGTTCTCTCCTGATAACAGGTGAGTAAATCGGAATTCGTAGTTCGGCTTATTTTAGAGGAATATTTGTATTTTTCAAAAATGGACAATTAGAAACTTTTCAGCTGAAAACCACACAATGGATTCCTATGGAAGGAAATACAAGTAAAGGTAAGTATGCTTAGAATAACTTTTCAGGGTCAGTGCTGGGCTACAGGATGCAGCAATGGGATCTCTCCCGATAACAGGTGAGTAAATCGGAATTCGTAGTTCTGCTTATTTTAGAGGAATAATTGTATGTTTAAAAAATGGACAATTAGAAACTTTTCTGCTGAAAACCACACAATGGTTTCCTATGGAAGGAAATACAAGTTACTGGTAAGTACGCTTACAATTACTTTTTAGTGTCAGTGCTGGGCTAAATGATGCAGCTCTGGGTTCTCACCTGATAACAGGTGAGTTAATCAGAATTCGTAGTTCGGCTGATTTTAGAGGAATATTTGTACATTTCAAAAATGGACACTCACAAACGTTTCTGGTGAAAACCACACAATGGATGCCTATGGAAGGAAATACAAGTTACTGGTAAGTATACTTAGAACTACTTTCCAGGGTCAGTGCTGGGCTAAAAGATGCAGCACTGGGTTCTCTCCTGATAACAGGTGAGTAAATCGGAATTCGTAGTTCGGCTTATTTTAGAGGAATATTTGTATGTTTCAAAAATGGACAATTAGAAACTTTTCAGCTGAAAACCACACAATGGATTCCTATGGAAGGAAATACAAGTAAAGGTAAGTATGCTTAGAATAACTTTTCAGGGTCAGTGATTGGCTAAAAGATGCAGCACTGGGATCTCTCCAGATAGTAGGTGTGTAATTCGGAATTCGTAGTTCGGCTGATTTTAGATGAATAGTTTGTACATTTCAAAAATGGACACTTAGAAACTTTTCAGCTGAAAACCACACAATGGATTCCAATGGAATGAAGTACAACTTACTGGTAAGTACGCTTAGAATTACTTTTCAGGGTCAGAGCTGGGCTAAAAGATGCAGCTCTGGGTTCTCTCCTGATAACAGGTGAGTTAATAGGAATTCGTAGTTTGGCTGATTTTAGAGGAATATTTGTACATTTAAAAAATGGACACTTAGAAACTATTCTGGTGAAAACCACACAATGGATTCCTATGGAAGGAAATACAAGTTACTGGTAAGTACACTTAGAATTACTTTTCAGGGTCAGTGCTGTGCTAAACGATGCAGCACTGGGTTCTCTCCTGATAACAGGTGAGTAAATCGGAATTCGGAGTTCGGCTTATTTTAGAGGAATATTTGTATGTTTCAAAAATGGACAATTAGAAACTTTTCAGCTGAAAACCACACAATGGATTCCTATGGAAGGAAATACAAGTAAAGTTAAGTATGCTTAGAATAACTTTTCAGGGGCAATGCTTGGCTAAAAGATGCAGCACTGGGATCTCTCCTGATAATAGGTGAGTAAATCGGAATTCGTAGTTCGGCTGATTTTAGAGGAATATTTGTATGTTTCAAAAATGGACACTTAGAAACTTTTTTGCTGAAAACCACACAATGGATTCCTATGTAAGGAAATACAAGTTACTGGTAAGTACGCTTAGAATTACTTTCCAGGGTCAGTGCTAGGCTAAAAGATGCAACACTGGGTTCTCTCCTTATAACAGGTGAGTAAATCGGAAATCGTAGTTCGGCTTATTTTAGAGGAATATTTGTACGTTTCAAAAATGGAAACTCACAAATGTTTCTGGTGAAAACCACACAATGGATGCCTATGGAATGAAATACAAGTTACTGGTAAGTAAACTTAGAATTACTATCCAGGGTCAGTGCTGGGCTAAAAGATGCAACACTGGGTTCTCTCCTGATAACAGGTGAGTAAATCGGAATTCGTAGTTCGACTAATTTTAGAGGAATATTTGTACATTTCAAAAATGGACACTTAGAATATTTTCTGCTGAAAACCACACAATGGTTTCCTATGGAAGGAAACACAAGTTACTGGTAAGTACGCTTAGAATTACTTTTCAGGGTCAGTGCTGGGCTAAAAGATGCAGCACTGGGTTCTCTCCTGATAACAGGTGAGTAAATCGGAATTCGTAGTTCGACTAATTTCAGAGGAATATTTGTACATTTCAAAAATGGACACTTAGAATATTTTCTGCTGAAAACCACACAATGGTTTCCTATGGAAGGAAATACAAGTTACTGGTAAGTACACTTAGAATTACTTTTCAGGGTCAGTGCTGTGCTAAAAGATGCAGCACTGGTTTCTCTCCTGATAACAGGTGAGTAAATCAGAATTCGTAGTTCGTCCTATTTTAGGGGAATATTTGTATGTTTCAAAAATGGACAATTAGAAACTTTTCAGCTGAAAACCACACAATGGATTCCAATGGAATGAAGTACAAGTTACTGGTAAGTACGCTTAGAATTACTTTTCAGGGTCAGTGCTGGGCTAAAAGATGCAGCACTGGGTTCTCTCCTGATAACAGGTGAGTAAATCGGAATTCGTAGTTCGACTAATTTTAGAGGAACATTTGTACATTTAAAAAATGGACACTTAGAATATTTTCTGCTGAAAACCACACAATGGTTTCCTATGGAAGGAAATACAAGTTACTGGTAAGTACGCTTAGAATTACTTTTCAGGGTCAGTGCTGTGCTAAAAGATGCAGCACTGGGTTCTCTCCTGATAACAGGTGAGTAAATCGGAATTCGTAGTTCGGCTTATTTAAGAGGAATAATTGTATGTTTCAAAAATGGACAATTAGAAACTTTTCAGCTGAAAACCACACAATGGATTCCTATGGAAGGAAATACAAGTAAAGGTAAGTATGCTTAGAATAACTTTTCAGGGTCAGTGCTTGGCTAAAAGATGCAGCACTGGGATCTCTCCAGATAGTAGGTGAGTAATTCGGAATTCGTAGTTCGGCTGATTTTAGATGAATAGTTTGTACGTTTCAAAAATGGACACTTAGAAACTTTTCAGCTGAAAACCACACAATGGATTCCAATGGAATGAAGTACAAGTTACTGGTAAGTACGCTTAGAATTACTTTTCAGGGTCAGAGCTGGGCTAAAAGATGCAGCTCTGGGTTCTCTCCTGATAACAGGTGAGTTAATAGGAATTCGTAGTTCGGCTGATTTTAGAGGAATACTTGTACATTTAAAAAATGGACACTTAGAATATTTTCTGCTGAAAACCACACAATGGTTTCCTATGGAAGGAAATACAAGTTACTGGTAAGTACGCTTACAATTACTTTTTAGTGTCAGTGCTGGGCTAAATGATGCAGCTCTGGGTTCTCACCTGATAACAGGTGAGTTAATCGGAATTCGTAGTTCGGCTGATTTTAGAGGAATATTTGTACATTTCAAAAATGGACACTCACAAACGTTTCTGGTGAAAACCACACAATGGATGCCTATGGCAGGAAATACAAGTTACTGGTAAGTACACTTAGAATTACTTTCTAGGGTAAGTGCTGGGCTAAAAGATGCAACACTGGGTTCTCTCCTGATAACAGGTGAGTAAATCAGAATTCGTAGTTCGGCTTATTTTAGAGGAATAATTGTATGTTTCAAAAATGGACAATTAGAAACTTTTCAGCTGAAAACCACACAATGGATTCCTATGGAAGGAAATACAAGTAAAGGTAAGTATGCTTAGAATAACTTTTCAGGGTCAGTGCTTGGCTAAAAGATGCAGCACTGGGATCTCTCCAGATAGTAGGTGAGTAATTTGGAATTCGTAGTTCGGCTGATTTTAGATGAATAGTTTGTACGTTTCAAAAATGGACACTTAGAAACTTTTCAGCTGAAAACCACACAATGGATTCCAATTGAATGAAGTACAAGTTACTGGTAAGTACGCTTAGAATTACTTTTCAGGGTCAGAGCTGGGCTAAAAGATGCAGCTCTGGGTTCTCTCCTGATAACAGGTGAGTTAATAGGAATTCGTAGTTCGGCTGATTTTAGAGGAATATTTGTACATTTAAAAAATGGACACTTAGAATATTTTCTGCTGAAAACCACACAATGGTTTCCTATGGAAGGAAATACAAGTTACTGGTAAGTACGCTTACAATTACTTTTTAGTGTCAGTGCTGGGCTAAATGATGCAGCTCTGGGTTCTCACCTGATAACAGGTGAGTTAATCGGAATTCGTAGTTCGGCTGATTTTAGAGGAATATTTGTACATTTCAAAAATGGACACTCACAAACGTTTCTGGTGAAAACCACACAATGGATGCCTATGGAAGGAAATACAAGTTACTGGTAAGTACACTTAGAATTACTATCCAGGGTCAGTGCTGGGCAAAAAGATGCAACACTGGGTTCTCTCCTGATAACAGGTGAGTAAATCGGAATTCGTAGTTCGGCTTATTTTAGAGGAATAATTGTATGTTTCAAAAATGGACACTTAGAAACTTTTCAGCTGAAAACCACACAACGGATTCCTATGGAAGGAAATACAAGTAAAGGTAAGTATGCTTAGAATAACTTTTCAGGGTCAGTGCTTGGCTAAAAGATGCAGCACTGGGATTTTTCCAGATAATAGGTGAGTAATTCGGAATTCGTAGTTCGGTTGATTTTAGATGAATAGTTTGTACGTTTCAAAAATGGACACTTAGAAACTTTTCAGCTGAAAACCACACAATGGATTCCAATGGAATGGAGTACAAGTTACTGGTAAGTACGCTTAGAATTACTTTTCATGGTCAGAGCTGGGCTAAAAGATACAGCTCTGGGTTCTCTCCTGATAACAGGTGAGTTAATAGGAATTCGTAGTTCTGCTGATTTTAGAGGAATATTTGTACGTTTCAAAAATGGACACTCACAAACGTTTCTGGTAAAAACCACACAATGGATGCCTATGGAAGGAAATACAAGTTACTGGTAAGTACACTTAGAATTACTATCCAGGGTCAGTGCTGGGCTAAAAGATGCAACACTGGGTTCTCTCCTGATAACAGGTGAGTAAATAGGAATTCGTAGTTCGACTAATTTTAGAGGAATATTTGTACATTTCAAAAATGGACACTTGGAAACTTTTCTGGTGAAAACCACACAATGTATTCTTATGGAAGGAAAGACAAGTTACTGGTAAGTACGCTTAGAATTACTTTCCAGGGTCAATGCTGGGCTAAAAGATACAGCACCGGGTTCTCTCCTGATAACAGGTAAGTAAATCGGAATTCGTAGTTCTACTAATTTTAGAGGAATATTTGTACATTTCAAAAATGGACACTTAGAATATTTTCTGCTGAAAACCACACAATGGATTCCTATGGAAGGAAATACAAGTTACTGGTAAGTACGCTTAGAATTACTTTTCAGGGTCAGTGCTGGGCTAAAAGATGCAACACTGGGTTCTCTCCTGATAACAGGTGAGTAAATCGGAATTCGTAGTTCGGCTGATTTTAGAGGAATATTTGTACGTTTCAAAAATGGACAATTAGAAACTTTTCAGCTGAAAACCACACAGTGGATTCCTATGGAAGGAAATACAAGTAACTGGTAAGTATGCTTAGCATTAGTTTTCAGGGTCAGTGCTGGGCTAAAAGATGCAGCACAGGGTTCTCTCCCGATAACAGGTGAGAAAATCGGAATTCGTAGTTCGGCTGATGTTAGAGGAATATTTGTAACTTTCAAAAACGGACACTTAGAATATTTTCTGCTTGAAACCACACAATTGTTTCCTATGGAAGGAAATACAAGTTATTGGTAAATACGCTTAGAATTACTTTCCAGGGTCAGTGCAGGGCTAAAAGATACAGCACTGGGTTCTCTCCTGATAACAGGTAAGTAAATTGGAATTCGTAGTTCGACTAATTTTAGAGGAATATTTGTACATTTCAAAAATGGACACTTAGAATATTTTCTGCTGAAAACCACACAATGGTTTCCTATGGAAGGAAACACAAGTTACTGGTAAGTACGCTTAGATTTACTTTTCAGGGTCAGTGCTGGGCTAAAAGATGCAGCACTGGGTTCTCTCCTGATAACAGGTGAGTAAATCGGAATTCGTAGTTCGACTAATTTTAGAGGAATATTTGTACATTTCAAAAATGGACAATTAGAAACTTTTCAGCTAAAAACCACACAATGGATTCCTATGGAAGGAAATACAAGTAAAGGTAAGTATGCTTAGAATAACTTTTCAGGGTCAATGCTTGGCTAAAAGATGCAGCACTGAGATCTCTCCTGATAATAAGTGAGTAAATCGGAATTCGTAGTTCGGCTGATTTTAGAGGAATATTTGAACATTTCAAAAATGGAAACTTAGAAACTTTTCAGCTGAAAACCACACAATGGATTCCAATGGAATGAAGTACAAGTTACTGGTAAGTACGCTTAGAATTACTTTTCAGGGTCAGAGCTGGGCTAAAAGATGCAGCTCTGGGTTCTCTCCTGATAACAGGTGAGTTAATAGGAATTCGTAGGTCGGCTGATTTTAGAGGAATATTTGTACGTTTCAAAAATGGACACTCACAAACGTTTCTGGTGAAAACCACACAATGGATGCCTATGGAAGGAAATACAAGTTACTGGTAAGTACACTTAGAATTACTATCCAGGGTCAATGCTGGGCTAAAAGATGCAACACTGGGTTCTCTCCTGATAACAGGTGAGTAAATAGGAATTCGTAGTTCGACTAATTTTAGAGGAATATTTGTACATTTCAAAAATGGACACTTGGAAACTTTTCTGGTGAAAACCACACAATGGATTCTTATGGAAGGAAAGACAAGTTACTGGTAAGTACGCTTAGAATTACTTTCCAGGGTCAGTGCTGGGCTAAAAGATACAGCACTGGGTTCTCTCCTGATAACAGGTAAGTAAATCGGAATTCGTAGTTCGACTAATTTTAGAGTAATATTTGTACATTTAAAAAATGGACACTTAGAATATTTTCTGCTGAAAATCACACAAGGGTTTCCTATGGAAGGGTACACAAGTTACTGGTAAGTACGCTTAGAATTACTATTCAGGGTCAGTTCTGGGCTAAAAGATGCAGCACTGGGTTCTCTCCTGATAACAGGTGAGTAAATCGGAATTCGTAGTTCGACTAATTTTAGAGGAATATTTGTACATTTCAAGAACGGACACTTAAAATATTTTCTGCTGAAAACCACACAATGGTTTCCTATGGAAGGAAATACAAGTTACTGGTAAGTACGCTTAGAATTACTTTTCAGGGTCAGTGCTGTGCTAAAAGATGCAGCACTGGGTTCTCTCCTGATAACAGGTGAGTAAATCGGAATTCGTAGTTCGGCTTATTTAAGAGGAATAATTGTATGTTTCAAAAATGGACAATTAGAAACTTTTCAGCTGAAAACCACACAATGGATTCCTATGGAAGGAAATACAAGTAAAGGTAAGTATGCTTAGAATAACTTTTCAGCGTCAATGCTTGGCTAAAAGATGCAGCACTGGGATCTCTCCTGATAATAGGTGAGTAAATCGAAATTCGTAATTCGGCCGATTTTAGAGGAATATTTGTACGTTTCAAAAATGGACACTTAGAAACTTTTCAGCTGAAAACCACACAATGGATTCCAATTGAATGAAGTACAAGTTACTGGTAAGTACGCTTACAATTACTTTTTAGTGTCAGTGCTGGGCTAAAAGATGCAGCTCTGGGTTCTCTCCTGATAACAGGTGAGTTAATCGGAATTCGCAGTTCGGCTGATTTTAGAGGAATATTTGTATGTTTCAAAAATGGACACTCACAAACGTTTCGGGTGAAAACGACACAATGGCTGCTTATGGAAGGAAATACAAGTTACTGGTAAGTACACTTAGAATTACTTTCCAGGGTCAGTGCTGGGCTAAAAGATGCAACACTGGGTTCTCTCCTAATAACAGGTGAGTAAATCGGAATTTGTAGTTCGGCTTATTTTAGAGGAATATTTGTACATTTCAAAAATGGACAATTAGAAACTTTTCAGCTGAAAACCACACAATGGATTCCTATGGAAGGAAATACAAGTAACTGGTAAGTCCGCTTAGATTTACTTTCCAGGGTCAGTGCTGGGCTAAAAGATGCAACACTGTGTTCTCTCCTGATAACAGGTGAGTAAATCGGAAATCATAGATCGGCTTATTTTAGAGGAATATTTGTACATTTCAAAAATGAACAATTAGAAACTTTTCAGCAGAAAACCACACAATGGATTCCTATGGAAGGAAATACAAGTAAAGGTAAGTATGCTTAGAACAACTTTTCAGGGTCAATGCTTGGCTAAAAGATGCAGCACTGGGATCTCTCCTGATAATAGGTGAGTAAATCGGAATTCGTAGTTCGGCTAATTTTAGAGGAATATTTGTACGTTTCAAAAATGGAAACTTAGAAACTTTTCAGCTGAAAACCACACAATGGATTCCAATGGAATGAAGTACAAGTTACTGGTAAGTACGCTTAGAATTACTTTTCAGGGTCAGTGCTGGGCTAAAAGATGCAGCACTGGGTTCTCTCCTGATAACAGGTGAGTAAATCGGAATTCGTAGTTCGACTAATTTTAGAGGAATATTTGTACATTTCAAAAATGGACACTTAAAATATTTTCTGCTGAAAACCACAGAATGGTTTCCTATGGAAGGAAATACAAGTTACTGGTAAGTACGCTTAGAATTACTTTTCAGGGTCAGTGCTGTGCTAAAAGATGCAGCACTGGGTTCTCTCCTGATAACAGGTGAGTAAATCGGAATTCGTAATTCGGCTTATTTTAGAGGAATATTTGTATGTTTCAAAAATGGACAATTAGAACCTTTTCAGCTAAAAACCACACAATGGATTCCTATGGAAGATAATGCAAGTAAAAGTAAGTATGCTTAGAATAACTTTTGAGGGTCAATGCTTGGCTAAAAGATGCAGCACTGGGATCTCTCCTGATAATAGGTGAGTAAATCGGAATTAGTAGTTCAGCTGATTTTAGAGGAATATTTGTACGTTTCAAAAATGGACACTCACAAACGTTTCTGGCGAAAACCACACAATGGATGCCTATGGAAGAAAAAACAAGTTACTGGTAAGTACACTTAGAATTACTTTCCAGGGTCAGTGCTGGGCTAAAAGATGCAACACTGGGTTCTCTCCTGATAACAGGTGAGTAAATCGGAATTCGTAGTTCGGCTGATTTTAGAGGAATATTTGTACGTTTCAAAAATGGACACTTAGAAACTTTTTTGCTGAAAACCACACAATGGATTCCTATGGAAGGAAATACAAGTTACTGGTAAGTACACTTAGAATTACTTTCCAGGGTCAGTGCTGGGCTAAAAGATGCAACACTGGGTTCTCTCCTTATAACAGGTGAGTAAATCGGAATTCGTAGTTCGGCTGATTTTAGAGGAATATTTGTACGTTTCAAAAATGGACACTCACAAACGTTTCTGGTGAAAACCACACAATGGATGCCTATAGAAGGAAATACAAGTTACTGGTAAGTATACTTAGAATTACTTTCTAGGGTCAGTGCTGGGCTAAAAGATGCAACACTGGGTTCTCTCCCGATAACAGGTGAGTATATCAGAATTCGTAATTTGGCTGATTTAAGAGGAATATTTTTACGTTTCAAAAATGGACACTTGGAAACTTTTCTGGTGAAAACCACACAATGGATTCTTATGGAAGGAAAGACAAGTTACTGGTAAGTACGCTTAGAATTACTTTTCAGGGTCAGTGCTGTGCTAAAAGAATCAGCACTGGGTTCTCTCCTGATAACAGGTGAGTAAATCAGAATTCGTAGTTCGACTAATTTTAGAGGAATATTTGTACATTTCAAAAATGGACACTTGGAAACTTTTCTGGTGAGAACCACACAATGGATTCTTATGGAAGGATAGACAAGTTACTGGTAAGTATGCTTAGAATTACTTTCCAGGGTCAGTGCTGGGCTAAAAGATACAGCACTGGGTTCTCTCCTGATAACAGGTGAGTAAATCGGAATTCGTGGTTCGACTAATTTTAGAGGAATATTTGTACATTTCAAAAATGGACACTTAGAATTTTTTCTGCTGAAAACCACACAATGGTTTCCTGTGGAAGGAAATACAAGTTACTGGTAAGTACGCTTAGAATTACTTTTCAGGGTCAGTGCTGTGCTAAAAGATGCAGCACTGGGTTATCTCCTGATAACAGGTGAGTAAATCGGAATTCGTAGTTCAGCTTATTTTAGAGGAATATTTGTATGTTTCAAAAATGGACAATTAGAAACTTTTCAGCTGAAAACCACACAATGGATTCCTATGGAAGATAATACAAGTAAAGGTAAGTATGCTTAGAATAACTTTTCAGGGTCAATGCTTGGCTAAAAGATGCAGCACTGGGATCTCTCCTGATGGTAGGTGAGTAAATCGGAATTCGTAGTTCGGCTGATTTTAGAGCAATATTTGTACGTTTCAAAAATGGAAACTTAGAAACTTTTCAGCTGAAAACCACACAATGGATTCCAATGGAATGAAGTACAAGTTACTGGTAAGTACGCTTACAATTACTTTTTAGGGTCAGTGCTGGGCTAAAAGATGCTGCTCTGGGTTCTCTCCTGATAACAGGTGAGTTAATTGGAATTAGTAGTTCGGCTGATTTTAGAGGAATATTTGTACGTTTCAAAAATGGACACTCACAAACGTTTCTGGTGAAAACCACACAATGGATGCCTATGGAAGGAAATACAAGTTACTGGTAAGTACACTTAGAATTACTTTCCAGGGTCAGTGCTGGGCTAAAAGATGCAACACTGAGTTCTCCCCTGATAACAGGTGAGTAAATCGGAATTCGTAGTTCGGCTGATTTTAGAGGAATATTTGTACGTTTCAAAAATGGACACTTAGAAACTTTTTTCTGAAAACCACACAATGGATTCCTATGGAAGGAAATACAAGTTACTGGTAAGTACGCTTAGAATTACTTTCCAGGGTCAGTGCTGGGCTAAAAGATGCAACACTGGGTTCTCTCCAGATAACAGGTGAGTAAATCGGAATTCGCAGTTCGGCTTATTTTAGAGGAATATTTGTACATTTAAAAAATGGACAATTAGAAACTTCTCAGCTGAAAACCACACAATGGATTAATATGGAAGGAAATACAAGTTACTGGTAAGTATGCTTAGAATAGCTTTTCAGGGTCAGTGCTTGGCTAAAAGATGCAGCACTGGGATCTCTCCTGAAAACAGGTGAGTAAATCAGAATTCGTAGTTCGGCTTATTTTAGAGGAATATTTGTACGTTTCAAAAACTGGACAATTAGAAACTTTTCAGCTGAAAACCACACAATGGATTAATATAGAAGGAAATACAAGTTACTTGTAAGTATGCTTAGAATAACTTTTCAGGGTCAGTGCTTGGCTAAAAGATGCAGCACTGGGATCTCTCCTGATAACAGGTGAGTAAATCGGAATTCGTAGTTCGGCTTATTTCAGAGGAATATTTGTATGTTTCAAAAATGGACAATTAGAAACTTTTCAGCTGAAAACCACACAATGCATTCCTATGGAAGGAAATACAAGTTACTGGTAAGTACGCTTAGAATTACTTTTCAGGGTCAGTGCTGTGCTAAAAGATGCAGCACTGGGTTCTCTCCTGATAACAGGTGAGTAAATCGGAATTCGTAGTTCGGCTGATTTTAGAGGAATATTTGTACATTTCAAAAATGGACACTCACAAGCGTTTCTGGTGAAAACCACACAATGGATGCCTATGGAAGGAAATACAAGTTACTGGTAAGTATACTTAGAACTACTTTCCAGGGTCAGTGCTGGGCTAAAAGATGCAGCACTGGGTTCTCTCCTGATAACAGGTGAGTAAATCGGAATTCGCAGTTCGACTTATTTTAGAGGAACATTTGTACATTTAAAAAATGGACACTTAGAAACTTTTTTGCTGAAAACCACACAATGGATTCCTATGGAAGGAAATACAAGTTACTGGTAAGTATGCTTAGAATTACTTTTCAGGGTCAGTGCTGTGCTAAAAGATGCAGCACAGGGTTCTCTCCCGATAACAGGTGAGTAAATCGGAATTCGTAGTTCGGCTGATTTTAGAGGAATATTTGTACCTTTCAAAAACGGACACTTAGCATATTTTCTGCTGAAAACCACACAATTGTTTCCTATGGAAGGAAATACAAGTATAGGTAAGCATGATTAGAATTACTTTTCAGGGTGAGTGCTGGGTTAAAAGATGCTGCACTGGGTTCCCTCCTGATAACAGGTGAGTAAATCGGAATTCGTAGTTCGGCTGATTTTAGAGGAATATTTGTACGTTTCAAAAATGGACACTTAGAATCTTTTCTGGTGAGAAACACACAATGTATTCCTATGGAAGGAAATACAAGTTACTGGTAAGTACGCTTAGAATTACTTTTCAGGGTAAGTGCTGGGCTAAAAGATGCAGCACTGGGTTCTCTCCTGATAATAGGTGAGTAAATCAGAATTCGTAGTTCGGCTGATTTAAGAGGAATATTTGTACGTTTACAAAATGGACAATCAGAAACTTTTAAGCTGAAACCCACACAATGGATTCCAATGGAATGAAGTACAAGTTACTGGTAAGTACGCTTGGAATTACTTTTCAGGGTCAGTGCTGGGATAAAAGATGCAGCTCTGGGTTCTCTCCTGATAACAGGTGAGTTAATCGGAATTCGTAGTTCGGCTGATTTTAGAGGAATATTTGTACGTTTCAAAAATGGACACTCACAAACGTTTCTGGTGAAAACCACACAATGGATGCCTATGGAAGGAAATACAAGTTACTGGTAAGTACACTTAGAATTACTTTCCAGGGTCAGTGCTGGGCTAAAAGATGCAACACTGGGTTCTCTCCTGATAACAGGTAAGTAAATGGGAATTCGTAGTTCGGCTTATTTTAGAGGAATATTTGTATGTTTCAAAAATGGACAATTAGAAACTTTTCAGCTGAAAACCACACAATGGATTCCTATGGAAGGAAATACAAGTAAAGGTAAGTATGCTTAGAATAACTTTTCAGGGTCAGTGCTGGGCTAAAAGATGCAGCACTGGGATCTCTCCTGATAATAGGTGAGTAATTCGGAATTCGTAGTTTGGCTGATTTTAGATGAATATTTGTACGTTTCAAAAATGGACACTTAGAAACTTTTCAGCTGAAAACCACACAATGGATTCCAATGGAATGAAGTACAAGTTACTGGTAAGTACGCTTAGAATTACTTTTCAGGGTCAGTGCTGGGCTAAAAGATGCAGCTCTGGGTTCACTCCTGATAACAGGTGAGTTAATCGGAATTCGTAGTTCGGCTGATTTTAGAGGAATATTTGTACGTTTCAAAAATGGACACTCACAAACGTTTCTGTTGAAAACCACACAATGGATGCCTATGGAAGGAAAAACAAGTTACTGGTAAGTACACTTAGAATTACTATCCAGGGTCAGTGCTGGGCTAAAAGATGCAACACTGGGTTCTCTCCTGATAACAGGTGAGTAAATCGGAATTCGTAGTTCGACTAATTTTAGAGGAATATTTGTACATTTCAAAAATGGACACTTAGAATATTTTCTGCTGAAAACCACACAATGGTTTCCTATGGAAGGAAACACAAGTTACTATTAAGTACGCTTAGAATTACTTTTCAGGGTCAGTGCTGGGCTAAAAGATGCAGCACTGGGTTCTCTCCTGATAACAGGTGAGTAAATCAGAATTTGTAGTTCGACTAATTTTAGAGGAATATTTGTACATTTCAAAAATGGATACTTAGAATATTTTCTGCTGAAAACCACACAATGGTTTCCTATGGAAGGAAATACAAGTTACTGGTAAGTACGCTTAGAATTACTTTTCAGGGTCAGTGCTGTGCTAAAAGATGCAGCTCTGGGTTCTCTCCTGATAATAGGTGAGTAAATCGGAATTCGTAGTTCGGCTTATTTTAGAGGAATATTTGTATGTTTCAAAAATTGACAATTAGAAACTTTTGAGCTGAAAACCACACAATGGATTCCTATGGAAGGAAATACAAGTAAAGGTAAGTATGCTTAGAATTACTTTTCAGGGTCAGTGCTGGGTAAGATGCAGCACTGGGTTCTCTCCTGATAACAGGTGAGTAAATCGGAATTCGTAGTTCGGCTAATTTTAGAGGAATATTTGTACGTTTCAAAAATGGACAATTAGAAACTTTTCAGCTGAAAACCACACAATGGATTAATATGGAAGGAAATACAAGTTACTGGTATGTATGCTTAGAATAACTTTTCAGGGTCAGTGCTTGGCTAAAAGACGCAGCACTGGGATCTCTCCTGAAAACAGGTGAGTAAATCGGAATTCGTAGTTCGGCTGATTTTAGAGGAATATTTGTACGTTTCAAAAATGGAAACTTAGAAACTTTTCAGCTGAAAACCACACAATGTATTCCTATGGAATGAAATATAAGTTACTGGTAAGTACGCTTAGAATTACTTTTAAGGGTCAGTGCTGGGCTAAAAGATGCAGCTCTGGGTTCTCTTCTGATAACAGGTGAGTAAATCAGAATTCGTAGTTCGGCTGATTTTAGAGGAATATTTGTATGTTTCAAAAATGGACACTTCCAAACGTTTCTGGTGAAAACCACACAATAAATGCCTATGGAAGTAAATACAAGTTACTGGTAACTACGCTTAGAATTACTTTTCAGGGTCAGTGCTGTGCTAAAAGATGCAGCACTGGGTTCTCTCCTGATAACAGATGAGTAAATCGGAATTCGTAGTTCGGCTTATTTTAGAGGAATATTTGTACATTTCAAAAATGGACAATTAGAAACTTTTCAGCTGAAAACCACACAATGGATTCCTATGGAAGGAAATACAAGTTACTGGTAAGTACGCTTAGATTTACTTTCCAGGGTCAGTGCTGGGCTAAAAGATGCAACACTGTGTTCTCTCCTGATAACAGGTGAGTAAATCGGAAATCATAGATCGGCTTATTTTAGAGGAATATTTGTACGTTTCAAAAATGGACACTCACAAACGTTTCTGGTGAAAACCACACAATGGATGCCTATAGAAGGAAATACAAGTTACTGGTAAGTACGCTTAGAATTACTTTTCAGGGTCAGTGCTGTGCTAAAAGATGCAGCACTGGGTTCTCTCCTGATAACAGGTGAGTAAATCGGAATTCGTAGTTCGGCTTATTTAAGAGGAATATTTGTATGTTTCAAAAATGGACAATTAGAAACTTTTCAGCTGAAAACCACACAATGGATTCCTATGGAAGGAAATACAAGTAACGGTAAGTATGCTTAGAATAACTTTTCAGCGTCAATGCTTGGCTAAAAGATGCAGCACTGGGATCTCTCCTGATAATAGGTGAGTAAATCGGAATTCGTAATTCGGCCGATTTTAGAGGAATATTTGTACGTTTCAAAAATGGACACTTAGAAACTTTTCAGCTGAAAACCACACAATGGATTCCAATTGAATGAAGTACAAGTTACTGGTAAGTACGCTTACAATTACTTTTTAGTGTCAGTGCTGGGCTAAAAGATGCAGCTCTGGGTTCTCTCCTGATAACAGGTGAGTTAATCGGAATTCGCAGTTCGGCTGATTTTAGAGGAATATTTGTATGTTTCAAAAATGGACACTCACAAACGTTTCTGGTGAAAACGACACAATGGCTGCTTATGGAAGGAAATACAAGTTACTGGTAAGTACACTTAGAATTACTTTCCAGGGTCAGTGCTGGGCTAAAAGATGCAACACTGGGTTCTCTCCTAATAACAGGTGAGTAAATCGGAATTTGTAGTTCGGCTTATTTTAGAGGAATATTTGTACATTTCAAAAATGGACAATTAGAAACTTTTCAGCTGAAAACCACACAATGGATTCCTATGGAAGGAAATACAAGTTACTGGTAAGTACGCTTAGATTTACTTTCCAGGGTCAGTGCTGGGCTAAAAGATGCAACACTGTGTTCTCTCCTGATAACAGGTGAGTAAATCGGAAATCATAGATCGGCTTATTTTAGAGGAATATTTGTACGTTTCAAAAATGGACACTCACAAACGTTTCTGGTGAAAACCACACAATGGATGCCTATGGAAGGAAATACAAGTTACTGGTAAGTACACTTAGAATTACTATCCAGGGTCAGTGCTGGGCTAAAATATGCAACACTGGGTTCTCTCCTGATAACAGGTGAGTAAATCGGAATTCGTAGTTCGACTAATTTTAGAGGAATATTTGTACATTTCAAAAATGGGCACTTGGAAACTTGTCTGGTGAAAACCACACAATGGATTCTTATGGAAGGAAAGACAAGTTACTGGTAAGTATGATTAGAATTACTTTCCAGGGTCAGTGCTGGGCTAAAAGATACAGCACTGGGTTCTCTCCTGATAACAGGTAAGTAAATCGGAATTCTTAGTTCGACTAATTTTAGGGGAATATTTGTACATTTCAAAAATGAACAATTAGAAACTTTTCAGCAGAAAACCACAGAATGGATTCCTATGGAAGGAAATACAACTAAAGGTAAGTATGCTTAGAATAACTTTTCAGGGTCAATGCTTGGCTAAAAGATGCAGCACTGGGATCTCTCCTGATAATAGGTGAGTAAATCGGAATTCGTAGTTCGGCTGATTTTAGAGGAATATTTGTACGTTTCAAAAATGGAAACTTAGAAACTTTTCAGCTGAAAACCACACAATGGATTCCAATGGAATGAAGTACAAGTTACTGGTAAGTACGCTTAGAATTACTTTTCAGGGTCAGTGCTGGGCTAAAAGATGCAGCACTGGGTTCTCTCCTGATAACAGGTGAGTAAATCGGAATTCGTAGTTCGACTAATTTTAGAGGAATATTTGTACATTTCAAAAATGGACACTTAAAATATTTTCTGCTGAAAACCACAGAATGGTTTCCTATGGAAGGAAATACAAGTTACTGGTAAGTACGCTTAGAATTACTTTTCAGGGTCAGTGCTGTGCTAAAAGATGCAGCACTGGGTTCTCTCCTGATAACAGGTGAGTAAATCGGAATTCGTAATTCGGCTTATTTTAGAGGAATATTTGTATGTTTCAAAAATGGACAATTAGAACCTTTTCAGCTAAAAACCACACAATGGATTCCTATGGAAGATAATGCAAGTAAAAGTAAGTATGCTTAGAATAACTTTTGAGGGTCAATGCTTGGCTAAAAGATGCAGCACTGGGATCTCTCCTGATAATAGGTGAGTAAATCGGAATTAGTAGTTCAGCTGATTTTAGAGGAATATTTGTACGTTTCAAAAATGGACACTCACAAACGTTTCTGGCGAAAACCACACAATGGATGCCTATGGAAGAAAAAACAAGTTACTGGTAAGTACACTTAGAATTACTTTCCAGGGTCAGTGCTGGGCTAAAAGATGCAACACTGGGTTCTCTCCTGATAACAGGTGAGTAAATCGGAATTCGTAGTTCGGCTGATTTTAGAGGAATATTTGTACGTTTCAAAAATGGACACTTAGAAACTTTTTTGCTGAAAACCACACAATGGATTCCTATGGAAGGAAATACAAGTTACTGGTAAGTACACTTAGAATTACTTTCCAGGGTCAGTGCTGGGCTAAAAGATGCAACACTGGGTTCTCTCCTTATAACAGGTGAGTAAATCGGAATTCGTAGTTCGGCTGATTTTAGAGGAATATTTGTACGTTTCAAAAATGGACACTCACAAACGTTTCTGGTGAAAACCACACAATGGAGGCCTATAGAAGGAAATACAAGTTACTGGTAAGTATACTTAGAATTACTTTCTAGGGTCAGTGCTGGGCTTAAAGATGCAACACTGGGTTCTCTCCCGATAACAGGTGAGTATATCAGAATTCGTAATTTGGCTGATTTAAGAGGAATATTTTTACGTTTCAAAAATGGACACTTGGAAACTTTTCTGGTGAAAACCACACAATGGATTCTTATGGAAGGAAAGACAAGTTACTGGTAAGTACGCTTAGAATTACTTTTCAGGGTCAGTGCTGTGCTAAAAGAATCAGCACTGGGTTCTCTCCTGATAACAGGTGAGTAAATCAGAATTCGTAGTTCGACTAATTTTAGAGGAATATTTTTACATTTCAAAAATGGACACTTGGAAACTTTTCTGGTGAGAACCACACAATGGATTCTTATGGAAGGATAGACAAGTTACTGGTAAGTATGCTTAGAATTACTTTCCAGGGTCAGTGCTGGGCTAAAAGATACAGCACTGGGTTCTCTCCTGATAACAGGTGAGTAAATCGGAATTCGTGGTTCGACTAATTTTAGAGGAATATTTGTACATTTCAGAAATGGACACTTAGAATTTTTTCTGCTGAAAACCACACAATGGTTTCCTGTGGAAGGAAATACAAGTTACTGGTAAGTACGCTTAGAATTACTTTTCAGGGTCAGTGCTGTGCTAAAAGATGCAGCACTGGGTTATCTCCTGATAACAGGTGAGTAAATCGGAATTCGTAGTTCAGCTTATTTTAGAGGAATATTTGTATGTTTCAAAAATGGACAATTAGAAACTTTTCAGCTGAAAACCACACAATGGATTCCTATGGAAGATAATACAAGTAAAGGTAAGTATGCTTAGAATAACTTTTCAGGGTCAATGCTTGGCTAAAAGATGCAGCACTGGGATCTCTCCTGATGGTAGGTGAGTAAATCGGAATTCGTAGTTCGGCTGATTTTAGAGGAATATTTGTACGTTTCAAAAATGGACACTCACAAACGTTTCTGGTGAAAACCACACAATGGATGCCTATGGAAGGAAATACAAGTTACTGGTAAGTACACTTAGAATTACTTTCCAGGGTCAGTGCTGGGCTAAAAGATGCAACACTGGGTTCTCTCCTGATAACAGGTGAGTAAATCGGAATTCGTAGTTCGACTAATTTTAGAGGAATATTTGTACATTATAAAAATGGACAATTGGAAACTTTTCAGCTGAAAACCAAACAATGGATTAATATGGAAGGAAATACAAGTTACTGGTAAGTATGCTTAGAATAACTTTTCAGGGTCAGTGCTTGGCTAAAAGATGCAGCACTGGGATCTCTCCTGAAAACAGGTGAGTAAATCTGAATTCGTAGTTCGGCTGATTTTAGAGGAATATTTGTACCTTTCAAAAACGGACACTTGGAATATTTTCTGGTAAGAAACACACAATGCATTCCTATGGAAGGAAATACAAGTTACTGGTAAGTACGCTTAGAATTACTTTTCAGGGTCAGTGCTTGGCTAAAAGATGCAGCACAGGGTTCTCTCCCGACAACAGGTGAGTAAATCAGAATTCGTAGTTCGCCTGATTTAAGAGGAATATTTGTACATTTACAAAATGCACAATTAGAAACTTTTCAGCTGAAAAGCACACAATGGATTCCAATGGAATGAAGTACAAGTTACTGGTAAGTACGCTTAGAATTACATTTCAGGGTCAGTGCTGGGCTAAAAGATGCAGTTCTGGGTGCTCTCCTGATAACAGCTGAGTTAATCGGAATTCGTAGTTCGGCTGATTTTAGAGGAATATTAGTACGTTTCAAAAATGGACACTCACAAACGTTTCTGGTGAAAACCACACAATGGATGCCTATGGAAGGAAATACAAGATACTGGTAGGTACACTTAGAATTACTTTCCAGGGTCAGTGCTGGGCTAAAAGATGCAACACTGGGTTCTCTCCTGATAACAGGTGAGTAAATCCGAATTCGTAGTTCGACTAATTTTAGAGGAATATTTGTACATTATAACAATGGACAATTGGAAACTTTTCAGCTGAAAACCAAACAATGGATTAATATGGAAGGAAATACAAGTTACTGGTAAGTATGCTTAGAATAACTTTTCAGGGTCAGTGCTTGGCTAAAAGATGCAGCACTGGGATCTCTCCTGAAAACAGGTGAGTAAATCTGAATTCGTAGTTCGGCTGATTTTAGAGGAATATTTGTACGTTTCAAAAATGGAAACTTAGAAACTTTTCAGCTAAAAACCACACAATGTATTCGTATGGAATGAAATACAAGTTACTGGTAAGTACGCTTAGAAATAATTTTCAGGGTCAGTGCTGGGCTCAAAGAGGCAGCACTGGGTTCTCTCCTGATAACAGGTGAGTAAATCGGAATTCATAGTTCGGCTGATTTTAGAGGAATATTTGTACGTTTAAAAAATGGACACTTGGAAACTTTTCTGCTGAAAACCACACAATGGATTCTTATGGAAGGAAAGACACGTTACTGGTAAGTACGCTTAGGATTACTTTTCAGGGTCAGTGCTAGGCTAAAAGATGCAGCACTGGGTTCTCTTCTGATAACAGGTGAGTAAATCGGAATTCGTAGTTCGGCTGATTTTAGAGGAATATTTGTATGTTTCAAAAATGGACACTAACAAACGTTTCTGGTGAAAACCACACAATGGATGCCTATGAAAGGAAATACAAGTTATTGGTAAGTACGCATAGAGTTACTTTTCAGGGTCAGTGCTGTGCTAAAAGATGCAGCACTGAGTTCTCTCCTGATAACAGGTGAGTAAATCGGAATTCGTAGTTCGGCTTATTTTAGAGGAATATATGTACGTTTCAAAAATGGACAATTAGAAACTTTTCAGCTGAAAACCACACAATGGATGCCTATGGAAGGAAATACAAGTTACTGGTAAGTACGCTCAGAATTACTTTTCAGGGTCAGTGCTGTGCTAAAAGATGCAGCCCTGGGTTCTCTCCAGATAACAGGTGAGTAAATCGGAATTCGTAGTTCGGCTTATTTTAGAGGAATATTTGTATGTTTCAAAAATGGACAAATAGAAACTTTTCAGCTGAAAACCACACAATGGATTCCTATAGAAGGAAATACAAGTAAAGGTAAGTATGCTTAGAATAAATTTTCAGGGTCAGTGCTGTGCTAAAAGATGCAGCACAGGGTTCTCTCCCGATAACAGGTGAGTAAATCGGAATTCGTAGTTCGGCTGATTTTAGAGGAATATTTGTACCTTTCAAAAATGGACACTTAGAATATTTTCTGCTGAAAACCACACAATTGTTTCCTATGGAAGGAAATACAAGTTACTGGTAAGTACGCTTAGAATTACTTTTCAGGGTCAGTGCTGTGCTAGAAGATACAGCACTGGGTTCTCTCCTGATAACAGGTGAGTAAATCGGAATTCGTAGTTCGGCTTATTTTAGAGGAATAATTGTATGTTTCAAAAATGGACAATTAGAAACTTTTCAGCTGAAAACCACACAATGGATTCCTATGGAAGGAAATACAAGTAAAGGTAAGTATGCTTAGAATTACTTTTCAGGGTGAGTGCTGGGTTAAAAGATGCAGCACTGGGTTCTCTCCTGATAACAGGTGAGTAAATCAGAATTCATAGTTCGGCTGATTTTAGAGGAATATTTGTACGTTTCAAAAATGGACACTTAGAATCTTTTCTGGTGAGAAACACACAATGCATTCCTATGGAAGGAAATACAAGTTACTGGTAAGTACGCTTAGAATTACTTTTCAGGGTAAGTGCTTGGATAAAAAATGCAGCACTGGGTTCTTTAATGATAACAGGTGAATAAATTGGGATTCGTAGTTCGGCTGATTTAGAGGAAGATTTTTACGTTTTAAAAATGGACACTTAGAAACTTTTCTGCTGAAAACCACACAATGGATTCCAATGGAAGGAAATACAAGTTACTGGTAAGTATGCTTAGAATTACTTTTCAGGGTCAGTGCTGGGCTAAAAGATGCAGCACAGGCTTCTCTCCCGATAACAGGTGAGTAAATCGGAATTCGTAGTTCGGATGATTTTAGAGGAATATTTGTACCTTTCAAAAACGGATACTTAGAATATTTTCTGCTGAAAACCACACAATTGTTTCCTATGGAAGGAAATACAAGTTACTGGTATGTACGCTTAGAATTACTTTTCAGGGTCAGTGCTGCACTGGGTTCTCTCCTGATAACAGGTGAGTAAATTGGAATTAGTAGTTTGGCTGATTTTAGAGGAATATTTGAACGTTTCAAAAATGGACACTTGGAAACTTTTCTGGTGAAAACCACACAATGGATTCCTAAGGATGGAAATACAAGTTAATGGTAAGTACGCTTAGAAATACTTTTTAGGGTTAGTGCTGGTCTAAAAGATGCAGCACTGGGTTCTCTCCTGATAACAGGTGAGTAAATCGGAATTCGTAGTTCGGCTGATTTTAGAGGAATATTTGTACGTTTCAAAAATGGACACTTAGAAACGTTTCTGGTGAGAACCACACAATGGATGCCTATGGAAGGAAATACAAGTTACTGGTAATTACGCTTAGAATTACTTTCCAGGGTCAGTGCTGGGCTAAAAGATGCAGCACTGGGTTCTTTAATGATAACAGGTGAGTAAATTGGGATTCGTAGTTCGGCTGATTTTAGAGGAATATTTGTACGTTTCAAAAATGGACACTTAGAAACGTTTCTGGTGAAAACCACACAATGGATGCCTATGGAAGGAAATACAAGTTACTGGAAATTACGCTTAGAACTACTTTTCAGGGTTAGTGCTGAGCTAAAAAGATGCAGCACTGGTTTCTCTCCTGATAACAGGTGAGTAAATCGGAATTCATAGTTCGGCTGATTTTAGAGGAATATTTGTTTGTTTCAAAAATGGACAATTACAAACTTTTCTGGTGAGAAACACACAATGCATTCCTATGGAAGGAAATACAAGTTACTGGTAAGTACGCTTAGAATTACTTTTCAGGGTAAGTGCTGGGATACAAGATGCAGCACTGGGTTATTTAATGATAACAGGTGAATAAATTGGGATTCGTAGTTCAGCTGATTTTAGAGAAAGATTTTTACGTTTTAAAAATGGACACTTAGAAACTTTTCTGCTGAAAACCACACAATGGATTTCAATGGAAGGAAATACAAGTTACTGGTAAGAATGCTGAGAATTACTTTTCAGGGTCAGTGCTGGGCTAAAAGATGCAACACAGGGTTCTCTCCCGATAACAGGTGAGTAAATCGGAATTCGTAGTTCGGCTGATTTTAGAGGAATATTTGTACCTTTCAAAAATGGACACTTGGAAACTTTTCTGGTGAAAACCACACAATGGATTCCTAAGGATGTACATACAAGTTAATGGTAAGTACGCTTAGAATTACTTTTTAGGGTCAGTGCTGGGCTAAAAGATGCAGCACTGGGTTCTCTCCTGATAAAAGGTGAGTAAATCAGAATTCGTAGTTCAGCTGATTTTAGAGGAATATTTGTATGTTTCAAAAATGGACACTTAGAAACGTTTCTGGTGAAAACCACACAATGGATGCCTATGGAAGGAAATACAAGTTACTGGTAAGTATGCTTAGAATTACTTTCCAGGGTCAGTGCTGGGCTAAAAGATGCAGCTCTGGGTTCTCTCCTGATGACAGGTGAGTAAATCGGAATTTGTAGTTCGGCTTATTTTAGAGGAATATTTGTTCCTTCTCAAAAATGGACAATTGGAAACTTTTCAGCTGAAAACCAAACAATGGATTAATATGGAAGGAAATACAAGTTACTGGTAAGTATGCTTAGAATAACTTTTCAGGGTCTGTGCTTGGCTAAAAGATGCAGCACTGAGATCTCTCCTGAAAACAGGTGAGTAAATCGGAATTCGTAGTTCGGCTGATTTTAGAGGAATATTTGTACGTTTCAAAAATGGAAACTTAGAAACTTTTCAGCTGAAAACCACACAATGTATTCCCATGGAATGAAATACAAGTTACTGGTAAGTACGCTTAGAATTACTTTTCAGGGTCAGTGCTGGGCTATAGATGCAGCACTGGGTTCTCTCCTGATAACAGGTGAGTAAATCAGAATTCGTAGTTCGGCTGATTTTAGAGGAATATTTGTACGTTTCAAAAATGGACAATTAGAAACTTTTCAGCTGAAAACCACACAATGTATTCCTATGGAATGAAATACAAGTTACTGGTAAGTACGCTTAGAATTACTTTTCAGGGTCAGTGCTGGGCTAAGAGATGCAGCTCTGGGTTCTCTCCTGATAACAGGTGAGTAAATCGGAATTCGTAGTTCGGCTGATTTTAGAGGAATATTTGTACGTTTCAAAAATGGACACTTACAAACGTTTCTGGTGAAAACCACACAATGGATGCCTATGGAAGGAAATACAAGTTACTGGTAAGTACGCTCAGAATTACTTTTCAGGGTCAGTGCTGTGCTAAAAGATGCAGCACTGGGTTCTCTCCAGATAACAGGTGAGTAAATCGGAATTCGTAGTTCGGCTTATTTTAGAGGAATATTTGTATGTTTCAAAAATGGACAAATAGAAACTTTTCAGCTGAAAACCACACAATGGATTCCTATAGAAGGAAATACAAGTAAAGGTAAGTATGCTTAGAATAAATTTTCAGGGTCAGTGCTGTGCTAAAAGATGCAGCACAGGGTTCTCTCCCGATAACAGGTGAGTAAATCGGAATTCGTAGTTCGGCTGATTTTAGAGGAATATTTGTACCTTTCAAAAATGGACACTTAGAATATTTTCTCCTGAAAACCACACAATTGTTTCCTATGGAAGGAAATACAAGTTAATGGTAAGTACGCTTAGAATTACTTTTTAGGGTTAGTGCTGGGCTAAAAGATGCAGCACTGGGTTCTCTCCTGATAACAGGTGAGTAAATCAGAATTCGTAGTTCGGCTGATTTTAGAGGAATATTGGTACGTTTCAAAAATGGACAATTAGAAACTTTTCAGCTGAAAACCACACAATGGATTCCTATGGAAGGAAATACAAGTAAAGGTAAGTATGCTTAGAATTACTTTTCAGGGTGAGTGCTGGGTTAAAAGATGCAGCACTGGGTTCTCTCCTGATAACAGGTGAGTAAATCGGAATTCGTAGTTCGGCTGATTTTAGAGGAATATTTGTACGTTTCAAAAATGGACACTTAGAATCTTTTCTGGTGAGAAACACACAATGCATTCCTATGGAAGGAAATACAAGTTACTGGTAAGTACGCTTAGAATTACTTTTCAGGGTAAGTGCTTAGATAAAAGATGCAGCACTGGGTTCTTTAATGATAACAGGTGAATAAATTGGGATTCGTAGTTCGGCTGATTTTAGAGGAAGATTTTTACGTTTTAAAAATGGAAACTTAGAAACTTTTCTGCTGAAAACCACACAATGGATTCCAATGGAAGGAAATACAAGTTACTGGTAAGTATGCTTAGAATTACTTTTCAGGGTCAGTGCTGGGCTAAAAGATGCAGCACAGGGTTCTCTCCCGATAACAGTTGAGAAAATCGGAATTCGTAGTTCGGATGATTTTAGAGGAATATTTGTACCTTTCAAAAACGGATACTTAGAATATTTTCTGCTGAAAACCACACAATTGTTTCCTATGGAAGGAAATACAAGTTACTGGTATGTACGCTTAGAATTACTTTTCAGGGTCAGTGCTGGGCTAAAAGATGCAGCACTGGGTTCTCTCCTGATAACAGTTGAGTATATTGGAATTTGTAGTTTGGCTGATTTTGGAGGAATATTTGCACGTTTCAAAAATGGACACTTAGAAACTTTTCTGCTGAAAACCACACAATGGATTCCAATGGAAGGAAATACAAGTTACTGGTAAGTATGCTTAGAATTACTTTCCAGGGTCAGTGATGGGCTAAAAGATGCAACACTGGTTTCTCTCCTGATAACAGGTGAGTAAATCGGAATTCGTAGTTCGGCTGATTTTATAGGAATATTTGTTTGTTTCAAAAATGGACAATTATAAACTTTTCTGCTGAAAACCACACAATGGATTAATATGGAACGAAATACAAGTTACTTGTAAATATGCTTAGAATAACTTTTCAGGGTCAGTGCTTGGATAAAAGATGCAGCACTGGGATCACTCCTGATAACAGGTGAGTAAATCGGAATTTGTAGTTCGGCTGATTTTAGAGGAATATTTGTACGTTTCAAAAATGGAAACTTAGAAACTTTTCAGCTGAAAACCACACAACGTATTCCTATAGAATGAAATACAAGTTACTGGTAAGTATGCTTGGAATTAATTTTCAGGGTCAGTGCTGGGCTAAAAGATGCAACACTGGGTTCTCTCCTGATAACAGGTGAGTAAATCGGAATTCGTACTTCGGCTGATGTTAGAGGAATATATGTACGTTTCAAAAATGGACACTTAGAAACTTTTTTGCTGAAAACCACACAATGGATTCCTATGGAAGGAAATCCAAGTTACTGGTAAGTACGCTTAGAATTACTTTCCAGGGTCAGTGCTGGGCTAAAAGATGCAACACTGGTTTCTCTCCTGATAACAGGTGAGTAAATCGGAATTCGTAGATCGGCTTATTTTAGAGGAATATTTATATGTTTCAAAAATGGACAATTAGAAACTTTTCAGCTGAAAACCACACAATGGATTAATATGGAAGGAAATACAAGTTTCTGGTAAGTACGCTTAGAATTACTTTTCAGGGTCAGTGCTGGGCTAAATGATGCAGCTCTGGGTTCTCTCCTGATAACAGGTGAGTAAATCGGAATTCGTAGTTAGGCTGATTTTAGAGGAATATTTGTACGTTTCAAAAATGGACACTTACAAACGTTTCTGGTGAAAACCACACAATGGATGCCTATGGAAGGAAATACAAGTTACTGGTAAGTACGCTTAGAATTACTTTTCAAGGTCAGTGCTGGAATAAAAGATGCAGCACTGGGTTCTTTAATGATAACAGGTGAGTAAATTGGGATTCGTAGTTCGGCTGATTTTAGAGGAATATTTGTACGTTTCAAAAATGGACACTTAGAAACGTTTCTGGTGAAAACCACACAATGGATGCCTATGGAAGGAAATACAAGTTACTGGTAATTACGCTTAGAATTACTTTTTAGGGTTAGTGCTGAGCTAAAAGATGGAGCACTGGTTTCTCTCCTGATAACAGGTGAGTAAATCGGAATTCATAGTTCGGCTGATTTTAGAGGAATATTTGTTTGTTTCAAAAATGGACAATTACAAACTTTTCTGGTGAGAAACACACAATGCATTCCTATGGAAGGAAATACAAGTTACTGGTAAGTACGCTTAGAATTACTTTTCAGGGTAAGTGCTGGGATACAAGATGCAGCACTGGGTTATTTAATGATAACAGGTGAATAAATTGGGATTCGTAGTTCAGCTGATTTTAGAGAAAGATTTTTACGTTTTAAAAATGGACACTTAGAAACTTTTCTGCTGAAAACCACACAATGGATTACAATGGAAGGAAATACAAGTTACTGGTAAGAATGCTGAGAATTACTTTTCAGGGTCAGTGCTGGGCTAAAAGATGCAACACAGGGTTCTCTCCCGATAACAGGTGAGTAAATCGGAATTCGTAGTTCGGCTGATTTTAGAGGAATAATTGTACCTTTCAAAAATGGACACTTGGAAACTTTTCTGGTGAAAACCACACAATGGATTCCTAAGGATGTAAATACAAGTTAATGGTAAGTACGCTTAGAATTACTTTTTAGGGTTAGTGCTGGGCTAAAAGATGCAGCACTGGGTTCTCTCCTGATAAAAGGTGAGTAAATCAGAATTCGTAGTTCGGCTGATTTTAGAGGAATATTTGTATGTTTCAAAAATGGACACTTAGAAACGTTTCTGGTGAAAACCACACAATGGATGCCTATGGAAGGAAATACAAGTTACTGGTAAGTATGCTTAGAATTACTTTCCAGGGTCAGTGCTGGGCTAAAAGATGCAACACTGGGTTCTCTCCTGATAGGTGAGTAAATCGGAATTTGTAGTTCGGCTTATTTTAGAGGAATATTTGTACGTTTCAAAAATGGAAACTTAGAAACTTTTCAGCTGAAAACCACACAATGTATTCCTATGGAATGAAATACAAGTTACTGGTAAGTACGCTTAGAATTACTTTTCAGGGTCAGTGCTGGGCTAAAAGATGCAGCTCTGGGTTCTCTCCTGATGACAGGTGAGTAAATCGGAATTCGTAGTTCGGCTGATTTTAGAGGAATATTTGTACGTTTCAAAAATGGACACTTACAAACGTTTCTGGTGAAAACCACACAATGGATGCCTATGGAAGGAAATACAAGTTACTGTTAAGTACGCTTAGAATTACTTTTCAAGGTCAGTGCTGGGATAAAAGATGCAGCACTGGGTTCTTTAATGATAACAGGTGAGTAAATTGGGATTCGTAGTTCGGCTGATTTTAGAGGAATATTTGTACGTTTCAAAAATGGACACTTAGAAACGTTTCTGGTGAAAACCACACAATGGATGCCTATGGAAGGAAATACAAGTTACTGGTAATTACGCTTAGAATTACTTTTCAGGGTCAGTGCTGTGCTAAAAGATGCAGCACTGGGTTCTTTTCTGATAACAGGTGAGTAAATCGGAATTAGTAGTTTGGCTGATTTTAGAGGAATATTTGAACGTTTCAAAAATGGACACTTGGAAACTTTTCTGGTGAAAACCACACAATGGATTCCTAAGGATGTAAATACAAGTTAATGGTAAGTACGCTTAGAATTACTTTTTAGGGTTAGTGCTGAGCTAAAAGATGCAGCACTGGTTTCTCTCCTGATAACAGGTGAGTAAATCGGAATTCATAGTTCGGCTGATTTTAGAGGAATATTTGTTTGTTTAATAAATGGACAATTATAAACTTTTCTGGTGAGAAACACACAATGCATTCCTATGGAAGGAAATACAAGTTACTGGTAAGTACGCTTAGAATTACTTTTTAGGGTAAGTGCTGGGATACAAGATGCAGCACCGGGTTATTTAATGATAACAGGTGAATAAATTGGGATTCGTAGTTCAGCTGATTTTAGAGGAAGATTTTTACGTTTTAAAAATGGACACTTGGAAACTTTTCTGGTGAAAACCACACAATGGATTCCTAAGGATGAAAATACAAGTTAATGGTAAGTACGCTTAGAATTACTTTTTAGGGTTAGTGCTGAGCTAAAAGATGCAGCACTGGTTTCTCTCCTGATAACAGGTGAGTAAATCGGAATTCATAGTTCGGCTGATTTTAGAGGAATATTTGTTTGTTTAAAAAATTGACAATTATAAACTTTTCTGGTGAGAAACACACAATGCATTCCTATGGAAGGAAATACAAGTTACTGGTAAGTACGCTTAGAATTACTTTTCAGGGTAAGTGCTGGGATACAAGATGCAGCACTGGGTTATTTAATGATAACAGGTGAATAAATTGGGATTCGTAGTTCAGCTGATTTTAGAGGAAGATTTTTACGTTTTAAAAATGGACACATGGAAACTTTTCTGGTGAAAACCACACAATGGATTCCTAAGGATGTAAATACAAGTTAATGGTAAGTACGCTTAGAATTACATTTTAGGGTTAGTGCTGGGCTAAAAGATGCAGCACTGGGTTCTCTCCTGATAAAAGGTGAGTAAATCAGAATTCGTAGTTCAGCTGATTTTAGAGGAAGATTTTCACGTTTTAAAAATGGACTCTTGGAAACTTTTCTGGTGAAAACCACACAATGGATTCCTAAGGATGTAAATACAAGTTAATGGTAAGTACGCTTAGAATTACATTTTAGGGTTAGTGCTGGGCTAAAAGATGCAGCACTGGGTTCTCTCCTGATAAAAGGTGAGTAAATCAGAATTCGTAGTTCAGCTGATTTTAGAGGAATATTTGTATGTTTCAAAAATGGACACTTAGAAACGTTTCTGGTGAAAACCACATAATGGATTAATATGGAAGGAAATACAAGTTACTGGTAAGTATGCTTAGAATATCTTTTCAGGGTCAGTGCTTGGCTAAAAGATGCAGCACTGGGAACTCTCCTGATAACAGGTGAGTAAATCGGAATTTGTAGTTTGGCTGATTTTAGAGGAATATTTGTACGTTTCAAAAATGGAAACTTAGAAACTTTTCAGCTGAAACCCACACAATGTATTCCTATAGAATGAAATACAAGTTACTGGTAAGTATGCTTAGAATTACTTTTCAGGGTCAGTGCTGGCCTAAAAGATGCAACACTGGGTTCTCTCCTGATAACAGGTGAGTAAATCGAAATTCGTAGTTCGGCTGATGTTAGAGGAATATTTGTACGTTTCAAAAATGGACACTTAGAAACTTTTTTGCTGAAAACCACACAATGGATTCCTATGGAAGGAAATCCAAGTTACTGGTAAGTACGCTTAGAATTACTTTCCAGGGTCAGTGCTGTGCTAAAAGATGCAACACTGAGTTCTCTCCTGATAACAGGTGAGTAAATCGGAATTCGTAGTTCGGCTTATTTTAAAGGAATATTTATATGTTTCAAAAATGGACAATTAGAAACTTTTCAGCTGAAAACCACACAATGGATTAATATGGAAGGAAATACAAGTTACTGGTATGTATGCTTAGAATAACTTTTCAGCGTCAGTGCTTGGCTAAAAGATGCAGCACTGGGATCTCTCCTGAAAACAGGTGAGTAAATCGGAATTCGTAGTTCGGCTGATTTTAGTGGAATATTTGTACGTTTCAAAAATGGACACTTAACTTTTTTGCTGAAAACCACACAATGGATTCCTATGGAAGGAAATACAAGTTACTGGTAAGTATGCTTAGAATTACTTTCCAGGGTCAGTGCTCTGCTAAAAGATGCAACACTGGGTTCTCTCCTGATAACAGGTGAGTAAATCGGAATTCGTAGTTCGTCTTATTTTAGAGGAATATTTGTACGTTTCAAAAATAGACAATTAGAAACTTTTCAGCTGAAAACCACACAATGGATTAATATGGAAGGAAAAACAAGTTACTGGTAAGTATGCTTAGAATAACTTTTCAGGGTCAATGCTTGGCTAAAAGATGCAGCACTGGCATCTCTCCCAAAAACAGGTGAGTAAATTGGAATTCGTAGTTCGGCTGATTTTAGAGGAATATTTGTACGTTTCAAAAATGGACACAGAAACTTTTCTGCTGAGCACCACAAAATGGATTCCTATGGAAGGAAATACAAGTTTCTGGTAAGTACGCTTAGAATTACTTTCCAGGGTCAGTGCTGGGCTAAAAGATGCAGCACTGGGTTCTCTCCTGATAACAGATGAGTAAATCGGAATTCATAGTTTGACTAATTTTAGAGGAATATTTGTACATATCAAAAATGGACACTTTAGAATATTTTCTGCTGAAAACCACACAATTGTTTCCTATGGAATGAAGTACAAGTTACTGGTAGTACGCTCAGAATTACTTTTCAGGGTCAGTGCTGGGCTAAAAGATGCTGCACTGGGTTCTCTCCTGATAACAGGTGAGTAAATCGGAATTCGTAGTTCGGCTGAATTTAGAGGAATATTTGTACGTTTCAAAACTGAAAACTTAGAAACTTTTTTACTGAAAACCACACAATGGATTCCTATGGAAGGAAATACAAGTTACTGGTAAGTATGGTTAGAATTAGTTTTCAGGGTCAGTGCTGGGCTAAAAGATGCAGCACAGGGTTCTCTCCCGATAACAGGTGAGTAAATCGGAATTCGTAGTTCGGCTGATTTTAGAGGAATATTTGTACCTTTCAAAAACTGACACTTAGAATATTTTCTGCTGAAAACCACACAATGGTTTCCTATGGAAGGAAATACAAGTTACTGGTAAGTATGCGTAGAAATACTTTTCAGGGTTATTGCTGTGCTAAAAGATGCAGCACTGGGTTCTCTCCTGATACCAGGTGAGTAAATCGGAATTCGTAGTTCGGCTTATTGTAGAGGAATAATTGTATGTTTCAAAAATGGACAATTAGAAACTTTTCAGCTGAAAACCACACAATGGATTCCTATGGAAGGAAATACAAGTTACTGGTAAGTATGCTTAGAATTACTTTTCAGGGTCAGTGCTGGCCTAAAAGATGCAACACTGGGTTCTCTCCTGATAACAGGTGAGTAAATCGGAATTCGTAGTTCGGCTGATGTTAGAGGAATATTTGTACGTTTCAAAAATGGACACTTAGAAACTTTTTTGCTGAAAACCACAAAATGGATTCCTATGGAAGGAAATCCAAGTTACTGGTAAGTACGCTTAGAATTACTTTCCAGGGTCAGTGCTGTGCTAAAAGATGCAACACTGAGTTCTCTACTGATAACAAGTGAGTAAATCGGAATTCGTAGTTCGGCTTATTTTAAAGGAATATTTATATGTTTCAAAAATGGACAATTAGAAACTTTTCAGCTGAAAACCACACAATGGATTAATATGGAAGGAAATACAAGTTACTGGTATGTATGCTTAGAATAACTTTTCAGCGTCAGTGCTTGGCTAAAAGATGCAGCACTGGGATCTCTCCTGAAAACAGGTGAGTAAATCGGAATTCGTAGTTCGGCTGATTTTAGTGGAATATTTGTACGTTTCAAAAATGGACACTTAGAAACTTTTTTGCCGAAAACCACACAATGGATTCCTATGGAAGGAAATACAAGTTACTGGTAATTATGCTTAGAATTACTTTCCAGGGTCAGTGCTGTGCTAAAAGATGCAACACTGGGTTCTCTCCTGATAACAGGTGAGTAAATCGGAATTCGTAGTTCGTCTTATTTTAGAGGAATATTTGTACGTTTCAAAAATAGACAATTAGAAACTTTTCAGCTGAAAACCACACAATGAATTAATATGGAAGGAAAAACAAGTTACTGGTAAGTATGCTTAGAATAACTTTTCAGGGTCAGTGCTTGGCTAAAAGATGCAGCACTGGCATCTCTCCCAAAAACAGGTGAGTAAATTGGAATTCGTAGTTCGGCTGATTTTAGAGGAATATTTGTACGTTTCAAAAATGGACACATAGAAACTTTTCTGCTGAAAACCACAAAATGGATTCCTATAGAAGGAAATACAAGTTTCTGGTAAGTACGCTTAGAATTACTTTCCAGGGTCAGTGCTGGGCTAAAAGATACAGCACTGGGTTCTCTCCTGATAACAGGTGAGTAAATCGGAATTCATAGTTTGACTAATTTTAGAGGAATATTTGTACATATCAAAAATGGACACTTTAGAATATTTTCTGCTGAAAACCACACAATTGTTTCCTATGGAATGAAGTACAAGTTACTGGTAGTACGCTCAGAATTACTTTTCAGGGTCAGTGCTGGGCTAAAAGATGCTGCACTGGGTTCTCTCCTGATAACAGGTGAGTAAATCGGAATTCGTAGTTCGGCTGAATTTAGAGGAATATTTGTACGTTTCAAAAATGAAAACTTAGAAACTTTTTTGCTGAAAACCACACAATGGATTCCTATGGAATGAAATACAAGTTACTGGTAAGTACGCTTAGAATCACTTTTCAGGGTCAGTGCTGGGCTAAAAGATGCAGCTCTGGGTTCTCTCCTGATAACAGGTGAGTAAATCGGAATTCGTAGTTCGGCTGATTTTAGAGGAATATTTGTACGTTTCAAAAATGGACACTTACAAATGTTTCTGGTGAAAACCACACAATGGATGCCTATGGAAGGAAATACAAGTTACTGGTAATTACGCTTAGAATTACTTTCCAGTGTCAGTGCTGGGCTAAAAGATACAACACTGGGTTCTCTCCTGATAACAGGTGAGTAAATCGGACTTTGTAGTTCGACTAATTTTAGAGGAATATTTGTACATTTCAAAAATGGACACTTAGAATACTTTCTGCTGAAAACCACACAATGGTTTCCTATGGAAGGAAATACAAGTTACTGGTAAGTACGCTTAGAATTACTTTCCAGGGTCAGTGCTGGGCTAAAAGATGCAGCACTGGGTTCTCTCCTGATAACAGGTGAGTAAATCAGAATTGATAGTTTGACTAATTTTAGAGGAATATTTGTACATATCAAAAATGGACACTTAGCATATTTTCTGCTGAAAACCACACAATTGTTTCCTATGGAATGAAGTACAAGTTACTGGTAGTACGCTCAGAATTACTTTTCAGGGTCAGTGCTGGGCTAAAAGATGCTGCACTGGGTTCTCTCCTGATAACAGGTGAGTAAATCGGAAATCGTAGTTCGGCTGAATTTAGAGGAATATTTGTATGTTTCAAAAATGAAAACTTAGAAACTTTTTTGCTGAAAACCACACAATGGATTCCTATGGAATGAAATACAAGTTACTGGTAAGTACGCTTAGAATCACTTTTCAGGGTCAGTGCTGGGCTAAAAGATGCAGCTCTGGGTTCTCTCCTGATAACAGGTGAGTAATTCGGAATTCGTAGTTCGGCTGATTTTAGAGGAATATTTGTACCTTTCAAAAATGGACAATTACAAACATTTCTGGTGAAAACCACACAACGGATGCATATGGAAGTAAATACAAGTTACTGGTAAGTACGCTTAGAATGACTTTTCAGGGTCAGTGCTGGGCTAAAAGATGCAACACTGGGTTTTCTCCAGATAACAGGTGAGTAAATCGGAAATTGTAGTTCGGCTGATTTTAGAGGAATATTTGTACGTTTCAAAAATGGACAATTAGAAACTTTTCAGCTGAAAACCACACAGTGGATTCCTATGGAAGGAAATACAAGTTACTGGTAAGTATGGTTAGAATTAGTTTCCAGGGTCAGTGCTGGGCTAAAAGATGCAGCACAGGGTTCTCTCCCGATAACAGGTGAGTAAATCGGAATTCGTAGTTCGGCTGATTTTAGAGGAATATTTGTACCTTTCAAAAACTGACACTTAGAATATTTTCTGCTGAAAACCACACAATGGTTTCCTATGGAAGGAAATACAAGTTACTGGTAAGTACGCTTAGAAATACTTTTCAGGGTTAGTGCTGTGCTAAAAGATGCAGCACTGGGTTCTCTCCTGATACCAGGTGAGTAAATCGGAATTCGTAGTTCGGCTTATTGTAGAGGAATAATTGTATGTTTCAAAAATGGACAATTAGAAACTTTTCAGCTGAAAACCACACAATGGATTCCTATGGAAGGAAATACAAGTAAAGGTAAGTATGCTTAGAATAACTTTTCAGGGTCAGTTTCAAAAATGGACACTCACAAACGTTTCTGGTGAAAACCACACAATGGATGCCTATGGAAGGAAATACAAGTTACTGATAAGTACACTTAGAATTACTTTCCAGGGTCAGTGCTGGGCTAAAAGATGCAACACTGGGTTCTCTCTGATAACAGGTGAGTAAATCGGAATTAGTAGTTTGGCTGATTTTAGAGGAATATTTGAACATTTCAAAAATGGACACTTGGAAACTTTTCTGCTGAAAACCACACAGTGGATTCCTAAGGATGTAAATACAAGTTACTGGTAAGTACGCTTAGAATTACTTTCCAGGGTTAGTGCTGGGCTAAAAGATGCAGCACTGGGTTCTCTCCTGATAACAGGTGAGTAAATCGGAATTCGTAGTTCGGCTGATTTTAGAGGAATATTTGTACGTTTCAAAAATGGACAATTTGAAACTTTTCAGCTGAAAACCACACACTGGATTCCTATGGTAGGAAATACAACTTACTGGTAAGTATGCTTAGAATTAGTTTTCAGGGTCAGTGCTGGGCTAACAGATGCAGCACTGGGTTCTCTCCCGATCACAGGTGAGTATATCAGAATTCGTAATTTGGCTGATTTAAGAGGAATATTTTTACGTTTCAAAAATGGACACTTGGAAACTTTTCTGGTGAAAACCACACAATGGATTCTTATGGAAGGAAAGACAAGTTACTGGTAAGTACGCTTAGAATTACTTTCCAGGGTCAGTGCTGGGCTAAAAGATACAGCACTGGGTTCTCTCCTGATAACAGGTGAGTAAATCGGAATTCGTAGTTCGACTAATTTTAGAGGAATATTTGTACATTTCAAAAATGGACACTTAGAATATTTTCTGCTGAAAACCACACAATGGTTTCCTATGGAAGGAAATACAAGTTACTGGTAAGTACGCTTATAATTACTTTTCAGGGTCAGTGCTGTGATAAAAGATGCAGCACTGGGTTCTCTCCTGATAACAGGTTAGTAAATCGGAATTCGTAGTTCGGCTTATTTTAGAGGAATATTTGTATGTTTCAAAAATGGACAATTAGAAACTTTTCAGCTGAAAACCACACAATGGATTCCTATGGAAGATAATACAAGTAAAGGTAAGTATGCTTAGAATAACTTTTCAGGGTCAATGCTTGGCTAAAAGATGCAGCACTGGGATCTTTCCTGATAATAGGTGAGTAAATCGGAATTCGCAGTTTGGCTGATTTTAGAGGAATATTTGTACGTTTCAAAAATGGACACTCACAAACGTTTCTGGTGAAAACCACACAATGGATGCCTATGGAAGGAAATACAAGTTACTGGTAAGTATACTTAGAACTACTTTCCAGGGTCAGTGATGGGCTAAAAGATGCTACACTGGGTTCTCTCCTGATAACAGGTGAGTAAATCGGAATTCGTAGTTTGGCTGATTTTAGAGGAATATTTGTACGTTTCAAAAATGGACACTTAGAAACTTTTTTGCTGAAAACCACACAATGGAATCCTATGTAATGAAATACAAGTTACTGGTAAGTACGCTTAGAATTACTTTCCAGGGGGGGCGTGGTCTGGCCACACAAGAAGATGGCCGCTTAGAACCGGAGCTCCGGCTGTGGGGAGCCCCGGACCGGCAGCTGCAGCTCTTCGGTGTCACAGAGATGATTTATAAACTGCTTCTGTGACAGCGGAGAGAGAGCGGATAAGACAGTGTTATTATTTTTTTTCAAATGAAGGCGCCTGCAGCTTGTCACAGCCCTTGTAAATAATTTCTCCAATGCTGACAGGAAATTCACCTCATGGACTACGGAGCAGCTAACGTGTGGAAAGACTGGAAGGTGAGGCAGTGGCTTCTCTTTCCTTAGGAAGAGCTCTTTCAGCTGAACTTAAATTAAAGCTACTATAATTCACGCGCTGTGTGTGGGGCTTCCTCGTGAAGCCCGGGAACTGTGCTAATGAGGTGATTTACTCAGCTCAAGGGTTCACGTCAGCTGAGGAAAATCTGGAGAGCTTCTGCTTAAATTGCAACATTGTATGCCAGTGACTTGTATTTGACCCTTTTGTGCAGTGAAGGGTTTCAATTGAAGACAGGAATTCTCTGGCAGCTTTTACCATAATTTATTAACAGTGGAGACTTTCAGAGTAAAAAGATAGTTTCTTCCATTCTATATAATGGTGGAAGTCTACAGTTTAAAAATAAATAGACTGTGTATTGATGATTTAACACCTCATAAAACACAGAGGCTATGTTGATGAGGTAATTTATGTGAACCACTTATAACAACATTTGACTTTCTGCTCTACAACACTGGCCCTTCAGTCATTTGCAACAGCAATATTGTAAAGAAAGGTTATTGACCGCTGACTTCCTCAGACAGAAATTACCTCTTTGAAAACACCTGCCTGCTACCCTGAACACCTGGTATGTCCCATCTCTGAAATTAAAGGTGATGCTTTTACACTTGTTGGAAACAGCTGAGCTTGCACCTCTTCTAAATGTACTACATAGCATTGCCATTTTCGCTACTAACTGCAACACTTCGTTTCTTGACAGAAGGCAGCTGTCTGGATTTGTGCCTCTTGGAATACAGGTACAGTGTTGCACTAAAAAGTTATAATTATTCTGCCCAAGCCCAGCTTCATTTGAACGATTGGCAGAACGTGGTCCTGTCTGATGTATTTATGGACAGGCAACCTGTTATGGTGTTCTGGCAGTTAATGGAAGCAAACTACATTGGGAGTGCCTTTGAAATGCATGGAACTCAATAGAACTGTTTAATAAAGCGCGTCTTTTTCCTGTCGGACAGCATGTTTCATGATTCGGACCATGAGGTGAGCTGGAACCTCATTATTTCCCGGTTCTGAGGTGTTTCCTGCATGCCGCTCGGCGGTACCAGCTCTGGCTCCTGCGCTATTACCCGCCATTTTCTCCGCCGGCTGCGTCTCCTCACGGCGGCCGGCTGAAGAGCCTCGCATTTGCTTTTATGGAGTCTGCTGCCCTGAAGTTGGACATTTACAATGGAGGTCGCTAACAGGACTTGCTAACTCTGGAGATGTCTTACAGTGCCACAACTGTGTTTCCTCCCACACATTTGTTATTTCATTCTACTTCTGCATGACCTTGCTTGCTTTCGCTTCGACTCAGCATTGCTTCGCCTTGTGGTGACCTCAGCCTGTCTTTCGTGTTTGCCTGTCTTCCTTGGTCTCAGGTTTCCTGTATTTTCATCATTAACCTATTGCTTTTGTTCAACTGACTCTTAGACTCTTCATGGGCAAACTCCGGAATTTAAAGCTGGCTACTTCTTCTCAATTACCTGTGGACTCAGATTCGGATTCTCCTCCTCAGGACATGGAAGACTCCATGGCACTAAAATCAGATTTAATACGAGGAGCCATCCCAAAAGCACGCAACAAAGGAAAACTGGCGTCCTCTCTAGCTTCCTCTAAGCGCCTGAAGAAGGATCCACCATCCCCAGGGAGTAACTCCTCATCCTGTTCCATGGATCTCATTTTGGAAGAACTTTGTGCGTTCAAACCCTTTATGGAAGCTACCACAAAGAACATGCAGGCTATGCAGGAAAAATGGTCGTCTCTGGAGTCCCGTGTTCAAACTTTGGAAACGTCCACAGACTCTTTGCAATCCTCTTGTTCCCATATTCCGTCAATGGAGGCGGTGATACTTCTACTTAAACGTCAGACGGAGGATTTGGAAAATAGGAATCGTAGGAAAAATCTACGCCTATATGGTCTTCCAGAACTTACAGAAGGGTCAAACCCCACCGTCTTCTTCCAATCCTTTCTTGCCAAGATCTTAGATGCTCCGGCCTTAACTTCCATTAACATCCTAAGGGCTCATCGCCTTGGACCGAAGGTCGCTAGTAAGCCTAGAAGTGTCATTATGTTATTCCTGCAATTCACTGACCTCCTACAGGTCCTTTCAGCTGCCTAGCTCAAGAAGCAAATTATGTGGGAAGGTCATCGCCTCTATCTTTCAGAAGATGTCTCCAAGGCCACTGCAGATCGAAGGAAGAAGTTCTTGGACATGCGACCTCAACTACGGGCCCTGAATGCTAGATATGGACTACTACATCCTTGTCTCTTCAAGGTCACATATAAAGATAGAACAACCACATATGAAGACCCTGCAGCCTTGCAGGCGTTTCTCCAACGGCAAGGCCCAGATGTTATGGATGTATCCAGACCTGGTTGACAAGACCTGCTACTTCTTCTTGGAACTCGTTGTGTTATGATTCTGTTGTCTCTCCATTATCGCTGATGTTGTGAATCCCCTACTGTCTCTTCTTCCGATAGTCATTTCACTCTCATGTGTCCCCTATGTAGTTCAATTGTTTCCTGTTCCCCTGTGACACGTCTTTCCCTTCAATTGTATATCTCTCTTGTTTCTACAGACATCTCCTTCCTCCCTCCTACCCTGATGTGCTATGCTACTTTCTATATGCTGCATTTTTGGATCCATTGTAGTTGAGGTTTGATATCTGCTCTGGATGTTGTCATCATCGTTGTCTCCCGGTGCCATCACCCCATCCTCGTTCTTGAGTTTTTCGTTCTGTAAGTATGTTTTTCAGTCGTTCGTTTCGAACGTGTACTGTCTTCTTGTTAGTTTTTGTTTATGTCCTTTTTCCTACACTTGATCTCTTACCTTTTGCTCTTTCCTCTTTCTTTTCACTTTCTTTCACCTCCCATCTCCCCTTCTTGCTCCTTCCTTTCCTTGGATTCAGTATTATATTCATAGTGGTTCCTTCCTTTTTTTCCTTTCCTTTTCTTCTTCTTTGCTTTCTCTCCTTCTGCCCTCTCTCCTTCATCAATTCGTTACAATTCTCTCAGATTCCTCAAGTTATTTTTTCTGCAGTAATAAGCATGTTGCTGTTAGCTGTTTTTCTTTGCTGTTCCATTCCGTGTTACATCGTGGAACGTTAAGGGTTTAAACAATCCCATTAAAAGGCAAAGGGTTTTATCACATTTAGCGAGACTTAAGTCTGATGTTGCCCTCCTCCAGGAGACTCATCTCTCTGAAACGGAGGCTCTAAAACTCAAGCGTTGTTGGGTGGGTCATGTGTTTTGCTCCCCCACAGTTTCCAAGAAAAATGGTGTTGTGATTTCATTACATAAAAAGTTAAATGTTTCCTCAATTTCTCACGAATCGATGTTGATGGTCGATGGGTTATTGCTACACTGCTTATAGATAATATTCCTATCACTCTTTTTAATGTGTATGCCCCAACTGGGATTGACAGATTATTTTGACCCTCTATTTCAACTAAGCTGTCCTCCCTTTCTGGAGATTACATACTTCTAGGGGGAGATTGTAACCAAGTTGTTGATCCCTTCCTCGATCGTCATTCCAATGTTAAATTTGTCCCCTCTAGGATGCACTCTCAATTTGTTAACACCTTTCAAAATAATGCCTTGGTGGATATCTGGAGATTGTGTAATCCTGATCTTAGAGAATACAGTTTTTACTCCCCTCCACATCAATCACAATCCCGCATTGATCATATCTTCCTTAGTAAATCCCTATGCCAGCACGCTATACGCTCTGACATTGGTTCCATCCTAATCTCGGACCATGCTCCGGTTCATGTGGACATTGACCTACTTCCTTTTTCCCCTCACTCTGGCAGATGGCGTTTCAACAATGCTTTGCTTTTGGAACCTACTTTTTGTTCTGAATTTACTGCCTTTGCCACTGAATTTTTCCTTTTCAATCATACCCCTGATTCCTCTTTTGTTACTGTTTGGGATTCTTTTAAAGCAGCCTCTAGGGGTTTTATTATTAATTTTGTAGCCCGACGAAAGAAACTTCGAGAAGCCAAATCCGAACGCATTTTAGCTAATATTAAGACTTTAGAGCTTGATTATCATGCATCTAAATCTGAGATTTCTCTTAAAAAGCTTAATGATGCAAAAATGTCCTTCGATAAGTTTACAACTGATGCTGCCTCTAACCTTTTGCTAAAATGTAATTCCAGGTATTATGGGGGTAAGAACAAAATGGGGAAACTTTTGGCCAATTACTTAAAGATAAGAAAGGAGCGTACAAAGATTGAGTCCATTATGACTTCCACTGGGAACTCTTGCTTTAAAGATAAAGACATTCTTTCTGAGTTTGTTACATTTTATGACAATATTTATACCCCAAACACATCCCGGAGACTACGGATCTTCTTTCATATTTTCATTCGCTTCCTTCCCCCCCGGCTTCTCAAGTTGATTTTATTGCCCTAAAACGGGACATTTCGCTTTCTGAAATCTCCCATGCTGTTTCTAAATTGCGGCACGGTAAGTGTCCAGGCCCTGATGGTTTCACTATTGAATTTTACAGCCACTTCGCCTCTCTACTTCCCCATAAACTATTATTATTATTCCGATCCTTCCTTGCAGCGGGTTCTTCCAGCAGCTCCTTCCAACAGGCTTTAATCTGTTTAATTCCCAAAGAAGATAAGGACCACTCGTTATGCAAAAATTACAGACCAATTTCACTGGTCAATACGGATTATAACATTCTGACTAAAATTTTGGCATTGCGCATGGATCCCCTTTTACCCGATCTCATTGGCCCTGAACAATCAGGCTTTGTCAAGGGCCGTCTCTCATCTGACAATTCCCGTGTTTTTCTTAATATACTTAGCAAGGCTTCCTCTTTGTCACTTCCCTTCGCGGCTATTTCTTTAGACGGGGAGAAAGCCTTTGACAGGATTGGATGGGATTTTATGTTTCAGGCCTTGGGCTGGATCGGCTTTTCTTCCAAATTCATCTCTATTATTTCTTTACTCTATTCTAATCCCCAGGCTTCCATTTTTGTCAACGGGATGACCTCGGATTATTTCTCGTTACACAGGGGAGTGCGACAAGGCTGTCCTCTATCCCCCCTACTTTTTGTTTTAGCCTTGGAACCCTTTCTTACAAAAATTCATCTAGACAACAGTATTTCTGGTTTTAAATTTGGTTCGCGTCAGGTTAAACTCTCGGTCTATGCTGATGATATTCTTTTTTATTGCTCTGATCCTGTTTCCTCTATTCCCTCTTTTCTCCAGCAGGTGTCTTCCTTCTCCGTGGTCTCTGGTTATCGCCTAAATGCTAATAAGTGCGAGATTCTACCTTTAAACCCTATTTGTCAAAAGCATCTTTTTTCCCAAACGAGTTTCTCCTGGCAACCATCTAGGATCAAATATCTCGGTGTTTGGTTCGCTCCTCTCTTGTCTGATACGCTCAAATTTAATTTTGATTATGTCTTCAAGAAAATGGACACGGCTATTCAACGTTGGAACCCGCTCTTTCTGTCTTGGTGGGGTCGGCTCAATTCTATAAAAATGATATTATCCCCTCTTCTTCTTTATACCATTTCCATGCTTCCAGTACACATTCCAGTTTCCTTCTTTAAACAGACTGATTCCTTGTTGCTGAAATTCTTATGGAATGACAAGCGGTCTCGGATAGCTTTGGCTTCATTGCGCAAGGATAAGGCTCAGTCTGGTGTGCGCTTTCCGGATTTCAGAGAATATCATCGAGCTTTCTCTTTGAAACAATCGACCCGCTGGTTCTCTTCTGATCTTCCGCACTATCCACCCATCTGGTTAAGTATGGAATCTTCCTTTCTATCCCCCTTTACCTTTCGCGAGTTCTTATCTTTCACGTCTTCTTTAGTTTGCTTTCGTACGCCTATTATTTCTCATTCCCGCACTCTCCTTCTCCCTTACATAATATCATCTTATCCCTCCATCCTTTCCATTCACGAACAACCGATATGGCACAACTCTCTTTTCAAAATTCGTAATCGCACCATCTTTTGGAAGACATGGCATTCTCGAGGATTGTTTTGGATCTCTCAATTAATTTCCCAAGATACCCCTCTCTCATTCCAGGAACTTCAATCCTCTTTCTGACTGCCCTCTTCTGCTCGATCGCAATACAATGCCCTTCTGCCAGTCCTGATCTTATATCTTCGCTGTTTGGCGCCATCTACCGATATTCCTTTGGACCGCAAAGCTACTTCTTTATTATTGGAGACGTCTCCCTCAGCCTCTGCTATTTCTAACTCTTTCTGGTACTCCACTGACAGACTAAAATCTAAAATCGAGAATGCATGGGAATTGGATCTTTCTCAGGGTTGGCCAATACCTTTTTGGGACAAAATATGGGCTAAGCTTCATAAAGCCTCTAGAGCTGCTAATACTACCCAAACCTTATATTTCATTTATAACAGAACTTTATGTACTCCACATGCTTTATCCCGTTTTTCACCTGACACATCCCCTATTTGTTGGTCCTGTTCCTGTCCCATTGCAGATCTCAAACACATGTTGTTTGAATGCCCTCCTATCTCCAAGTTCTGGAACCTAGTTTGGACGCAAGTACAAAAGATATTCCAACTTCAAATTCCCTTTTCCCCTTCGCAAGTTTTTCTAGGTTCCCTATCACCGACACTCCCGCAATCTCCTTCCCGTTATCTACTACTTGACCTTCTAGTTGCTGTGGCTTTCCATACCATTACTTCTAATTGGAAACAGGCTGCAAATGTCTCCTACCAATCTTGGTGGAATGCAGTTTGCTTCCATCATCGCCTCGATACTAATTACGTATCTCCCGTTTCCCTAGCAATTAAACGCAACCTGATTTGGCTCCCTTTGGTATCCTATCTCTCCTCCTTTGCTCCAGTGCACGCCTCTCCAGATCCTAACACAGTTGAGGTGCGTAAGACACCATGATTTTCTTGTTTCTTTAATGCCTTTTTTGTTATGATATTACGTTCTACTATACTATATGGTATTTTTCATTCCTATACGTAGGCTCTGTTCATGTAAGCTTCATGCTTGTTATATTTGCTTTTAATGAGTTTCTATTGAATTGCTTATTTTTTGTATACGTTTATCATGATGATTATACCCCGTTCCCCTCCCCTCTCCTTCCCTTCTTTATTTCTTCAATAAACTCAAACTTAAAAAAAAAAAAAAAAGAATTACTTTCCAGGGTCAGTGCTGGGCTAAAAGATGCAACACTGGGTTCTCTCCTGATAACAGGTGAGTAAATCGGAATTCGTAGTTCTGCTTATTTTAGAGGAATATTTGTACGTTTCAAAAATGGACAATTAGAAACTTTTCAGCTGAAAACCACACAATGGATTAATATGGAAGGAAATACAAGTTACTGGTAAGTATGCTTAGAATAACTTTTCAGGGTCAGTGCTTGGCTAAAAGATGCAGCACTGGGATCTCTCCTGAAAACAGGTGAGTAAATGGGAATTCGTAGTTCGGCTGATTTTAGAGGAATATTTGTACGTTTCAAAAATGGAAACTTAGAAACTTTTCGGCTGAAAACCACACAATGTATTCCTATGGAATGAAATACAAGTTACTGGTAAGTACGCTTAGAATTACTTTTCAGGGTCAGTGCTGGGCTAAAGGATGCAGCTCTGGGTTCTCTCCTGATAACAGGTGATTATATCGGAATTCATAGTTCGGCTGATTTTAGAGTAATATTTGTACGTTTCAAAAATGGACACTTACAAACGTTTCTGGTGAAAACCACACAATGGATGCCTATGGAAGGAAATACAAGTAAAGGTAAGTATGCTTAGAATTACTTTTCAGGGTGAGTGCTGGGCTAAAAGATGCAGCACTGGGTTCTCTCCTGATAACAGGTGAGTAAATCGGGATTCGTAGTTCGGCTGATTTTAGAGGAATATTTTACGTTTCAAAAATGGACACTTAGAATCTTTTCTGGTGAGAAACACACAATGCATTCCTATGGAAGGAAATACAAGTTACTGGTAAGTACTCTTAGAATTACTTTTCAGGGTCAGTGCTAGGCTAAAAGATGCAGCTCTGGGTTCTCTCCTGATAACAGGTGAGTAAATCGGAATTCGTAGTTCGGCTGATTTTAGAGTAATATTTGTACTTTTCAAAAATTGACAATTAGATACTTTTCAGCTGAAAACACACAATGGATTCTATGGAAGGAAATACAAGTAAAGGTAAGTATGCTTAGAATAACTTTTCAGGGTCAGTGCTTGGCTAAAAGATGCAGCACTGGGATCTCTCCTGATAACAGGTGAGTAAATCGGAATTCGTAGTGCGGCTGATTTTAGAGGAATATTTGTACGTTTCAAAAATGGACAATTAGAAACTTTTCAGCTGAAAATCACACAGTGGATTGTTATGGAAGGAAATACAAGTTACTGGTAAGTATGCTTAGAATTAGTTTTCAGGATCAGTGCCGGGCTAAAAGATACAGCATAGGGTTCTCTCCCGATAACAGGTGAGTAAATCGGAATTCGCAGTTCGGCTGATTTTAGAGGAATATTTGTACCTTTCAAAAACGGACACTTAGAATATTTTCTGCTGAAAACCACACAATTGTTTCCTATGGAAGGAAATACAAGTTACTGGAAAGTACGCTTAGAATTACTTTTCAGGGTCAGTGCTGTGCTAAAAGATGCAGCACTGGGTTCTCTCCTGATACCAGGTGAGTAAATCGGAATTCGTAGTTCGGCTGATTTTAGAGGAATATTTGTACGTTTCAAAAACTGGACACTTAGAATCTTTTCTGGTGAGAAACACACAATGCATTCCTATGGAAGGAAATACAAGTTACTGGTAAGAACACTTAGAATTACTTTCCATGGTCAGTGCTGGGCTAAAAGATGCAACACTGGGTTCTCTCCTGATAACAGGTGAATAAATCGGAATTTGTAGTTCGAATAATTTTAGAGGAATATTTTTACATTTCAAAAATTGACACTTAGAATATTTTCTGCTGAAAACCACACAATGGTTAACTATGGAAGGAAATACAAGTTACTGGTAAGTACGCTTACAATTACTTTTTAGGGTCAGTGCTGGGCTAAAAGATGCAGCTCTGGGTTCTCTCCTGATAACAGGTGAGTTAATCGGAATTCGTAGTTCGGCTGATTTTAAAGGAATATTTGTATGTTTCAAAAATGGACAATTAGAAACTTTTCAGCTGAAAACCACACAATGGATTCCTATGGAAGGAAATACAAGTAAAGGTAAGTATGCTTAGAATAACTTTCCAGGTCAGTGCTTGGCTAAAAGATGCAGCACTGGGATCTCTCCTGATAACAGGTGAGTTAATCGAAATTCGTAGTTCGGCTGATTTTAGAGGAATATTTGTACGTTTCAAAAATGGACTCTCGCAAACGTTTCTGGTGAAAACCACACAATGGATGCCTATGGAAGGAAATACAAGTTACTGGTAAGTACACTTAGAATTACTATCCAGGGTCAGTGCTGGGCTAAAAGATGCAACACTGGGTTCTCTCCTGATAACAGGTGAGTAAATCGGAATTCGTAGTTCGACTAATTTTAGAGGAATATTTGTACATTTCAAAAATGGACACTTGGAAACTTTTCTGGTGAAAACCACACAATGGATTCTTATGGAAGTAAAGACAAGTTACTGGTAAGTACGCTTAGAATTACTTTCCAGGGTCAGTGTTGGGCTAAAAGATACAGCACTGGGTTCTCTCCTGATAACAGGTGAGTAAATCGGAATTCGTAGTTCGACTAATTTTAGAGGAATATTTCTACGTTTCAAAAATGGACACTTACAAATATTTCAGCTGAAAACCACACAATGGATTCCAATGGAATGAAGTACAAGTTACTGGTAAGTACGCTTACAATTACTTTTTAGGGTCAGTGCTGGGCTAAAAGATGCAGCTCTGGGTTCTCTCTTGATAACAGGTGAGTTAATCGGAATTCGTAGTTCGGCTGATTTTAGAGGAATATTTGTACGTTTCAAAAACTGGACACTTAGAATCTTTTCTGGTGAGAAACACACAATGCATTCCTATGGAAGGAAATACAAGTTACTGGTAACTACGCTTAGAATTACTTTTCAGGGTAAGTGCTGGGCTAAAAGATGCAGCACTGGGTTCTCTCCTGATAATAGGTGAGTAAATCAGAATTCGAAGTTCGGCTGATTTAAGAGGAATATTTGTACGTTTACAAAATGGACAATTAGAAACTTTTCAGCTGAAAACCACACAATGGATTCCAATGGAATGAAGTACAAGTTACTGGTAAGTACGCTTAGAATTACTTTTCAGGGTCAGTGCCTGGCTAAAAGATGCAGGTCTGGGTTCTCTCCTGATAACAGGTGAGTTAATCGGAATTCGTTGTTCGGCTGATTTTAGAGGAATATTTGTACATTTCAAAAATGGACACTCACAAACGTTTCTGGTGAAAACCACACAATGGATGCCTATGGAAGGAAATACAAGTTACTGGTAAGAACACTTAGAATTACTTTCCATGGTCAGTGCTGGGCTAAAAGATGCAACACTGGGTTCTCTCCTGATAACAGGTGAATAAATCGGAATTTGTAGTTCGATTAATTTTAGAGGAATATTTTTACATTTCAAAAATGGACACTTAGAATATTTTCTGCTGAAAACCACACAATGGTTAACTATGGAAGGAAATACAAGTTACTGGTAAGTACGCTTACAATTACTTTTTAGGGTCAGTGCTGGGCTAAAAGATGCAGCTCTGGGTTCTCTCCTGATAACAGGTGAGTTAATCGGAATTCGTAGTTCGGCTGATTTTAAAGGAATATTTGTATGTTTCAAAAATGGACAATTAGAAACTTTTCAGCTGAAAACCACACAATGGATTCCTATGGAAGGAAATACAAGTAAAGGTAAGTATGCTTAGAATAACTTTCCAGGTCAGTGCTTGGCTAAAAGATGCAGCACTGGGATCTCTCCTGATAACAGGTGAGTTAATCGAAATTCGTAGTTCGGCTGATTTTAGAGGAATATTTGTACGTTTCAAAAATGGACTCTCGCAAACGTTTCTGGTGAAAACCACACAATGGATGCCTATGGAAGGAAATACAAGTTACTGGTAAGTGCACTTAGAATTACTATCCAGGGTCAGTGCTGGGCTAAAAGATGCAACACTGGGTTCTCTCCTGATAACAGGTGAGTAAATCGGAATTCGTAGTTCGACTAATTTTAGAGGAATATTTGTACATTTCAAAAATGGACACTTGGAAACTTTTCTGGTGAAAACCACACAATCGATTCTTATGGAAGGAAAGACAAGTTACTGGTAAGTACGCTTAGAATTACTTTCCAGGGTCAGTGTTGGGCTAAAAGATACAGCACTGGGTTCTCTCCTGATAACAGGTGAGTAAATCGGAATTCGTAGTTCGACTAATTTTAGAGGAATATTTGTACGTTTCAAAAATGGACACTTACAAACGTTTCAGCTGAAAACCACACAATGGATTCCAATGGAATGAAGTACAAGTTACTGGTAAGTACGCTTACAATTACTTTTTAGGGTCAGTGCTGGGCTAAAAGATGCAGCTCTGGGTTCTCTCCTGATAATTGGTGAGTAATTCGGAATTTGTAGTTCGGCTGATTTTAGAGGACTATTTGTACGTTTCAAAAATGGACACTCACAAACGTTTCTGGTGAAAACCACACAATGGCTGCCTATGGAAGGAAATACAAGTTACTGGTAAGTACGCTTACAATTACATTTTAGGGTTAGTGCTTGGCAAAAAATGCACCACTGGGATCTCTCCTGATAATAGGTGAGTAATTCGGAATTCGTAGTTCGGCTGATTTTAGATGAATATTTGTACTTTTCAAAAATGGACACTTAGAAACTTTTCAGCTGAAAACCACACAAAGGATTCCAATGGAATGAAGTACAAGTTACTGGTAAGTACGCTTAGAATTACTTTTCAGGGTCAGTGCTGGGCTAAAAGATGCAGCTCTGGGTTCTCTCTTGATAACAAGTGAGTTAATCGGAATTCGTAGTTCGGCTGATTTTAGAGGAATATTTGTTCGTTTCAAAAATGGACCCTCACAAATGTTTCTGCTGAAAACCACACAATGGTTTCCTATGGAAGGAAACACAAGTTACTGGTAAGTACGCTTAGAATTACTTTTCAGGGTCAGTGCTGGGGTAAAAGATGCAGCACTGGGTTCTCTCCTGATAACAGGTGAGTAAATCGGAATTCGTAGTTCGCCTAATTTTAAAGGAATATTTGTACATTTCAAAAATGGGCACTTAGAATATTTTCTGCTGAAAACCACACAATGGTTTCCTATGGAAGGAAATACAAGTTACTGGTAAGAACGCTTAGAATTACTTTTCAGAGTCAGTGCTGTGCTAAAAGATGCAGCACTGCGTTCTCTCCTTATAACATGTGAGTAAATCGGAATTCGTAGTTTGGCTTATTTTAGAGGAATATTTGTATGTTTCAAAAATGGACAATTAGAAACTTTTCAGCTGAAAACCACACAATGGATTCCTATGGAAGGAAATACAAGTAAAGATAAGTATGCTTAGAATAACTTTTCAGGGTCAATGCTTGGCTAAAAGATGCAGCACTGGGATCTCTCCTGATAACAGGTGAGTAAATCGGAATTCGTAGTTTGGCTGATTTTAGAGGAATATTTGTATGTTTCAAAAATGGACACTTAGAAACTTTTCAGCTGAAAACCACACAATGGATTCCAATGGAATGAAGTACAAGTTACTGGTAAGTACGCTTACAATTACTTTTTAGGGTCAGTGCTGGGCTAAAAGATGCAGCTCTGGGTTCTCTCCTGATAACAGGTGAGTTAATCAGAATTCGTAGTTCGGCTAATTTTAGAGGAATATTTGTAAGTTTCAAAAATGGACACTCACAAACGTTTCTGGTGAAAACCACACAATGGCTGCCTGTGGAAGGAAATACAAGTTACTGGTAAGTACACTTAGAATTACTTTCCAGGGTCAGTGCTGGGCTAAAAGATGCAACACTGGGTTCTCTCCTGATAACAGGTGAGTAAATCGGAATTCGTAGTTCGGCTGATTTTAGAGGAATATTTGTACGTTTCAAAAATGGACACTTAGAAACTTTTTTGCTGAAAACCACACAATGGATTCATATGGAAGGAAATACAAGTTACTGGTAAGTACACTTAGAATTACTTTCCAGGGTCAGTGCTGGGCTAAAAGATGCAACACTGGGTTCTCTCCTGATAACAGGTGAGTAAATCGGAATTCGTAGTTCGGCTTATTTTAGAGGAATATTTGTACGATTCAAAAATGGACAATTAGAAACTTTTCAGCTGAAAACCACACAATGGATTAATATGGAAGGAAAAACAAGTTACTGGTAAGTATGCTTAGAAAAACTTTTCAGGGTCAGTGCTGTGCTAAAAGATGCAGCACTGGGTTCTCTCCTGATAACAGGTGAGTAAATCGGAATTCGTAGTTCGGCTTATTTTAGAGGAATATTTGTACGTTTCAAAAATGGACACTTGGAAACTTTTCAGCTGAAAACCACACAATGGATTCCTATGGAATGAAGTACACGTTATTGGTAAGTACGCTTAGAATTACTTTTCAGGGTCAGTGCTGGGCTAAAAGATGCAGCTCTGGGTTCTCTCCTGATAACAGGTGACTAAATCGGAATTCGTAGTTCGGCTGATTTTAGAGGAATATTTGTACCTTTCAAAAATGGACACTTACAAACATTTCTGGTGAAAACCACACAATGTATGCCTATGGAAGGAAATACAAGTTACTGGTAAGTACGATTAGAATTACTTTTTAGGGTCAATGCTGGGCTAAAAGATGCAACACTGGGTTCTCTCCTGATAACAGGTGAGTAAATCGGAATTCGTAGTTCGGCTGATTTTAGAGGAATATTTGTACGTTTCAAAAATGGACACTTAGAAACTTCTCAGCTGAAAACCACACCTTGGATTTCTATGGAAGGAAATACAAGTAACTGGTAAGTATGCTTAGAATTAGTTTTCAGGGTCGCTGCAGGGCTAAAAGATGCAGCACAGGGTTCTCTCCCGATAACAGGTGAGTAAATCGGAATTCGTAGTTCGGCTGATTTTAGAGGAATATTTGTACCTTTCAAAAACGGACACTTAGAATATTTTCTGCTGAAAACCACACAATTGTCTCCTATGGAAGGAAATACAAGTTACTGGTAAGTACGCTTAGAATTACTTTTCAGGGTCAGTGCTGTGCTAAAAGATGACGCACTGGGTTCTCTCCTGATACCAGGTGAGTAAATTGGAATTCATAGTTCGGCTTATTTTAGAGGAATAATTGTATGTTTCAAAAATGGACAATTAGAAACTTTTCAGCTGAAAACCACACAATGGATTCCTAAGGAAGGAAATACAAGTAAAGGTAAGTATGCTTAGAATAACTTTTGAGGGTCAGTGCTTGGCTAAAAGATGCAGCACTGGGATCTCTCCTGATAATAGGTGAGTAATTCGGAATTCGTAGTTTGGCTGATTTTAGATGAATATTTGTACGTTTCAAAAATGGACACTTAGAAACTTTTCAGCTGAAAACCACACAATGGATTCCAATGGAATGAAGTACAAGTTACTGGTAAGTACGCTTAGAATTACTTTTCATGGTCAGTGCTGGGCTAAAGGATGCAGCTCTGGGTTCTCTCCTGATAACAGGTGAGTTAATCGGAATTCGTAGTTCGGCTGATTTTAGAGGAATATTTGTACGTTTCAAAAATGGACAATTAGAAACTTTTCAGCTGAAAACCACTCAGTGGATTCCTATGTAAGGAAATACAAGTTACTGGTAAGTATGCTTAGAATTAGTTTTCAGGGTCAGTGCTGGGCTAAATGATGCAGCACTGGGTTCTCTCCCAATAACAGGTGAGTATATGAGAATACGTATTTCGGCTGATTTAAGAGGAATCTTTTTACGTTTCAAAAATGGACACTTGGAAACTTTTCTGTTGAAAATCACACAATGGATTCTTATGGAAGGAAAGACAAGTTACTGGTAAGTATGCTTAGAATTACTTTCCAGGGTCAGTGCTGGGCTAAAAGATACAGCACTGGGTTCTCTCCTGATAAGAGGTGAGTAAATCAGGATTCATAGTTCGACTAATTTTAGAGGAATATTTGTACATTTCAAAAATGGACACTTAGAAACTTTTTTGCTGAAAACCACACAATGGATTCCTATGGAAGGAAATACAAGTTACTGGTAAGTACGCTTAGAATTACTTTCCAGGGTCAGTGCGGGGCTAAAAGATGCAACACTGGGTTCTATCCTGATAACAGGTGAGTAAATCGGAAATCGTAGTTCGGCTTATTTTAGAGGAATATTTGTACGTTGCAAAAATGGACAATTAGAATCTTTTCAGCTGAAAACCACACAATGGATTCCTATGGAATGAAGTACACGTTATTGGTAAGTACGCTTAGAATTACTTTTCAGGGTCAGTGCTGGGCTAAAAGATGCAGCTCTGGGTTCTCTCCTGATAACAGGTGACTAAATCGGAATTCGTAGTTCGGCTGATTTTAGAGGAATATTTGTACCTTTCAAAAATGGACACTTACAAACATTTCTGGTGAAAACCACACAATGTATGCCTATGGAAGGAAATACAAGTTACTGGTAAGTACGATTAGAATTACTTTTTAGGGTCAATGCTGGGCTAAAAGATGCAACACTGGGTTCTCTCCTGATAACAGGTGAGTAAATCGGAATTCGTAGTTCGGCTGATTTTAGAGGAATATTTGTACGTTTCAAAAATGGACACTTAGAAACTTCTCAGCTGAAAACCACACCTTGGATTTCTATGGAAGGAAATACAAGTAACTGGTAAGTATGCTTAGAATTAGTTTTCAGGGTCGCTGCAGGGCTAAAAGATGCAGCACAGGGTTCTCTCCCGATAACAGGTGAGTAAATCGGAATTCGTAGTTCGGCTGATTTTAGAGGAATATTTGTACCTTTCAAAAACGGACACTTAGAATATTTTCTGCTGAAAACCACACAATTGTCTCCTATGGAAGGAAACACAAGTTACTGGTAAGTACGCTTAGAATTACTTTTCAGGGTCAGTGCTTTGCTAAAAGATGACGCACTGGGTTCTCTCCTGATACCAGGTGAGTAAATTGGAATTCATAGTTCGGCTTATTTTAGAGGAATAATTGTATGTTTCAAAAATGGACAATTAGAAACTTTTCAGCTGAAAACCACACAATGGATTCCTAAGGAAGGAAATACAAGTAAAGGTAAGTATGCTTAGAATAACTTTTGAGGGTCAGTGCTTGGCTAAAAGATGCAGCACTGGGATCTCTCCTGATAATAGGTGAGTAATTCGGAATTCGTAGTTTGGCTGATTTTAGATGAATATTTGTATGTTTCAAAAATGGACACTTAGAAACTTTTCAGCTGAAAACCACACAATGGATTCCAATGGAATGAAGTACAAGTTACTGGTAAGTACGCTTAGAATTACTTTTCATGGTCAGTGCTGGGCTAAAGGATGCAGCTCTGGGTTCTCTCCTGATAACAGGTGAGTTAATCGGAATTCGTAGTTCGGCTGATTTTAGAGGAATATTTGTACGTTTCAAAAATGGACAATTAGAAACTTTTCAGCTGAAAACCACTCAGTGGATTCCTATGTAAGGAAATACAAGTTACTGGTAAGTATGCTTAGAATTAGTTTTCAGGGTCAGTGCTGGGCTAAATGATGCAGCACTGGGTTCTCTCCCAATAACAGGTGAGTATATGAGAATACGTATTTCGGCTGATTTAAGAGGAATATTTTTACGTTTCAAAAATGGACACTTGGAAACTTTTCTGTTGAAAATCACACAATGGATTCTTATGGAAGGAAAGACAAGTTACTGGTAAGTATGCTTAGAATTACTTTCCAGGGTCAGTGCTGGGCTAAAAGATACAGCACTGGGTTCTCTCCTGATAAGAGGTGAGTAAATCAGGATTCATAGTTCGACTAATTTTAGAGGAATATTTGTACATTTCAAAAATGGACACTTAGAAACTTTTTTGCTGAAAACCACACAATGGATTTCTATGGAAGGAAATACAAGTTACTGGTAAGTACGCTTAGAATTACTTTCCAGGGTCAGTGCGGGGCTAAAAGATGCAACACTGGGTTCTATCCTGATAACAGGTGAGTAAATCGGAAATCGTAGTTCGGCTTATTTTAGAGGAATATTTGTACGTTGCAAAAATGGACAATTAGAATCTTTTCAGCTGAAAACCACACAATGGATTAATATGGAAGGAAATACAAGTTACTGGTAAGTATGCTTAGAATAGCTTTTCAGGATCAGTGCTTGGCTAAAAGATGCAGCACTGGGATATCTCCTGAAAACAGGAGAGTAAATCGGAATTCGTAGTTCGGCTGATTTTAGAGGAATATTTGTACGTTTCAAAAATGGAAACTTAGAAACTTTTCAGCTCAAAACCACACAATGTATTCCTATGGAATGAAATACAAGTTACTGGTAAGTATGCTTAGAATTACTTTTCAGGGTCAGTGCTGGGCTAAAAGATGCAGCTCTGGGTTCTCTCCTGATAACAGGTGAGTAAATCGGAATTCGTAGTTCGGCTGATTTTAGAGGAATATTTGTACGTTTCAAAAATGGACACTTACAAACGTTTCTGGTGAAAACCACACAATGAATGCCTATGGAAGAAAATACAAGTTACTGGTAAGTACGCTTAGAATTACGTTCCAGGGTCAGTGCTGGGCTAAAAGATGCAGCCCTGGGTTCTCTCCTGATAACAGGTGAGTAAATCGGAATTCGTAGTTCGGCTGATTTTAGAGGAATATTTGTACGTTTCAAAAATGGACGCTTGGAAACTTTTCTGGTGAAAACCACACAATGGATTCCTATGGAAGGAAATACAAGTTACTGGTAAGAAGGCTTAGAATTACTTTCCAGGGTCAGTTCTGGGCTAAAAGATACAACACTGGGTTCTCTCCTGATAACAGGTGAGTAAATCGGAATTCGTAGATCGGCTTATTTTAGAGGAATATTTATACGTTTAAAAAATGGACAATTAGAAACTTTTCAGCTGAAAACCACACAATGGATTAACATGGAAGGAAATACAAGTTACTGGTAGGTATGCTTAGAATAACTTTTCAGGGTCAGTGCTTGGCTAAAAGATGCAGCACTGGGATCTCTCCTGAAAACAGGTGAGTAAATTGGAATTCGTAGTTCGGCTGATTTTAGAGGAATATTTGTACGTTTCAAAAATGGACACTTACAAACGTTTCTGGTGAAAACCACACAATGGATTCCTATGGAAGGAAATACAAGTAAAGGTAAGTATGCTTAGAATAACTTTTCAGGGTCAGTGCTTGGCTAAAAGACGCAGCACAGGGTTCTCTACCGATAACAGGTGAGTAAATCGGAATTTGAAGTTCGGCTGATTTTAGAGGAATATTTGTACCTTTCAAAAATGGACACTAAGAAACGTTTCTGGTGATAACCACACAATGGTTGCCTATGGAAGGAAATAAAAGTTACTGGTATGTACGCTTAGAATTACTTTTTAGGGTCAGTGCTGTGCTAAAATATGCAGCACTGGTTTCTCTCCTGATACCAGGTGAGTAAATCGGAATTCGTAGTTCGGCCTATTTTAGAGGAATAATTGTATGTTTCAAAAATGGACAATTAGAAACTTGTCAGCTGAAAACCACACAATGGATTCCTATGGAAGGAAATACAAGTAGAGGTAAGTATGCTTAGAATTACTTTTCAGGGTGAGTGCTGGGATAAAAGATGCATCACTGGGTTCTCTCCTGATAACAGGTGAGTAAATCGGAATTCGTAGTTCAGCTGATTTTAGAGGAATATTTGTACATTGCAAAAATGGACAATTTGAAACTTTTCAGCTGAAAACCACACAATGGATTAATATGGAAGGAAATATAAGTTACTGGTAAGTATGCTTAGAATAGCTTTTCAGGGTCAGTGCTTGGCTAAATGATGCAGCACTGGGATCTCTCCTGAAAACAGTTGAGTAAATCGGAATTCGTAGTTCGGCTGATTTTAGAGGAATATTTGTACATTTCAAAAATGGACACTTACAAACGTTTCTGGTGAAAACCACACAATGGACGGCTATGGAAGAAAATACAAGTTACTGGTAAGTACGCTTAGAATTACTTTCCAGGGTCAGTGCTGGGCTAAAAGATGCAGCCCTGGGTTCTCTCACGATAAAAGGTGAGTAAATCGAAATTCGTAGTTCGGCTGATTTTAGAGGTATATTTGTACGTTTTTCTAAAATGGACAATTAGAAACTTTTCAGCTGAAAACCACACAGTGGATTCCTATGGAAGGAAATACAAATTACTGGTAAGTATGCTTAGAATTAGTTTTCAGGATCAGTGCTTGGCTAAAAGATGCAGCTCTGGGTTCTCTCCCGATAACAGGTGAGTATATCAGAATTCATAATTTGGCTGATTTAAGAGGAATATTTTTACGTTTCAAAAATGGACACTTGGAAACTTTTCTGGTGAAAACCACTCAATGGATTCTTATGGAAGGAAAGACAAGTTACTGATAAGTACGCTTACAATTACTTTCCAGGGTCAGTGCTGGGCTAAAAGATACAGCACTGGGTTCTCTCCTGGTAACAGGTGAGTAAATCGGAATTCGTAGTTCGACTAATTTTAGAGGAATATTTGTACATTTCAAAAATGGATACTTAGAATATTTTCTGCTGTTAACCACACAATGGTTTCCTATGGAAGAAAATACAAGTTACTGGTAAGTACGCTTAGAATTACTTTTCAGGGTCAGTGCTGTGCTAAAAGATGCAGCACTGGGTTCTCTCCTGATAACAGGTGAGGTAATCGGAATTAGTAGTTCGGCTGATTTTAGAGGAATATTTGTACGTTTCAAAAATGGACACTCACAAACGTTTCTGCTGCAAACCACACAATGGATTCCTATGGAAGGAAATATAAGTTACTGGTAAGTATGCTTAGAAATACTTTTCAGGGTCAGTGCTGGGCTAAAAGATGCAGCTCTGGGTTCTCTCCTGATAACAGGTGAGTAAATCGGAATTCGTAGTTCGGCTGATTTTATAGGAATATTTGTACGTTTCAAAAATGGACACTTATAAACGTTTCTGGTGAAAACCACACAATGGATGCATATGGAAGGAAATACAAGTTACTGGTAAGTATGCTTAGAATAACTTTTCAGGGTCAGTGCTTGGCTAAAAGATGCAGCACAGGGATCTCTCCTGAAAACAGGTGAGTAAATCGGAATTCGTAGTTCGGCTGATTTTAGAGGAATATTTGTACGTTTCAAAAATGGACACTTAGAAACTTAACTGCTGAAAACTACACAATGGATTCCTATAGAAGGAAATACAAGTTACTGGTAAGTACGCTTAGAATTACTTTCCAGGGTCAGTGCTTGGCTAAAAGATGCAGCACTGCGTTCTCTCCAGATGACAGGTGATTAAATTGGAATTCGTAGTTTGGCTGATTTTAGAGGAATATTCGTACGTTTCAAAAATGGACACCTAAAAACTTTTTTGCTGAAAATCACACAATGGATTCCTATGGAAGGAAATACAAGTTACTGGTAAGTACGCTTAGACTTAGTTTTCAGGGTCAGTGATGGGCCAAAAGATGCAGCACTGGGATCTCTCTGATAACAGGTGAGTAAATAGGAATTCGTAGTTCGGCTGATTTGAGAACAATATTTGTACATTTCAAAAATGGACACTTAGAAACGTTTCTGGTGAAAACCACAGAATGGATTCCTATGGAAGGAAATACAAGTTACTGGTAAGTACGCTTAAAATTAGTTTTCAGGGTCAGTGATGGGCTAAAAGATGCAGCACTGGGTTCTCTAATGATAACAGGTGAGTATATCGGAATTCGTAGTTTGACTGATTTAAGAGGAATATTTTACGTTTCAAAAATGGACACTTGGAATCTTTTCTGGTGAAAACCACACAATGGATTCTTATGGAAGGAAAGACAAGTTACTGGTAAGTACGCCTAGAATTAGTTTTCAGGGTCAGTGCTGGGCTAAAAGATGCAGCACTGGGTTCTCTCCTGATAACAGGTGAGTAAATCGGAATTCGTGGTTCGGCTGATTTTAGAGGAAAATTTGTACGTTTCAAAAATGGACACTTGGAAACTTTTATGGTGAAAACCACACAATGGATTCCTATGAAAGGATTTACAAGTTACTGGTAAGTACGCTTAGAATTACTTTTCAGGGTCAGTGCTGGGCTAAAAGATGCAGCACTGGGTTCTCTTCTGATAACAGGTGAGTAAATCGGAATTCGTAGTTCAGCTGATTTTAGAGGAATATTTGTACTTTTCAAAAATGGACAAATAGAAACTTTTCTACTGAAAACCACACAATGGATTCATATGGAAGGAGATACAAGTTACTGCCAAGTATGCTTAGAATTACTTTTCAGGGTCAGTGCTGGGCTAAACGATGCATCACTGGGTTCTCTCCTGATAACAGGTGAGTAAATTGGAATTCGTAGTTCGGCTGATTTTAGAGGAATATTTGTACGTTTCAAAAATGGACACTTGGAAACTTTTCAGCTGAAAACCACACAATGAATTCCTATGGAATGAAATACAAGTTACTAGTAAGTACGCTTACAATTACTTTTCAGGGTCAGTGCTGTGCTAAAAGATGCAGCTCTGGCTTCTCTCCTGATAATAGGTGAGAATATCGGAATTCGTAGTTCGGCTGATTTTAGAGGAATATTTGTATATTTCAAAAATGGACACTTGGAAACTTTTCTACTGAAAACCACACAATGGATTCCTAAGGAAGGAAATACAAGTTACTGGTAAGTAAGCTTAAAATTACTTTTCAGGGTCAGTGCTGGGCTAAAAGATGCAGCACTGGGTTCTCTCCTGATAACAGGTGAGTAAATCGAAATTCGTAGTTCGGCTGATTTTATAGGAATATTTGTACATTTCAAAAATGGACACTTAGAAACGTTTCTGGTGAAAACCACACAATGGATGCCTATGGAAGGAAATACAAGTTACTGGTAAGTATGCTTAGAATTATTTTCCAGTGGTCAGTGCTTGGCTAAAAGATGCAGCCCTGGGTTCTGTCCTGATAACAGGTGAGTAATTCGGAATTCGTAGTTCGACTGATTTTGGAGGAATATTTTTACGTTTAAAAATGGACACTTAGAAACTTAACTGGGGAAAACCACAGAATGTATTCCTATGGAAGGAAATACAAGTTATCGGTAAGTACGCTTAGAATTAGTTTTCAGGGTCAGTGATGGGCAAAAAGATGCAGCACTGGGTTCTCTCTGATAACAGGTGAGTAAATAGGAATTCGTAGCTCGGCTGATTTTAGCGGAATATTTGTACGTTTCAAAAATGGACACTTAGAAACGTTTCTGGTGAAAACCACAGAATGGATTCCTATGGAAGGAAATACAAGTTACTGGTAAGTACGCTTAGAATTAGTTTTCAGGGTCAGTGATGGGCTAAAAGATGCAGCACTGGGTTCTCTAATGATAACAGGTGAGTATATCGGAATTCGTAGTTTGGGTGATTTAAGAGGAATATTTTACGTTTTTAAAAATGGACACTTGGAAACTTTTCTGGTGAAAACCACACAATGGATTCTTATGGAAGGAAAGACAAGTTACTGGTAAGTACGCCTAGAATTACTTTTCAGGGTCAGTGCTGGGCTAAAAGATGCAGCACTGGGTTCTCTCCTGATAACAGGTGAGTAAATCGGAATTCGTAGTTCAGCTGATTTTAGAGGAATATTTGTACTTTTCAAAAATGAACACTTGGAAACTTTTCTGCTGAAAACCACACAATGGATTCTTATGGAAAGAAAGACAAGTTACTGGTAAGTACGCTTAGAATTACATTTCAGGGTCAGTGCTAGGCTAAAAGATGCGGCACTGGGTTCTCTCTTGATAACAGGTGAGTAAATCGAAATTCGTAGTTTGGCTGATTTTAGAGGAATATTTTTACATTTGCAAAATGGACACTTAGAAATTTTTCTGGTGAAAACCACACAATGGATGCCTATGGAAGGAAATACAAGTTAATGGTAAGTACGCTTAGAATTATTTTCCACGGTCAGTGCTGGGCTAAAAGATGCAGCCCTGGGTTCTCTCCAGATAACAGATGAGTAAATCGGAATTCGTAGTTCCACTGATTTTGGAGGAATATTTGTACGTTTCAATAATGGACACTTAGAAACGTTTCTGGTGAAAATCACACAATGGATGCCTATGGAAGGAAATACAAGTTACTGGTAAGTACGCTTAGAATTATTTTCCAGGGTCAGTGCTGGGCTAAAAGATGCAGCGCTGGGATCTCTCCTGATAACAGGTGAGTAAATCGGAATTCGTAGTTTGGCTGATTTTAGAGGAATATTTGTACGTTTCAAAAATGGACACTTAGAAACGTTTCTGGTGAAACCCACACAATGGATTCCTACGGAAGGAAATACAAGTTACTGGTAAGTACGCTTAGAAATACTTTTCAGGGTCAGTGCTGGGCTAAAAGATGCAGCACTGGGTTCTCTCCTGATAACAAGTGAGTAAATAGGAATTCGTAGTTCGGCTGATTTTGGAGGTATATTTAAACGTTTCAAAAATGGACACTTAGAAACTTTTTTGCTGAAAACCACACAATGGATTCCTATGGAAGAAAATACAAGTTACTGGTAAGTACGCTTAGAATTACTTTTCAGGGTCAGTGCTGGGCTAAAAGATGCAGCACTGGGTTCTCTCCTGATAATAGGTGAGTAAATCGGAATTCGTAGTTCGGCTGATTTTAGAAGAATATTTGTATGTTTCTAAAATGGACACTTGGAAACTTTTCTGGTGAAAACCACACAATGGATTCTTATGGAAGGAAAGACAAGTTACTGGTAAGTACGCCTAGAATAAGTTTTCAGGGTCAGTGCTGGGCTAAAAGATGCAGCACTGGGTTCTCTCCTGATAACAGGTGAGTAAATCGGAATTCATGGTTCGGCTGATTTTAGAGGAATATTTGTACGTTTCAAAAATGGACACTTGATAACTTTTCTGGTGAAAACTACACAATGGATTCCTATGAAAGGATTTACAAGTTACTGGTAAGTTCGCTTAGAATTACTTTTCAGGGTCAGTGCTGGGCTAAAAGATGCAGCACTGGGTTCTCTCCTGATAACAGGTGAGTAAATCGGAATTCGTAGTTCAGCTGATTTTAGAGGAATATTTGTACTTTTCAAAAATGAACACTTGGAAACTTTTCTGCTGAAAACCACACAATGGATTCTTATGGAAAGAAAGACAAGTTACTGGTAAGTACGCTTAGAATTACTTTTCAGGGTCAGTGCTAGGCTAAAAGATGCGGCACTGGGTTCTCTCTTGATAACAGGTGAGTATATCGGAATTCGTAGTTCGGCTGATTTTAGAGGAATATTTGTATATTTCAAAAATGGACATTTAGAAACTTTTCTACTGAAAACCACATAATGGATTCCTAAGGAAGGAAATACATGTTACTGGTAAGTAAGCTCAAAATTACTTTTCAGGGTCAGTGCTGGGCTAAAAGATGCAGCTCTGGCTTCTCTCCTGATAACAGGTGAGTAAATCGGAATTCATAGTTCGGCTGATTTTAGAGGAATATTTGTAAGTTTCAAAAATGGACACTTAGAAACGTTTCTGGTGAAAACCACACAATGGATTCTTATGGAAGGAAAGACAAGTTACTGGTAAGTACGCCTAGAATTACTTTTCAGGGTCAGTGCTGGGCTAAAAGATGCAGCACTGGGTTCTCGCCTGATAACAGGTGAGTAAATCGGAATTCGTAGTTCCACTGATTTTGGAGGAATATTTGTACGTTTCAAAAATGGACACTTAGAAACGTTTCTGGTGAAAACCACACAATGGATTCCTACGGAAGGAAAAACAAGTTACTGGTAAGTACGCTTAGAAATACTTTTCAGGGTCATAGCTGGGCTAAACGATGCAGCCCTGGGTTATCTCCTGATAACAGGTGAGTAAATCGGAATTTGTAGTTCGACTGATTTTAGAGGAATATTTGTACATTTCAAAAATGGCCAAATAGAAACTTTTCTACTGAAAACCACACAATGGATTCATATGGAAGGAAATACAAGTTACTGGCAAGTATGCTTAGAATTACTTTTCAGGGTCAGTGCTGGGTTAAAAGATGCAGCCCTGGGTTCTCTCCTGATAACAGGTGAGTAAATCGGAATTCGTAGTTCGGCTGATTTTAGAGGAATATTTGTACTTTTCAAAAATGGACATTTAGAAATTTTTCTACTGAAAACCACACAATGGATTCCTAAGGAAGGAAATACAAGTTACTGGTAAGTAAGCTCAAAATTACTTTTCAGGGTCAGTGCTGGGCTAAAAGATGCAGCACTGGGTTCTCTCCTGATAACAGGTGAGTAAATCGGAATTCGTAGTTCCACTGATTTTGGAGGAATATTTGTACGTTTCAAAAATGGACACTTTGAAACGTTTCTGGTGAAAACCACAGAATGTATTCCTATGGAAGGAAATACAAGTTATTGGTAAGTACGCTTAGAATTAGTTTTCAGTGTCAGTGATGGGTCAAAAGATGCAGCACTGGGTTCTCTCTGATAACAGGTGAGCAAATAGGAATTCGTAGTTCGGCTGATTTTAGAGGAATATTTGTACGTTTCAAAAATGGACACTTAGAAACATTTCTGGTGAAAACCACTGAATGGATTCCTATGGAAGGAAATACAAGTTACTGGTAAGTACGCTTGGAATTACTTTTCAGGGTCAGTGCTGGGCTAAAAGATGCAGCCCTGGGTTCTCTCCTGATAACAGGTGAGTAAATCGGAATTCGTAGTTCGGCTGATTTGAGAGGAATATTTGTACATTTCAAAAATGGCCAAATAGAAACTTTTCTACTGAAAACCACACAATGGATTCATATGGAAGGAAATACAAGTTACTGGCAAGTATGCTTAGAATTACTTTTCAGGGTCAGTGCTGGGCTAAACGATGCAGCACTGGGGTCTCTCCTGATAACAGGTGAGTAAATTGGAATTCGTAGTTCGGCTGATTTTAGAGGAATATTTGTACGTTTCAAAAATGGACACTTGGAAACTTTTCAGCTGAAAACCACACAATGAATTCCTATGGAATGAAATACAAGTTACTAGTAAGTACGCTTACAATTACTTTTCAGGGTCAGTGTTGTGCTAAAAGATGCAGCTCTGGCTTCTCTCCTGATAACAGGTGAGTAAATCGGAATTCGTAGTTCGGCTGATTTTAGAGGAATATTTGTACATTTCAAAAATGGACACTTAGAAACGTTTCAGGTGAAAACCACACAATGGATGCCTATGGAAGGAAATACAAGTTACTGGTAAATACGCTTAGAATTACTTTCCAGGGTCAGTGTTGAGCTAAAAGATGCAGCCCTGGGTTCTCTCCTGATAACAGGTGAGTAAATCGGAATTCGTAGTTTGGCTGATTTTAGAGGAATATTTGTACTTTTCAAAAATGGACACTTAGAAATTTTTCTACTGAAAACCACACAATGGATTCCTAAGGAAGGAAATACAAGTTACTGGTAAGTAAGCTTAAAATTACTTTTCAGGGTCAGTGCTGAGCTAAAAGATGCAGCACTGGGTTCTCTCCTGATAACAGGTGAGAAATTCGGAATTCGTAGTTCGGCTGATTTTAGAGGTATATTTGTACATTTCAAAAATGAACAATTAGAAACTTTTCAGCTGAAAACCATACAATGGATTCATATGGAAGGAAATACAAGTTTCTGGTAAGTATGCTTAGAATTACTTTTCAGGGTCTGTGCTGGGCTAAAAGATGCAGCTCTGGGTTCTCTCCTGACAACAGGTGAGTAATTCGGAATTCGTAGTTCGGCTGATTTTAGAGTTATATTTGTACATTTCAAAAATGGACACTTAGAAACGTTTCTGGTGAAAACCACACTATGGATGCCTATGGAAGGAAATACAAGTTACTGGTAAGTACGCTTAGAATTATTTTCCAGGGTCAGTGCTGGGCTAAAAGATGCGGCACTGGGTTCTCTCTTGATAACAGGTAAGTAAATCGGAATTCGTAGTTCGGCTGATTTTAGAGGAATATTTTTACATTTGCAAAATGGACACTTAGAAATTTTTCTGGTGAAAACCACACAATGGATGCCTATGGAAGGAAATACAAGTTACTGGTAAGTACGCTTAGAATTATTTTCCAGGGTCAGTGCTGGGCTAAAAGATGCAGCACTGGGTTCTCTCCTGATAACAGGTGAGTACATCGGAATTCGTAGTTCCACTGATTTTGGAGGAATATTTGTACGTTTCAAAAATGGACACTTAGAAACGTTTCTGGTGAAAACCACCCAATGGATTCCTATGGAAGGAAATACAAGTTACTGGTAAGTACGCTTAGAATTAGTTTTCAGGGTCAGTGATGGGCTAAAAGATGCAGCACTGGGTTCTCTCCTGATAAGAGGTGAGTAAATCGGAATTCGTAGTTTGGCTGATTTTAGAGGAATATTTGTACGTTTCAAAAATGGACACTTGGAAACTTTTCAACTGAAAACCACACTATGAATTCCTATGGAATGAAATACAAGTTACTAGTAAGTACGCTTACAATTACTTTTCAGGGTCAGTGCTGTGCTAAAAGATGCAGCTCTGGCTTCTCTCCTGATAACAGGTGAGTAAATCGGAATTCATAGTTCGGCTGATTTTAGAGGAATATTTGTAAGTTTCAAAAATGGACACTTAGAAACGTTTCTGGTGAAAACCACACAATGGATGCCTATGGAAGGAAATACAAGTTACTGGTAAATACGCTTAGAATTACTTTCCAGGGTCAGTGCTGGGTTAAAAGATGCAGCACTGGGTTCTCTCCTGATAATAGGTGAGTAAATCGGAATTCGTGGTTCGGCTGATTTTAGAGGAATATTTGTACGTTTCAAAAATGGACACTTGGAAACTTCTCTGGTGAAAACCACACAATGGATTCCTATGAAAGGATTTACAAGTTACTGGTAAGTATGCTTAGAATTACTTTTCAGGGTCAGTGCTGGGCTAAAAGATGCAGCACTGGATTCTCTCCTGATAACAGGTGAGTACATGTGAATTCGTAGTTCAGCTGATTTTAGAGGAATATTTGTACTTTTCAAAAATGAACACTTGGAAACTTTTCTGCTGAAAACCACACAATGGATTCTTATGGAAGGAAAGACAAGTTACTGGTAAGTACGCTTAGAATTACTTTTCAGGGTCAGTGCTAGGCTAAAAGATGCGGCACTGGGTTCTCTCTTGATAACAGGTAAGTAATTCGGAATTCGTAGTTCGGCTGATTTGAGAGGAATATTTTTACATTTGCAAAATGGACACTTAGAAATTTTTCTGGTGAAAACCACACAATGGATGCCTATGGAAGGAAATGCAAGTTACTGGTAAGTACGCTTAGAATAAGTTTTAAGGGTCAGTGATGGGCTAAAAGATGCAGCACTGGGTTCCCTAATGATAACAGGTCAGTATATCGGAATTCGTAGTTTGGCTGATTTAAGAGGAATATTTTTACGTTTCAAAAATGGGCACTTGGAAACTTTTCTGGTGAAAACCACACAATGGATTCTTATGGAAGGAAAGACAAGTTACTGGTAAGTACGCCTAGAATTACTTTTCAGGGTCAGTGCTGGGCTAAAAGATGCAGCACTGGGTTCTCTCCTGATAACAGGTGAGTAAATCGGAATTCGTAGTTTGGCTGATTTTAGAGGAATATTTGTACGTTTCAAAAATGGACACTTGGAAACTTTTCAACTGAAAACCACACTATGAATTCCTATGGAATGAAATACAAGTTACTAGTAAGTACGCTTACAATTACTTTTCAGGGTCAGTGCTGTGCTAAAAGATGCAGCTCTGGCTTCTCTCCTGATAACAGGTGAGTAAATCGGAATTCATAGTTCGGCTGATTTTAGAGGAATATTTGTAAGTTTCAAAAATGGACACTTAGAAACGTTTCTGGTGAAAACCACACAATGGATGCCTATGGAAGGAAATACAAGTTACTGGTAAATACGCTTAGAATTACTTTCCAGGGTCAGTGCTGGGTTAAAAGATGCAGCACTGGGTTCTCTCCTGATAATAGGTGAGTAAATCGGAATTCGTGGTTCAGCTGATTTTAGAGGAATATTTGTACGTTTCAAAAATGGACACTTGGAAACTTCTCTGGTGAAAACCACACAATGGATTCCTATGAAAGGATTTACAAGTTACTGGTAAGTATGCTTAGAATTACTTTTCAGGGTCAGTGCTGGGCTAAAAGATGCAGCACTGGATTCTCTCCTGATAACAGGTGAGTACATCTGAATTCGTAGTTCAGCTGATTTTAGAGGAATATTTGTACTTTTCAAAAATGAACACTTGGAAACTTTTCTGCTGAAAACCACACAATGGATTCTTATGGAAGGAAAGACAAGTTACTGGTAAGTACGCTTAGAATTACTTTTCAGGGTCAGTGCTAGGCTAAAAGATGCGGCACTGGGTTCTCTCTTGATAACAGGTAAGTAATTCGGAATTCGTAGTTCGGCTGATTTGAGAGGAATATTTTTACATTTGCAAAATGGACACTTAGAAATTTTTCTGGTGAAAACCACACAATGGATGCCTATGGAAGGAAATGCAAGTTACTGGTAAGTACGCTTAGAATAAGTTTTAAGGGTCAGTGATGGGCTAAAAGATGCAGCACTGGGTTCCCTAATGATAACAGGTCAGTATATCGGAATTCGTAGTTTGGCTGATTTAAGAGGAATATTTTTACGTTTCAAAAATGGACACTTGGAAACTTTTCTGGTGAAAACCACACAATGGATTCTTATGGAAGGAAAGACAAGTTACTGGTAAGTACGCCTAGAATTACTTTTCAGGGTCAGTGCTGGGCTAAAAGATGCAGCACTGGGTTCTCTCCTGATAACAGGTGAGTAAATCGGAATTCGTAGTTTGGCTGATTTTAGAGGAATATTTGTACGTTTCAAAAATGGACACTTGGAAACTTTTCAACTGAAAACCACACAATGAATTCCTATGGAATGAAATACAAGTTACTAGTAAGTACGCTTACAATTACTTTTCAGGGTCAGTGCTGTGCTAAAAGATGCAGCTCTGGCTTCTCTCCTGATAACAGGTGAGTAAATCGGAATTCGTAGTTCGGCTGATTTTAGAGGAATATTTGTAAGTTTCAAAAATGGACACTTAGAAACGTTTCTGGTGAAAACCACACAATGGATGCCTATGGAAGGAAATGCAAGTTACTGGTAAGTACGCTTAGAATAAGTTTTAAGGGTCAGTGATGGGCTAAAAGATGCAGCACTGGGTTCTCTAAAGATAACAGGTCAGTATATCGGAATTCGTAGTTTGGCTGATTTAAGAGGAATATTTTTACGTTTCAAAAATGGACACTTGGAAACTTTTCTGGTGAAAACCACACAATGGATTCTTATGGAAGGAAAGAGAAGTTACTGGTAAGTACGCCTAGAATTACTTTTCAGGGTCAGTGCTGGGCTAAAAGATGCAGCACTGGGTTCTCTCCTGATAACAGGTGAGTAAATCGGAATTCGTAGTTTGGCTGATTTTAGAGGAATATTTGTGCGTTTCAAAAATGGACACTTGGAAACTTTTCAACTGAAAACCACACAATGAATTCTTATGGAATGAAATACAAGTTACTAGTAAGTACGCTTACAATTACTTTTCAGGGTCAGTGCTGTGCTAAAAGATGCAGCTCTGACTTCTCTCCTGATAACAGGTGAGTAAATCGGAATTCATAGTTCGGCTGATTTTAGAGGAATATTTGTAAGTTTCAAAAATGGACACTTAGAAATTTTTCTACTGAAAACCACATAATGGATTCCTAAGGAAGGAAATACATGTTACTGGTAAGTAAGCTCAAAATTACTTTTCAGGGTCAGTGCTGGGCTAAAAGATGCAGCTCTGGCTTCTCTCCTGATAACAGGTGAGTAAATCGGAATTCATAGTTCGGCTGATTTTAGAGGAATATTTGTAAGTTTCAAAAATGGACACTTAGAAACGTTTCTGGTGAAAACCACACAATGGATTCTTATGGAAGGAAAGACAAGTTACTGGTAAGTACGCCTAGAATTACTTTTCAGGGTCAGTGCTGGGCTAAAAGATGCAGCACTGGGTTCTCTCCTGATAACAGGTGAGTAAATCGGAATTCGTAGTTCCACTGATTTTGGAGGAATATTTGTACGTTTCAAAAATGGACACTTAGAAACGTTTCTGGTGAAAACCACACAATGGATTCCTATGGAAGGAAAAACAAGTTACTGGTAAGTACGCTTAGAAATACTTTTCAGGGTCATTGCTGGGCTAAACGATGCAGCCCTGGGTTATCTCCTGATAACAGGTGAGTAAATCGGAATTCGTAGTTCGACTGATTTTAGAGGAATATTTGTACATTTCAAAAATGGCCAAATAGAAACTTTTCTACTGAAAACCACACAATGGATTCATATGGAAGGAAATACAAGTTACTGGCAAGTATGCTTAGAATTACTTTTCAGGGTCAGTGCTGGGTTAAAAGATGCAGCCCTGGGTTCTCTCCTGATAACAGGTGAGTAAATCGGAATTCGTAGTTCGGCTGATTTTAGAGGAATATTTGTACTTTTCAAAAATGGACATTTAGAAATTTTTCTACTGAAAACCACACAATGGATTCCTAAGGAAGGAAATACAAGTTACTGGTAAGTAAGCTCAAAATTACTTTTCAGGGTCAGTGCTGGGCTAAAAGATGCAGCACTGGGTTCTCTCCTGATAACAGGTGAGTAAATCGGAATTCGTAGTTCCACTGATTTTGGAGGAATATTTGTACGTTTCAAAAATGGACACTTTGAAACGTTTCTGGTGAAAACCACAGAATGTATTCCTATGGAAGGAAATACAAGTTATTGGTAAGTACGCTTAGAATTAGTTTTCAGTGTCAGTGATGGGCCAAAAGATGCAGCACTGGGTTCTCTCTGATAACAGGTGAGCAAATAGGAATTCGTAGTTCGGCTGATTTTAGAGGAATATTTGTACGTTTCAAAAATGGACACTTAGAAACATTTCTGGTGAAAACCACTGAATGGATTCCTATGGAAGGAAATACAAGTTACTGGTAAGTACGCTTGGAATTACTTTTCAGGGTCAGTGCTGGGCTAAAAGATGCAGCCCTGGGTTCTCTCCTGATAACAGGTGAGTAAATCGGAATTCGTAGTTCGGCTGATTTTAGAGGAATATTTGTACATTTCAAAAATGGCCAAATAGAAACTTTTCTACTGAAAACCACACAATGGATTCATATGGAAGGAAATACAAGTTACTGGCAAGTATGCTTAGAATTACTTTTCAGGGTCAGTGCTGGGCTAAACGATGCAGCACTGGGGTCTCTCCTGATAACAGGTGAGTAAATTGGAATTCGTAGTTCGGCTGATTTTAGAGGAATATTTGTACGTTTCAAAAATGGACACTTGGAAACTTTTCAGCTGAAAACCACACAATGAATTCATATGGAATGAAATACAAGTTACTAGTAAGTACGCTTACAATTACTTTTCAGGGTCAGTGTTGTGCTAAAAGATGCAGCTCTGGCTTCTCTCCTGATAACAGGTGAGTAAATCGGAATTCGTAGTTCGGCTGATTTTAGAGGAATATTTGTACATTTCAAAAATGGACACTTAGAAACGTTTCAGGTGAAAACCACACAATGGATGCCTATGGAAGGAAATACAAGTTACTGGCAAATACGCTTAGAATTACTTTCCAGGGTCAGTGCTGGGCTAAAAGAGGCAGCACTGGGTTCTCTCCTGATAACAGGTGAGTATATCGGAATTCAAAGTTCGGCTGATTTAAGAGGAATATTTGTACTTTTCAAAAATGGACATTTAGAAATTTTTCTACTGAAAACCACACAATGGATTCCTAAGGAAGGAAATACAAGTTACTGGTAAGTATGCTTAGAATTACTTTTCAGGGTCAGTGCTGGGCTAAAAGATGCAGCACTGGATTCTCTCCTGATAACAGGTGAGTACATCTGAATTCGTAGTTCAGCTGATTTTAGAGGAATATTTGTACTTTTCAAAAATGAACACTTGGAAACTTTTCTGCTGAAAACCACACAATGGATTCTTATGGAAGGAAAGACAAGTTACTGGTAAGTACGCTTAGAATTACTTTTCAGGGTCAGTGCTAGGCTAAAAGATGCGGCACTGGGTTCTCTCTTGATAACAGGTAAGTAATTCGGAATTCGTAGTTCGGCTGATTTGAGAGGAATATTTTTACATTTGCAAAATGGACACTTAGAAATTTTTCTGGTGAAAACCACACAATGGATGCCTATGGAAGGAAATGCAAGTTACTGGTAAGTACGCTTAGAATAAGTTTTAAGGGTCAGTGATGGGCTAAAAGATGCAGCACTGGGTTCCCTAATGATAACAGGTCAGTATATCGGAATTCGTAGTTTGGCTGATTTAAGAGGAATATTTTTACGTTTCAAAAATGGACACTTGGAAACTTTTCTGGTGAAAACCACACAATGGATTCTTATGGAAGGAAAGACAAGTTACTGGTAAGTACGCCTAGAATTACTTTTCAGGGTCAGTGCTGGGCTAAAAGATGCAGCACTGGGTTCTCTCCTGATAACAAGTGAGTAAATCGGAATTCGTAGTTTGGCTGATTTTAGAGGAATATTTGTACGTTTCAAAAATGGACACTTGGAAACTTTTCAACTGAAAACCACACAATGAATTCCTATGGAATGAAATACAAGTTACTAGTAAGTACGCTTACAATTACTTTTCAGGGTCAGTGCTGTGCTAAAAGATGCAGCTCTGGCTTCTCTCCTGATAACAGGTGAGTAAATCGGAATTCGTAGTTCGGCTGATTTTAGAGGAATATTTGTAAGTTTCAAAAATGGACACTTAGAAACGTTTCTGGTGAAAACCACACAATGGATGCCTATGGAAGGAAATGCAAGTTACTGGTAAGTACGCTTAGAATAAGTTTTAAGGGTCAGTGATGGGCTAAAAGATGCAGCACTGGGTTCTCTAATGATAACAGGTCAGTATATCGGAATTCGTAGTTTGGCTGATTTAAGAGGAATATTTTTACGTTTCAAAAATGGACACTTGGAAACTTTTCTGGTGAAAACCACACAATGGATTCTTATGGAAGGAAAGAGAAGTTACTGGTAAGTACGCCTAGAATTACTTTTCAGGGTCAGTGCTGGGCTAAAAGATGCAGCACTGGGTTCTCTCCTGATAACAGGTGAGTAAATCGGAATTCGTAGTTTGGCTGATTTTAGAGGAATATTTGTGCGTTTCAAAAATGGACACTTGGAAACTTTTCAACTGAAAACCACACAATGAATTCCTATGGAATGAAATACAAGTTACTAGTAAGTACGCTTACAATTACTTTTCAGGGTCAGTGCTGTGCTAAAAGATGCAGCTCTGACTTCTCTCCTGATAACAGGTGAGTAAATCGGAATTCATAGTTCGGCTGATTTTAGAGGAATATTTGTAAGTTTCAAAAATGGACACTTAGAAATTTTTCTACTGAAAACCACATAATGGATTCCTAAGGAAGGAAATACATGTTACTGGTAAGTAAGCTCAAAATTACTTTTCAGGGTCAGTGCTGGGCTAAAAGATGCAGCTCTGGCTTCTCTCCTGATAACAGGTGAGTAAATCGGAATTCATAGTTCGGCTGATTTTAGAGGAATATTTGTAAGTTTCAAAAATGGACACTTAGAAACGTTTCTGGTGAAAACCACACAATGGATTCTTATGGAAGGAAAGACAAGTTACTGGTAAGTACGCCTAGAATTACTTTTCAGGGTCAGTGCTGGGCTAAAAGATGCAGCACTGGGTTCTCTCCTGATAACAGGTGAGTAAATCAGAATTCGTAGTTCCACTGATTTTGGAGGAATATTTGTACGTTTCAAAAATGGACACTTAGAAACGTTTCTGGTGAAAACCACACAATGGATTCCTACGGAAGGAAAAACAAGTTACTGGTAAGTACGCTTAGAAATACTTTTCAGGGTCATTGCTGGGCTAAACGATGCAGCCCTGGGTTATCTCCTGATAACAGGTGAGTAAATCGGAATTCGTAGTTCGACTGATTTTAGAGGAATATTTGTACATTTCAAAAATGGCCAAATAGAAACTTTTCTACTGAAAACCACACAATGGATTCATATGGAAGGAAATACAAGTTACTGGCAAGTATGCTTAGAATTACTTTTCAGGGTCAGTGCTGGGTTAAAAGATGCAGCCCTGGGTTCTCTCCTGATAACAGGTGAGTAAATCGGAATTCGTAGTTCGGCTGATTTTAGAGGAATATTTGTACTTTTCAAAAATGGACATTTAGAAATTTTTCTACTGAAAACCACACAATGGATTCCTAAGGAAGGAAATACAAGTTACTGGTAAGTAAGCTCAAAATTACTTTTCAGGGTCAGTGCTGGGCTAAAAGATGCAGCACTGGGTTCTCTCCTGATAACAGGTGAGTAAATCGGAATTCGTAGTTCCACTGATTTTGGAGGAATATTTGTACGTTTCAAAAATGGACACTTTGAAACGTTTCTGGTGAAAACCACAGAATGTATTCCTATGGAAGGAAATACAAGTTATTGGTAAGTACGCTTAGAATTAGTTTTCAGTGTCAGTGATGGGCCAAAAGATGCAGCACTGGGTTCTCTCTGATAACAGGTGAGCAAATAGGAATTCGTAGTTCGGCTGATTTTAGAGGAATATTTGTACGTTTCAAAAATGGACACTTAGAAACATTTCTGGTGAAAACCACTGAATGGATTCCTATGGAAGGAAATACAAGTTACTGGTAAGTACGCTTGGAATTACTTTTCAGGGTCAGTGCTGGGCTAAAAGATGCAGCCCTGGGTTCTCTCCTGATAACAGGTGAGTAAATCGGAATTCGTAGTTCGGCTGATTTTAGAGGAATATTTGTACATTTCAAAAATGGCCAAATAGAAACTTTTCTACTGAAAACCACACAATGGATTCATATGGAAGGAAATACAAGTTACTGGCAAGTATGCTTAGAATTACTTTTCAGGGTCAGTGCTGGGCTAAACGATGCAGCACTGGGGTCTCTCCTGATAACAGGTGAGTAAATTGGAATTCGTAGTTCGGCTGATTTTAGAGGAATATTTGTACGTTTCAAAAATGGACACTTGGAAACTTTTCAGCTGAAAACCACACAATGAATTCATATGGAATGAAATACAAGTTACTAGTAAGTACGCTTACAATTACTTTTCAGGGTCAGTGTTGTGCTAAAAGATGCAGCTCTGGCTTCTCTCCTGATAACAGGTGAGTAAATCGGAATTCGTAGTTCGGCTGATTTTAGAGGAATATTTGTACATTTCAAAAATGGACACTTAGAAACGTTTCAGGTGAAAACCACACAATGGATGCCTATGGAAGGAAATACAAGTTACTGGCAAATACGCTTAGAATTACTTTCCAGGGTCAGTGTTGAGCTAGAAGATGCAGCCCTGTGTTCTCTCCTGATAACAGGTGAGTAAATCGGAATTCGTAGTTCGGCTGATTTTAGAGGAATATTTGTACTTTTCAAAAATGGACACTTAGAAATTTTTCTACTGAAAACCACACAATGGATTCCTAAGGAAGGAAATACAAGTTACTGGTAAGTAAGCTTAAAATTACTTTTCAGGGTCAGTGCTGAGCTAAAAGATGCAGCACTGGGTTCTCTCCTGATAACAGGTGAGAAATTCGGAATTCGTAGTTCGGCTGATTTTAGAGGTATATTTGTACATTTCAAAAATGAACAATTAGAAACTTTTCAGCTGAAAACCATACAATGGATTCATATGGAAGGAAATACAAGTTTCTGGTAAGTATGCTTAGAATTACTTTTCAGGGTCTGCGCTGGGCTAAAAGATGCAGCTCTGGGTTCTCTCCTGACAACAGGTGAGTAATTCGGAATTCGTAGTTCGGCTGATTTTAGAGTTATATTTGTACATTTCAAAAATGGACACTTAGAAACGTTTCTGGTGAAAACCACACTATGGATGCCTATGGAAGGAAATACAAGTTACTGGTAAGTACGCTTAGAATTATTTTCCAGGGTCAGTGCTGGGCTAAAAGATGCGGCACTGGGTTCTCTCTTGATAACAGGTAAGTAAATCGGAATTCGTAGTTCGGCTGATTTTAGAGGAATATTTTTACATTTGCAAAATGGACACTTAGAAATTTTTCTGGTGAAAACCACACAATGGATGCCTATGGAAGGAAATACAAGTTACTGGTAAGTACGCTTAGAATTATTTTCCAGGGTCAGTGCTGGGCTAAAAGATGCAGCACTGGGTTCTCTCCTGATAACAGGTGAGTACATCGGAATTCGTAGTTCCACTGATTTTGGAGGAATATTTGTACGTTTCAAAAATGGACACTTGGAAACTTTTCTGGTGAAAACCACACAATGGATTCTTATGGAAGGAAAGACAAGTTACTGGTAAGTACGCCTAGAATTACTTTTCAGGGTCAGTGCTGGGCTAAAAGATGCAGCACTGGGTTCTCTCCTGATAACAGGTGAGTAAATCGGAATTCGTAGTTTGGCTGATTTTAGAGGAATATTTGTACGTTTCAAAAATGGACACTTGGAAACTTTTCAACTGAAAACCACACAATGAATTCCTATGGAATGAAATACAAGTTACTAGTAAGTACGCTTACAATTACTTTTCAGGGTCAGTGCTGTGCTAAAAGATGCAGCTCTGGCTTCTCTCCTGATAACAGGTGAGTAAATCGGAATTCATAGTTCGGCTGATTTTAGAGGAATATTTGTAAGTTTCAAAAATGGACACTTAGAAACGTTTCTGGTGAAAACCACACAATGGATGCCTATGGAAGGAAATACAAGTTACTGGTAAGTATGCTTAGAATTACTTTTCAGGGTCAGTGCTGGGCTAAAAGATGCAGCACTGGATTCTCTCCTGATAACAGGTGAGTACATCTGAATTCGTAGTTCAGCTGATTTTAGAGGAATATTTGTACTTTTCAAAAATGAACACTTGGAAACTTTTCTGCTGAAAACCACACAATGGATTCTTATGGAAGGAAAGACAAGTTACTGGTAAGTACGCTTAGAATTACTTTTCAGGGTCAGTGCTAGGCTAAAAGATGCGGCACTGGGTTCTCTCTTGATAACAGGTAAGTAATTCGGAATTCGTAGTTCGGCTGATTTGAGAGAAATATTTTTACATTTGCAAAATGGACACTTAGAAATTTTTCTGGTGAAAACCACACAATGGATGCCTATGGAAGGAAATGCAAGTTACTGGTAAGTACGCTTAGAATAAGTTTTAAGGGTCAGTGATGGGCTAAAAGATGCAGCACTGGGTTCTCTAATGATAACAGGTCAGTATATCGGAATTCGTAGTTTGGCTGATTTAAGAGGAATATTTTTACGTTTCAAAAATGGACACTTGGAAACTTTTCTGGTGAAAACCACACAATGGATTCTTATGGAAGGAAAGACAAGTTACTGGTAAGTACGCCTAGAATTACTTTTCAGGGTCAGTGCTGGGCTAAAAGATGCAGCACTGGGTTCTCTCCTGATAACAGGTGAGTAAATCGGAATTCGTAGTTTGGCTGATTTTAGAGGAATATTTGTACGTTTCAAAAATGGACACTTGGAAACTTTTCAACTGAAAACCACACAATGAATTCCTATGGAATGAAATACAAGTTACTAGTAAGTACGCTTACAATTACTTTTCAGGGTCAGTGCTGTGCTAAAAGATGCAGCTCTGGCTTCTCTCCTGATAACAGGTGAGTAAATCGGAATTCGTAGTTCGGCTGATTTTAGAGGAATATTTGTAAGTTTCAAAAATGGACACTTAGAAACGTTTCTGGTGAAAACCACACAATGGATGCCTATGGAAGGAAATGCAAGTTACTTGTAAGTACGCTTAGAATAAGTTTTAAGGGTCAGTGATGGGCTAAAAGATGCAGCACTGGGTTCTCTAATGATAACAGGTCAGTATATCGGAATTCGTAGTTTGGCTGATTTAAGAGGAATATTTTTACGTTTCAAAAATGGACACTTGGAAACTTTTCTGGTGAAAACCACACAATGGATTCTTATGGAAGGAAAGAGAAGTTACTGGTAAGTACGCCTAGAATTACTTTTCAGGGTCAGTGCTGGGCTAAAAGATGCAGCACTGGGTTCTCTCCTGATAACAGGTGAGTAAATCGGAATTCGTAGTTTGGCTGATTTTAGAGGAATATTTGTACGTTTCAAAAATGGACACTTGGAAACTTTTCAACTGAAAACCACACAATGAATTCCTATGGAATGAAATACAAGTTACTAGTAAGTACGCTTACAATTACTTTTCAGGGTCAGTGCTGTGCTAAAAGATGCAGCTCTGGCTTCTCTCCTGATAACAGGTGAGTATCTCGGAATTCATAATTCGGCTGATTTTAGAGGAATATTTGTACTTTTCAAAAATGGACATTTAGAAATTTTTCTACTGAAAACCACATAATGGATTCCTAAGGAAGGAAATACATGTTACTGGTAAGTAAGCTCAAAATTACTTTTCAGGGTCAGTGCTGGGCTAAAAGATGCAGCTCTGGCTTCTCTCCTGATAACAGGTGAGTAAATCGGAATTCATAGTTCGGCTGATTTTAGAGGAATATTTGTAAGTTTCAAAAATGGACACTTAGAAACGTTTCTGGTGAAAACCACACAATGGATTCTTATGGAAGGAAAGACAAGTTACTGGTAAGTACGCCTAGAATTACTTTTCAGGGTCAGTGCTGGGCTAAAAGATGCAGCACTGGGTTCTCTCCTGATAACAGGTGAGTAAATCGGAATTCGTAGTTCCACTGATTTTGGAGGAATATTTGTACGTTTCAAAAATGGACAATTAGAAACGTTTCTGGTGAAAACCACACAATGGATTCCTACGGAAGGAAATACAAGTTACTGGTAAGTACGCTTAGAAATACTTTTCAGGGTCAGTGCTGGGCTAAAAGATGCAGCACTGGGTTCTCTCCTGATAACAAGTGAGCAAATAGGAATTCGTAGTTCGGCTGATTTTGGAGGTATATTTGTACGTTTCAAAAATGGACACTTAGAAACTTTTTTGCTGAAAACCACACAATGGATTCCTATGGAAGAAAATACAAGTTACTGGTAAGTACGCTTAGAATTAGTTTTCAGGGTCAGTGCTGGGCTAAAAGATGCAGCACTGGGTTCTCTCCTGATAATAGGTGAGTAAATCGGAATTCGTGGTTCGGCTGATTTTAGAGGAATATTTGTACGTTTCAAAAATGGACACTTGGAAACTTCTCTGGTGAAAACCACACAATGGATTCCTATGAAAGGATTTACAAGTTACTGGTAAGTATGCTTAGAATTACTTTTCAGGGTCAGTGCTGGGCTAAAAGATGCAGCACTGGATTCTCTCCTGATAACAGGTGAGTACATCGGAATTCGTAGTTCAGCTGATTTTAGAGGAATATTTGTACTTTTCAAAAATGAACACTTGGAAACTTTTCTGCTGAAAACCACACAATGGATTCTTATGGAAGGAAAGACAAGTTACTGGTAAGTACGCTTAGAATTACTTTTCAGGGTCAGTGCTAGGCTAAAAGATGCGGCACTGGGTTCTCTCTTGATAACAGGTAAGTAATTCGGAATTCGTAGTTCGGCTGATTTGAGAGGAATATTTTTACATTTGCAAAATGGACACTTAGAAATTTTTCTGGTGAAAACCACACAATGGATGCCTATGGAAGGAAATGCAAGTTACTGGTAAGTACGCTTAGAATAAGTTTTAAGGGTCAGTGATGGGCTAAAAGATGCAGCACTGGGTTCTCTAATGATAACAGGTCAGTATATCGGAATTCGTAGTTTGGCTGATTTAAGAGGAATATTTTTACGTTTCAAAAATGGACACTTGGAAACTTTTCTGGTGAAAACCACACAATGGATTCTTATGGAAGGAAAGACAAGTTACTGGTAAGTACGCCTAGAATTACTTTTCAGGGTCAGTGCTGGGCTAAAAGATGCAGCACTGGGTTCTCTCCTGATAACAGGTGAGTAAATCGGAATTCGTAGTTTGGCTGATTTTAGAGGAATATTTGTACGTTTCAAAAATGGACACTTGGAAACTTTTCAACTGAAAACCACACAATGAATTCCTATGGAATGAAATACAAGTTACTAGTAAGTACGCTTACAATTACTTTTCAGGGTCAGTGCTGTGCTAAAAGATGCAGCTCTGGCTTCTCTCCTGATAACAGGTGAGTAAATCGGAATTCGTAGTTCGGCTGATTTTAGAGGAATATTTGTAAGTTTCAAAAATGGACACTTAGAAACGTTTCTGGTGAAAACCACACAATGGATGCCTATGGAAGGAAATGCAAGTTACTGGTAAGTACGCTTAGAATAAGTTTTAAGGGTCAGTGATGGGCTAAAATATGCAGCACTGGGTTCTCTAATGATAACAGGTCAGTATATCGGAATTCGTAGTTTGGCTGATTTAATAGGAATATTTTTACGTTTCAAAAATGGACACTTGGAAACTTTTCTGGTGAAAACCACACAATGGATTCTTATGGAAGGAAAGAGAAGTTACTGGTAAGTACGCCTAGAATTACTTTTCAGGGTCAGTGCTGGGCTAAAAGATGCAGCACTGGGTTCTCTCCTGATAACAGGTGAGTAAATCGGAATTCGTAGTTTGGCTGATTTTAGAGGAATATTTGTACGTTTCAAAAATGGACACTTGGAAACTTTTCAACTGAAAACCACACAATGAATTCCTATGGAATGAAATACAAGTTACTAGTAAGTACGCTTACAATTACTTTTCAGGGTCAGTGCTGTGCTAAAAGATGCAGCTCTGGCTTCTCTCCTGATAACAGGTGAGTATCTCGGAATTCATAATTCGGCTGATTTTAGAGGAATATTTGTACTTTTCAAAAATGGACATTTAGAAATTTTTCTACTGAAAACCACATAATGGATTCCTAAGGAAGGAAATACATGTTACTGGTAAGTAAGCTCAAAATTACTTTTCAGGGTCAGTGCTGGGCTAAAAGATGCAGCTCTGGCTTCTCTCCTGATAACAGGTGAGTAAATCGGAATTCATAGTTCGGCTGATTTTAGAGGAATATTTGTAAGTTTCAAAAATGGACACTTAGAAACGTTTCTGGTGAAAACCACACAATGGATTCTTATGGAAGGAAAGACAAGTTACTGGTAAGTACGCCTAGAATTACTTTTCAGGGTCAGTGCTGGGCTAAAAGATGCAGCACTGGGTTCTCTCCTGATAACAGGTGAGTAAATCGGAATTCGTAGTTCCACTGATTTTGGAGGAATATTTGTACGTTTCAAAAATGGACAATTAGAAACGTTTCTGGTGAAAACCACACAATGGATTCCTACGGAAGGAAATACAAGTTACTGGTAAGTACGCTTAGAAATACTTTTCAGGGTCAGTGCTGGGCTAAAAGATGCAGCACTGGGTTCTCTCCTGATAACAAGTGAGCAAATAGGAATTCGTAGTTCGGCTGATTTTGGAGGTATATTTGTACGTTTCAAAAATGGACACTTAGAAACTTTTTTGCTGAAAACCACACAATGGATTCCTATGGAAGAAAATACAAGTTACTGGTAAGTACGCTTAGAATTAGTTTTCAGGGTCAGTGCTGGGCTAAAAGATGCAGCACTGGGTTCTCTCCTGATAATAGGTGAGTAAATCGGAATTCGTGGTTCGGCTGATTTTAGAGGAATATTTGTACGTTTCAAAAATGGACACTTGGAAACTTCTCTGGTGAAAACCACACAATGGATTCCTATGAAAGGATTTACAAGTTACTGGTAAGTATGCTTAGAATTACTTTTCAGGGTCAGTGCTGGGCTAAAAGATGCAGCACTGGATTCTCTCCTGATAACAGGTGAGTACATCGGAATTCGTAGTTCAGCTGATTTTAGAGGAATATTTGTACTTTTCAAAAATGAACACTTGGAAACTTTTCTGCTGAAAACCACACAATGGATTCTTATGGAAGGAAAGACAAGTTACTGGTAAGTACGCTTAGAATTACTTTTCAGGGTCAGTGCTAGGCTAAAAGATGCGGCACTGGGTTCTCTCTTGATAACAGGTAAGTAATTCGGAATTCGTAGTTCGGCTGATTTGAGAGGAATATTTTTACATTTGCAAAATGGACACTTAGAAATTTTTCTGGTGAAAACCACACAATGGATGCCTATGGAAGGAAATGCAAGTTACTGGTAAGTACGCTTAGAATAAGTTTTAAGGGTCAGTGATGGGCTAAAAGATGCAGCACTGGGTTCTCTAATGATAACAGGTCAGTATATCGGAATTCGTAGTTTGGCTGATTTAAGAGGAATATTTTTACGTTTCAAAAATGGACACTTGGAAACTTTTCTGGTGAAAACCACACAATGGATTCTTATGGAAGGAAAGACAAGTTACTGGTAAGTACGCCTAGAATTACTTTTCAGGGTCAGTGCTGGGCTAAAAGATGCAGCACTGGGTTCTCTCCTGATAACAGGTGAGTAAATCGGAATTCGTAGTTTGGCTGATTTTAGAGGAATATTTGTACGTTTCAAAAATGGACACTTGGAAACTTTTCAACTGAAAACCACACAATGAATTCCTATGGAATGAAATACAAGTTACTAGTAAGTACGCTTACAATTACTTTTCAGGGTCAGTGCTGTGCTAAAAGATGCAGCTCTGGCTTCTCTCCTGATAACAGGTGAGTAAATCGGAATTCGTAGTTCGGCTGATTTTAGAGGAATATTTGTAAGTTTCAAAAATGGACACTTAGAAACGTTTCTGGTGAAAACCACACAATGGATGCCTATGGAAGGAAATGCAAGTTACTGGTAAGTACGCTTAGAATAAGTTTTAAGGGTCAGTGATGGGCTAAAAGATGCAGCACTGGGTTCTCTAATGATAACAGGTCAGTATATCGGAATTCGTAGTTTGGCTGATTTAAGAGGAATATTTTTACGTTTCAAAAATGGACACTTGGAAACTTTTCTGGTGAAAACCACACAATGGATTCTTATGGAAGGAAAGAGAAGTTACTGGTAAGTACGCCTAGAATTACTTTTCAGGGTCAGTGCTGGGCTAAAAGATGCAGCACTGGGTTCTCTCCTGATAACAGGTGAGTAAATCGGAATTCGTAGTTTGGCTGATTTTAGAGGAATATTTGTACGTTTCAAAAATGGACACTTGGAAACTTTTCAACTGAAAACCACACAATGAATTCCTATGGAATGAAATACAAGTTACTAGTAAGTACGCTTACAATTACTTTTCAGGGTCAGTGCTGTGCTAAAAGATGCAGCTCTGGCTTCTCTCCTGATAACAGGTGAGTAAATCGGAATTCATAGTTCGGCTGATTTTAGAGGAATATTTGTAAGTTTCAAAAATGGACACTTAGAAACGTTTCTGGTGAAAACCACACAATGGATGCCTATGGAAGGAAATACAAGTTACTGGTAAATACGCTTAGAATTACTTTCCAGGGTCAGTGCTGGGTTAAAAGATGCAGCCCTGGGTTCTCTCCTGATAAGAGGTGAGTAAATCGGAATTCATAATTCGGCTGATTTTAGAGGAATATTTGTACTTTTCAAAAATGGACATTTAGAAATTTTTCTACTGAAAACCACATAATGGATTCCTAAGGAAGGAAATACATGTTACTGGTAAGTAAGCTCAAAATTACTTTTCAGGGTCAGTGCTGGGCTAAAAGATGCAGCTCTGGCTTCTCTCCTGATAACAGGTGAGTAAATCGGAATTCATAGTTCGGCTGATTTTAGAGGAATATTTGTAAGTTTCAAAAATGGACACTTAGAAACGTTTCTGGCGAAAACCACACAATGGATTCTTATGGAAGGAAAGACAAGTTACTGGTAAGTACGCCTAGAATTACTTTTCAGGGTCAGTGCTGGGCTAAAAGATGCAGCACTGGGTTCTCTCCTGATAACAGGTGAGTAAATCGGAATTCGTAGTTCCACTGATTTTGGAGGAATATTTGTACGTTTCAAAAATGGACAATTGGAAACGTTTCTGGTGAAAACCACACAATGGATTCCTACGGAAGGAAATACAAGTTACTGGTAAGTACGCTTAGAAATACTTTTCAGGGTCAGTGCTGGGCTAAAAGATGCAGCACTGGGTTCTCTCCTGATAACAAGTGAGCAAATAGGAATTCGTAGTTCGGCTGATTTTGGAGGTATATTTGTACGTTTCAAAAATGGACACTTAGAAACTTTTTTGCTGAAAACCACACAATGGATTCCTATGGAAGAAAATACAAGTTACTGGTAAGTACGCTTAGAATTAGTTTTCAGGGTCAGTGCTGGGCTAAAAGATGCAGCACTGGGTTCTCTCCTGATAATAGGTGAGTAAATCGGAATTCGTGGTTCGGCTGATTTTAGAGGAATATTTGTACGTTTCAAAAATGGACACTTGGAAACTTCTCTGGTGAAAACCACACAATGGATTCCTATGAAAGGATTTACAAGTTACTGGTAAGTATGCTTAGAATTACTTTTCAGGGTCAGTGCTGGGCTAAAAGATGCAGCACTGGATTCTCTCCTGATAACAGGTGAGTACATCGGAATTCGTAGTTCAGCTGATTTTAGAGGAATATTTGTACTTTTCAAAAATGAACACTTGGAAACTTTTCTGCTGAAAACCACACAATGGATTCTTATGGAAGGAAAGACAAGTTACTGGTAAGTACGCTTAGAATTACTTTTCAGGGTCAGTGCGAGGCTAAAAGATGCGGCACTGGGTTCTCTCTTGATAACAGGTAAGTAATTCGGAATTCGTAGTTCGGCTGATTTGAGAGGAATATTTTTACATTTGCAAAATGGACACTTAGAAATTTTTCTGGTGAAAACCACACAATGGATGCCTATGGAAGGAAATGCAAGTTACTGGTAAGTACGCTTAGAATAAGTTTTAAGGGTCAGTGATGGGCTAAAAGATGCAGCACTGGGTTCTCTAATGATAACAGGTCAGTATATCGGAATTCGTAGTTTGGCTGATTTACGAGGAATATTTTTACATTTTAAAAATGGACACTTGGAAACTTTTCTGGTGAAAACCACACAATGGATTCTTATGGAAGGAAAGACAAGTTACTGGTAAGTACGCCTAGAATTACTTTTCAGGGTCAGTGCTGGGCTAAAAGATGCAGCACTGGGTTCTCTCCTGATAACAGGTGAGTAAATCGGAATTCGTAGTTTGGCTGATTTTAGAGGAATATTTGTACGTTTCAAAAATGGACACTTGGAAACTTTTCAACTGAAAACCACACAATGAATTCCTATGGAATGAAATACAAGTTACTAGTAAGTACGCTTACAATTACTTTTCAGGGTCAGTGCTGTGCTAAAAGATGCAGCTCTGGCTTCTCTCCTGATAACAGGTGAGTAAATCGGAATTCGTAGTTCGGCTGATTTTAGAGGAATATTTGTAAGTTTAAAAAATGGACACTTAGAAACGTTTCTGGTGAAAACCACACAATGTATTCCTATGGAAGGAAATACAAGTTATTGGTAAGTACGCTTAGAATTAGTTTTCAGTGTCAGTGATGGGCCAAAAGATGCAGCACTGGGTTCTCTCCTGATAACAGGTGAGTACATCGGAATTCGTAGTTCAGCTGATTTTAGAGGAATATTTGTACTTTTCAAAAATGAACACTTGGAAACTTTTCTGCTGAAAACCACACAATGGATTCTTATGGAAGGAAAGACAAGTTACTGGTAAGTACGCTTAGAATTACTTTTCAGGGTCAGTGCTAGGCTAAAAGATGCGGCACTGGGTTCTCTCTTGATAACAGGTAAGTAATTCGGAATTCGTAGTTCGGCTGATTTGAGAGGAATATTTTTACATTTGCAAAATGGACACTTAGAAATTTTTCTGGTGAAAACCACAGAATGGATGCCTATGGAAGGAAATGCAAGTTACTGGTAAGTACGCTTAGAATAAGTTTTAAGGGTCAGTGATGGGCTAAAAGATGCAGCACTGGGTTCTCTAATGATAACAGGTCAGTATATCGGAATTCGTAGTTTGGCTGATTTAAGAGGAATATTTTTACGTTTCAAAAATGGACACTTGGAAACTTTTCTGGTGAAAACCACACAATGGATTCTTATGGAAGGAAAGACAAGTTACTGGTAAGTACGCCTAGAATTACTTTTCAGGGTCAGTGCTGGGCTAAAAGATGCAGCACTGGGTTCTCTCCTGATAACAGGTGAGTAAATCGGAATTCGTAGTTTGGCTGATTTTAGAGGAATATTTGTACGTTTCAAAAATGGACACTTGGAAACTTTTCAACTGAAAACCACACAATGAATTCCTATGGAATGAAATACAAGTTACTAGTAAGTACGCTTACAATTACTTTTCAGGGTCAGTGCTGTGCTAAAAGATGCAGCTCTGGCTTCTCTCCTGATAACAGGTGAGTAAATCGGAATTCGTAGTTCGGCTGATTTTAGAGGAATATTTGTAAGTTTCAAAAATGGACACTTAGAAACGTTTCTGGTGAAAACCACACAATGGATGCCTATGGAAGGAAATGCAAGTTACTGGTAAGTACGCTTAGAATAAGTTTTAAGGGTCAGTGATGGGCTAAAAGATGCAGCACTGGGTTCTCTAATGATAACAGGTCAGTATATCGGAATTCGTAGTTTGGCTGATTTAAGAGGAATATTTTTACGTTTCAAAAATGGACACTTGGAAACTTTTCTGGTGAAAACCACACAATGGATTCTTATGGAAGGAAAGAGAAGTTACTGGTAAGTACGCCTAGAATTACTTTTCAGGGTCAGTGCTGGGCTAAAAGATGCAGCACTGGGTTCTCTCCTGATAACAGGTGAGTAAATCGGAATTCGTAGTTTGGCTGATTTTAGAGGAATATTTGTACGTTTCAAAAATGGACACTTGGAAACTTTTCAACTGAAAACCACACAATGAATTCCTATGGAATGAAATACAAGTTACTAGTAAGTACGCTTACAATTACTTTTCAGGGTCAGTGCTGTGCTAAAAGATGCAGCTCTGGCTTCTCTCCTGATAACAGGTGAGTAAATCGGAATTCATAGTTCGGCTGATTTTAGAGGAATATTTGTAAGTTTCAAAAATGGACACTTAAAAACGTTTCTGGTGAAAACCACACAATGGATGCCTATGGAAGGAAATACAAGTTACTGGTAAATACGCTTAGAATTACTTTCCAGGGTCAGTGCTGGGTTAAAAGATGCAGCCCTGGGTTCTCTCCTGATAACAGGTGAGTAAATCGGAATTCATAATTCGGCTGATTTTAGAGGAATATTTGTACTTTTCAAAAATGGACATTTAGAAATTTTTCTACTGAAAACCACATAATGGATTCCTAAGGAAGGAAATACATGTTACTGGTAAGTAAGCTCAAAATTACTTTTCAGGGTCAGTGCTGGGCTAAAAGATGCAGCTCTGGCTTCTCTCCTGATAACAGGTGAGTAAATCGGAATTCATAGTTCGGCTGATTTTAGAGGAATATTTGTAAGTTTCAAAAATGGACACTTAGAAACGTTTCTGGTGAAAACCACACAATGGATTCTTATGGAAGGAAAGACAAGTTACTGGTAAGTACGCCTAGAATTACTTTTCAGGGTCAGTGCTGGGCTAAAAGATGCAGCACTGGGTTCTCTCCTGATAACAGGTGAGTAAATCGGAATTCGTAGTTCCACTGATTTTGGAGGAATATTTGTACGTTTCAAAAATGGACAATTGGAAACGTTTCTGGTGAAAACCACACAATGGATTCCTACGGAAGGAAATACAAGTTACTGGTAAGTACGCTTAGAAATACTTTTCAGGGTCAGTGCTGGGCTAAAAGATGCAGCACTGGGTTCTCTCCTGATAACAAGTGAGCAAATAGGAATTCGTAGTTCGGCTGATTTTGGAGGTATATTTGTACGTTTCAAAAATGGACACTTAGAAACTTTTTTGCTGAAAACCACACAATGGATTCCTATGGAAGAAAATACAAGTTACTGGTAAGTACGCTTAGAATTAGTTTTCAGGGTCAGTGCTGGGCTAAAAGATGCAGCACTGGGTTCTCTCCTGATAATAGGTGAGTAAATCGGAATTCGTGGTTCGGCTGATTTTAGAGGAATATTTGTACGTTTCAAAAATGGACACTTGGAAACTTCTCTGGTGAAAACCACACAATGGATTCCTATGAAAGGATTTACAAGTTACTGGTAAGTATGCTTAGAATTACTTTTCAGGGTCAGTGCTGGGCTAAAAGATGCAGCACTGGATTCTCTCCTGATAACAGGTGAGTACATCGGAATTCGTAGTTCAGCTGATTTTAGAGGAATATTTGTACTTTTCAAAAATGAACACTTGGAAACTTTTCTGCTGAAAACCACACAATGGATTCTTATGGAAGGAAAGACAAGTTACTGGTAAGTACGCTTAGAATTACTTTTCAGGGTCAGTGCGAGGCTAAAAGATGCGGCACTGGGTTCTCTCTTGATAACAGGTAAGTAATTCGGAATTCGTAGTTCGGCTGATTTGAGAGGAATATTTTTACATTTGCAAAATGGACACTTAGAAATTTTTCTGGTGAAAACCACACAATGGATGCCTATGGAAGGAAATGCAAGTTACTGGTAAGTACGCTTAGAATAAGTTTTAAGGGTCAGTGATGGGCTAAAAGATGCAGCACTGGGTTCTCTAATGATAACAGGTCAGTATATCGGAATTCGTAGTTTGGCTGATTTACGAGGAATATTTTTACATTTTAAAAATGGACACTTGGAAACTTTTCTGGTGAAAACCACACAATGGATTCTTATGGAAGGAAAGACAAGTTACTGGTAAGTACGCCTAGAATTACTTTTCAGGGTCAGTGCTGGGCTAAAAGATGCAGCACTGGGTTCTCTCCTGATAACAGGTGAGTAAATCGGAATTCGTAGTTTGGCTGATTTTAGAGGAATATTTGTACGTTTCAAAAATGGACACTTGGAAACTTTTCAACTGAAAACCACACAATGAATTCCTATGGAATGAAATACAAGTTACTAGTAAGTACGCTTACAATTACTTTTCAGGGTCAGTGCTGTGCTAAAAGATGCAGCTCTGGCTTCTCTCCTGATAACAGGTGAGTAAATCGGAATTCGTAGTTCGGCTGATTTTAGAGGAATATTTGTAAGTTTCAAAAATGGACACTTAGAAACGTTTCTGGTGAAAACCACACAATGTATTCCTATGGAAGGAAATACAAGTTATTGGTAAGTACGCTTAGAATTAGTTTTCAGTGTCAGTGATGGGCCAAAAGATGCAGCACTGGGTTCTCTCCTGATAACAGGTGAGTACATCGGAATTCGTAGTTCAGCTGATTTTAGAGGAATATTTGTACTTTTCAAAAATGAACACTTGGAAACTTTTCTGCTGAAAACCACACAATGGATTCTTATGGAAGGAAAGACAAGTTACTGGTAAGTACGCTTAGAATTACTTTTCAGGGTCAGTGCTAGGCTAAAAGATGCGGCACTGGGTTCTCTCTTGATAACAGGTAAGTAATTCGGAATTCGTAGTTCGGCTGATTTGAGAGGAATATTTTTACATTTGCAAAATGGACACTTAGAAATTTTTCTGGTGAAAACCACAGAATGGATGCCTATGGAAGGAAATGCAAGTTACTGGTAAGTACGCTTAGAATAAGTTTTAAGGGTCAGTGATGGGCTAAAAGATGCAGCACTGGGTTCTCTAATGATAACAGGTCAGTATATCGGAATTCGTAGTTTGGCTGATTTAAGAGGAATATTTTTACGTTTCAAAAATGGACACTTGGAAACTTTTCTGGTGAAAACCACACAATGGATTCTTATGGAAGGAAAGACAAGTTACTGGTAAGTACGCCTAGAATTACTTTTCAGGGTCAGTGCTGGGCTAAAAGATGCAGCACTGGGTTCTCTCCTGATAACAGGTGAGTAAATCGGAATTCGTAGTTTGGCTGATTTTAGAGGAATATTTGTACGTTTCAAAAATGGACACTTGGAAACTTTTCAACTGAAAACCACACAATGAATTCCTATGGAATGAAATACAAGTTACTAGTAAGTACGCTTACAATTACTTTTCAGGGTCAGTGCTGTGCTAAAAGATGCAGCTCTGGCTTCTCTCCTGATAACAGGTGAGTAAATCGGAATTCGTAGTTCGGCTGATTTTAGAGGAATATTTGTAAGTTTCAAAAATGGACACTTAGAAACGTTTCTGGTGAAAACCACACAATGGATGCCTATGGAAGGAAATGCAAGTTACTGGTAAGTACGCTTAGAATAAGTTTTAAGGGTCAGTGATGGGCTAAAAGATGCAGCACTGGGTTCTCTAATGATAACAGGTCAGTATATCGGAATTCGTAGTTTGGCTGATTTAAGAGGAATATTTTTACGTTTCAAAAATGGACACTTGGAAACTTTTCTGGTGAAAACCACACAATGGATTCTTATGGAAGGAAAGAGAAGTTACTGGTAAGTACGCCTAGAATTACTTTTCAGGGTCAGTGCTGGGCTAAAAGATGCAGCACTGGGTTCTCTCCTGATAACAGGTGAGTAAATCGGAATTCGTAGTTTGGCTGATTTTAGAGGAATATTTGTACGTTTCAAAAATGGACACTTGGAAACTTTTCAACTGAAAACCACACAATGAATTCCTATGGAATGAAATACAAGTTACTAGTAAGTACGCTTACAATTACTTTTCAGGGTCAGTGCTGTGCTAAAAGATGCAGCTCTGGCTTCTCTCCTGATAACAGGTGAGTAAATCGGAATTCATAGTTCGGCTGATTTTAGAGGAATATTTGTAAGTTTCAAAAATGGACACTTAAAAACGTTTCTGGTGAAAACCACACAATGGATGCCTATGGAAGGAAATACAAGTTACTGGTAAATACGCTTAGAATTACTTTCCAGGGTCAGTGCTGGGTTAAAAGATGCAGCCCTGGGTTCTCTCCTGATAACAGGTGAGTAAATCGGAATTCATAATTCGGCTGATTTTAGAGGAATATTTGTACTTTTCAAAAATGGACATTTAGAAATTTTTCTACTGAAAACCACATAATGGATTCCTAAGGAAGGAAATACATGTTACTGGTAAGTAAGCTCAAAATTACTTTTCAGGGTCAGTGCTGGGCTAAAAGATGCAGCTCTGGCTTCTCTCCTGATAACAGGTGAGTAAATCGGAATTCATAGTTCGGCTGATTTTAGAGGAATATTTGTAAGTTTCAAAAATGGACACTTAGAAACGTTTCTGGTGAAAACCACACAATGGATTCTTATGGAAGGAAAGACAAGTTACTGGTAAGTACGCCTAGAATTACTTTTCAGGGTCAGTGCTGGGCTAAAAGATGCAGCACTGGGTTCTCTCCTGATAACAGGTGAGTAAATCGGAATTCGTAGTTCCACTGATTTTGGAGGAATATTTGTACGTTTCAAAAATGGACAATTGGAAACGTTTCTGGTGAAAACCACACAATGGATTCCTACGGAAGGAAATACAAGTTACTGGTAAGTACGCTTAGAAATACTTTTCAGGGTCAGTGCTGGGCTAAAAGATGCAGCACTGGGTTCTCTCCTGATAACAAGTGAGCAAATAGGAATTCGTAGTTCGGCTGATTTTGGAGGTATATTTGTACGTTTCAAAAATGGACACTTAGAAACTTTTTTGCTGAAAACCACACAATGGATTCCTATGGAAGAAAATACAAGTTACTGGTAAGTACGCTTAGAATTAGTTTTCAGGGTCAGTGCTGGGCTAAAAGATGCAGCACTGGGTTCTCTCCTGATAATAGGTGAGTAAATCGGAATTCGTGGTTCGGCTGATTTTAGAGGAATATTTGTACGTTTCAAAAATGGACACTTGGAAACTTCTCTGGTGAAAACCACACAATGGATTCCTATGAAAGGATTTACAAGTTACTGGTAAGTATGCTTAGAATTACTTTTCAGGGTCAGTGCTGGGCTAAAAGATGCAGCACTAGATTCTCTCCTGATAACAGGTGAGTACATCGGAATTCGTAGTTCAGCTGATTTTAGAGGAATATTTGTACTTTTCAAAAATGAACACTTGGAAACTTTTCTGCTGAAAACCACACAATGGATTCTTATGGAAGGAAAGACAAGTTACTGGTAAGTACGCTTAGAATTCCTTTTCAGGGTCAGTGCGAGGCTAAAAGATGCGGCACTGGGTTCTCTCTTGATAACAGGTAAGTAATTCGGAATTCGTAGTTCGGCTGATTTGAGAGGAATATTTTTACATTTGCAAAATGGACACTTAGAAATTTTTCTGGTGAAAACCACACAATGGATGCCTATGGAAGGAAATGCAAGTTACTGGTAAGTACGCTTAGAATAAGTTTTAAGGGTCAGTGATGGGCTAAAAGATGCAGCACTGGGTTCTCTAATGATAACAGGTCAGTATATCGGAATTCGTAGTTTGGCTGATTTACGAGGAATATTTTTACATTTCAAAAATGGACACTTGGAAACTTTTCTGGTGAAAACCACACAATGGATTCTTATGGAAGGAAAGACAAGTTACTGGTAAGTACGCCTAGAATTACTTTTCAGGGTCAGTGCTGGGCTAAAAGATGCAGCACTGGGTTCTCTCCTGATAACAGGTGAGTAAATCGGAATTCGTAGTTTGGCTGATTTTAGAGGAATATTTGTACGTTTCAAAAATGGACACTTGGAAACTTTTCAACTGAAAACCACACAATGAATTCCTATGGAATGAAATACAAGTTACTAGTAAGTACGCTTACAATTACTTTTCAGGGTCAGTGCTGTGCTAAAAGATGCAGCTCTGGCTTCTCTCCTGATAACAGGTGAGTAAATCGGAATTCGTAGTTCGGCTGATTTTAGAGGAATATTTGTAAGTTTCAAAAATGGACACTTAGAAACGTTTCTGGTGAAAACCACACAATGTATTTCTATGGAAGGAAATACAAGTTATTGGTAAGTACGCTTAGAATTAGTTTTCAGTGTCAGTGATGGGCCAAAAGATGCAGCACTGGGTTCTCTCTGATAACAGGTGAGCAAATAGGAATTCGTAGTTCGGCTGATTTTAGAGGAATATTTGTACGTTTCAAAAATGGACACTTAGAAACATTTCTGGTGAAAACCACAGAATGGATTCCTATGGAAGGAAATACAAGTTACTGGTAAGCACGCTTAGAATTACTTTTCAGGGTCAGTGCTGGGCTGAAAGATGCAGCCCTGGGTTCTCTCCTGATAACAGGTGAGTAAATCGGAATTCGTAGTTCGGCTGATTTTAGAGGAATATTTGTACGTTTCAAAAATGGACAAATAGAAACTTTTCTACTGAAAACCACACAATGGATTCATATGGAAGGAAATACAAGTTACTGGCAAGTATGCTTAGAATTACTTTTCAGGGTCAGTGCTGGGCTAAAAGATGCAGCACTGGGTTCTCTCCTGATAACAGGTGAGAAATTCGGAATTCGTAGTTCGGCTGATTTTAGAGGTATATTTGTACATTTCAAAAATGGACAATTAGAAACTTTTCAGCTGAAAACCACACAATAGATTCATATGGAAGGAAATACAAGTTTCTGGTAAGTATGCTTAGAATTTCTTTTCAGGGTCTGTGCTGGGCTAAAAGATGCAGCTCTGGGTTCTCTCCTGACAACAGGTGAGTGATTCGGAATTCGTAGTTTGGCTGATTTTAGAGGAATATTTGTACATTTCAAAAATGGACACTTAGAAACGTTTCTGGTGAAAACCACACTATGGATGCCTATGGAATGAAATACAAGTTACTGGTAAGTACGCTTAGAATTACTTTGCAGGGTCAGTGCTGGGCTAAAAGATGCAGCTCTGGGTTCTCTCCCGATAACAGGTGAGTAAATCGAAATTCGTAGTTCGGCTGATTTTATAGGAATATTTGTACATTTAAAAAATGGACACTTAGAAACGTTTCTGGTGAAAACCACACAATGGATGCCTATGGAAGGAAATACAAGTTACTGGTAAGTACGCTTAGAATTATTTTCCAGGGTCAGTGCTGGGCTAAAAGATGCAGCACTGGGTTCTCTAATGATAACAGGTGAGTATATCGGAATTCGTAGTTTGGCTGATTTAAGAGGAATATTTTTACGTTTCAAAAATGGACACTTGGAAACTTTTCTGGTTGAAACCACACAATGGATTCTTATGGAAGGAAAGACAAGTTACTGGTAAGTACGCCTAGAATTACTTTTCAGGGTCAGTGCTGGGCTAAAAGATGCAGCACTGGGTTATCTCCTGATAACAGGTGAGTAAATCGGAATTCGTAGTTCGGCTGATTTTAGAGGAATATTTGTACTTTTCAAAAATGGACATTTAGAATTTTTTCTACTGAAAACCACACAATGGATTCCTAAGGAAGGAAATACAAGTTACTGGTAAGTAAGCTCAAAATTACTTTTCAGGGTCAGTGCTGGGCTAAAAGATGCAGCACTGGGTTCTCTCCTGATAACAGGTGAGTAAATCGGAATTCGTAGTTCCACTGATTTTGGAGGAATATTTGTACGTTTCAAAAATAGACACTTAGAAACGTTTCTGCTGAAAACCACACAATGGATTCCTACGGAAGGAAAAACAAGTTACTGGTAAGTACGCTTAGAAATACTTTTCAGGGTCATTGCTGGGCTAAACGATGTAGCCCTGGGTTATCTCCTGATAACAGGTGAGTAAATCGGAATTCGTAGTTCGACTGATTTTGGAGGAATATTTGTACGTTTCAAAAATGGACACTTTGAAACGTTTCTGGTGAAAACCACAGAATGTATTCCTATGGAAGGAAATACAAGTTATTGGGAAGTACGCTTAGAATTAGTTTTCAGTGTCAGTGATGGGCCAAAAGATGCAGCACTGGGTTCTCTCTGATAACAGGTTAGCAAATAGGAATTCGTAGTTCGGCTGATTTTAGAGGAATATTTGTACGTTTCAAAAATGGACACTTAGAAACATTTCTGGTGAAAACCACAGAATGGATTCCTATGGAAGGAAATACAAGTTACTGGTAAGTACGCTTAGAATTACTTTTCAGGGTCAGTGCTGGGCTAAAAGATGCAGCCCTGGGTTCTCTCCTGATAACAGGTGAGTAAATCGGAATTCGTAGTTCGGCTGATTTTAGAGGAATATTTGTACATTTCAAAAATGGACACTTAGAAACGTTTCTGGTGAAAACCACACTATGGATGCCTATGGAATGAAATACAAGTTACTGGTAAGTACGCTTAGAATTACTTTGCAGGGTCAGTGCTGGGCTAAAAGATGCAGCTCTGGGTTCTCTCCCGATAACAGGTGAGTAAATCGAAATTCGTAGTTCGGCTGATTTTATAGGAATATTTGTACATTTCAAAAATGGACACTTAGAAACGTTTCTGGTGAAAACCACACAATGGATGCCTATGGAAGGAAATACAAGTTACTGGTAAGTACGCTTAGAATTATTTTCCAGGGTCAGTGCTGGGCTAAAAGATGCGGCACTGGGTTCTCTCTTGCTTACAGGTAAGTAAATCGGAATTAGTAGTTCGGCTGATTTTAGAGGAATATTTTTACATTTGCAAAATGGGCACTTAGAAATTTTTCTGGTGAAAACCACACAATGGATGCCTATGGAAGGAAATACAAGTTCTGGTAAGTACGCTTAGAATTATTTTCCAGGGTCAGTGCTGGGCTAAAAGATGCAGCAGTGGGTTCTCTCCTGATAACAGGTGAGTAAATCGGAATTCGTAGTTCCACTGATTTTGGAGGAATATTTGTCTGTTTCAAAAATGGACACTTAGAAACGTTTCTTGTGAAAACCACACAATGGATTCCAATGAAAGGATTCACAAGTTACTGGTAAGTACGCTTAGAATTAGTTTTCAGGGTCAGTGATGGGCTAAAAGATGCAGCACTGGGTTCTCTAATGATAACAGGTGAGTATATCGGAATTCGTAGTTTGGCTGATTTAAGAGGAATATTTTTACGTTTCAAAAATGGACACTTGGAAACTTTTCTGGTGAAAACCACACAATGTATTCTTATAGAAGGAAAGACAAGTTACTGGTAAGTACGCCTAGAATTACTTTTCAGGGTCAGTACTGGGCTAAAAGATGCAGCACTGGGTTCTCTCCTAATAACAGGTGAGTAAATCGGAATTCGTAGTTCCACTGATTTTGGAGGAATATTTGTACGTTTCAAAAATGGACACTTAGAAACGTTTCTGGTGAAAACCACACAATGGATTCCTACGGAAGGAAATACAAGTTACTGGTAAGTACGCTTAGAAATACTTTTCAGGGTCAGTGCTGGGCTAAAAGATGCAGCACTAGGTTCTCTCCTGATAACAAGTGAGCAAATAGGAATTCGTAGTTCGGCTGATTTTGGAGGTATATTTGTACGTTTCAAAAATGGACACTTAGAAACTTTTTTGCTGAAAACCACACAATGGATTCCTATGGAAGAAAATACAAGTTACTGGTAAGTACGCTTAGAATTAGTTTTCAGGGTCAGTGCTGGGCTAAAAGATGCAGCACTGGGTTCTCTCCTGATAACAGGTGAGTAAATCGGAATTCGTGGTTCGGCTGATTTTAGAGGAATATTTGTACGTTTCAAAAATGGACACTTGGAAACTTTTCTGGTGAAAACCACACAATGGATTCCTATGAAAGGATTAACAAGTTACTGGTAAGTATGCTTAGAATTACTTTTCAGGGTCAGTGCTGGGCTAAAAGATGCAGCACTGGATTCTCTCCTGATAACAGGTGAGTAAATCGGAATTCGTAGTTCAGCTGATTTTAGAGGAATATTTGTACTTTTCAAAAATGAACAGTTGGAAACTTTTCTGCTGAAAACCACACAATGGATTCTTATGGAAGGAAAGACAAGTTACTGGTAAGTACGCTTAGAATTACTTTTCAGGGTCAGTGCTAGGCTAAAAGATGCGGCACTGGGTTCTCTCTTGATAACAGGTAAGTAAATCGGAATTCGTAGTTCGGCTGATTTGAGAGGAATATCTTTACATTTGCAAAATGGACACTTAGAAATTTTTCTGGTGAAAACCACACAATGGATGCCTATGGAAGGAAATACAAGTTACTGGTAAGTACGCTTAGAATAAGTTTTAAGGGTCAGTGATGGGCTAAAAGATGCAGCACTGGGTTCTCTAATGATAACAGGTCAGTATATCAGAATTCGTAGTTTGGCTGATTTAAGAGGAATATTTTTACGTTTCAAAAATGGACACTTGGAAACTTTTCTGGTGAAAACCACACAATTGATTCATATGGAAGGAAAGACAAGTTACTGGTAAGTACGCCTAGAATTACTTTTCAGGGTCAGTGCTGGGCTAAAAGATGCAGCACTGGGTTCTCTCCTGATAACAGGTGAGTAAATCGGAATTCGTAGTTCGGCTGATTTTAGAGGAATATTTGTACTTTTCAAAAATGGACATTTAGAAATTTTTCTACTGAAAACCACACAATGGATTCCTAAGGAAGGAAATACAAGTTACTGGTAAGTAAGCTCAAAATTACTTTTCAGGGTCAGTGCTGGGCTAAAAGATGCAGCACTGGGTTCTCTCCTGATAACAGGTGAGTAAATCGGAATTCGTAGTTCCACTGATTTTGGAGGAATATTTGTACGTTTCAAAAATAGACACTTAGAAACGTTTCTGGTGAAAACCACACAATGGATTCCTACGGAAGGAAAAACAAGTTACTGGTAAGTACGCTTAGAAATACTTTTCAGGGTCATTGCTGGGCTAAACGATGTAGCCCTGGGTTATCTCCTGATAACAGGTGAGTAAATCGGAATTCGTACTTCGACTGATTTTGGAGGAATATTTGTACGTTTCAAAAATGGACACTTTGAAACGTTTCTGGTGAAAACCACAGAATGTATTCCTATGGAAGGAAATACAAGTTATTGGGAAGTACGCTTAGAATTAGTTTTCAGTGTCAGTGATGGGCCAAAAGATGCAGCACTGGGTTCTCTCTGATAACAGGTTAGCAAATAGGAATTCGTAGTTCGGCTGATTTTAGAGGAATATTTGTACGTTTCAAAAATGGACACTTAGAAACATTTCTGTTGAAAACCACAGAATGGATTCCTATGGAAGGAAATACAAGTTACTGGTAAGTACGCTTAGAATTACTTTTCAGGGTCAGTGCTGGGCTAAAAGATGCAGCCCTGGGTTCTCTCCTGATAACAGGTGAGTAAATCGAATTCGTAGTTCGGCTGATTTTAGAGGAATATTTGTACATTTCAAAAATGGACACTTAGAAACGTTTCTGGTGAAAACCACACTATGGATGCCTATGGAATGAAATACAAGTTACTGGTAAGTACGCTTAGAATTACTTTGCAGGGTCAGTGCTGGGCTAAAAGATGCAGCTCTGGGTTCTCTCCCGATAACAGGTGAGTAAATCGAAATTCGTAGTTCGGCTGATTTTATAGGAATATTTGTACATTTCAAAAATGGACACTTAGAAACGTTTCTGGTGAAAACCACACAATGGATGCCTATGGAAGGAAATACAAGTTACTGGTAAGTACGCTTAGAATTATTTTCCAGGGTCAGTGCTGGGCTAAAAGATGCGGCACTGGGTTCTCTCTTGCTTACAGGTAAGTAAATCGGAATTAGTAGTTCGGCTGATTTTAGAGGAATATTTTTACATTTGCAAAATGGGCACTTAGAAATTTTTCTGGTGAAAACCACACAATGGATGCCTATGGAAGGAAATACAAGTTCTGGTAAGTACGCTTAGAATTATTTTCCAGGGTCAGTGCTGGGCTAAAAGATGCAGCAGTGGGTTCTCTCCTGATAACAGGTGAGTAAATCAGAATTCGTAGTTCGACTGATTTTGGAGGAATATTTGTACGTTTCAAAAATGGACACTTAGAAACTTTTCTGCTGAAAACCACACAATGGATTCACATGAAAGGATTCACAAGTTACTGGTAAGTACGCTTAGAATTAGTTTTCAGGGTCAGTGATGGGCTAAAAGATGCAGCACTGGGTTCTCTAATGATAACAGGTGAGTATATCGGAATTCGTAGTTTGGCTGATTTAAGAGGAATATTTTTACGTTTCAAAAATGGACACTTGGAAACTTTTCTGGTGAAAACCACACAATGTATTCTTATAGAAGGAAAGACAAGTTACTGGTAAGTACGCCTAGAATTACTTTTCAGGGTCAGTGCTGGGCTAAAAGATGCAGCACTGGGTTCTCTCCTAATAACAGGTGAGTAAATCGGAATTCGTAGTTCCACTGATTTTGGAGGAATATTTGTACGTTTCAAAAATGGACACTTAGAAACGTTTCTGGTGAAAACCACACAATGGATTCCTACGGAAGGAAATACAAGTTACTGGTAAGTACGCTTAGAAATACTTTTCAGGGTCAGTGCTGGGCTAAAAGATGCAGCACTAGGTTCTCTCCTGATAACAAGTGAGCAAATAGGAATTCGTAGTTCGGCTGATTTTGGAGGTATATTTGTACGTTTCAAAAATGGACACTTAGAAACTTTTTTGCTGAAAACCACACAATGGATTCCTATGGAAGAAAATACAAGTTACTGGTAAGTACGCTTAGAATTAGTTTTCAGGGTCAGTGCTGGGCTAAAAGATGCAGCACTGGGTTCTCTCCTGATAACAGGTGAGTAAATCGGAATTCGTGGTTCGGCTGATTTTAGAGGAATATTTGTACGTTTCAAAAATGGACACTTGGAAACTTTTCTGGTGAAAACCACACAATGGATTCCTATGAAAGGATTAACAAGTTACTGGTAAGTATGCTTAGAATTACTTTTCAGGGTCAGTGCTGGGCTAAAAGATGCAGCACTGGATTCTCTCCTGATAACAGGTGAGTAAATCGGAATTCGTAGTTCAGCTGATTTTAGAGGAATATTTGTACTTTTCAAAAATGAACAGTTGGAAACTTTTCTGCTGAAAACCACACAATGGATTCTTATGGAAGGAAAGACAAGTTACTGGTAAGTACGCTTAGAATTACTTTTCAGGGTCAGTGCTAGGCTAAAAGATGCGGCACTGGGTTCTCTCTTGATAACAGGTAAGTAAATCGGAATTCGTAGTTCGGCTGATTTGAGAGGAATATCTTTACATTTGCAAAATGGACACTTAGAAATTTTTCTGGTGAAAACCACACAATGGATGCCTATGGAAGGAAATACAAGTTACTGGTAAGTACGCTTAGAATAAGTTTTAAGGGTCAGTGATGGGCTAAAAGATGCAGCACTGGGTTCTCTAATGATAACAGGTCAGTATATCAGAATTCGTAGTTTGGCTGATTTAAGAGGAATATTTTTACATTTGCAAAATGGGCACTTAGAAATTTTTCTGGTGAAAACCACACAATGGATGCCTATGGAAGGAAATACAAGTTCTGGTAAGTACGCTTAGAATTATTTTCCAGGGTCAGTGCTGGGCTAAAAGATGCAGCAGTGGGTTCTCTCCTGATAACAGGTGAGTAAATCAGAATTCGTAGTTCGACTGATTTTGGAGGAATATTTGTACGTTTCAAAAATGGACACTTAGAAACTTTTCTGCTGAAAACCACACAATGGATTCACATGAAAGGATTCACAAGTTACTGGTAAGTACGCTTAGAATTAGTTTTCAGGGTCAGTGATGGGCTAAAAGATGCAGCACTGGGTTCTCTAATGATAACAGGTGAGTATATCGGAATTCGTAGTTTGGCTGATTTAAGAGGAATATTTTTACGTTTCAAAAATGGACACTTGGAAACTTTTCTGGTGAAAACCACACAATGTATTCTTATAGAAGGAAAGACAAGTTACTGGTAAGTACGCCTAGAATTACTTTTCAGGGTCAGTGCTGGGCTAAAAGATGCAGCACTGGGTTCTCTCCTAATAACAGGTGAGTAAATCGGAATTCGTAGTTCCACTGATTTTGGAGGAATATTTGTACGTTTCAAAAATGGACACTTAGAAACGTTTCTGGTGAAAACCACACAATGGATTCCTACGGAAGGAAATACAAGTTACTGGTAAGTACGCTTAGAAATACTTTTCAGGGTCAGTGCTGGGCTAAAAGATGCAGCACTAGGTTCTCTCCTGATAACAAGTGAGCAAATAGGAATTCGTAGTTCGGCTGATTTTGGAGGTATATTTGTACGTTTCAAAAATGGACACTTAGAAACTTTTTTGCTGAAAACCACACAATGGATTCCTATGGAAGAAAATACAAGTTACTGGTAAGTACGCTTAGAATTAGTTTTCAGGGTCAGTGCTGGGCTAAAAGATGCAGCACTGGGTTCTCTCCTGATAACAGGTGAGTAAATCGGAATTCGTGGTTCGGCTGATTTTAGAGGAATATTTGTACGTTTCAAAAATGGACACTTGGAAACTTTTCTGGTGAAAACCACACAATGGATTCCTATGAAAGGATTAACAAGTTACTGGTAAGTATGCTTAGAATTACTTTTCAGGGTCAGTGCTGGGCTAAAAGATGCAGCACTGGATTCTCTCCTGATAACAGGTGAGTAAATCGGAATTCGTAGTTCAGCTGATTTTAGAGGAATATTTGTACTTTTCAAAAATGAACAGTTGGAAACTTTTCTGCTGAAAACCACACAATGGATTCTTATGGAAGGAAAGACAAGTTACTGGTAAGTACGCTTAGAATTACTTTTCAGGGTCAGTGCTAGGCTAAAAGATGCGGCACTGGGTTCTCTCTTGATAACAGGTAAGTAAATCGGAATTCGTAGTTCGGCTGATTTGAGAGGAATATCTTTACATTTGCAAAATGGACACTTAGAAATTTTTCTGGTGAAAACCACACAATGGATGCCTATGGAAGGAAATACAAGTTACTGGTAAGTACGCTTAGAATAAGTTTTAAGGGTCAGTGATGGGCTAAAAGATGCAGCACTGGGTTCTCTAATGATAACAGGTCAGTATATCAGAATTCGTAGTTTGGCTGATTTAAGAGGAATATTTTTACGTTTCAAAAATGGACACTTGGAAACTTTTCTGGTGAAAACCACACAATGGATTCATATGGAAGGAAAGACAAGTTACTGGTAAGTACGCCTAGAATTACTTTTCAGGGTCAGTGCTGGGCTAAAAGATGCAGCACTGGGTTCTCTCCTGATAACAGGTGAGTAAATCAGAATTCGTAGTTCGGCTGATTTTAGAGGAATATTTGTACTTTTCAAAAATGGACATTTAGAAATTTTTCTACTGAAAACCACACAATGGATTCCTAAGGAAGGAAATACAAGTTACTGGTAAGTAAGCTCAAAATTACTTTTCAGGGTCAGTGCTGGGCTAAAAGATGCAGCACTGGGTTCTCTCCTGAAAACAGGTGATTAAATCGGAATTCGTAGTTCAGCTGATTTTAGAGGAATATGTGTACGTTTCAAAAATGGACAATTAGAAACTTTTCAGCTGAAAACCACACAATGGATTCATATGGAAGATAATACAAGTTACTGGCAAGTATGCTTAGAATTACTTTTCAGGGTCAGTGCTGGGCTCAAAGAGGTTCTCCTGATAACAGGTGAGTAAATCGGAATTTATAGTTCGGCTGATTTTAGAGGAATATTTGTACTTTTCAAAAATGGACACTTGGAAACTTTTCTGGTGAAAACCACACAATGGATTCCTCTGAAAGGATTTACAAGTTACTGGTAAGTATCTCGTAAGCACTCCTGAGGCGGAAGCCGGGAGGTCTGTCTGTTACCTTTTAAAAAAAACTTTGTTTTCGTTTGCTTTTAACTGTGCACTTTCACCCTGAGCACCCACTGACCTGCTGCCTTTGTGAAATCGCCAAGCTCCGCTCTGCTATCCCGAGCGTTGTTGCAGTGAGGAAACGCGCTGAGCCCTTCGCGCGCCCGCTACTGCTGACACGCCCACTAGCGAGGACACGCCTACTTAGGCCACGCCCCTTTTGTCGCCTACATAAGCGCGCTGACTGACAAGCGCGCCATTATCTCGTAAGCACTCCTGAGGCGGAAGCCGGGAGGTCTGTCTGTTACCTTTTAAAATAACTTTGTTTTCGTTTGCTTTTAACTGTGCACTTTCACCCTGAGCACCCACTGACCTGCTGCCTTTGTGAAATCGCCAAGCTCCGCTCTGCTATCCTGAGCGTTGTTGCAGTGAGGAAACGCGCTGAGCCCTTCGCGCGACCGCTACTGCTGACACGCCCTCTAGCGAGGACACGCCTAATTAGGCCACGCCCCTTTTGCCGCCTACATAAGCACGCTGACTGACAAGTGCGCCATTATCTCGTAAGCACTCCTGAGGCGGAAGCCGGGAGGTCTGTCTGTTACCTTTTAAAAAAAAAATAAAAAACTTTGTTTTCGTTTGCTTTTAACTGTGCACTTTCACCCTGAGCACCCACTGACCTGCTGCCTTTGTGAAATCGCCAAGCTCCGCTCTGCTATCCCGAGCGTTGTTGCAGTGAGGAAACGCGCTGAGCCCTTCGCGCGCCCGCTACTGCTGACACGCCCTCTAGCGAGGACACGCCTACTTAGGCCACGCCCCTTTTGCCGCCTACATAAGCGCGCTGACTGACAAGCGCGCCATTATCTTGTAAGCACTCCTGAGGCGGAAGCCGGGAGGTCTGTCTGTTACCTTTTAAAAAAAAACTTTGTTTTCGTTTGCTTTTAACTGTGCACTTTCACCCTGAGCACCCACTGACCTGCTGCCTTTGTGAAATCGCCAAGCTCCGCTCTGCTATCCCGAGCGCTGTTGCAGTGAGGAAACGCGCTGAGCCCTTCGCGCGCCCGCTACTGCTGACACGCCCTCGAGCGAGGACACGCCTACTTAGGCCACGCCCCTTTTGCCGCCTACATAAGCGTGCTGACTGACAAGCGCGCCATTATCTCGTAAGCACTCCTGAGGCGGAAGCCGGCAGGTCTGTCTGTTACCTTTTAAAAAAAACTTTGTTTTCGTTTGCTTTTAACTGTGCACTTTCACCCTGAGCACCCACTGACCTGCTGCCTTTGTGAAATCGCCAAGCTCCGCTCTGCTATCCCGAGCGTTGTTGCAGTGAGGAAACGCGCTGAGCCCTTCGCGCGCCCGCTACTGCTGACACGCCCACTAGCGAGGACACGCCTCTCCGTCCTCTATCAATGTGCCACTTCCGGACGCGCAGCGGCCGAGCGCAGCGGGAAACTGGAACACCAAAAAACATCCGCAGTGTGAATACACCCTTAAGGAGGATACCCCGTTCACAGGATGCACCCTCTGTAATCCCCCTGAAGCCACGGAACTTAGCCAAACGCTTCGACTCGGCCTCCTGAACTGTAGATCTCTGGTAAAACACTCCCACGAGATAAACCTCCTCACCCAAACCCTCTCGCTAGATGCCCTGTTTCTGACCGAAACATGGCTAACCCCCAACAACGACTCCGACCTGGTCAATGCAACCCCCCCCGGCTACCAAATCCGCTGTCTGAATAGACCGGTCGGAAGAGGTGGCGGGATCGCCATACTCTATAAAGATCATCTCAGCTGCAGAATCGACGGCGGCACGGTCAAGGACTGTGAAAACTGCAATTTCACCCTCCAGATCTCCCCAACCACTTCAATATCGGGACTACTGATATACCGACCACCAGGCCCGCTAGGAGACTTCTCAAGTACCCTGATGGACCACATCCTCCTAAAAACAATATCAACCCCCAACTTTCTCCTCTTAGGGGACCTGAACCTACACTTCCTTGACCCAGCGGATAACACAGCCGCCAACCTACTAGCAGACCTTATGTCAGCTGACCTCCTGCTTCTGAATTCTAAAGCCACCCACGAGAAAGGACAGCTCCTTGATCCTGTCTTCACCAACATTAGGAACTTCCAAACCCAAAATCCCACTCCCCTCCCATGGACCGACTATTTACTGGTCCCTATGCATTGGTCCCTCCAGTCCACCCCTGTCCCCAAACAGAAAACTAGGATACAAACTAGACGATGGCATAAGTTAATACCAGAAGAATGGGAAGCAAAGCTACGGGAATCCGTTGGCCCCCTCTCAACCGACCCTAACACCGCCGATAGAGAATTCAACAGCTGGCTCTCCAACCCCCTAGACAGCCTTGTCCCGCTAACCAGCTCCCTTAAGCATGTAAAAAGGATCAACCATGCTCCTTGGTACACCCCGCCCTTGAACATGCTAAGGAAGGAGTGCAAAAAGACAGAGCGTACATGGGGAAAAAAAAAATCGGCGATGGAGAAAAGCGCCTATCAAACAGCTATGAAAGCTTATAAACAAGCCCTCCATAACGCAAAAAGCTCTTTTTATGAGGAAAAAATAAAGAACTCCTCTTGCTCAGCCAAAGAGACTTTTTCTATCCTCAAAGAGCTTCTCCATGTTCCAGCCCCCCCGCAGATACCCATGGACCCCAAAGCAGCCGTAGAAAAATGTACCAACCTCGCCAATTTTTTCGACGATAAGATTAAAAAAATTCTCGCCTCCCTTCCTGCTACCAACTCCGCTACCCCAGACAAAGTAAAGGATTCATCCCCTGCGTTAGGGAACGCCCCTGATAAACCCGACACACCTCATTTAGTGTCATTCGGACCAGTCACCGAGGAGGAAGTGGCAGTAACCCTAGCATCTACTAAGAGTGGTGCCCCCAGTGACTCAGTTCCCGTACGGTTCGCTAAAGACATCACTCGGACCATCACAGCTAAACTTACTGCCCTCATTAACACCTCGCTTGTCCAAGGAGAAGTCCCACAAAGTTGGAAGGAGGCTGTCGTCAAAGGTCTACTCAAGAAGCCTTCGTTAGACCCCGCGGACCTATCCAACTACAGACCCATCTCGCTCCTCCCCTGGATAGGTAAGGTCGCGGAGAAGCTTGTAAACAAAAAGCTATCTCACTTCCTAGAAGCAAACCACCTCCTTAAAAACTCCCAGACAGGCTTTAGACCAGGCCAGGGCACTGACACCGCCCTCCTGGCTGCCGTAGAGAGGGCAAGAGAAATTATCGACACCGGAGGATCAGTGGCAGTGGTCCTCCTAGACCTAAGCGCGGCATTCGACACTGTCAGCCACCAGGTCCTAGCCCAGCGCCTGGATAACATCGGCGTGAAAGACAGCGCGCTGAAATGGCTCGCATCCTTCCTCTCCCGACGCTCCTTCCAAGTCTGGGAAGGAGAAAGCCGCTCCCCCTCTATCCCCTTCCGGTGTGGAGTGCCTCAGGGCTCCTCATTGAGCCCCACGCTTTTCAACGTGTATATGGCCCCACTGGAGGAGCTGGTCTCACCATTCGGAATCACTATCGTCAGCTATGCTGACGACACTCAGCTGGTGGTGACACTTTCCCACCCCAAGCTAGAGCCCGCCAATCTTCGAGACTGCCTCTCCAACGTCCATCAATGGATGAATGACTCAGACCTCAAACTAAACGGGTCAAAAACAGAGATCTTGCTCCTAGGCCACAAAACTAGGAGCCTTCCCTCCAATCTCTGGCCCGCTTGTATGGGTGAACCCCCTACTCCCAAGACAGAGGTTAAGAGTCTGGGAGTATGGCTGGAGACAGATCTCACCTTCAGGACTCAGGCTAGGAAAACAGCTGGCATCTGCTATGGCCTACTTAGATCTTGTAGAAAGGTGCTCCCGCTACTACCATCCCAGTCCCGTCTTCTGCTGATTCAAGGCTTAGTTCTATCCAGACTGGACTATAGCAATGCCATTTACCTCGGAGCACCGGAAGCCACTCTCCAAATATTGCAAAAAACTCAGAATGCCGCAGCGCGCCTACTCACGAACACCCCAGCTAGAACATCAGCCAAACCAGCTCTGAGGAAACTTCATTGGCTCCCCGTGAGGGAAAGAGTCGTTTTCAAAGCCCTTTGCCTGACCCACAAGGTTTTGCACAACGCCGGCCCCCCTATTCTGAATAATTGGATCACTCCATACAGACCAACGAGAGCGCTCCGGTCAGAACAGGGAAACCTTATCATTATCCCCAGGGTGAAGAAGGCCCGCATAGGCGGCCGCCGCTTCTCCGTCAACACAGCTAGAAAATGGAACACGCTCCCCCCGAATCTCAGAGCTGAACCAAACCTCCTACGATTCAGAAAGTCCCTCAAAGCTCTTCTTTTCCCCTGATTCGTCAGCAGCCTCTCTTTGCCCCCTCCTTAGGAGTCCGAGGTTTCAGCACTGGGATACTCGAGGGTGACTACGCGCTCTATAAAAACCTAAAATAAAAAAAAAATATATAAAAAAGTACGCTTAGAATTACATTTCAGGGTCAATGCTGGACTAAAAGATGTAGCACTGGGTTCTCTCCTAATAACAGGAGAGTACATCGGAATTCGTAGTTCGGCTGATTTTAGTGGAATATTTGTACTTTTCAAAAATGGACACTTAGAAACTTTTCTGCTGAAAACCACACAATGGATTCTTATGGAAGGAAAGACAAGTTACTGGTAAGTATGCTAAGGATTACTTTTCAGGGTCAGTGCTAGGCTAAAAGATGCAGCACTGGGTTCTCTCCTGATAACAGGTGAGTAAATCAGAATTCGTAGTTCGACTGATTTTGGAGGAATATTTGTACGTTTCAAAAATGGACACTTAGAAACTTTTCTGCTGAAAACCACACAATGGATTCACATGGAAGGAAAAACAAGTTACTGGTAAGTACGCTTAGAATTAATTTTCAGGGTCAGTGCTGGGTTAAATGATGCAGCAGTGGGTTCTCTCCTGACAACAATTGAGTAAATCGGAATTTGTAGTTCGACTAATTTTAGAGGAATATTTGGACGTTTCAAAAATGGACACTTAAAAACTTTTCCTGCTGAAAACCACACAATGGTTTCCTATGGAAGGAAATACAAGTTACTGGTAAGTATGCTTAAAATTACTTTTCAGGGTCAGTGCTGGGCTAAAAGATGCAGCACAGGGTTCTCTCCTGATAACAGGTGAGTAAATCAGTATTCTTAGTTCAGCTGATTTTAGAGGAATATTTGTACGTTTCAAAAATGGACACATAAACTTTTTTGCTGAAAACCACACAATGGATTTCTATGGAAGGAAATACAAGATACTGGTAAGTACGCTTATAATTACTTTCCAGGGTCAGTGCTGGGCTAAAAGATGCAACACTGGGTTCTCTCCTGATAACAGGTGAGTAAATCGGAATTCGTAGGGGTGATTTTAGAGGAATATTTGTACGTTTCAAAAATGGACACTTGGATACTTTTCTGGTGAAAACCACACAATGGATTCATATGGAAGAAAATACAAGTTACTGGCAAGTATGCTTAGAATTACTTTTCAGTATCAGTGCTGGGCTCAAAGAGGCAGCAATGGGTTCTCTCCTGATAACAGGTGAGTAAATTGGAATTCGTAGTTCGACCTATTTTAGAGGAATATTTGTACGTTTCAAAAATGGACAATTAGAAACTTTTCAGCTGAAAACCACACAATGGATTCATATGGAAGAAAATACAAGTTACTGGCAAGTATGCTTAGAATTACTTTTCAGTGTCAGTGCTGGGCTCAAAGAGGCAGCAATGGGTTCTCTCCTGATAACAGGTGAGTAAATCGGAATCCGTAGTTCGGCTGATTTTAGAGGAATATTTGAACGTTTCAAAAATGGACAATTAGAAACTTTTCAGCTGAAAACCACATAATGGATTCATATGGAAGAAAATACAAGTTACTGGCAAGTATGCTTAGAATTACTTTTCAGGGTCAGTGCTGGGCTCAAAGAGGCAGCAATGGTTTCTCTCCTGATAACAGTGAGTAAATCGGAATTCGTAGTTCGGCTGATTTTAGAGGAATATTTGTACTTTTCAAAAATGGACACTTGGAAACTTTTCTGGTGAAAACCACACAATGGATTCCTATGAAAGGATTTACAAGTTACTGGTAAGTATGCTTAGAATTACTTTTCAGGGTCAGTGCTGGGCTAAAAGATGTAGCACTGGGTTCTCTCCTAATAACAGGAGAGTAAATCGGAATTCGTAGTTCGGCTGATTTTAGTGGAATATTTGTACTTTTCAAAAATGGACACTTAGAAACTTTTCTGCTGAAAACCACACAATGGATTCTTATGGAAGGAAAGACAAGTTACTGGTAAGTACGCTTAGGATTACTTTTCAGGGTCAGTGCTAGGCTAAAAGATGCAGCACTGGGTTCTCTCCTGATAACAGGTGAGTAAATCAGAATTCCTAGTTCGACTGATTTTGGAGGAATATTTGTACGTTTCAAAAATGGACACTTAAAAACTTTTCCTGCTGAAAACCACACAATGGTTTCCTATGGAAGGAAAAACAAGTTACTGGTAAGTACGCTTAGAATTACTTTTCAGGGTCAGTGCTGGGTTAAATGATGCAGCAGTGGGTTCTCTCCTGACAACAATTGAGTAAATCGGAATTTGTAGTTCGACTAATTTTAGAGGAATATTTGGACGTTTCAAAAATGGACACTTAAAAACTTTTCCTGCTGAAAACCACACAATGGTTTCCTATGGAAGGAAATACAAGTTACTGGTAAGTACGCTTAAAATTACTTTTCAGGGTCAGTGCTGGGCTAAAAGATGCATCACAGGGTTCTCTCCTGATAACAGGTGAGTAAATCGGAATTCTTAGTTCGGCTGATTTTAGAGGAATATTTGTACATTTCAAAAATGGACACTTATAAACTTTTTTGCTGAAAACCACACAATGGATTTCTATGGAAGGAAATACAAGATACTGGTAAGTACGCTTATAATTACTTTCCAGGGTCAGTGCTGGGCTAAAAGATGCAACACTGGGTTCTCTCCTGATAACAGGTGAGTAAATCGGAATTCGTAGGGCTGATTTTAGAGGAATATTTGTACGTTTCAAAAATGGACACTTGGATACTTTTCTGGTGAAAACCACACAATGGATTCCTATGAAAGGATTTACAAGTTACTGGAAAGTACGCTTAGAATTACTTTTCAGGGTCAGTGCTGGGCTAAAAGATGCAACACTGGGTTCTCTCCTGATAACAGGTGAGTAAATTGGAATTCGTAGTTCGAAATATTTTAGAGGAATATTTGTACGTTTCAAAAATGGACAATTAGAAACTTTTCAGCTGAAAACCACACAATGGATTCATATGGAAGAAAATACAAGTTACTGGCAAGTATGCTTAGAATTACTTTTCAGTGTCAGTGCTGGGCTCAAAGAGGCAGCAATGGGTTCTCTCCTGATAACAGGTGAGTAAATCGGAATTCGTAGTTCGGCTGATTTTAGAGGAATATTTGTACGTTTCAAAAATGGACACTTGGAAACTTTTCTGGTGAAAACCACACAATGGATTCCTATGAAAGGATTTACAAGTTACTGGTAAGTACGCTTAGAATTACTTTTCAGGGTCAGTGCTGGGCTAAAAGATGCAGCACTGGGTTCTCTCCTGAAAACAGGTGATTAAATCGGAATTCGTAGTTCAGCTGATTTTAGAGGAATATTTGAACATTTCAAAAATGGACAATTAGAAACTTTTCAGCTGAAAACCACATAATGGATTCATATGGAAGAAAATACAAGTTACTGGCAAGTATGCTTAGAATTACTTTTCAGGGTCAGTGCTGGGCTCAAAGAGGCAGCAATGGTTTCTCTCATGATAACAGTGAGTAAATCGGAATTCGTAGTTCGGCTGATTTTAGAGGAATATTTGTACTTTTCAAAAATGGACACTTGGAAACTTTTCTAGTGAAAACCACACAAAGGATTCCTATGAAAGGATTTACAAGTTACTGGTAAGTATGCTTAGAATTACTTTTCAGGGTTAGTGCTAGGCTAAAAGATGCAGCACTGGGTTCTCTCCTGATAACAGGTGAGTAAATCGGAATTCGTAGTTCGACTGATTTTGGAGGAATAATTGTACGTTTCAAAAATGGACACTTAGAAACTTTTCTGCTGAAAACCACACAATGGATTCCCATGGAAGGAAAAACAAGTTACTGGTAAGTACGCTTAGAATTACTTTTCAGGGTCAGTGCTGGGTTAAATGATGCAGCAGTGGGTTCTCTCCTGACAACAATTGAGTAAATCGGAATTTGTAGTTCGACTAATTTTAGAGGAATATTTGGATGTTTCAAAAATGGACACTTAAAAACTTTTCCTGCTGAAAACCACACAATGGTTTCCTATGGAAGGAAATAAAAGTTACTGGTAAGTACGCTTAAAATTACTTTTCAGGGTCAGTGCTGGGCTAAAAGATGCAACACAGGGTTCTCTCCTGATAACAGGTGAGTAAATCGGAATTCTTAGTTCAGCTGATTTTAGAGGAATATTTGTACGTTTCAAAAATGGACACTTAGAAACTTTTATGCTGAAAACTACACAATGGATTCCTATGGAAGGAAATACAAGATACTGGTAAGTACGCTTAGAATTACTTTCCAGGGTCAGTGCTGGGCCAAAAGATGCAACACTGGGTTCTCTCCTGATAACAGGTGAGTAAATCGGAATCCGTAGTTCCGCTGATTTTAGAGGAATATTTGTACGTTTCAAAAATTGACACTTGGATACTTTTCTGGTGAAAACCACACAATGGATTCCTATGAAAGGATTTACAAGTTACTGGTAAGTACGCTTAGAATTACTTTTCAGGGTCAGTGCTGGGCTAAAAGATGCAACACTGTGTTCTCTCCTGATAACAGGTGAGTAAATTGGAATTCGTGGTTCGACTTATTTTAGAGGAATATTTGTACGTTTCAAAAATGGACAATTAGAAACTTTTCAGCTGAAAACCACACAATGGATTCATATGGAAGAAAATACAAGTTACTGGCAAGTATGCTTAGAATTACTTTTCAGTGTCAGTGCTGGGCTCAAAGAGGCAGCAATGGGTTCTCTCCTGATAACAGGTGAGTAAATCGGAATTCGTAGTTCGGCTGATTTTAGAGGAATATTTGTACGTTTAAAAAATGGACACTTGGAAACTTTTCTGGTGAAAACCACACAATGGATTCCTATGAAAGGATTTACAAGTTACTGGTAAGTACGCTTAGAATTACTTTTCAGGGTCAGTGCTGGGCTAAAAGATGCAGCACTGGGTTCTCTCCTGAAAACAGGTGATTAAATCGGAATTCGTAGTTCAGCTGATTTTAGAGGAATATTTGAACGTTTCAAAAATGGACAATTAGAAACTTTTCAGCTGAAAACCACATAATGGATTCATATGGAAGAAAATACAAGTTACTGGCAAGTATGCTTAGAATTACTTTTCAGGGTCAGTGCTGGGCTCAAAGAGGCAGCAATGGTTTCTCTCCTGATAACAGTGAGTAAATCGGAATTCGTAGTTCGGCTGATTTTAGAGGAATATTTGTACTTTTCAAAAATGGACACTTGGAAACTTTTCTGGTGAAAACCACACAATGGATTCCTATGAAAGGATTTACATGTTACTGGTAAGTATGCTTAGAATTACTTTTCAGGGTCAGTGCTGGGCTAAAAGATGTAGCACTGGGTTCTCTACTAATAACAGGAGAGTAAATCGGAATTCGTAGTTCGGCTGATTTTAGTGGAATATTTGTACTTTTCAAAAATGGACACTTAGAAACTTTTCTGCTGAAAACCACACAATGGATTCTTATGGAAGGAAAGACAAGTTACTGGTAAGTACGCTTAGGATTACTTTTCAGGGTCAGTGCTAGGCTAAAAGATGCAGCACTGGGTTCTCTCCTGATAACAGGTGAGTAAATCGGAATCCGTAGTTCCGCTGATTTTAGAGGAATATTTGTACGTTTCAAAAATTGACACTTGGATACTTTTCTGGTGAAAACCACACAATGGATTCCTATGAAAGGATTTACAAGTTACTGGTAAGTACGCTTAGAATTACTTTTCAGGGTCAGTGCTGGGCTAAAAGATGCAACACTGTGTTCTCTCCTGATAACAGGTGAGTAAATTGGAATTCGTGGTTCGACTTATTTTAGAGGAATATTTGTACGTTTCAAAAATGGACAATTAGAAACTTTTCAGCTGAAAACCACACAATGGATTCATATGGAAGAAAATACAAGTTACTGGCAAGTATGCTTAGAATTACTTTTCAGTGTCAGTGCTGGGCTCAAAGAGGCAGCAATGGGTTCTCTCCTGATAACAGGTGAGTAAATCGGAATTCGTAGTTCGGCTGATTTTAGAGGAATATTTGTACGTTTCAAAAATGGACACTTGGAAACTTTTCTGGTGAAAACCACACAATGGATTCCTATGAAAGGATTTACAAGTTACTGGTAAGTACGCTTAGAATTACTTTTCAGGGTCAGTGCTGGGCTAAAAGATGCAGCACTGGGTTCTCTCCTGAAAACAGGTGATTAAATCGGAATTCGTAGTTCAGCTGATTTTAGAGGAATATTTGAACGTTTCAAAAATGGACAATTAGAAACTTTTCAGCTGAAAACCACATAATGGATTCATATGGAAGAAAATACAAGTTACTGGCAAGTATGCTTAGAATTACTTTTCAGGGTCAGTGCTGGGCTCAAAGAGGCAGCAATGGTTTCTCTCCTGATAACAGTGAGTAAATCGGAATTCGTAGTTCGGCTGATTTTAGAGGAATATTTGTACTTTTCAAAAATGGACACTTGGAAACTTTTCTGGTGAAAACCACACAATGGATTCCTATGAAAGGATTTACAAGTTACTGGTAAGTATGCTTAGAATTACTTTTCAGGGTCAGTGCTGGGCTAAAAGATGTAGCACTGGGTTCTCTACTAATAACAGGAGAGTAAATCGGAATTCGTAGTTCGGCTGATTTTAGTGGAATATTTGTACTTTTCAAAAATGGACACTTAGAAACTTTTCTGCTGAAAACCACACAATGGATTCTTATGGAAGGAAAGACAAGTTACTGGTAAGTACGCTTAGGATTACTTTTCAGGGTCAGTGCTAGGCTAAAAGATGCAGCACTGGGTTCTCTCCTGATAACAGGTGAGTAAATCGGAATTCGTAGTTCGACTGATTTTGGAGGAATAATTGTACGTTTCAAAAATGGACACTTAGAAACTTTTCTGCTGAAAACCACACATTGGATTCCCATGGAAGGAAAAACAAGTTACTGGTAAGTACGCTTAGAATGACTTTTCAGGGTCAGTGCTGGGTTAAATGATGCAGCAGTGGGTTCTCTCCTGACAACAATTGAGTAAATCGGAATTTGTAGTTCGACTAATTTTAGAGGAATATTTGGACGTTTCAAAAATGGACACTTAAAAACTTTTCCTGCTGAAAACCACACAATGGTTTCCTATGGAAGGAAATACAAGTTACTGGTAAGTACGCTTAAAATTACTTTTCAAGGTCAGTGCTGGGCTAAAAGATGCAGCACAGGGTTCTCTCCTGATAACAGGTGAGTAAATCGGAATTCTTAGTTCAGCTGATTTTAGAGGAATATTTGTACGTTTCAAAAATGGACACTTAGAAACTTTTCTGCTGAAAACTACACAATGGATTCCTATGGAAGGAAATACAAGATACTGGTAAGTACGCTTAGAATTACTTTCCAGGGTCAGTGCTGGGCTAAAAGATGCAGCACTGGGTTCTCTCCTGCTAAAAGGTGAGTAAATCAGAATTCGTTCTTCGGCTGATTTTAGAGGAATATTTGTAAGTTTCAAAAATGGACACTTAGAAACTTTTCTGGTGAAAACCACACAATGGATTTCTATGGAAGGAAATACAAGTTACTGGTAAGTATGCTTAGAATTACTTTTCAGGGTCAGTGCTGGGCTAAATGATGCAGCCCTGTGTTCTCTCCTGATAACAGGTGAGTAAATCGGAATCCGTAGTTCCGCTGATTTTAGAGGAATATTTGTACGTTTCAAAAATTGACACTTGGATACTTTTCTGGTGAAAACCACACAATGGATTCCTATGAAAGGATTTACAAGTTACTGGTAAGTACGCTTAGAATTACTTTTCAGGGTCAGTGCTGGGCTAAAAGATGCAACATTGGGTTCTCTCCTGATAACAGGTGAGTAAATAGGAATTTGTGGTTCGACTTATTTTAGAGGAATATTTGTACGTTTCAAAAATTGACACTTAGAAACTTAACTGCTGAAAACCACACAATGGATTCCTATGGAAGGAAATACAAGTTACTGGTAAGTACACTTAGAATTAGTTTTAAGGGTCAGTGCTGGGCTAAAAGAGGCAGCACTGGGTTCTCTCCTGATAACAGGTGAGTATATCGGAATTCGTAGTTCGGCTGATTTAAGAGGAATATTTGTACGTTTCAAAAATGGACACTTGGAAACTTTTCTGGTGAAAACCACACAATGGATTCCTATGAAAGGATTTTCAAGTTACTGGTAAGTATGCTTAGAATTACTTTTCAGGGTCAGTGCTGTGTTAAAAGATGTAGCACTGGGTTCTCTCCTGATAACAGGAGAGTAAATCGGAATTTTGTAGTTCGACTGATTTTAGAGGAATATTTGTACGTTTCAAAAATGGACACTTAAAAACTTTTCTGCTGAAACCCACACAATGGATTCCAATGGAAGGAAATACAAGTTACTGGTAAGTACACTTAGAATTACATTTCAGGGTCAGTGCTAGGCTAAAAGATGCAGCACTGGGTTCTCTCCTGAAAACAGGTGATTAAATCGGAATTCGTAGTTTGGCTGATTTTAGAGGATTATTTGTACATTTCAAAAATGGACAATTAGAAACTTTTCAGCTGAAAACCACACAATGGATTCATATGGAAGAAAATACAAGTTACTGGCAAGTATGCTTAGAATTACTTTTCAGGGTCAGTGCTGGGCTCAAAGAGGCAGCACTGGGTTCTCTCCTGAAAACAGGTGAGTAAATCGGAATTCGTAGTTCGGCTGATTTTAGAGGAATATTTGTACGTTTCAAAAATGGACACTTAGAAACTTTTCTGGCGAAAACCACACAATGGAGTCCTATGAAAGGATTTACAAGTTACTGGTAAGTACGCTTAGAATTACATTTCAGGGTCAGTGCTGGGCTAAAAGATGTAGCACTGGGTTCTCTCCTAATAACAGGAGAGTAAATCGGAATTCGTAGTTCGGCTGATTTTAGTGGAACATTTGTACTTTTAAAAAATGGACACTTAGAAACTTTTCTGCTGAAGACCACACAATGGATTCTTATGGAAGGAAAGACAAGTTACTGGTAAGTACGCTTAGGATAACTTTTCAGGGTCAGTGCTAGGCTAAAAGATGCAGCACTGGGTTCTCTCCTGATAAGAGGTGAGTAAATCGGAATTAGTAGTTCGACTGATTTTGGAGGAATATTTGTCCGTTTCAAAAATGGACATTTGGAAACTTTTCTGCTGAAAACCACAGAATGGTTTCCTATGGAAGGAAATACAAGTTACTGGTAAGTACGCTTAGAATTACTTTTCAGGGTCAGTGCTGGGCTAAATGATGCAGCAGTGGGTTCTCTCCTGACAACAATTGAGTAAATCGGAATTCGTAGTTTGACTAATTTTAGAGGAATATTTGTACGTTTCAAAAATGGACACTTAGAAACTTTTCTGCTGAAAACTACACAATGGATTCCTATGGAAGGAAATACAAGATACTGGTAAGTACGCTTAGAATTACTTTTCAGGGTCACTGCTGGGCTAAAAGATGCAACACTGGGTTCTCTCCTGATAACAGGTGAGTAAATAGGAATTCGTAGTTCGGCTGATTTTAGAGGAATATTTGTACGTTTCAAAAATGGACACTTGGAAACTTTTCTGGTGAAAACCACACAATGGATTACTATGAAATGATTCACAAGTTACTGGTAAGTACGCTTAGAATTACTTTTCAGGGTCAGTGCTGGGCTAAAAGATGCAGCACTGGGTTCTCTCCTGATAACAGGTGAGTAAATCGAAATTCGTAGTTCGGCTGATTTTAGAGGAATATTTGAACGTTTCAAAAATGGACACTTAGAAACTTTTCTGCTGAAAACTACACAATGGATTCCTATGGAAGGAAATACAAGTTACTGGTAAGTACGCTTAGAATTAATTTTCAGGGTCAGTGCTGGGCTAAATGATGCAGCCCTGTGTTCTCTCCTGATACCAGGTGAGTAAATCGGAATGCGTAGTTCCGCTGATTTTAGAGGAATATTTGTACGTTTCAAAAATGGACACTTAGAAACTTTTCTGGCGAAAACCACACAATGGAGTCCTATGAAAGGATTTACAAGTTACTGGTAAGTACGCTTAAAATTACTTTTCAAGGTCAGTGCTGGGCTAAAAGATGCAGCACAGGGTTCTCTCCTGATAACAGGTGAGTAAATCGGAATTCTTAGTTCAGCTGATTTTAGAGGAATATTTGTACGTTTCAAAAATGGACACTTAGAAACTTTTCTGCTGAAAACTTCACAATGGATTCCTATGGAAGGAAATACAAGATACTGGTAAGTACGCTTAGAATTACTTTTCAGGGTCACTGCTGGGCTAAAAGATGCAACACTGGGTTCTCTCCTGATAACAGGTGAGTAAATAGGAATTCGTAGTTCGGCTGATTTTAGAGGAATATTTGTACGTTTCAAAAATGGACACTTGGAAACTTTTCTGGTGAAAACCACACAATGGATTACTATGAAATGATTCACAAGTTACTGGTAAGTACGCTTAGAATTACTTTTCAGGGTCAGTGCTGGGCTAAAAGATGCAGCACTGGGTTCTCTCCTGATAACAGGTGAGTAAATCGAAATTCGTAGTTCGGCTGATTTTAGAGGAATATTTGAACGTTTCAAAAATGGACACTTAGAAACTTTTCTGCTGAAAACTACACAATGGATTCCTATGGAAGGAAATACAAGTTACTGGTAAGTACGCTTAGAATTAATTTTCAGGGTCAGTGCTGGGCTAAATGATGCAGCCCTGTGTTCTCTCCTGATACCAGGTGAGTAAATCGGAATGCGTAGTTCCGCTGATTTTAGAGGAATATTTGTACGTTTCAAAAATGGACACTTAGAAACTTTTCTGGCGAAAACCACACAATGGAGTCCTATGAAAGGATTTACAAGTTACTGGTAAGTACGCTTAGAATTACATTTCAGGGTCAGTGCTGGGCTAAAAGATGTAGCACTGGGTTCTCTCCTAATAACAGGAGAGTAAATCGGAATTCGTAGTTCGGCTGATTTTAGTGGAACATTTGTACTTTTAAAAAATGGACACTTAGAAACTTTTCTGCTGAAGACCACACAATGGATTCTTATGGAAGGAAAGACAAGTTACTGGTAAGTACGCTTAGGATAACTTTTCAGGGTCAGTGCTAGGCTAAAAGATGCAGCACTGGGTTCTCTCCTGATAAGAGGTGAGTAAATCGGAATTAGTAGTTCGACTGATTTTGGAGGAATATTTGTCCGTTTCAAAAATGGACATTTGGAAACTTTTCTGCTGAAAACCACAGAATGGTTTCCTATGGAAGGAAATACAAGTTACTGGTAAGTACGCTTAGAATTACTTTTCAGGGTCAGTGCTGGGCTAAATGATGCAGCAGTGGGTTCTCTCCTGACAACAATTGAGTAAATCGGAATTCGTAGTTTGACTAATTTTAAAGGAATATTTGTACGTTTCAAAAATGGACACTTAGAAACTTTTCTGCTGAAAACTACACAATGGATTCCTATGGAAGGAAATACAAGATACTGGTAAGTACGCTTAGAATTACTTTTCAGGGTCACTGCTGGGCTAAAAGATGCAACACTGGGTTCTCTCCTGATAACAGGTGAGTAAATAGGAATTCGTAGTTCGGCTGATTTTAGAGGAATATTTGTACGTTTCAAAAATGGACACTTGGAAACTTTTCTGGTGAAAACCACACAATGGATTACTATGAAATGATTCACAAGTTACTGGTAAGTACGCTTAGAATTACTTTTCAGGGTCAGTGCTGGGCTAAAAGATGCAGCACTGGGTTCTCTCCTGATAACAGGTGAGTAAATCGAAATTCGTAGTTCGGCTGATTTTAGAGGAATATTTGAACGTTTCAAAAATGGACACTTAGAAACTTTTCTGCTGAAAACTACACAATGGATTCCTATGGAAGGAAATACAAGTTACTGGTAAGTACGCTTAGAATTAATTTTCAGGGTCAGTGCTGGGCTAAATGATGCAGCCCTGTGTTCTCTCCTGATACCAGGTGAGTAAATCGGAATGCGTAGTTCCGCTGATTTTAGAGGAATATTTGTACGTTTCAAAAATTGACACTTGGATACTTTTCTGGTGAAAACCACACAATGGATTTCTATGAAAGGATTTACAAGTTACTGGTAAGTACGCCTAGAATTACTTTTCAGGGTCAGTGCTGGGCTAAAAGATGCAACACTGGGTTCTCTCCTGATAACAGGTGAGTAAATTGGAATTCGTGGTTCGACTTATTTTAGAGAAATATTTGTACGTTTCAAAAATGGACACTTAGAAACTTAACTGCTGAAAACCACACAATGGATTCCTATGGAAGGAAATACAAGTTACTGGTAAGTACACTTAGAATTAGTTTTCAGGGTCAGTGCTGGGCTAAAAGAGGCAGCACTGGGTTCTCTCCTGATAACAGGTGAGTATATCAGAATTCAAAGTTCGGCTGATTTAAGAGGAATATTTGTACGTTTCAAAAATGGACACTTAGAAACTTTTCTGGTGAAAACCACACAATGGATTCTTATGGAAGTAAAGACAAGTTACTGGTAAGTACGCTTAGAATTACTTTTCAGGGACAGTGCTGGGCTAAAAGAGGCAGCACTGGGTTCTCTCCTGATAACAGGTGAGTATATCGGAATTCAAAGTTCGGCTGATTTAAGAGGAATATTTGTACGTTTCAAAAATGGACACTTAGAAACTTTTCTGGTGAAAACCACACAATGTATTCTTATGGAAGTAAAGACAAGTTACTGGTAAGTACGCTTAGAATTACTTTTCAGGGTCAGTGCTGGGCTAAAAGATGCAGCACTGGGTTCTCTCCTGATAACAGGTGAGTAAATCGGAATTCGTAGTTCGGCTGATTTTAGAGGAATATTTGTACGTTTCAAAAATGGACACTTGGAAACTTTTCTGGTGAAAACCACACAATGGATTCCTATGAAAGGATTTTCAAGTTACTGGTAAGTATGCTTAGAATTACTTTTCAGGGTCAGTGCTGTGTTAAAAGATGTAGCACTGGGTTCTCTTCTGATAACAGGAGAGTAAATCGGAATTTTGTAGTTCGACTGATTTTAGAGGAATATTTGTACGTTTCAAAAATGGACACTTAAAAACTTTTCTGCTGAAACCCACACAATTGATTCCAATGGAAGGAAATACAAGTTACTGGTAAGTACGCTTAGAATTACATTTCAGGGTCAGTGCTAGGCTAAAAGATGCAGCACTGGGTTCTCTCCTGAAAACAGGTGATTAAATCGGAATTCGTAGTTTGGCTGATTTTAGAGGATTATTTGTACATTTCAAAAATGGACAATTAGAAACTTTTCAGCTGAAAACCACACAATGGATTCATATGGAAGAAAATACAAGTTACTGGCAAGTATGCTTAGAATTACTTTTCAGGGTCAGTGCTGGGCTCAAAGAGGCAGCACTGGGTTCTCTCCTGAAAACAGGTGAGTAAATCGGAATTCGTAGTTCGGCTGATTTTAGAGGAATATTTGTACGTTTCAAAAATGGACACTTAGAAACTTTTCTGGCGAAAACCACACAATGGAGTCCTATGAAAGGATTTACAAGTTACTGGTAAGTACGCTTAGAATTACATTTCAGGGTCAGTGCTGGGCTAAAAGATGTAGCACTGGGTTCTCTCCTAATAACAGGAGAGTAAATCGGAATTCGTAGTTCGGCTGATTTTAGTGGAACATTTGTACTTTTAAAAAATGGACACTTAGAAACTTTTCTGCTGAAGACCACACAATGGATTCTTATGGAAGGAAAGACAAGTTACTGGTAAGTACGCTTAGGATAACTTTTCAGGGTCAGTGCTAGGCTAAAAGATGCAGCACTGGGTTCTCTCCTGATAAGAGGTGAGTAAATCGGAATTAGTAGTTCGACTGATTTTGGAGGAATATTTGTCCGTTTCAAAAATGGACATTTGGAAACTTTTCTGCTGAAAACCACAGAATGGTTTCCTATGGAAGGAAATACAAGTTACTGGTAAGTACGCTTAGAATTACTTTTCAGGGTCAGTGCTGGGCTAAATGATGCAGCAGTGGGTTCTCTCCTGACAACAATTGAGTAAATCGGAATTCGTAGTTTGACTAATTTTAGAGGAATATTTGTACGTTTCAAAAATGGACACTTAGAAACTTTTCTGCTGAAAACTACACAATGGATTCCTATGGAAGGAAATACAAGATACTGGTAAGTACGCTTAGAATTACTTTTCAGGGTCACTGCTGGGCTAAAAGATGCAACACTGGGTTCTCTCCTGATAACAGGTGAGTAAATAGGAATTCGTAGTTCGGCTGATTTTAGAGGAATATTTGTACGTTTCAAAAATGGACACTTGGAAACTTTTCTGGTGAAAACCACACAATGGATTACTATGAAATGATTCACAAGTTACTGGTAAGTACGCTTAGAATTACTTTTCAGGGTCAGTGCTGGGCTAAAAGATGCAGCACTGGGTTCTCTCCTGATAACAGGTGAGTAAATCGAAATTCGTAGTTCGGCTGATTTTAGAGGAATATTTGAACGTTTCAAAAATGGACACTTAGAAACTTTTCTGCTGAAAACTACACAATGGATTCCTATGGAAGGAAATACAAGTTACTGGTAAGTACGCTTAGAATTAATTTTCAGGGTCAGTGCTGGGCTAAATGATGCAGCCCTGTGTTCTCTCCTGATACCAGGTGAGTAAATCGGAATGCGTAGTTCCGCTGATTTTAGAGGAATATTTGTACGTTTCAAAAATTGACACTTGGATACTTTTCTGGTGAAAACCACACAATGGATTTCTATGAAAGGATTTACAAGTTACTGGTAAGTACGCCTAGAATTACTTTTCAGGGTCAGTGCTGGGCTAAAAGATGCAACACTGGGTTCTCTCCTGATAACAGGTGAGTAAATTGGAATTCGTGGTTCGACTTATTTTAGAGAAATATTTGTACGTTTCAAAAATGGACACTTAGAAACTTAACTGCTGAAAACCACACAATGGATTCCTATGGAAGGAAATACAAGTTACTGGTAAGTACACTTAGAATTAGTTTTCAGGGTCAGTGCTGGGCTAAAAGAGGCAGCACTGGGTTCTCTCCTGATAACAGGTGAGTATATCAGAATTCAAAGTTCGGCTGATTTAAGAGGAATATTTGTACGTTTCAAAAATGGACACTTAGAAACTTTTCTGGTGAAAACCACACAATGGATTCTTATGGAAGTAAAGACAAGTTACTGGTAAGTACGCTTAGAATTACTTTTCAGGGTCAGTGCTGGGCTAAAAGAGGCAGCACTGGGTTCTCTCCTGATAACAGGTGAGTATATCGGAATTCAAAGTTCGGCTGATTTAAGAGGAATATTTGTACGTTTCAAAAATGGACACTTAGAAACTTTTCTGGTGAAAACCACACAATGTATTCTTATGGAAGTAAAGACAAGTTACTGGTAAGTACGCTTAGAATTACTTTTCAGGGTCAGTGCTGGGCTAAAAGATGCAGCACTGGGTTCTCTCCTGATAACAGGTGAGTAAATCGGAATTCGTAGTTCGGCTGATTTTAGAGGAATATTTGTACGTTTCAAAAATGGACACTTGGAAACTTTTCTGGTGAAAACCACACAATGGATTCCTATGAAAGGATTTTCAAGTTACTGGTAAGTATGCTTAGAATTACTTTTCAGGGTCAGTGCTGTGTTAAAAGATGTAGCACTGGGTTCTCTTCTGATAACAGGAGAGTAAATCGGAATTTTGTAGTTCGACTGATTTTAGAGGAATATTTGTACGTTTCAAAAATGGACACTTAAAAACTTTTCTGCTGAAACCCACACAATTGATTCCAATGGAAGGAAATACAAGTTACTGGTAAGTACGCTTAGAATTACATTTCAGGGTCAGTGCTAGGCTAAAAGATGCAGCACTGGGTTCTCTCCTGAAAACAGGTGATTAAATCAGAATTCGTAGTTCGGCTGATTTTAGAGGAATATTTGTACATTTCAAAAATGGACACAAACTTTTTTGCTGAAAACCACACAATGGATTTCTATGGAAGGAAATACAAGATACTGGTAAGTACGCTTAGAATTACTTTCCAGGGTCAGTGCTGGGCTAAAAGATGCAACACTGGGTTCTCTCTTGATAACAGGTGAGTAAATCGGAATTCGTAGTTCGCCTGATTTTAGATGAATATTTGTACGTTTCAAAAATGGACACTTGGAAACTTTTCTGGTGAAAACCACACAATGGATTACTATGAAATGATTTACAAGTTACTGGTAAGTACACTTAGAATTACATTTCAGGGTCAGTGCTGGGCTAAAAGATGTAGCACTGGGTTCTCTCCTAATAACAGGAGAGTAAATCGGAATTTGTAGTTCGGCTGATTTTAGTGGAATATTTGTACTTTTCAAAAATGGACACTTAGAAACTTTTCTGCTGAAAACCACACAATGGATTCTTATGGAAGGAAAGACAAGTTACTGGTAAGTACGCTTAGGATAACTTTTCAGGGTCAGTGCTAGGCTAAAAGATGCAGCACTGGGTTCTCTCCTGATAAGAGGTGAGTAAATCGGAATTAGTAGTTCGACTGATTTTGGAGGAATATTTGTCCGTTTCAAAAATGGACACTTGGAAACTTTTCTGCTGAAAACCACCGAATGGTTTCCTATGGAAGGAAATACAAGATACTGGTAAGTACGCTTAGAATTAATTTTCAGGGTCAGTGCTGGGCTAAATGATGCAGCAGTGGGTTCTCTCCTGACAACAATTGAGTAAATCGGAATTCGTAGTTTGACTAATTTTAGAGGAATATTTGGACGTTTCAAAAATGGACACTTAGAAACTTTTCCTGCTGAAAACCACAAAATGGTTTCCTATGGAAGGAAATACAAGTTACTGGTAAGAACGCTTAAAATTACTTTTCAGGGTCAGTGCTGGGCTAAAAGATGCAGCACAGGGTTCTCTCCTGATAACAGGTGAGTAAATTGGAATTCGTGGTTCGACTTATTTTAGAGAAATATTTGTACGTTTCAAAAATGGACACTTAGAAACTTAACTGCTGAAAACCACACAATGGATTCCTATGGAAGGAAATACAAGTTACTGGTAAGTACACTTAGAATTAGTTTTCAGGGTCAGTGCTGGGCTAAAAGAGGCAGCACTGGGTTCTCTCCTGATAACAGGTGAGTATATCAGAATTCAAAGTTCGGCTGATTTAAGAGGAATATTTGTACGTTTCAAAAATGGACACTTAGAAACTTTTCTGGTGAAAACCACACAATGGATTCTTATGGAAGTAAAGACAAGTTACTGGTAAGTACGCTTAGAATTACTTTTCAGGGTCAGTGCTGGGCTAAAAGAGGCAGCACTGGGTTCTCTCCTGATAACAGGTGAGTATATCGGAATTCAAAGTTCGGCTGATTTAAGAGGAATATTTGTACGTTTCAAAAATGGACACTTAGAAACTTTTCTGGTGAAAACCACACAATGTATTCTTATGGAAGTAAAGACAAGTTACTGGTAAGTACGCTTAGAATTACTTTTCAGGGTCAGTGCTGGGCTAAAAGATGCAGCACTGGGTTCTCTCCTGATAACAGGTGAGTAAATCGGAATTCGTAGTTCGGCTGATTTTAGAGGAATATTTGTACGTTTCAAAAATGGACACTTGGAAACTTTTCTGGTGAAAACCACACAATGGATTCCTATGAAAGGATTTTCAAGTTACTGGTAAGTATGCTTAGAATTACTTTTCAGGGTCAGTGCTGTGTTAAAAGATGTAGCACTGGGTTCTCTTCTGATAACAGGAGAGTAAATCGGAATTTTGTAGTTCGACTGATTTTAGAGGAATATTTGTACGTTTCAAAAATGGACACTTAAAAACTTTTCTGCTGAAACCCACACAATTGATTCCAATGGAAGGAAATACAAGTTACTGGTAAGTACGCTTAGAATTACATTTCAGGGTCAGTGCTAGGCTAAAAGATGCAGCACTGGGTTCTCTCCTGAAAACAGGTGATTAAATCAGAATTCGTAGTTCGGCTGATTTTAGAGGAATATTTGTACATTTCAAAAATGGACACAAACTTTTTTGCTGAAAACCACACAATGGATTTCTATGGAAGGAAATACAAGATACTGGTAAGTACGCTTAGAATTACTTTCCAGGGTCAGTGCTGGGCTAAAAGATGCAACACTGGGTTCTCTCTTGATAACAGGTGAGTAAATCGGAATTCGTAGTTCGCCTGATTTTAGATGAATATTTGTACGTTTCAAAAATGGACACTTGGAAACTTTTCTGGTGAAAACCACACAATGGATTACTATGAAATGATTTACAAGTTACTGGTAAGTACACTTAGAATTACATTTCAGGGTCAGTGCTGGGCTAAAAGATGTAGCACTGGGTTCTCTCCTAATAACAGGAGAGTAAATCGGAATTTGTAGTTCGGCTGATTTTAGTGGAATATTTGTACTTTTCAAAAATGGACACTTAGAAACTTTTCTGCTGAAAACCACACAATGGATTCTTATGGAAGGAAAGACAAGTTACTGGTAAGTACGCTTAGGATAACTTTTCAGGGTCAGTGCTAGGCTAAAAGATGCAGCACTGGGTTCTCTCCTGATAAGAGGTGAGTAAATCGGAATTAGTAGTTCGACTGATTTTGGAGGAATATTTGTCCGTTTCAAAAATGGACACTTGGAAACTTTTCTGCTGAAAACCACCGAATGGTTTCCTATGGAAGGAAATACAAGATACTGGTAAGTACGCTTAGAATTAATTTTCAGGGTCAGTGCTGGGCTAAATGATGCAGCAGTGGGTTCTCTCCTGACAACAATTGAGTAAATCGGAATTCGTAGTTTGACTAATTTTAGAGGAATATTTGGACGTTTCAAAAATGGACACTTAGAAACTTTTCCTGCTGAAAACCACAAAATGGTTTCCTATGGAAGGAAATACAAGTTACTGGTAAGAACGCTTAAAATTACTTTTCAGGGTCAGTGCTGGGCTAAAAGATGCAGCACAGGGTTCTCTCCTGATAACAGGTGAGTAAATCGGAATTCTTAGTTCGGCTGATTTTAGAGGAATATTTGTACTTTTCAAAAATGGACACTTAGAAACTTTTCTGCTGAAAACTACACAATGGATTCCTATGGAAGGAAATACAAGATACTGGTAAGTACGCTTAGAATTACTTTCCAGGGTCACTGCTGGGCTAAAAGATGCAACACTGGGTTCTCTCCTGATAACAGGTGAGTAAATCGGAATTCGTGGTTCGGCTGATTTTAGAGGAATATTTGTACGTTTCAAAAATGGACACTTGGAAACTTTTCTGGTGAAAACCACACAATGGATTACTATGAAATGATTCACAAGTTACTGGTAAGTATGCTTAGAATTACTTTTCAGGGTCAGTTCTGGGCTAAAAGATGCAGCACTGGGTTCTCTCCTGATAACAGGAGAGTAAATCGGAATTTTGTAGTTCGACTGATTTTAGAGGAATATTTGTACGTTTCAAAAATGGACACTTAAAAACTTTTCTGCTGAAACCCACACAATTGATTCCAATGGAAGGAAATACAAGTTACTGGTAAGTACGCTTAGAATTACATTTCAGGGTCAGTGCTAGGCTAAAAGATGCAGCACTGGGTTCTCTCCTGAAAACAGGTGATTAAATCGGAATTCGTAGTTTGGCTGATTTTAGAGGATTATTTGTACATTTCAAAAATGGACAATTAGAAACTTTTCAGCTGAAAACCACACAATGGATTCCTATGAAAGGATTTACAAGTTACTGGTAAGTACGCTTAGAATTACTTTTCAGGGTCAGTGCTGGGCTAAAAGATGCAGCACTGGGTTCTCTCCTGATAACAGGTGAGTAAATCGGAATTCGTAGTTCGACTGATTTTGGAGGAATATTTGTACGTTTCAAAAATGGACACTTATAAACTTTTTTGCTGAAAACCACACAATGGATTTCTATGGAAGGAAATACAAGATACTGGTAAGTACGCTTAGAATTACTTTCCAGGGTCAGTGCTGGGCTAAAAGATGCAGCACAGGGTTCTCTCCTCATAACAGGTGAGTAAATCGGAATTCTTAGTTCGGCTGATTTTAGAGGAATATTTGTACATTTCAAAAATGGACACAAACTTTTTTGCTGAAAACCACACAATGGATTTCTATGGAAGGAAATACAAGATACTGGTAAGTACGCTTAGAATTACTTTCCAGGGTCAGTGCTGGGCTAAAAGATGCAACACTGGGTTCTCTCCTGATAACAGGTGAGTAAATCGGAATTTGTAGTTTGCCTGATTTTAGAGGAATATTTGTACGTTTCAAAAATGGACACTTGGAAACTTTTCTGGTGAAAACCACACAATGGATTACTATGAAATGATTTACAAGTTACTGGTAAGTACGCTTAGAATTACATTTCAGGGTCGGTGCTGGGCTAAAAGATGTAGCACTGGGTTCTCTCCTAATAATAGGAGAGTAAATCGGAATTCGTAGTTCGGCTGATTTTAGTGGAATATTTGTACTTTTCAAAAATGGACACTTAGAAACTTTTCTGATGAAAACCACAGAATGGATTCTTATGGAAGGAAAGACAAGTTACTGGTAAGTACGCTTAGGATAACTTTTCAGGGTCAGTGCTAGGCTAAAAGATGCAGCACTGGGTTCTCTCCTGATAAGAGGTGAATAAATCGGAATTAGTAGTTCGACTGATTTTGGAGGAATATTTGTCCGTTTCAAAAATGGACACTTGGAAACTTTTCTGCTGAAAACCACAGAATGGTTTCCTATGGAAGGAAATACAAGATACTGGTAAGTACGCTTAGAATTACTTTTCAGGGTCAGTGCTGGGCTAAATGATGCAGCAGTGGGTTCTCTCCTGACAACAATTGAGTAAATCGGAATTCGTAGTTTGACTAATTTTAGAGGAATATTTGGACGTTTCAAAAATGGACACTTAGAAACTTTTCCTGCTGAAAACCACAAAATGGTTTCCTATGGAAGGAAATACAAGTTACTGGTAAGAACGCTTAAAATTACTTTTCAGGGTCAGTGCTGGGCTAAAAGATGCAGCACAGGGTTCTCTCCTGATAACAGGTGAGTAAATCGGAATTCTTAGTTCGGCTGATTTTAGAGGAATATTTGTACGTTTCAAAAATGGACACTTAGAAACTTTTCTGCTGAAAACTACACAATGGATTCCTATGGAAGGAAATACAAGATACTGGTAAGTACGCTTAGAATTACTTTCCAGGGTCACTGCTGGGCTAAAAGATGCAACACTGGGTTCTCTCCTGATAACAGGTGAGTAAATCGGAATTCGTAGTTCAGCTGATTTTAGAGGAATATTTGTACGTTTCAAAAATGGACACTTGGAAACTTTTCTGGTGAAAACCACACAATGGATTACTATGAAATGATTCACAAGTTACTGGTAAGTACGCTTAGAATTACTTTTCAGGGTCAGTTCTGGGCTAAAAGATGCAGCACTGGGTTCTCTCCTGATAACAGGTGAGTAAATCGAAATTCGTAGTTCGGCTGATTTTAGAGGAATATTTGTACGTTTCAAAAATGGACACTTAGAAACTTTTCTGCTGAAAACTACACAATGGATTCCTATAGAAGGAAATACAAGATACTAGTAAGTACACTTAGAATTACTTTCCAGGGTCAGTGCTGGGCTAAAAGATGCAACACTGGGTTCTCTCCTGATAACAGGTGAGTAAATCGGAATTCGTAGTTCGGCTGATTTTAGAGGAATATTTGTACGTTTAAAAAATGGACACATAGAAACTTTTCTGCTGAAAACTACACAATGGATTCCTATGGAAGGAAATACAAGTTACTGGTAAGTACGCTTAGAATTACTTTTCAGGGTCAGTGCTGGGCTAAATGATGCAGCCCTGTGTTCTCTCCTGATAACAGGTGAGTAAATCGGAATCCGTAGTTCCGCTGATTTTAGAGGAATATTTGTACGTTTCAAAAATTGACACTTGGATACTTTTCTGGTGAAAACCACACAATGGATTCCTATGAAAGGATTTACAAGTTACTGGTAAGTATGCTTAGAATTACTTTTCAGGGTCAGTGTTGGGCTAAAAGATGCAACATTGGGTTCTCTCCTGATAACAGGTGAGTAAATTGGAATTCGTGGTTCGACTTATTTTAGAGGAATATTTGTACATTTCAAAAATGGACAATTAGAAACTTTTCAGCTGAAAACCACACAATGGATTCATATGGAAGAAAATACAAGTTACTGGCAAGTATGCTTAGAATTACTTTTCAGGGTCAGTGCTGGGCTCAAAGAGGCAGCACTGGGTTCTCTCCTGAAAACAGGTGAGTAAATCGGAATTCGTAGTTCGGCTGATTTTAGAGGAATATTTGTACGTTTCAAAAATGGACACTTAGAAACTTTTCTGCTAAAAACTACACAATGGATTCCTATGGAAGGAAATACAAGTTACTGGTAAGTACGCTTAGAATTACTTTCCAGGGTCACTGCTGGGCTAAAAGATGCAACACTGGGTTCTCTCCTGATAACAGGTGAGTAAATCGGAATTCGTAGTTCGGCTAATTTTAGAGGAATATTTGTACGTTTCAAAAATGGACACTTGGAAACTTTTCTGGTGAAAACCACACAATGGATTACTATGAAATGATTCACAAGTTACTGGTAAGTACGCTTAGAATTACTTTTCAGGGTCAGTGCTGGGCTAAAAGATGCAGCACTGGGTTCTCTCCTGATTACAGGTGAGTAAATCGAAATTCGTAGTTCGGCTGATTTTAGAGGAATATTTGAACGTTTCAAAAATGGACACTTAGAAACTTTTCTGCTGAAAACTACACAATGGATTCCTATGGAAGGAAATACAAGTTACTGGTAAGTACGCTTAGAATTAATTTTCAGGGTCAGTGCTGGGCTAAATGATGCAGCCCTGTGTTCTCTCCTGATAGCAGGTGAGTAAATCGGAATGCGTAGTTCCGCTGATTTTAGAGGAATATTTGTACGTTTCAGAAATTGACACTTGGATACTTTTCTGGTGAAAACCACACAATGGATTTCTATGAAAGGATTTACAAGTTACTGGTAAGTATGCTTAGAATTACTTTTCAGGGTCAGTGCTGGGCTAAAAGATGCAACACTGGGTTCTCTCCTGATAACAGGTGAGTAAATTGGAATTCGTGGTTCGACTTATTTTAGAGAAATATTTGTACGTTTCAAAAATGGACACTTAGAAACTTAACTGCTGAAAACCACACAATGGATTCCTATGGAAGGAAATACAAGTTACTGGTAAGTACACTTAGAATTAGTTTTCAGGGTCAGTGCTGGGCTAAAAGAGGCAGCACTGGGTTCTGTCCTGATAACAGGTGAGTATATCGGAATTCGTAGTTCGGCTGATTTAAGAGGAATATTTGTACGTTTCAAAAATGGACACTTAGAAACTTTTCCGGTGAAAACCACACAATGGATTCTTATGGAAGTAAAGACAAGTTACTGGTAAGTATGCTTAGAATTACTTTTCAGGGTCAGTGCTGGGCTAAAAGATGCAGCACTGGGTTCTCTCCTGATAACAGGTGAGTAAATCGGAATTCGTAGTTCGGCTAATTTTAGAGGAATATTTGTACGTTTCAAAAATGGACACTTGGAAACTTTTCTGGTGAAAACCACACAATGGATTCCTATGAAAGGATTTTCAAGTTACTGGTAAGTATGCTTAGAATTACTTGTCAGGGTCAGTGCTGTATTAAAAGATATAGCACTGGGTTCTCTCCTGATAACAGGAGAGTAAATCGGAATTTTGTAGTTCGACTGATTTTAGAGGAATATTTGTACGTTTCAAAAATGGACACTTAAAAACTTTTCTGCTGAAACCCACACAATTGATTCCAATGGAAGGAAATACAAGTTACTGGTAAGTACGCTTAGAATTACATTTCAGGGTCAGTGCTAGGCTAAAAGATGCAACACTGGGTTCTCTCCTGAAAACAGGTGATTAAATCGGAATTCGTAGTTTGGCTGATTTTAGAGGATTATTTGTACATTTCAAAAATGGACAATTAGAAACTTTTCAGCTGAAAACCACACAATGGATTCCTATGAAAGGATTTACAAGTTACTGGTAAGTACGCTTAGAATTACTTTTCAGGGTCAGTGCTGGGCTAAAAGATGCAGCACTGGGTTCTCTCCTGATAACAGGTGAGTAAATTGGAATTCGTGGTTCGACTTATTTTAGAGAAATATTTGTACGTTTCAAAAATGGACACTTAGAAACTTAACTGCTGAAAACCACACAATGGATTCCTATGGAAGGAAATACAAGTTACTGGTAAGTACACTTAGAATTAGTTTTCAGGGTCAGTGCTGGGCTAAAAGAGGCAGCACTGGGTTCTCTCCTGATAACAGGTGAGTATATCAGAATTCAAAGTTCGGCTGATTTAAGAGGAATATTTGTACGTTTCAAAAATGGACACTTAGAAACTTTTCTGGTGAAAACCACACAATGGATTCTTATGGAAGTAAAGACAAGTTACTGGTAAGTACGCTTAGAATTACTTTTCAGGGTCAGTGCTGGGCTAAAAGAGGCAGCACTGGGTTCTCTCCTGATAACAGGTGAGTATATCGGAATTCAAAGTTCGGCTGATTTAAGAGGAATATTTGTACGTTTCAAAAATGGACACTTAGAAACTTTTCTGGTGAAAACCACTCAATGGATTCCTATGAAAGGATTTACAAGTTACTGGAAAGTGCGCTTAGAATTACTTTTCAGGGTCAGTGCTGGGCTAAAAGATGCAACACTGGGTTCTCTCCTGATAACAGGTGAGTAAATTGGAATTCGTAGTTCGACTTATTTTAGAGGAATATTTGTACGTTTCAAAAATGGACACTTAGAAACTTAACTGCTGAAAACCACACAATGGATTCCTATGGAAGGAAATACAAGTTACTGGTAAGTACACTTAGAATTAGTTTTCAGGGTCAGTGTTGGGCTAAAAGAGGCTGCACTGGGTTCTCTCCTGATAACAGGTGAGTATATCGGAATTCGTAGTTCGGCTGATTTAAGAGGAATATTTGTACGTTTCAAAAATGGACACTTAGAAACTTTTCTGCTGAAACACACACAATGGATTCCAATGGAAGGAAATACAAGTTACTGGTAAGTACACTTAGCATTACATTTCAGGGTCAGTGCTAGGCTAAAAGATGCAGCACTGGGTTCTCTCCTGAAAACAGGTGATTAAATCGGAATTCGTAGTTCGGCTGATTTTAGAGGAATATTTGTACGTTTCAAAAATGGACAATTAGAAACTTTTAAGCTGAAAACCACACTATGGGTTCATATGGAAGAAAATACAAGTTACTGGCAAGTATGCTTAGAATTACTTTTCAGGGTCAGTGCTGGGCTCAAAGAGGCAGCAATGGGTTCTCTCCTGATAACAGGTGAGTAAATCGGAATTCATAGTTTGGCTGACTTTAGAGGAATATTTGTACGTTTCAAAAATGGACACTTGGAAACTTTTCTGGTGAAAACCACACAATGGATTCCTATGAAAGGATTTACAAGTTACTGGTCAGTATGCTTAGAATTACTTTTCAGGGTCAGTGCTGGGCTAAAAGATGCAGCACTGGGTTCTCTCCTGAAAACAGGTGATTAAATCGGAATTCGTAGTTCAGCTGATTTTAGAGGAATATTTGTACGTTTCAAAAATGGACAATTAGAAACTTTTCAGCTGAAAACCACACAATGGATTCATATGGAAGAAAATACAAGTTACTGGCAAGTATGCTTAGAATTACTTTTCAGGGTCAGTGCTGGGCTCAAAGAGGCAGCAATGGGTTCTCTCCTGATAACAGGTGAGTAAATCGGAATTCGTAGTTCGGCTGATTTTAGAGGAATATTTGTACTTTTCAAAAATGGCCACTTGGAAACTTTTCTGGTGAAAACCACACAATGGATTCCTATGAAAGGATTTATAAGTTACTGGTAAGTACGCTTAGAATTGCTTTTCAGGGTCAGTGCTGGGCTAAAAGATGTAGCACTGGGTTCTCTCCTAATAACAGGAGAGTAAATCGGAATTCGTAGTTCGGCTGATTTTAGTGGAATATTTGTACTTTTCAAAAATGGACACTTAGAAACTTTTCTGCTGAAAACCACACAATGGATTCTTATGGAAGGAAAGACAAGTTACTGGTAAGTACGCTTAGGATTACTTTTCAGGGTCAGTGCTGGGCTAAATGATGCAGCAGTGGGTTCTCACCTGACAACAATTGAGTAAATCGGAATTCGTAGTTCGACTAATTTTAGAGGAATATTTGGACGTTTCAAAAATGGACACTTAGAAACTTTTCCTGCTGAAAACCACACAATGGTTTCCTACGGAAGGAAATACAAGTTACTGGTAAGTACGCTTAAAATTACTTTTCAGGGTCAGTGCTGGGCTAAAAGATGCAGCACAGGGTTCTCTCCTGATAACAGGTGAGTAAATCGGAATTCTTAGTTCGGCTGATTTTAGAGGAATATTTGTACGTTTCAAAAATGGACACTTAGAAACTTTTCTGCTGAAAACTACACAATGGATTCCTATGGAAGGAAATACAAGATACTAGTAAGTACGCTTAGAATTACTTTCCAGGGTCAGTGCTGGGCTAAAAGATGCAACACTGGGTTCTCTCCTGATAACAGGTGAGTAAATCGGAATTCGTAGTTCGGCTGATTTTAGAGGAATATTTGTACATTTAAAAAATGGACACTTAGAAACTTTTCTGCTGAAAACTACACAATGGATTCCTATGGAAGGAAATACAAGTTACTGGTAAGTACGCTTAGAATTACTTTTCAGGGTCAGTGCTGGGCTAAATGATGCAGCCCTGTGTTCTCTCCTGATAACAGGTGAGTAAATCGGAATCCGTAGTTCCGCTGATTTTAGAGGAATATTTGTACGTTTCAAAAATTCACACTTGGATACTTTTCTGGTGAAAACCATACAATGGATTCCTATGAAAGGATTTACAAGTTACTGGTAAGTACGCTTAGAATTACTTTTCAGGGTCAGTGCTCGGCTAAAAGATGCAACACTGGGTTCTCTCCTGATAACATGTGAGTAAATTGGAATTTGTGGTTCGACTTATTTTAGAGGAATATTTGTACATTTCAAAAATGGACACTTAAAAACTTAACTGTTGAAAACCACACAATGGATTCCTATGGAAGGAAATACAAGTTACTGGTAAGTACACTTAGAATTAGTTTTCAGTGTCAGTGTTGGGCTAAAAGAAGTAGCACTGGGTTCTCTCCTGATAACAGGTGAGTATATCGGAATTCGTAGTTCGGCTGATTTAAGAGGAATATTTGTACGTTTCAAAAATGGACACTTAGAAACTTTTCCTGCTGAAAACCACACAATGGTTTCCTACGGAAGGAAATACAAGTTACTGGTAAGTACGCTTAAAATTACTTTTCAGGGTCAGTGCTAGGCTAAAAGATGCAGCACAGGGTTCTCTCCTGATAACAGGTGAGTAAATCGGAATTCTTAGTTCGGCTGATTTTAGAGGAATATTTGTACGTTTCAAAAATGGACACTTAGAAACTTTTCTGCTGAAAACTACACAATGGATTCCTATGGAAGGAAATACAAGATACTAGTAAGTACGCTTAGAATTACTTTCCAGGGTCAGTGCTGGGCTAAAAGATGCAACACTGGGTTCTCTCCTGATAACAGGTGAGTAAATCGGAATTCGGAGTTCGGCTGATTTTAGAGGAATATTTGTACGTTTAAAAAATGGACACTTAGAAACTTTTCTGCTGAAAACTACACAATGGATTTCTATGGAAGGAAATACAAGTTACTGGTAAGTACGCTTAGAATTACTTTTCAGGGTCAGTGCTGGGCTAAATGATGCAGCCCTGTGTTCTCTCCTGATAACAGGTGAGTAAATCGGAATCCGTAGTTCCGCTGATTTTAGAGGAATATTTGTACGTTTCAAAAATTGACACTTGGATACTTTTCTGGTGAAAACCACACAATGGATTCCTATGAAAGGATTTACAAGTTACTGGTAAGTACGCTTAGAATTACTTTTCAGGGTCAGTGCTGGGCTAAAAGATTCAACACTGGGTTATCTCCTGATAACAGGTGAGTAAATTGGAATTCGTGGTTCGACTTATTTTAGAGGAATATTTGTACATTTCAAAAATGGACACTTAGAAACTTAACTGCTGAAAACCACACAATGGATTCCTATGGAAGGAAATACAAGTTACTGGTAAGTACACTTAGAATTAGTTTTCAGTGTCAGTGTTGGGCTAAAAGAAGCAGCACTGGGTTCTCTCCTGATAACAGGTGAGTAAATTGGAATTCGTAGTTCGGCTGATTTAAGAGGAATATTTGTACGTTTCAAAAATGGACACTTAGAAACTTTTCTGCTGAAACCCACACAATGGATTCATATGGAAGAAAATACAAGTTACTGGCAAGTATGCTTAGAATTACTTTTCAGGGTCAGTGCTGGGCTCAAATAGGCAGCAATGGGTTCTCTCCTGATAACAGGTGAGTAAATCGGAATTCATAGTCGGCTGATTTTAGAGGAATATTTGTACTTTTCAAAAATGGACACTTGGAAACTTTTCTGCTGAAAACCACACAATGGATTCTTATGGAAGGAAAGACAAGTTACTGGTAAGTACGCTTAGGATTACTTTTCAGGGTCAGTGTGAGGCTAAAAGATGCAGCACTGGGTTCTCTCCTGATAACAGGTGAGTAAATCGGAATTCGAGGTTCGACTGATTTTGGAGGAATATTTGTACGTTTCAAAAATAGACACTTAGAAACTTTTGTGCTGAAAACCACACAATGGATTCCCATGGAAGGAAATACAAGTTACTGGTAAGTACGCTTAGAATTACTTTTCAGGGTCAGTACTGGGCTAAATGATGCAGCAGTGGGTTCTCTCCTGACAACAATTGAGTAAATCGGAATTCGTAGTTTGACTAATTTTAGAGGAATATTTGGACGTTTCAAAAATGGACACTTAGAAACTTTTCCTGCTGAAAACCACAAAATGGTTTCCTATGGAAGGAAATACAAGTTACTGGTAAGAACGCTTAAAATTACTTTTCAGGGTCAGTGCTGGGCTAAAAGATGCAGCACAGGGTTCTCTCCTGATAACAGGTGAGTAAATCGGAATTCTTAGTTCGGCTGATTTTAGAGGAATATTTGTACGTTTCAAAAATGGACACTTAGAAACTTTTCTGCTGAAAACTACACAATGGATTCCTATGGAAGGAAATACAAGATACTGGTAAGTACGCTTAGAATTACTTTTCAGGGTCAGTGCTGGGCTAAATGATGCAGCAGTGGGTTCTCACCTGACAACAATTGAGTAAATCGGAATTCGTAGTTCGACTAATTTTAGAGGAATATTTGGACGTTTCAAAAATGGACACTTAGAAACTTTTCCTGCTGAAAACCACACAATGGTTTCCTACGGAAGGAAATACAAGTTACTGGTAAGTACGCTTAAAATTACTTTTCAGGGTCAGTGCTGGGCTAAAAGATGCAACACTGGGTTCTCTCCTGATAACAGGTGAGTAAATTGGAATTCGTAGTTCGACTTATTTTAGAGGAATATTTGTACGTTTCAAAAACTGGACACTTAGAAACTTAACTGCTGAAAACCACACAATGGATTCCTATGGAAGGAAATACAAGTTACTGGTAAGTAAACTTAGAATTAGTTGTCAGGGTCAGTGTTGGGATAAAAGAGGCAGCACTGGGTTCTCTCCTGATAACAGGTGAGTATATCGGAATTCGTAGTTCGGCTGATTTAAGAGGAACATTTGTACTTTTCAAAAATGGACACTTAGAAACTTTTCTGCTGAAACCCACACAATGGATTCCAATGGAAGGAAATACAAGTTACTGGTAAGTACACTTAGCATTACATTTCAGGGTCAGTGCTAGGCTAAAAGATGCAGCACTGGGTTCTCTCCTGAAAACAGCTGATTAAATCGGAATTCGTAGTTCGGCTGATTTTAGAGGAATATTTGTACGTTTCAAAAATGGACAATTAGAAACTTTTAAGCTGAAAACCACACAATGGATTCATATGGAAGAAAATACAAGTTACTGGCAAGTATGCTTAGAATTACTTTTCAGGGTCAGTGCTGGGCTCAAAGAGGCAGCAATGCGTTCTCTCCTGATAACAGGTGAGTAAATCGGAATTCGTAGTTCGGCTGATTTTAGAGGAATATTTGTATTTTTCAAAAATGGACACTTGGAAACTTTTCTGCTGAAAACCACACAATGGATTCTTATGGAAGGAAAGACAAGTTACTGGTAAGTACTCTTTGGATTACTTTTCAGGGTCAGTGCTAGGCTAAAAGATGCAGCACTGGGTTCTCTCCTGATAACAGGTGAGTAAATCGGAATTCGTAGTTCGACTGATTTTGGAGGAATATTTGTACGTTTCAAAAATAGACACTTAGAAACTTTTCTGCTGAAAACCACACAATGGATTCCCATGGAAGGAAATACAAGTTACTGGTAAGTACGCTTAGAATTACTTTTCAGGGTCAGTACTGGGGTAAATGATGCAGCAGTGGGTTCTCTCCTGACAACAATTGAGTAAATTGGAATTCGTAGTTCGACTAATTTTAGAGGAATATTTGGACGTTTCAAAAAAGGACACTTAGAAACTTTTCCTGCTGAAAACCACACAATGGTTTCGTATGGAAGGAAATACAAGTTACTGGTAAGTACGCTTAAAATTACTTTTCAGGGTCAGTGCTGGGCTAAAAGATGCAGCACAGGGTTCTCTCCTGATAACAGGTGAGTAAATCGGAATTCTTAGTTTGGCTGATTTTAGAGGAATATTTGTACGTTTCAAAAATAGACACTTAGAAACTTTTCTGCTGAAAACTAAAAAATGGATTCCTATGGAAGGAAATACAAGATACTAGTAAGTACGCTTAGAATTACTTTCCAGGGTCAGTGCTGGGCTAAAAGATGCAGCACTGGGTTCTCTCCTGCTAAAAGGTGAGTAAATCAGAATTCGTTCTTCGGCTGATTTTAGAGGAATATTTGTAAGTTTCAAAAATGGACACTTAGAAACTTTTCTGGTGAAAACCACACAATGGATTCCTATGGAAGGAAATACAAGTTACTGGTAAGTACGCTTAGAATTACTTTTCAGGGTCAGTGCTGGTCTAAAAGATGCAGCACTGGGTTATCTCCTGATAACAGGTGAGTAAATCAGAATTCTTAGTTCGGCTGATTTTAGAGGAATATTTGTACGTATCAAAATTGGACACTAAGAAACTTTTCTGGTGAAAACCACACAATGGATTCCGATGCAAGGAAATACAAGATACTAGTAAGTACGCTTAGAATTACTTTCCAGGGTCAGTGCTGGGCTAAAAGATGCAACACTGGGTTCTCTCCTGATAACAGGTGAGTAAATCGGAATTCGTAGTTCGGCTGATTTTAGAGGAATATTTGTACGTTTAAAAAATGGACACTTAGAAACTTTTCTGCTGAAAACTACACAATGGATTTCTATGGAAGGAAATACAAGTTACTGGTAAGTATGCTTAGAATTACTTTTCAGGGTCAGTGCTGGGCTAAATGATGCAGCCCTGTGTTCTCTCCTGATAACAGGTGAGTAAATCGGAATCCGTAGTTCCGCTGATTTTAGAGGAATATTTGTACGTTTCAAAAATTGACACTTGGATACTTTTCTGGTGAAAACCACACAATGGATTCCTATGAAAGGATTTACAAGTTACTGGTAAGTACGCTTAGAATTACTTTTCAGGGTCAGTGCTGGGCTAAAAGATGCAACATTGGGTTCTCTCCTGATAACAGGTGAGTATATCGGAATTCGTAGTTCGGCTGATTTAAGAGGAATATTTGTACGTTTCAAAAATGGACACTTGGAAACTTTTCTGGTGAAAACCACACAATGGATTCCTATGAAAGGATTTTCAAGTTACTGGTAAGTATGCTTAGAATTACTTTTCAGGGTCAGTGCTGTGTTAAAAGATGTAGCACTGGGTTCTCTCCTGATAACAGGAGAGTAAATCGGAATTTTGTAGTTCGACTGATTTTAGAGGAATATTTGTACGTTTCAAAAATGGACACTTAAAAACTTTTCTGCTGAAACCCACACAATGGATTCCAATGGAAGGAAATACAAGTTACTGGTAAGTACGCTTAGAATTACATTTCAGGGTCAGTGCTAGGCTAAAAGATGCAGCACTGGGTTCTCTCCTGAAAACAGGTGATTAAATCGGAATTCGTAGTTTGGCTGATTTTAGAGGATTATTTGTACATTTCAAAAATGGACAATTAGAAACTTTTCAGCTGAAAACCACACAATGGATTCATATGGAAGAAAATACAAGTTACTGGCAAGTATGCTTAGAATTACTTTTCAGGGTCAGTGCTGGGCTCAAAGAGGCAGCACTGGGTTCTCTCCTGAAAACAGGTGAGTAAATCGGAATTCGTAGTTCGGCTGATTTTAGAGGAATATTTGTACGTTTCAAAAATGGACACTTAGAAACTTTTCTGGCGAAAACCACACAATGGAGTCCTATGAAAGGATTTACAAGTTACTGGTAAGTACGCGTAGAATTACATTTCTGGGTCAGTGCTGGGCTAAAAGATGTAGCACTGGGTTCTCTCCTAATAACAGGAGAGTAAATCGGAATTCGTAGTTCGGCTGATTTTAGTGGAACATTTGTACTTTTAAAAAATGGACACTTAGAAACTTTTCTGCTGAAGACCACACAATGGATTCTTATGGAAGGAAAGACAAGTTACTGGTAAGTACGCTTAGGATAACTTTTCAGGGTCAGTGCTAGGCTAAAAGATGCAGCACTGGGATCTCTCCTGATAAGAGGTGAGTAAATCGGAATTAGTAGTTCGACTGATTTTGGAGGAATATTTGTCCGTTTCAAAAATGGACATTTGGAAACTTTTCTGCTGAAAACCACAGAATGGTTTCCTATGGAAGGAAATACAAGTTACTGGTAAGTACGCTTAGAATTACTTTTCAGGGTCAGTGCTGGGCTAAATGATGCAGCAGTGGGTTCTCTCCTGACAACAATTGAGTAAATCGGAATTCGTAGTTTGACTAATTTTAGAGGAATATTTGTACGTTTCAAAAATGGACACTTAGAAACTTTTCTGCTGAAAACTACACAATGGATTCCTATGGAAGGAAATACAAGATACTGGTAAGTACGCTTAGAATTACTTTTCAGGGTCACTGCTGGGCTAAAAGATGCAACACTGGGTTCTCTCCTGATAACAGGTGAGTAAATAGGAATTCGTAGTTCGGCTGATTTTAGAGGAATATTTGTACGTTTCAAAAATGGACACTTGGAAACTTTTCTGGTGAAAACCACACAATGGATTACTATGAAATGATTCACAAGTTACTGGTAAGTACGCTTAGAATTACTTTTCAGGGTCAGTGCTGGGCTAAAAGATGCAGCACTGGGTTCTCTCCTGATAACAGGTGAGTAAATCGAAATTCGTAGTTCGGCTGATTTTAGAGGAATATTTGAACGTTTCAAAAATGGACACTTAGAAACTTTTCTGCTGAAAACTACACAATGGATTCCTATGGAAGAAAATACAAGTTACTGGTAAGTACGCTTAGAATTAATTTTCAGGGTCAGTGCTGGGCTAAATGATGCAGCCCTGTGTTCTCTCCTGATAGCAGGTGAGTAAATCGGAATGCGTAGTTCCGCTGATTTTAGAGGAATATTTGTACGTTTCAAAAATTGACACTTGGATACTTTTCTGGTGAAAACCACACAATGGATTTCTATGAAAGGATTTACAAGTTACTGGTAAGTACGCCTAGAATTACTTTTCAGGGTCAGTGCTGGGCTAAAAGATGCAACACTGGGTTCTCTCCTGATAACAGGTGAGTAAATTGGAATTCGTGGTTCGACTTATTTTAGAGAAATATTTGTACGTTTCAAAAATGGACACTTAGAAACTTAACTGCTGAAAACCACACAATGGATTCCTATGGAAGGAAATACAAGTTACTGGTAAGTACACTTAGAATTAGTTTTCAGGGTCAGTGCTGGGCTAAAAGAGGCAGCACTGGGTTCTCTCCTGATAACAGGTGAGTATATCAGAATTCAAAGTTCGGCTGATTTAAGAGGAATATTTGTACGTTTCAAAAATGGACACTTAGAAACTTTTCTGGTGAAAACCACACAATGGATTCTTATGGAAGTAAAGACAAGTTACTGGTAAGTACGCTTAGAATTACTTTTCAGGGTCAGTGCTGGGCTAAAAGAGGCAGCACTGGGTTCTCTCCTGATAACAGGTGAGTATATCGGAATTCAAAGTTCGGCTGATTTAAGAGGAATATTTGTACGTTTCAAAAATGGACACTTAGAAACTTTTCTGGTGAAAACCACACAATGGATTCTTATGGAAGTAAAGACAAGTTACTGGTAAGTACGCTTAGAATTACTTTTCAGGGTCAGTGCTGGGCTAAAAGATGCAGCACTGGGTTCTCTCCTGATAACAGGTGAGTAAATCGGAATTCGTAGTTCGGCTGATTTTAGAGGAATATTTGTACGTTTCAAAAATGGACACTTGGAAACTTTTCTGGTGAAAACCACACAATGGATTCCTATGAAAGGATTTTCAAGTTACTGGTAAGTATGCTTAGAATTACTTTTCAGGGTCAGTGCTGTGTTAAAAGATGTAGCACTGGGTTCTCTTCTGATAACAGGAGAGTAAATCGGAATTTTGTAGTTCGACTGATTTTAGAGGAATATTTGTACGTTTCAAAAATGGACACTTAAAAACTTTTCTGCTGAAACCCACACAATTGATTCCAATGGAAGGAAATACAAGTTACTGGTAAGTACGCTTAGAATTACATTTCAGGGTCAGTGCTAGGCTAAAAGATGCAGCACTGGGTTCTCTCCTGAAAACAGGTGATTAAATCAGAATTCGTAGTTCGGCTGATTTTAGAGGAATATTTGTACATTTCAAAAATGGACACAAACTTTTTTGCTGAAAACCACACAATGGATTTCTATGGAAGGAAATACAAGATACTGGTAAGTACGCTTAGAATTACTTTCCAGGGTTAGTGCTGGGCTAAAAGATGCAACACTGGGTTCTTTCCTGATAACAGGTGAGTAAATCGGAATTCGTAGTTCGCCTGATTTTAGATGAATATTTGTACGTTTCAAAAATGGACACTTGGAAACTTTTCTGGTGAAAACCACACAATGGATTACTATGAAATGATTTACAAGTTACTGGTAAGTACGCTTAGAATTACATTTCAGGGTCAGTGCTGGGCTAAAAGATGTAGCACTGGGTTCTCTCCTAATAACAGGAGAGTAAATCGGAATTCGTAGTTCGGCTGATTTTAGTGGAATATTTGTACTTTTCAAAAATGGACACTTAGAAACTTTTCTGCTGAAAACCACACAATGGATTCTTATGGAAGGAAAGACAAGTTACTGGTAAGTACGCTTAGGATAACTTTTCAGGGTCAGTGCTAGGCTAAAAGATGCAGCACTGGGTTCTCTCCTGATAAGAGGTGAGTAAATCGGAATTAGTAGTTCGACTGATTTTGGAGGAATATTTGTCCGTTTCAAAAATGGACACTTGGAAACTTTTCTGCTGAAAACCACCGAATGGTTTCCTATGGAAGGAAATACAAGATACTGGTAAGTACGCTTAGAATTAATTTTCAGGGTCAGTGCTGGGCTAAATGATGCAGCAGTGGGTTCTCTCCTGACAACAATTGAGTAAATCGGAATTCGTAGTTTGACTAATTTTAGAGGAATATTTGGACGTTTCAAAAATGGACACTTAGAAACTTTTCCTGCTGAAAACCACAAAATGGTTTCCTATGGAAGGAAATACAAGTTACTGGTAAGAATGCTTAAAATTACTTTTTAGGGTCAGTGCTAGGCTAAAAGATGCAGCACAGGGTTCTCTCCTGATAACAGGTGAGTAAATCGGAATTCTTAGTTCGGCTGATTTTAGAGGAATATTTGTACTTTTCAAAAATGGACACTTAGAAACTTTTCTGCTGAAAACTACACAATGGACTCCCGCGCCCCCAGTCCCTGGTATGATGGCAATCTGAGGGCTCTGAAAAGTGTCTGCAGACGTGCAGAGAGAGACTGGAGGAAGAGGTATGACAGCAGCAAAAAAACCCTGTATATGGCTGCGGTCAAGTCTTATCACCGCGCGGTTTGTAGAACCCGGGCTGAATACTACGCTCTGGAGTTTCGCAATAGTGGGAATCCTGTTAAAACCATCTTTAAGGCCCTTAAAGACCTAGTGGCAAGGAAGCCGGCCGGTAACTCCATCAGCTCCAATACTCATTGTGAAGCGCTGGCGGCTTTCTTTCTGGAGAAGGTCCAGACCATATATAGGGCCTTCCCCTCCTCCACTGCACAAACCAGTATGGGGCCTCCCATCCGGTTGGATCAGGTGGTGCTAGACTCTCTCCCCTCTCTCTCTTTGGAGTCTTACACGGCCTTGGCTCTCCGAGTTAAGTCGGGGTCACCGGACGACCCGCTCAAGCCACCTATGTTCAGAGACCAGGTTTTTGCTCGCCCGGTTTGCGACTTAATCAACACGTCGCTATCATCAGGCCAAGTGCCTTTGAAATGGAAGCATGCGGTAGTAATGCCCATTTTGAAAAAACCATCTCTCGACCCTACAAAATCGGAGAACTACCGCCCGATCTCACTTCTCCCGTGGCCAGCCAAACTCGCGGAGGCGCATGTCAACACCGCCCTCTCTGGTCATCTGTTGCGTGCCAACATTCTGGACGACACCCAGAATGGTTTTCGGGCTGGCCACAGTACGGAGACAGCACTGTTATCTATGGTCGAGCACCTTCGGGTAGTTCTGGATGCAGGTCAAACGGCGGCGCTTGTTTTGTTAGACCTAAGCGCCGCCTTTGACACGGTCTCCCATGACATTCTCCTGCAACGTCTTGAGGAGATAGGGGTTATCGGCACTGCACACCAGTGGTTCCGTTCGTTTCTCAGGGATCGTTCCTTCTGTGTGGCGTCCCCGCCCTACCAGTCCAAATGCCATCCTCTGTCTCTTGGGGTCCCACAGGGTTCCTCACTGAGCCCCACGTTGTTTAACATCTACGTGAGGCCGCTGGCTGAGGTTGTGAAGCTCTGTGGTATGACCATGGTGTCGTACGCAGATGACACCCAGCTAGCGGTCACGATCAGCGGGGACTCTGGGGTGGATGCCCCAAGATTCAGAGATGGACTCAGGGCGGTGGCTGGTTGGATGACGTCCAACTGTCTCCAACTAAACGCCAAAAAAACGGAGGTGATGATCTTTGGGAAGCGGACGGACCTATGGGGAGATACCTGGTGGCCCTCTGAGCTGGGGCCGACCCCCACTCCGGTTGCGGAGATCAAAAATCTTGGTGTTTGGCTGGACCCTTCCCTCAACTTTGTTGGCCACACCAAAAGGACGGCGGCTTGCTGCTTCGGCATCCTGCGCAATCTGCGCCCTGCCCTTAAATACTTCGATGCCGCAACTCGTCAATTGGTGGTGCAAGCAACGGTTTTGGCACGGTTGGACTATGCCAGCTCCCTTTTTATAGGATTAAACCAGGCTGAGTTAACCCGACTTCAAAGAGTGCAGAACGCTGCGGCCAGAGCGATCATAGGTCTTCCTAGGTTTTGCTCGGCCGGTCAATCTTTGCGAGCCTTGCATTGGTTACCCGTTAGGCAGCGGATCCACTTTAAAGTTTTGTGCCTTTCCTTCAAAATTCTGAAGGGCCTATCACCTCCCTTACTGCACCAACTCTTGCGCCCTTACATCCCGGGCCGCACTCTGCGCTCGCTAGACCAAGAATTAGTGGTAGCCCCTCGGTTCAAACTCAGTCGGGTGGGGGGTCGCTCTTTTAAGGTGCGGGCAGCCGCACTCTGGAACGCTCTCCCTTTGAAACTCCGGACCTTTGGTGACCTGCTCTCCTTCCGCAAGGCCGCTAAAACTCATTTATTTTCTGAGCTTTGTTAAATCCTTCACTCCCCAATTTCTTAATAATTATTTCTGTTCCCCAGTTGTGTTGTGTTCGCCACCTTGTCGGTGCGCCGGGACGCTCCTTCGCTGGAGCAGCCGTGCGCAATACAAATAGCACTAACATAACATAACATAACATAACATAACATAACTATGGAAGGAAATACAAGATACTGGTAAGTACGCTTAGAATTACTTTCCAGGGTCACTGCTGGGCTAAAAGATGCAACACTGGGTTCTCTCCTGATAACAGGTGAGTAAATCGGAATTCGTGGTTCGGCTGATTTTAGAGGAATATTTGTACGTTTCAAAAATGGACACTTGGAAACTTTTCTGGTGAAAACCACACAATGGATTACTATGAAATGATTCACAAGTTACTGGTAAGTATGCTTAGAATTACTTTTCAGGGTCAGTTCTGGGCTAAAAGATGCAGCACTGGGTTCTCTCCTGATAACAGGTGAGTAAATCGAAATTCGTAGTTCGGCTGATTTTAGAGGAATATTTGTACGTTTCAAAAATGGACACTTGGAAACTTTTCTGGTGAAAACCACACAATGGATTCCTATGAAAGGATTTTCAAGTTACTGGTAAGTATGCTTAGAATTACTTTTCAGGGTCAGTGCTTTGTTAAAAGATGTAGCACTGGGTTCTCTTCTGATAACAGGAGAGTAAATCGGAATTTTGTAGTTCGACTGATTTTAGAGGAATATTTTTACGTTTCAAAAATGGACACTTAAAAACTTTTCTGCTGAAACCCACACAATTGATTCCAATGGAAGGAAATACAAGTTACTGGTAAGTACGCTTAGAATTACATTTCAGGGTCAGTGCTAGGCTAAAAGATGCAGCACTGGGTTCTCTCCTGAAAACAGGTGATTAAATCGGAATTCGTAGTTTGGCTGATTTTAGAGGATTATTTGTACATTTCAAAAATGGACAATTAGAAACTTTTCAGCTGAAAACCACACAATGGATTCCTATGAAAGGATTTACAAGTTACTGGTAAGTACGCTTAGAATTACTTTTCAGGGTCAGTGCTGGGCTAAAAGATGCAGCACTGGGTTCTCTCCTGATAACAGGTGAGTAAATCGGAATTCGTAGTTCGACTGATTTTGGAGGAATATTTGTACGTTTCAAAAATGGACACTTATAAACTTTTTTGCTGAAAACCACACAATGGATTTCTATGGAAGGAAATACAAGATACTGGTAAGTACGCTTAGAATTACTTTCCAGGGTCAGTGCTGGGCTAAAAGATGCAGCACAGGGTTCTCTCCTGATAACAGGTGAGTAAATCGGAATTCTTAGTTCGGCTGATTTTAGAGGAATATTTGTACATTTCAAAAATGGACACAAACTTTTTTGCTGAAAACCACACAATGGATTTCTATGGAAGGAAATACAAGATACTGGTAAGTACGCTTAGAATTACTTTCCAGGGTCAGTGCTGGGCTAAAAGATGCAACACTGGGTTCTCTCCTGATAACAGGTGAGTAAATCGGAATTCGTAGTTTGCCTGATTTTAGAGGAATATTTGTACGTTTCAAAAATGGACACTTGGAAACTTTTCTGGTGAAAACCACACAATGGATAACTATGAAATGATTTACAAGTTACTGGTAAGTACGCTTAGAATTACATTTCAGGGTCAGTGCTGGGCTAAAAGATGTAGCACTGGGTTCTCTCCTAATAACAGGAGAGTAAATCGGAATTCGTAGTTCGGCTGATTTTAGTGGAATATTTGTACTTTTCAAAAATGGACACTTAGAAACTTTTCTGATGAAAACCACACAATGGATTCTTATGGAAGGAAAGACAAGTTACTGGTAAGTACGCTTAGGATAACTTTTCAGGGTCAGTGCTAGGCTAAAAGATGCAGCACTGGGTTCTCTCCTGATAAGAGGTGAATAAATCGGAATTAGTAGTTCGACTGATTTTGGAGGAATATTTGTCCGTTTCAAAAATGGACACTTGGAAACTTTTCTGCTGAAAACCACAGAATGGTTTCCTATGGAAGGAAATACAAGATACTGGTAAGTACGCTTAGAATTACTTTTCAGGGTCAGTGCTGGGCTAAATGATGCAGCAGTGGGTTCTCTCCTGACAACAATTGAGTAAATCGGAATTCGTAGTTTGACTAATTTTAGAGGAATATTTGGACGTTTCAAAAATGGACACTTAGAAACTTTTCCTGCTGAAAACCACAAAATGGTTTCCTATGGAAGGAAATACAAGTTACTGGTAAGAACGCTTAAAATTACTTTTCAGGGTCAGTGCTGGGCTAAAAGATGCAGCACAGGGTTCTCTCCTGATAACAGGTGAGTAAATCGGAATTCTTAGTTCGGCTGATTTTAGAGGAATATTTGTACGTTTCAAAAATGGACACTTAGAAACTTTTCTGCTGAAAACTACACAATGGATTCCTATGGAAGGAAATACAAGATACTGGTAAGTACGCTTAGAATTACTTTCCAGGGTCACTGCTGGGCTAAAAGATGCAACACTGGGTTCTCTCCTGATAACAGGTGAGTAAATCGGAATTCGTAGTTCGGCTGATTTTAGAGGAATATTTGTACGTTTCAAAAATGGACACTTGGAAACTTTTCTGGTGAAAACCACACAATGGATTACTATGAAATGATTCACAAGTTACTGGTAAGTACGCTTAGAATTACTTTTCAGGGTCAGTTCTGGGCTAAAAGATGCAGCACTGGGTTCTCTCCTGATAACAGGTGAGTAAATCGAAATTCGTAGTTCGGCTGATTTTAGAGGAATATTTGTACGTTTCAAAAATGGACACTTAGAAACTTTTCTGCTGAAAACTACACAATGGATTCCTATAGAAGGAAATACAAGATACTAGTAAGTACACTTAGAATTACTTTCCAGGGTCAGTGCTGGGCTAAAAGATGCAACACTGGGTTCTCTCCTGATAACAGGTGAGTGAATCGGAATTCGTAGTTCGGCTGATTTTAGAGGAATATTTGTACGTTTAAAAAATGGACACATAGAAACTTTTCTGCTGAAAACTACACAATGGATTCCTATGGAAGGAAATACAAGTTACTGGTAAGTACGCTTAGAATTACTTTTCAGGGTCAGTGCTGGGCTAAATGATGCAGCCCTGTGTTCTCTCCTGATAACAGGTGAGTAAATCGGAATCCGTAGTTCCGCTGATTTTAGAGGAATATTTGTACGTTTCAAAAATTGACACTTGGATACTTTTCTGGTGAAAACCACACAATGGATTCCTATGAAAGGATTTACAAGTTACTGGTAAGTACGCTTAGAATTACTTTTCAGGGTCAGTGTTGGGCTAAAAGATGCAACATTGGGTTCTCTCCTGATAACAGGTGAGTAAATTGGAATTCGTGGTTCGACTTATTTTAGAGGAATATTTGTACATTTCAAAAATGGACAATTAGAAACTTTTCAGCTGAAAACCACACAATGGATTCATATGGAAGAAAATACAAGTTACTGGCAAGTATGCTTAGAATTACTTTTCAGGGTCAGTGCTGGGCTCAAAGAGGCAGCACTGGGTTCTCTCCTGAAAACAGGTGAGTAAATCGGAATTCGTAGTTCGGCTGATTTTAGAGGAATATTTGTACGTTTCAAAAATGGACACTTAGAAACTTTTCTGCTAAAAACTACACAATGGATTCCTATGGAAGGAAATACAAGTTACTGGTAAGTACGCTTAGAATTACTTTCCAGGGTCACTGCTGGGCTAAAAGATGCAACACTGGGTTCTCTCCTGATAACAGGTGAGTAAATCGGAATTCGTAGTTCGGCTAATTTTAGAGGAATATTTGTACGTTTCAAAAATGGACACTTGGAAACTTTTCTGGTGAAAACCACACAATGGATTACTATGAAATGATTCACAAGTTACTGGTAAGTACGCTTAGAATTACTTTTCAGGGTCAGTGCTGGGCTAAAAGATGCAGCACTGGGTTCTCTCCTGATAACAGGTGAGTAAATCGAAATTCGTAGTTCGGCTGATTTTAGAGGAATATTTGAACGTTTCAAAAATGGACACTTAGAAACTTTTCTGCTGAAAACTACACAATGGATTCCTATGGAAGGAAATACAAGTTACTGGTAAGTACGCTTAGAATTAATTTTCAGGGTCAGTGCTGGGCTAAATGATGCAGCCCTGTGTTCTCTCCTGATAGCAGGTGAGTAAATCGGAATGCGTAGTTCCGCTGATTTTAGAGGAATATTTGTACGTTTCAAAAATTGACACTTGGATACTTTTCTGGTGAAAACCACACAATGGATTTCTATGAAAGGATTTACAAGTTACTGGTAAGTATGCTTAGAATTACTTTTCAGGGTCAGTGCTGGGCTAAAAGATGCAACACTGGGTTCTCTCCTGATAACAGGTGAGTAAATTGGAATTCGTGGTTCGACTTATTTTAGAGAAATATTTGTACGTTTCAAAAATGGACACTTAGAAACTTAACTGCTGAAAACCACACAATGGATTCCTATGGAAGGAAATACAAGTTACTGGTAAGTACACTTAGAATTAGTTTTCAGGGTCAGTGCTGGGCTAAAAGAGGCAGCACTGGGTTCTCTCCTGATAACAGGTGAGTATATCGGAATTCGTAGTTCGGCTGATTTAAGAGGAATATTTGTACGTTTCAAAAATGGACACTTAGAAACTTTTCCGGTGAAAACCACACAATGGATTCTTATGGAAGTAAAGACAAGTTACTGGTAAGTATGCTTAGAATTACTTTTCAGGGTCAGTGCTGGGCTAAAAGATGCAGCACTGGGTTCTCTCCTGATAACAGGTGAGTAAATCGGAATTCGTAGTTCGGCTGATTTTAGAGGAATATTTGTACGTTTCAAAAATGGACACTTGGAAACTTTTCTGGTGAAAACCACACAATGGATTCCTATGAAAGGATTTTCAAGTTACTGGTAAGTATGCTTAGAATTACTTTTCAGGGTCAGTGCTGTATTAAAAGATATAGCACTGGGTTCTCTCCTGATAACAGGAGAGTAAATCGGAATTTTGTAGTTCGACTGATTTTAGAGGAATATTTGTACGTTTCAAAAATGGACACTTAAAAACTTTTCTGCTGAAACCCACACAATTGATTCCAATGGAAGGAAATACAAGTTACTGGTAAGTACGCTTAGAATTACATTTCAGGGTCAGTGCTAGGCTAAAAGATGCAACACTGGGTTCTCTCCTGAAAACAGGTGATTAAATCGGAATTCGTAGTTTGGCTGATTTTAGAGGATTATTTGTACATTTCAAAAATGGACAATTAGAAACTTTTCAGCTGAAAACCACACAATGGATTCCTATGAAAGGATTTACAAGTTACTGGTAAGTACGCTTAGAATTACTTTTCAGGGTCAGTGCTGGGCTAAAAGATGCAGCACTGGGTTCTCTCCTGATAACAGGTGAGTAAATTGGAATTCGTGGTTCGACTTATTTTAGAGAAATATTTGTACGTTTCAAAAATGGACACTTAGAAACTTAACTGCTGAAAACCACACAATGGATTCCTATGGAAGGAAATACAAGTTACTGGTAAGTACACTTAGAATTAGTTTTCAGGGTCAGTGCTGAGCTAAAAGAGGCAGCACTGGGTTCTCTCCTGATAACAGGTGAGTATATCAGAATTCAAAGTTCGGCTGATTTAAGAGGAATATTTGTACGTTTCAAAAATGGACACTTAGAAACTTTTCTGGTGAAAACCACACAATGGATTCTTATGGAAGTAAAGACAAGTTACTGGTAAGTACGCTTAGAATTACTTTTCAGGGTCAGTGCTGGGCTAAAAGAGGCAGCACTGGGTTCTCTCCTGATAACAGGTGAGTATATCGGAATTCAAAGTTCGGCTGATTTAAGAGGAATATTTGTACGTTTCAAAAATGGACACTTAGAAACTTTTCTGGTGAAAACCACACAATGGATTCTTATGGAAGTAAAGACAAGTTACTGGTAAGTACGCTTAGAATTACTTTTCAGGGTCAGTGCTGGGCTAAAAGATGCAGCACTGGGTTCTCTCCTGATAACAGGTGAGTAAATCGGAATTCGTAGTTCGGCTGATTTTAGAGGAATATTTGTACGTTTCAAAAATGGACACTTGGAAACTTTTCTGGTGAAAACCACACAATGGATTCCTATGAAAGGATTTTCAAGTTACTGGTAAGTATGCTTAGAATTACTTTTCAGGGTCAGTGCTGTGATAAAAGATGTAGCACTGGGTTCTCTTCTGATAACAGGAGAGTAAATCGGAATTTTGTAGTTCGACTGATTTTAGAGGAATATTTGTACGTTTCAAAAATGGACACTTAAAAACTTTTCTGCTGAAACCCACACAATTGATTCCAATGGAAGGAAATACAAGTTACTGGTAAGTACGCTTAGAATTACATTTCAGGGTCAGTGCTAGGCTAAAAGATGCAGCACTGGGTTCTCTCCTGAAAACAGGTGATTAAATCAGAATTCGTAGTTCGGCTGATTTTAGAGGAATATTTGTACATTTCAAAAATGGACACAAACTTTTTTTCTGAAAACCACACAATGGATTTCTATGGAAGGAAATACAAGATACTGGTAAGTACGCTTAGAATTACTTTCCAGGGTCAGTGCTGGGCTAAAAGATGCAACACTGGGTTCTCTCCTGATAACAGGTGAGTAAATCGGAATTCGTAGTTCGCCTGATTTTAGATAAATATTTGTACGTTTCAAAAATGGACACTTGGAAACTTTTCTGGTGAAAACCACACAATGGATTACTATGAAATGATTTACAAGTTACTAGTAAGTACGCTTAGAATTACATTTCAGGGTCAGTGCTGGGCTAAAAGATGTAGCACTGGGTTCTCTCCTAATAACAGGAGAGTAAATCGGAATTCGTAGTTCGGCTGATTTTAGTGGAATATTTGTACTTTTCAAAAATGGACACTTAGAAACTTTTCTGCTGAAAACCACACAATGGATTCTTATGGAAGGAAAGACAAGTTACTGGTAAGTACGCTTAGGATAACTTTTCAGGGTCAGTGCTAGGCTAAAAGATGCAGCACTGGGTTCTCTCCTGATAAGAGGTGAGTAAATCGGAATTAGTAGTTCGACTGATTTTGGAGGAATATTTGTCCGTTTCAAAAATGGACACTTGGAAACTTTTCTGCTGAAAACCACAGAATGGTTTCCTATGGAAGGAAATACAAGATACTGGTAAGTACGCTTAGAATTACTTTTCAGGGTCAGTGCTGGGCTAAATGATGCAGCAGTGGGTTCTCTCCTGACAACAATTGAGTAAATCGGAATTCGTAGTTTGACTAATTTTAGAGGAATATTTGGACGTTTCAAAAATGGACACTTAGAAACTTTTCCTGCTGAAAACCACAAAATGGTTTCCTATGGAAGGAAATACAAGTTACTGGTAAGAACGCTTAAAATTACTTTTCAGGGTCAGTGCTGGGCTAAAAGATGCAGCACAGGGTTCTCTCCTGATAACAGGTGAGTAAATCGGAATTCTTAGTTCGGCTGATTTTAGAGGAATATTTGTACGTTTCAAAAATGGACACTTAGAAACTTTTCTGCTGAAAACTACACAATGGATTCCTATGGAAGGAAATACAAGATACTGGTAAGTACGCTTAGACTTACTTTCCAGGGTCACTGCTGGGCTAAAAGATGCAACACTGGGTTCTCTCCTGATAACAGGTGAGTAAATCGGAATTCGTAGTTCGGCTGATTTCAGAGGAATATTTGTACGTTTCAAAAATGGACACTTGGAAACTTTTCTGGTGAAAACCACACAATGGATTACTATGAAATGATTCACAAGTTACTGGTAAGTACGCTTAGAATTACTTTTCAGGGTCAGTTCTGGGCTAAAAGATGCAGCACTGGGTTCTCTCCTGATAACAGGTGAGTAAATCGAAATTCGTAGTTCGGCTGATTTTAGAGGAATATTTGTACGTTTCAAAAATGGACACTTAGAAACTTTTCTGCTGAAAACTACACAATGGATTCCTATAGAAGGAAATACAAGATACTAGTAAGTACGCTTAGAATTACTTTCCAGGGTCAGTGCTGGGCTAAAAGATGCAACACTGGGTTCTCTCCTGATAACAGGTGAGTAAATCGGAATTCGTAGTTCGGCTGATTTTAGAGGAATATTTGTACGTTTAAAAAATGGACACATAGAAACTTTTCTGCTGAAAACTACACAATGGATTCCTATGGAAGGAAATACAAGTTACTGGTAAGTACGCTTAGAATTACTTTTCAGGGTCAGTGCTGGGCTAAATGATGCAGCCCTGTGTTCTCTCCTGATAACAGGTGAGTAAATCGGAATCCGTAGTTCCGCTGATTTTAGAGGAATATTTGTACGTTTCAAAAATTGACACTTGGATACTTTTCTGGTGAAAACCACACAATGGATTCCTATGAAAGGATTTACAAGTTACTGGTAAGTACGCTTAGAATTACTTTTCAGGGTCAGTGCTGGGCTAAAAGATGCAACATTGGGTTCTCTCCTGATAACAGGTGAGTAAATTGGAATTCGTGGTTCGACTTATTTTAGAGGAATATTTGTACATTTCAAAAATGGACAATTAGAAACTTTTCAGCTGAAAACCACACAATGGATTCATATGGAAGAAAATACAAGTTACTGGCAAGTATGCTTAGAATTACTTTTCAGGGTCAGTGCTGGGCTCAAAGAGGCAGCACTGGGTTCTCTCCTGAAAACAGGTGAGTAAATCGGAATTCGTAGTTCGGCTGATTTTAGAGGAATATTTGTACGTTTCAAAAATGGACACTTAGAAACTTTTCTGCTAAAAACTACACAATGGATTCCTATGGAAGGAAATACAAGTTACTGGTAAGTACGCTTAGAATTACTTTCCAGGGTCACTGCTGGGCTAAAAGATGCAACACTGGGTTCTCTCCTGATAACAGGTGAGTAAATCGGAATTCGTAGTTCGGCTAATTTTAGAGGAATATTTGTACGTTTCAAAAATGGACACTTGGAAACTTTTCTGGTGAAAACCACACAATGGATTACTATGAAATGATTCACAAGTTACTGGTAAGTACGCTTAGAATTACTTTTCAGGGTCAGTGCTGGGCTAAAAGATGCAGCACTAGGTTCTCTCCTGATAACAGGTGAGTAAATCGAAATTCGTAGTTCGGCTGATTTTAGAGGAATATTTGAACGTTTCAAAAATGGACACTTAGAAACTTTTCTGCTGAAAACTACACAATGGATTCCTATGGAAGGAAATACAAGTTACTGGTAAGTACGCTTAGAATTAATTTTCAGGGTCAGTGCTGGGCTAAATGATGCAGCCCTGTGTTCTCTCCTGATAGCAGGTGAGTAAATCGGAATGCGTAGTTCCGCTGATTTTAGAGGAATATTTGTACGTTTCAAAAATTGACACTTGGATACTTTTCTGGTGAAAACCACACAATGGATTTCTATGAAAGGATTTATAAGTTACTGGTAAGTATGCTTAGAATTACTTTTCAGGGTCAGTGCTGGGCTAAAAGATGCAACACTGGGTTCTCTCCTGATAACAGGTGAGTAAATTGGAATTCGTGGTTCGACTTATTTTAGAGAAATATTTGTACGTTTCAAAAATGGACACTTAGAAACTTAACTGCTGAAAACCACACAATGGATTCCTATGGAAGGAAATACAAGTTACTGGTAAGTATACTTAGAATTAGTTTTCAGGGTCAGTGCTGGGCTAAAAGAGGCAGCACTGGGTTCTCTCCTGATAACAGGTGAGTATATCGGAATTCGTAGTTCGGCTGATTTAAGAGGAATATTTGTACGTTTCAAAAATGGACACTTTGAAACTTTTCTGGTGAAAACCACACAATGGATTCTTATGGAAGTAAAGACAAGTTACTGGTAAGTACGCTTAGAATTACTTTTCAGGGTCAGTGCTGGGCTAAAAGATGCAGCACTGGGTTCTCTCCTGATGACAGGTGAGTAAATCGGAATTCGTAGTTCGGCTGATTTTAGAGGAATATTTGTACGTTTCAAAAATAAACACTTGGAAACTTTTCTGGTGAAAACCACACAATGGATTCCTATGAAAGGATTTTCAAGTTACTGGTAAGTATGCTTAGAATTACTTTTCAGGGTCAGTGCTGTATTAAAAGATATAGCACTGGGTTCTCTCCTGATAACAGGAGAGTAAATCGGAATTTTGTAGTTCGACTGATTTTAGAGGAATATTTGTACGTTTCAAAAATGGACACTTAAAAACTTTTCTGCTGAAACCCACACAATTGATTCCAATGGAAAGAAATACAAGTTACTGGTAAGTACGCTTAGAATTACATTTCAGGGTCAGTGCTAGGCTAAAAGATGCAACACTGGGTTCTCTCCTGAAAACAGGTGATTAAATCGGAATTCGTAGTTTGGCTGATTTTAGAGGATTATTTGTACATTTCAAAAATGGACAATTAGAAACTTTTCAGCTGAAAACCACACAATGGATTCCTATGAAAGGATTTACAAGTTACTGGTAAGTACGCTTAGAATTACTTTTCAGGGTCAGTGCTGGGCTAAAAGATGCAGCACTGGGTTCTCTCCTGATAACAGGTGAGTAAATCGGAATTCGTAGTTAGACTGATTTTGGAGGAATATTTGTACGTTTCAAAAATGGACACATAAACTTTTTTGCTGAAAACCACAAAATGGATTTCTATGGAAGGAAATACAAGATACTGGTAAGTACGCTTAGAATTACTTTCCAGGGTCAGTGCTGGGCTAAAAGATGCAGCACAGGGTTCTCTCCTGATAACAGGTGAGTTAATCGGAATTCTTAGTTCGGCTGATTTTAGAGGAATATTTGTACATTTCAAAAATGGACACAAACTTTTTTGCTGAAAACCACACAATGAATTTCTATGGAAGGAAATACAAGATACTGGTAAGTACGCTTAGAATTACTTTCCAGGGTCAGTGCTGGGCTAAAAGATGCAACACTGGGTTCTCTCCTGATAACAGGTGAGTAAATCGGAATTCGTAGTTCGCCTGATTTTAGAGGGATATTTGTACATTTCAAAAATGGACACTTGGAAACTTTTCTGGTGAAAACCACACAATTGATTACTATGAAATGATTTACAAGTTACTGGTAAGTACGCTTAGAATTACATTTCAGGGTCAGTGCTGGGCTAAAAGATGTAGCACTGGGTTCTCTCCTAATAACAGGAGAGTAAATCGGAATTCGTAGTTCGGCTGATTTTAGTGGAATATTTGTACTTTTCAAAAATGGACACTTAGAAACTTTTCCTGCTGAAAACCACAAAATGGTTTCCTATGGAAGGAAATACAAGTTACTGGTAAGAATGCTTAAAATTACTTTTTAGGGTCAGTGCTGGGCTAAAAGATGCAGCACAGGGTTCTCTCCTGATAACAGGTGAGTAAATCGGAATTCTTAGTTCGGCTGATTTTAGAGGAATATTTGTACGTTTCAAAAATGGACACTTGGAAACTTTTCTGCTGAAAACTACACAATGGATTCCTATGGAAGGAAATACAAGATACTGGTAAGTACGCTTAGAATTACTTTCCAGGGTCACTGCTGGGCTAAAAGATGCAACACTGGGTTCTCTCCTGATAACAGGTGAGTAAATCGGAATTTGTAGTTCGGCTGATTTTAGAGGAATATTTGTACGTTTCAAAAATGGACACTTAAAAACTTTTCTGCTGAAACACACACAATTGATTCCAATGGAAGGAAATACAAGTTACTGGTAATTACGCTTAGAATTACATTTCAGGGTCAGTGCTAGGCTAAAAGATGCACCACTGGGTTCTCTCCTGAAAACAGGTGATTAAATCGGAATTCGTAGTTCGGCTGATTTTAGAGGAATATTTGTACGTTTCAAAAATGGACACTTGGAAACTTTTCTGGTGAAAACCACACAATGGATTCCTATGAAAGGATTTTCAAGTTACTGGTAAGTATGCTTAGAATTACTTTTCAGGGTCAGTGCTGTGTTAAAAGATGTAGCACTGGGTTCTCTCCTGATAACAGGAGAGTAAATCGGAATTTTGTAGTTCGACTGATTTTAGAGGAATATTTGTACGTTTCAAAAATGGACACTTAAAAACTTTTCTGCTGAAACACACACAATGGATTCCCATGGAAGGAAATACAAGTTACTGGTAAGTACGCTTAGAATTACTTTTCTGGGTCAGTGCTGGGCTAAAAGATGCAACACTGAGTTCTCTCCTGATAAAAGGTGAGTAAATTGGAATTCGTAGTTCAAATTATTTTAGAGAAATATTTGTACGTTTCAAAAATGGACATATAAAAACTTAACTGCTGAAAACCACACAATGGATTCGTATGGAAGGAAATACAAGTAAGTGGTAAATACACTTAGAATTAGATTTCAGGGTCAGTACTGGGCTAAAAGAGGCAGCACTGGGTTCTCTCCTGATAACAGGTGAGTATATCGGAATTCGTAGTTCGGCTGATTTAAGAGGAATATTTGGACGTTTCAAAAATGGACACTTTGAAACTTTTCTGCTGAAAACCACACAATGGATTCCCATGGAAGGAAATACAAGTTACTGGTAAGTACGCTTAGAATTACTTTTCAGGGTCAGTGCTGGGCTAAATGATGCAGCACTGGGTTCTCTCCTGACAACAATTAAGTAAATCGGAATTCGTAGTTCGACTAATTTTAGAGGAATATTTGGACGTTTCAAAAATGGACACTTAGAAACTTTTCTGCTGAAAACCACAGAATGGTTTCCTAAGGAAGGAAATACAAGTTACTGGTAAGTACGCTTAAAATTACTTTTCAGGGTCAGTGCTGGGCTAAAAGATGCAGCACAGGGGTCTCTCCTGATAACAGGTGAGTAAATCGGAATTCTTAGTTCGGCTGATTTTAGAGAAATATTTGTACATTTCAAAAATGGACACATAATCTTTTTTGCTGAAAACCACACAATGGATTTCTATAGAAGGAAATACAAGATACTGGTAAGTACGCTTAGAATTACTCTCCAGGGTCAGTGCTGGGCTAAAAGATGCAACACTGGGTTCTCTCCTGATAACAGGTGAGTAAATCGGAATTTGTAGTTCAGCTGATTTTAGAGGAATATTTGAACGTTTCAAAAATGGAACCACACATTGTATTCCTATGAAATGATTTACAAGTTACTGGTAAGTACGCTTAGAATTACTTTTCAGGGTCAGTGCTGGGCTAAAAGATGCAGCACTGGGTTCTCTCCTGATAAAAGGTGAGTAAATCAAAATTCGTAGTTCGGCTGATTTTAGAGGAATATTTGTACGCTTCAAAAATGGACACTTAGAAACTTTTCTGCTGAAAACTACACAATGGATTCCTATGGAAGGAAATACAAGTTACTGGTAAGTATGCTTAGAATTACTTTTCAGGGTCAGTGCTGGGCTAAATGATGCAGCCCTGGGTTCTCTCCTGATAACAGGTGAGTAAATCGGAATCCGTAGTTCCGCTGATTTTAGAGGAATATTTGTACGTTTCAAAAATTGACACTTGGAAACTTTTCTGGTGAAAACCACATAATGGATTTAAAAGTTACTTGTAAGTATGCTTAGAATTACTTCTCAGGGTCAGTGCTGGGCTAAAAGATGTAGCACTGGGTTCTCTCCTGATAACAGGAGAGTAAATCGGAATTCTTAGTTTGTCGGATTTTAGAGGAACATTTGTATGTTTCAAAAATGGACACTTAGAAACTTTTCAGCTGAAAACCACACAATTTCATTCTTATGGAATGAAATACAAGTTACTGGTAAGTATGCTTAGAATTACTTTTCAGGGTCAGTGCTGGGCTAAAAGATGCAGCTCTGGGTTCTCTCCTGATAACAGGTGAGTAAATTGAAATTCGTAGTTCGGCTGATTTTAGAGGAATATTTGTACCTTTTAAAAACGGACACAGAACATTTTTGGCTGAAAACCACACAATAGATTCCTATGGAAGGAAATAAAAGTTACTGGTAAGTACAATTAGAATTACTTTTCAGGGTCAGTGCTGGGCTAAAAGATGCAGCACTGGGTTCTCTCCTGATAACAGGTGAGTAAATCGGAATCCGTAGTTCCGCTGATTTTAGAGGAATATATGTACGTTTCAAAAATTGACACTTGGATACTTTTCTGGTGAAAACCACACAATGGATTCCTATGAAAGGATATACAAGTTACTGGTAAGTACGCATATAATTACTTTTCAGGGTCAGTGCTGGGCTAAATGATGAAGCACTGGGTTCTCTCCTGACAACAATTGAATAAATCGGAATTCGTAGTTCGGCTGATTTTAGAGGAATATTTGTTCGTTTCAAAAATGGACACATAAACTTTTTTGCTGAAAACCACACAATGGATTTCTATGGAAGGAAATACAAGATACTGGTAAGTACGCTTAGAATTACTTTTCAGGGTCTGTGCTGGGCTAAAATATGCAGCACTGGGTTCTCTCCTGATAACAGGTGAGTAAATCGGAATTTTTAGTTCGGCTGATTATAGAGAAATATTTGTACGTATCAAAAATGGACACATAAACTTTTTTGCTGAAAACCACACAATGGATTACTATGGAAGGAAATACAAGGTACTGGTAAGTACGCTTCGAATTGCTTTCCAGGGTCAGCACTGGGCTAAAAGATGCAGCACTGGTTTCTCTCCTGAGAACAGGTGAGTAAATCGAAATTTGGAGTTCGGCTGATTTTAGAGGAATATTTGTCCGTTTCAAAAATGGACACTTAGAAACTTAACTGCTGAAAACTACACAATGGATTCCTATGGAAGGAAATACAAGTTAGTGGTAAGTACGCTTAGAATTACTTTCCAGGGTCAGTGCTGGGCTAAAAGATGCAGCACTGGGTTCTCTCCAGATGACAGGTGATTAAATTGGAATTCGTACTTCGACTTATTTTAGAGGAATATTTGTACGTTTCAAAAATGGACACTTAAAAACTGTTTTGCTGAAAACCACTCAATGGATTCCTATGGAAGGAAATAAAAGTTACTTGTAAGTACGCTTAGAATTACTTTTCAGGGTCAATGCTGGGCTAAAAGATGCAGCTCTGGGTTCTCTCCTGATAACAGGTGAGTAAATCGGAATTCGTAGTTCGGCTGCTTTTAGAAGAATATTTGTACCTTTCAAAAATGGACACTTAGAAACATTTCTGGTGATAACCACACAATGATTGCCTATGGAAGGAAATACAAGTTACTGGTAAGTATGCTTAGAATTGCTTTTCAGGGTCAGTGCTGGGCTAAAAGATGCAGCACTGGGTTCTCTCCTGATAACAGGTGAGTAAATTGGCATTCGTAATTCGACTGATTTCAGAGGAGTATTTGGACCTTTCAAAAATGGACATTTGGAAACTTTTCTGGTGAAAACCACACAATGGATTCCTTAGGAAGGAAATACAAGTTACTGGTAAGTACGCTTAGAATTACTTTCTAGGGTCAGTGCTCTGCTAAAAGATGCAGCCCTGGGTTCTCTCCTGATAACAGGTGAGTAAATAGGAAATCGTAGTTCAACTAATTTTAGAGGAATATTTTTACGTTTCAAAAATGGACACTTAGAAACTTTTCTGCTGAAAACCACACATTGGTTTCCTATGGAAGGAAATACAAGTTACTGGTAAGTACGCTTAGAATTACTTTTCAGAGTCAGTGCTGGGCTAAAAGATGCAGCACTGGGTTCTCTCCTGATAACAGGTGAGTAAATCGGAATTCGTAGTTCGGCTGATTTAAGAGGAATATTTGTACGTTTCAAAAATGGACACTTGGAAACTTTTCTGGTGAAAACTACTCAATGGATTCCTATGGAAGGAAATACAAGTTACTTGTAAGTACGCTTAGAATTACTTTTCAGTGTCAATGCTGGGTTAAAAGATGCAGCTCTGGGTTCTCTCCTGAAAACAGGTGATTAAATCGGAATTCGTAGTTCGACTGATTTTAGAGGAATATTTGTACGTTTCAAAAATGGACAATTAGAAACTTTTCAGCTGAAAACCACACAATGGATTCATATTGATGAAAATACAAGTTACTGGCAAGTATGCTTAGAATTACTTTTCAGGGTCAGTGCTGGGCTCAAAGAGGCAGCACTGGGTTCTCTCCTGATAACAGGTGAGTAAATCGGAATTCGTAGTTCGGCTGATTTTAGAGGAATATTTGTACCTTTCAAAAATGGACACTTAGAAACGTTTCTGTTGATAACCACACAATGGTTGCCTATGGAAGGAAATACAAGTTACTGGTAAGTATGCTTAGAATTACTTTCCAGGGTCAGTGCTGGGCTAAAAGATGCAGCCCCGGGTTCTCTCCTGATAACAGGTTAGTAAATCGGAATTCGTAGTTCGAAGGATTTTGATGGAATATTTGTACGTTTCAAAAATGGACACTTAGAAACTTTTCTGCTGAAACCCACACAATGGATTCCAATGGAAGGAAATACAAGTTAATGGCAAGTACGCTTACAATTACATTTCAGGGTCAGTGCTAGGCTAAAAGATGCAGCACTGGGTTCTCTCCTGAAAACAGGTGATTAAATCGGAATTCGTAGTTCGGCTGATTTTAGAGGAATATTTCTACGTTTCAAAAATGGACAATTACAAACTTTTCAGCTGACAACCACACAATGGATTCATATGGAAGAAAATACAAGTTACTGGCAAGTATGCTTAGAATTACTTTTCAGTGTCAGTGCTGGGCTCAAAGAGGCAGCACTGGGTTCTATCCTGATAACAGGTGAGTAAATCGGAATTCGTAGTTCGGCTGATTTTAGAGGAATATTTGTACTTTTCAAAAATGGACACTTAGAAACTTTTCTGCTGAATACCACACAAAGGATTCTTATGGAAGGAAAGACAAGTTACTGGTAAGTATGCTTAAGATTACTTTTCAGGGTCAGTGCTAGGCTAAAAGATGCAGCACTGGGTTCTCTCCTGATAACAGGTGAGTAAATCGGAATTCGTAGTTCGACTGATTTTGGAGGAATATTTGTACGTTTCAAAAATGGACACTTAGAAACTTTTCTGGTGAAAACCAAACAATGGATTCCTATGAAAGGATTTACAAGTTACTGGTAAGTACGCTTAGAATTACTTTTCAGGGTCAGTGCTGGGCTAAAAGATGTAGCACTGGGTTCTCTCCTAAAACCAGGAGAGTAAATCGGAATTCGTAGTTCGGCTGATTTTAGTGGAATATTTGTACTTTTCAAAAATGGACACTTAGAAACTTTTCTGCTGAATACCACACAAAGGATTCTTATGGAAGGAAAGACAAGTTACTGGTAAGTATGCTTAAGATTACTTTTCAGGGTCAGTGCTAGGCTAAAAGATGCAGCACTGGGTTCTCCCCTGATAACAGGTGAGTAAATCGGAATTCGTAGTTCGACTGATTTTGGAGGAATATTTGTACGTTTCAAAAATGGACACTTAGAAACTTTTCTGCTGAAAACCACACAATGGATTCCCATGGAAGAAAATACAAGTTACTGGTAAGTATGCTTAGAATTACTTTTCAGGGTCAGTACTGGGCAAAATGATGCAGCACTGGGTTCTCTCCTGATAACAGGTGAGTAAATCGGAATTCGTAGTTTGACTGATTTTGGAGGAATATTTGTACGTTTCAAAAATGGACACTTAGAAACTTTTCTGCTGAAAACCACACAATGGATTCCCATGGAAGAAAATACAAGTTACTGGTAAGTATGCTTAGAATTACTTTTCAGGGTCAGTACTGGGCAAAATGATGCAGCACTGGGTTCTCTCCTGATAACAGGTGAGTAAATCGGAATTCGTAGTTCGGCTGATTTTAGAGGAATATTTGGGAGTTTTAAACATGGACACTTAGAAACTTTTTTGCTGAAAACCACACAATAGATTCCTATGGAATGAAATAAAAGTTACTGGTAAGTACACTTAGAATTACTTTTCAGGGTCAGTGCTGGGCTAAAAGATGCAGCACTGGGTTCTCTCCTGATAACAGGTGAGTAAATCGGAATTCGTAGTTCCGCTGATTTTAGAGGAATATTTGTACGTTTCAAAAATGGACACATAAACTTTTTTGCTGAAAACCACACAATGGATTTCTATGGAAGGAAATACAAGATACTGGTAAGTACTCTTAGAATTACTTTTCAGGGTCTGTGCTGGGCTAAAAGATGCAGCACTGGGTTCTCTCCTGATAACAGGTGAGTAAATCGGAATTTTTAGTTCGGCTGATTTTAGAGAAATATTTGTACGTATCAAAAATGGACACATAAACTTTTTTGCTGAAAACCACACAATGGATTACTATGGAAGGAAATACAAGGTACTGGTAAGTACGCTTCGAATTGCTTTCCAGGGTCAGCACTGGGCTAAAAGATGCAGCACTGGGTTCTCTCCTGAGAACAGGTGAGTAAATCGGAATTCGTAGTTCGGCTGATTTTAGAGGAATAATTGTACGTTTCAAAAATGGACGCTTGGAAACTTTTCTGGTGAAAACCACACAATGGATTCCTATGAAAGGATTCACAAGTTAATGGTAAGTACGCTTAGAATTACTTTTCAGGGTCAGTGCTGGGCTAAAAGATGCAGCACTGGGTTCTCTCCTGATAACAGGTGAGTAAATCGAAATTTGGAGTTCGGCTGATTTTAGAGGAATATTTTTCCGTTTCAAAAATGGACACTTAGAAACTTAACTGCTGAAAACTACACAATGGATTCCTATGGAAGGAAATACAAGTTAGTGGTAAGTACGCTTAGAATTACTTTCCAGGGTCAGTGCTGGGCTAAACGATGCAGCACTGGGTTCTCTCCAGATGACAGGTGATTAAATTGGAATTCGTACTTCGACTTATTTTAAAGGAATATTTGTACGTTTCAAAAATGGACACTTAAAAACTGTTTTTCTGAAAACCACTCAATGGATTCCTATGGAAGGAAATAAAAGTTACTTGTAAGTACGCTTAGAATTACTTTTCAGGGTCAATGCTGGGCTAAAAGATGCAGCTCTGGGTTCTCTCCTGATAACAGGTGAGTAAATCGGAATTCATAGTTCGGCTGCTTTTAGAGGAATATTTGTACCTTTCAAAAATGGACACTTAGAAACATTTCTGGTGATAACCACACAATGATTGCCTATGGAAGGAAATACAAGTTACTGGTAAGTATGCTTAGAATTGCTTTTCAGGGTCAGTGCTGGGCTAAAAGATGCAGCACTGGGTTCTCTCCTGATAACAGATGAGTAAATTGGCATTCGTAATTCGACTGATTTCAGAGGAGTATTTGGACCTTTCAAAAATGGACATTTGGAAACTTTTCTGGTGAAAACCACACAATGGATTCCTTAGGAAGGAAATACAAGTTACTGGTAAGTATGCTTAGAATTACTTTCTAGGGTCAGTGCTGGGCTAAAAGATGCAGCCCTGGGTTCTCTCCTGATAACAGGTGAGTAAATAGGAAATCGTAGTTCAACTAATTTTAGTGGAATATTTTTACGTTTCAAAAATGGACACTTAGAAACTTTTCTGCTGAAAACCACACAATGGTTTCCTATGGAAGGAAATACAAGTTACTGGTAAGTACGCTTAGAATTACTTTTCAGAGTCAGTGCTGGGCTAAAAGATGCAGCACTGGGTTCTCTCCTGATAACAGGTGAGTAAATCGGAATTCGTAGTTCGGCTGATTTAAGAGGAATATTTGTACATTTCAAAAATGGACACTTGGAAACTTTTCTGGTGAAAACTACTCAATGGATTCCTATGGAAGGAAATACAAGTTACTTGTAAGTACGCTTAGAATTACTTTTCAGGGTCAATGCTGGGTTAAAAGATGCAGCTCTGGGTTCTCTCCTGAAAACAGGTGATTAAATCGGAATTCGTAGTTCGGCTGATTTTAGAGGAATATTTGTACGTTTGAAAAATGGACAATTAGAAACTTTTCACCTGAAAACCACACAATGGATTCATATTGATGAAAATACAAGTTACTGGCAAGTATGCTTAGAATTACTTTTCAGGGTCAGTGCTGGGCTCAAAGAGGCAACACTGGGTTCTCTCCTGATAACAGGTGAGTAAATCGGAATTCGTAGTTCGGCTGATTTTAGAGGAATATTTGTACCTTTCAAAAATGGACACTTAGAAACGTTTCTGGTGATAACCACACAATGGTTGCCTATGGAAGGAAATACAAGTTACTGGTAAGTATGCTTAGAATTACTTTCCAGGGTCAGTGCTGGGCTAAAAGATGCAGCCCCGGGTTCTCTCCTGATAACAGGTTAGTAAATCGGAATTCGTAGTTCGAAGGATTTTGATGGAATATTTGTACGTTTCAAAAATGGACACTTAGAAACTTTTCTGCTGAAACCCACACAATGGATTCCAATGGAAGGAAATACAAGTTAATGGCAAGTACGCTTACAATTACATTTCAGGGTCAGTGCTAGGCTAAAAGATGCAGCACTGGGTTCTCTCCTGAAAACAGGTGATTAAATCGGAATTCGTAGTTCGGCTGATTTTAGAGGAATATTTCTACGTTTCAAAAATGGACAATTACAAACTTTTCAGCTGAAAACCACACAATGGATTCATATGGAAGAAAATACAAGTTACTGGCAAGTATGCTTAGAATTACTTTTCAGTGTCAGTGCTGGGCTCAAAGAGGCAGCACTGGGTTCTATCCTGATAACAGGTGAGTAAATCGGAATTCGTAGTTCGGCTGATTTTAGAGGAATATTTGTACGTTTCAAAAATGGACACTTGGAAACTTTTCTGGTGAAAACCAAACAATGGATTCCTATGAAAGGATTTACAAGTTACTGGTAAGTACGCTTAGAATTACTTTTCAGGGTCAGTGCTGGGCTAAAAGATGTAGCACTGGGTTCTCTCCTAATAACAGGAGAGTAAATCGGAATTCGTAGTTCGGCTGATTTTAGTGGAATATTTGTACTTTTCAAAAATGGACACTTAGAAACTTTTCTGCTGAAAACCACACAAAGGATTCTTATGGAAGGAAAGACAAGTTACTGGTAAGTATGCTTAGGATTACTTTTCAGGGTCAGTGCTGGGCTAAAAGATGCAGCACTGGGTTCTCTCCTGATGACAGGTGAGTAAATCGGAATTCGTAGTTCGGCTGATTTTAGAAGAATATTTGTACGTTTCAAAAATGGACACTTGGAATCTTTTCTGGTGAAAACCACACAATGGATTCCTATGAAAGGATTTACAAGTTACTGGTAAGTACGCTTAAATTTACTTTTCAGGGTCAGTGCTGAGCTAAAAGATGTAGCACTGGGTTCTCTCCTGATAACAGAAGAGTAAATTGGAATTCGTAGTTCGGCTGATTTTAGAGGAATATTTGTACATTTCAAAAATGGACACTTAGAATATTTTCTGGAGAAAACCACACAATGGATTCCTATGGAAGGAAATACAAGTTACTGGTAAGTACGCTTAGAATTACTTTTCAGGGTCAGTGCTGGGCTAAAAGATGCAGCACTGGGTTCTCTCCTGATAGCAGGTGAATAAATCGGAATTCGTACTTCGGCTGATTTTAGAGGAATATATGTACGTTTCAAAAATGGTCACTTAGAAAGTTTTCTGCTGAAAACCACACAATGGATTACTATGGAAGGAAATACAAGGTACTGGTCAGTACGCTTTGAATTGCTTTCCAGGGTCAGCGCTGGGCTAAAAGATGCAGCACTGGGTTCTGTCCTGATAACAGATGAGTAAATCGGAATTCGTAGTTCGGCTGACTTTAGAGGAATATTTATACGTTTCAAAAAAGGACAATTGGAAACTTTTCTGGTGAAAACCACACAATGGATTCCTATGAAAGGATTCATAAATTAATGGTAAGTACGCTTAGAATTACTTTTCAGGGTCAGTGCTGGGCTAAAAGATGCAGCACTGGGTTCTCTCCTGATAACAGGTGAGTAAATCGAAATTCGTAGTTCGGCTGATTTTAGAGGAATATTTGTAGGTTTCAAAAATGGACACTTAGAAACTTAACTGCTGAAAACTACACAATGGATTTCTATGGAAGGAAATACAAGTTACTGGTAAGTACGCTTAGAATTACTTTCCAGGGTCAGTGCTGGGCTAAAAGATGCAGCACTGGGTTCTCTCCAGATGACAGGTGATTAAATTGGAATTCGTAGTTCGACTTATTTTAGAGGAATATTTGTACGTTTCAAAAATGGACACTTAAAAACTTTTTTGCTGAAAACCACACAATGGATTCCTATGGAAGGAAATACAAGTTACTGGTAAGTACGCTTAGAATTACTTTCTAGGGTCAGTGGTGGGCTAAAAGATGCAGCCCTGGGTTCTCTCCTGATAACAGGTGAGTAAATAGGAATTCTTAGTTCGGCTGATTTTAGAGGAATATTTGTACGTTTCAAAAATGGACAATTAGAAACTTTTCTGCTGAAAACCACACAATGGATTCCTTAGGAAGGAAATAGAAGTTACTGGTAAGAACGCTTAGAATTGCTTTTCAGGGTCAGTGCTGGGCTAAAAGATGCAGCACTGGGTTCTCTCCTGATAACAGGTGAGTAAATCGAAATTCGTAGTTCGGCTGATTTTAGAGGAATATTTGTAGGTTTCAAAAATGGACACTTAGAAACTTAACTGCTGAAAACTACACAATGGATTCCTTAGGAAGGAAATAGAAGTTACTGGTAAGAACGCTTAGAATTGCTTTTCAGGGTCAGTGCTGGGCTAATAGATGCAGCATTGGGTTCTCTCCTGATAACAAGTGACTAAATAGGAATTTGTAGTTCGGCTGATTTTAGAAGAATATTTGTACGTTTCAAAAATGGACACTTAGAAACGTTTCTGGTGAAAACCACACAATGGATTCCTATGGAAGGAAATACAAGTTGCTGGTAAGTACGCTTAGAATTACTTTTCAGGGTCAGTGCTGGGCTAAAAGATGCAGCCCTGGGTTCTCTCCTGATAACAGGTGAGTAAATAGGAAATCGTAATTCGACTAATTTTAGAGGAATATTTTTACGTTTCAAAAATGGACACTTAGAAACTTTTCTGCTGAAAACCACACAATGGTTTCCTATGGAAGGAAATACAAGTTACTGGTAAGTATGCTTAGAATTACTTTTCAGGGTCAGTGCTGGGCTAAAAGATGCAGCACTGGGTTCTCTCCTGATAACTGGTGAGTAAATCGGAATTCGTAGTTCGGCTGATTTTAGAGGAATATTTGTACGTTTCAAAAATGGACACTTGGAAACTTTTCGGGTGAAAACCACTCAATGGATTCCTATGGAAGGAAATACAAGTTACTTGTAAGTATGCTTAGAATTACTTTTCAGGGTCAATGCTGGGCTAAAAGATGCAGCTCTGGGTTCTTTCCTGATAACAGGTGAGTAAATCGGAATTCATAGTTCGGCTGATTTTAGTGGAATATTTGTACTTTTCAAAAATGGACACTTAGAAACTTTTCTGCTGAAAACCACACAAAGGATTCTTATGGAAGGAAAGACAAGTTACTGGTAAGTATGCTTAGGATTACTTTTCAGGGTCAGTGCTAGGCGAAAAGATGCAGCACTGGGTTCTCTCCTGATAACAGGTGAGTAAATCGGAATTCGTAGTTCGACTGATTTTGGAGGAATATTTGTACGTTTCAAAAATGGACAATTAGAAACTTTTCTGCTGAAAACCACACAATGGATTCCTTAGGAAGGAAATAGAAGTTACTGGTAAGAACGCTTAGAATTGCTTTTCAGGGTCAATGCTGGGCTAAAAGATGCAGCTCTGGGTTCTCTCCTGATAACAGGTGAGTAAATCGGAATTCGTAGTTCGGCTGCTTTTAGAGGAATATTTGTACCTTTCAAAAATGGACACTTAGAAACATTTCTGGTGATAACCACACAATGATTGCCTATGGAAGGAAATACAAGTTACTGGTAAGTATGCTTAGAATTGCTTTTCAGGGTCAGTGCTGGGCTAAAAGATGCAGCACTGGGTTCTCTCCTGATAACAGATGAGTAAATTGGCATTCGTAATTCGACTGATTTCAGAGGAGTATTTGGACCTTTCAAAAATGGACATTTGGAAACTTTTCTGGTGAAAACCACACAATGGATTCCTTAGGAAGGAAATACAAGTTACTGGTAAGTATGATTAGAATTACTTTCTAGGGTCAGTGCTGAGCTAAAAGATGCAGCCCTGGGTTCTCTCCTGATAACAGGTGAGTAAATAGGAAATCGTAGTTCAACTAATTTTAGAGGAATATTTGTACGTTTCAAAAATGGACACTTAGAAACTTTTCTGCTGAAAACCACACAATGGTTTCCTATGGAAGGAAATACAAGTTACTGGTAAGTACACTTAGAATTACTTTTCAGGGTCAGTGCTGGGCTAAAAGATGCAGCACTGGGTTCTCTCCTGATGACAGGTGAGTAAATCGGAATTCGTAGTTCGGCTGATTTTAGAAGAATATTTGTACGTTTCAAAAATGGACACTTGGAATCTTTTCTGGTGAAAACCACACAATGGATTCCTATGAAAGGATTTACAAGTTACGGGTAAGTACGCTTAAATTTACTTTTCAGGGTCAGTGCTGAGCTAAAAGATGTAGCACTGGGTTCTCTCCTGATAACAGAAGAGTAAATTGGAATTCGTAGTTCGGCTGATTTTAGAGGAATATTTGTACGTTTCAAAAAAGGACACTTAGAATATTTTCTGGAGAAAACCACACAATGGATTCCTATGGAAGGAAATACAAGTTACTGGTAAGTACGCTTAGAATTACTTTTCAGGGTCAGTGCTGGGATAAAAGATGCAGCACTGGGTTCTCTCCTGATAGCAGGTGAAGAAATCGGAATTCGTACTTCGGCTGATTTTAGAGGAATATATGTACGTTTCAAAAATGGTCACTTAGAAAGTTTTCTGCTGAAAACCACACAATGGATTACTATGGAAGGAAATACAAGGTACTGGTCAGTACGCTTCGAATTGCTTTCCAGGGTCAGCGCTGGGCTAAAAGATGCAGCACTGGGTTCTGTCCTGATAACAGATGAGTAAATCGGAATTCGTAGTTCGGCTGACTTTAGAGGAATATTTATACGTTTCAAAAAAGGACACTTGGAAACTTTTCTGGTGAAAACCACACAATGGATTCCTATGAAAGGATTCATAAATTAATGGTAAGTACGCTTAGAATTACTTTTCAGGGTCAGTGCTGGGCTAAAAGATGCAGCACTGGGTTCTCTCCTGATAACAGGTGAGTAAATCGAAATTCGTAGTTCGGCTGATTTTAGAGGAATATTTGTAGGTTTCAAAAATGGACACTTAGAAACTTAACTGCTGAAAACTACACAATGGATTTCTATGGAAGGAAATACAAGTTACTGGTAAGTACGCTTAGAATTACTTTCCAGGGTCAGTGCTTGGCTAAAAGATGCAGCACTGGGTTCTCTCCAGATGACAGGTGATTAAATTGGAATTCGTAGTTCGACTTATTTTAGAGGAATATTTGTACGTTTCAAAAATGGACACTTAAAAACTTTTTTGCTGAAAACCACACAATGGATTCCTATGGAAGGAAATACAAGTTACTGGTAAGTACGCTTAGAATTACTTTCTAGGGTCAGTGCTGGGCTAAAAGATGCAGCCCTGGGTTCTCTCCTGATAACAGGTGAGTAAATAGGAAATCTTAGTTCGGCTGATTTTAGAGGAATATTTGTACGTTTCAAAAATGGACAATTAGAAACTTTTCTGCTGAAAACCACACAATGGATTCCTTAGGAAGGAAATAGAAGTTACTGGTAAGAACGCTTAGAATTGCTTTTCAGGGTCAGTGCTGGGCTAAAAGATGCAGCACTGGGTTCTCTCCTGATAACAGGTGAGTAAATCGAAATTCGTAGTTCGGCTGATTTTAGAGGAATATTTGTAGGTTTCAAAAATGGACACTTAGAAACTTAACTGCTGAAAACTACACAATGGATTTCTATGGAAGGAAATAGAAGTTACTGGTAAGTACGCTTAGAATTACTTTCCAGGGTCAGTGCTGGGCTAAAAGATGCAGCACTGGGTTCTCTCCAGATGACAGGTGATTAAATTGGAATTCGTAGTTCGACTTATTTTAGAGGAATATTTGTACGTTTCAAAAATGGACACTTAAAAACTTTTTTGCTGAAAACCACACAATGGATTCCTATGGAAGGAAATACAAGTTACTGGTAAGTACGCTTAGAATTACTTTCTAGGGTCAGTGCTGGGCTAAAAGATGCAGCCCTGGGTTCTCTCCTGATAACAGGTGAGTAAATAGGAATTCTTAGTTCGGCTGATTTTAGAGGAATATTTGTACGTTTCAAAAATGGACAATTAGAAACTTTTCTGCTGAAAACCACACAATGGATTCCTTAGGAAGGAAATAGAAGTTACTGGTAAGAACGCTTAGAATTGCTTTTCAGGGTCAGTGCTGGGCTAATAGATGCAGCATTGGGTTCTCTCCTGATAACAAGTGACTAAATAGGAATTTGTAGTTCGGCTGATTTTAGAAGAATATTTGTACGTTTCAAAAATGGACACTTAGAAACGTTTCTGGTGAAAACCACACAATGGATTCCTATGGAAGGAAATACAAGTTGCTGGTAAGTACGCTTAGAATTACTTTTCAGGGTCAGTGCTGGGCTAAAAGATGCAGCCCTGGGTTCTCTCCTGATAACAGGTGAGTAAATAGGAAATCGTAATTCGACTAATTTTAGAGGAATATTTTTACGTTTCAAAAATGGACACTTAGAAACTTTTCTGCTGAAAACCACACAATGTTTTCCTATGGAAGGAAATACAAGTTACTGGTAAGTATGCTTAGAATTACTTTTCAGGGTCAGTGCTGGGCTAAAAGATGCAGCACTGGGTTCTCTCCTGATAACAGGTGAGTAAATCGGAATTCGTAGTTCGGCTGATTTTAGAGGAATATTTGTACGTTTCAAAAATGGACACTTGGAAACTTTTCGGGTGAAAACCACTCAATGGATTCCTATGGAAGGAAATACAAGTTACTTGTAAGTATGCTTAGAATTACTTTTCAGGGTCAATGCTGGGCTAAAAGATGCAGCTCTGGGTTCTTTCCTGATAACAGGTGAGTAAATCGGAATTCATAGTTCGGCTGATTTTAGTGGAATATTTGTACTTTTCAAAAATGGACACTTAGAAACTTTTCTGCTGAAAACCACACAAAGGATTCTTATGGAAGGAAAGACAAGTTACTGGTAAGTATGCTTAGGATTACTTTTCAGGGTCAGTGCTAGGCGAAAAGATGCAGCACTGGGTTCTCTCCTGATAACAGGTGAGTAAATCGGAATTCGTAGTTCGACTGATTTTGGAGGAATATTTGTACGTTTCAAATATGGACAATTAGAAACTTTTCTGCTGAAAACCACACAATGGATTCCTTAGGAAGGAAATAGAAGTTACTGGTAAGAACGCTTAGAATTGCTTTTCAGGGTCAATGCTGGGCTAAAAGATGCAGCTCTGGGTTCTCTCCTGATAACAGGTGAGTAAATCGGAATTCGTAGTTCGGCTGCTTTTAGAGGAATATTTGTACCTTTCAAAAATGGACACTTAGAAACATTTCTGGTGATAACCACACAATGATTGCCTATGGAAGGAAATACAAGTTACTGGTAAGTATGCTTAGAATTGCTTTTCAGGGTCAGTGCTGGGCTAAAAGATGCAGCACTGGGTTCTCTCCTGATAACAGATGAGTAAATTGGCATTCGTAATTCGACTGATTTCAGAGGAGTATTTGGACCTTTCAAAAATGGACATTTGGAAACTTTTCTGGTGAAAACCACACAATGGATTCCTTAGGAAGGAAATACAAGTTACTGGTAAGTATGCTTAGAATTACTTTCTAGGGTCAGTGCTGGGCTAAAAGATGCAGCCCTGGGTTCTCTCCTGATAACAGGTGAGTAAATAGGAAATCGTAGTTCAACTAATTTTAGAGGAATATTTGTACGTTTCAAAAATGGACACTTAGAAACTTTTCTGCTGAAAACCACACAATGGTTTCCTATGGAAGGAAATACAAGTTACTGGTAAGTACACTTAGAATTACTTTTCAGGGTCAGTGCTGGGCTAAAAGATGCAGCACTGGGTTCTCTCCTGATGACAGGTGAGTAAATCGGAATTCGTAGTTCGGCTGATTTTAGAAGAATATTTGTACGTTTCAAAAATGGACACTTGGAATCTTTTCTGGTGAAAACCACACAATGGATTCCTATGAAAGGATTTACAAGTTACTGGTAAGTACGCTTAAATTTACTTTTCAGGGTCAGTGCTGAGCTAAAAGATGTAGCACTGGGTTCTCTCCTGATAACAGAAGAGTAAATTGGAATTCGTAGTTCGGCTGATTTTAGAGGAATATTTGTACGTTTCAAAAATGGACACTTAGAATATTTTCTGGAGAAAACCACACAATGGATTCCTATGGAAGGAAATACAAGTTACTGGTAAGTACGCTTAGAATTACTTTTCAGGGTCAGTGCTGGGCTAAAAGATGCAGCACTGGGTTCTCTCCTGATAGCAGGTGAAGAAATCGGAATTCGTACTTCGGCTGATTTTAGAGGAATATATGTACGTTTCAAAAATGGTCACTTGGAAACTTTTCTGGTGAAAACCACACAATGGATTCCTTTGAAAGGATTCATAAATTAATGGTAAGTACGCTTAGAATTACTTTTCAGGGTCAGTGCTGGGCTAAAAGATGCAGCACTGGGTTCTGTCCTGATAACAGATGAGTAAATCGGAATTCGTAGTTCGGCTGACTTTAGAGGAATATTTATACGTTTCAAAAAAGGACACTTGGAAACTTTTCTGCTGAAAACCACACAATGGATTACTATGGAAGGAAATACAAGGTACTGGTCAGTACGCTTCGAATTGCTTTCCAGGGTCAGCGCTGGGCTAAAAGATGCAGCACTGGGTTCTGTCCTGATAACAGATGAGTAAATCGGAATTCGTAGTTCGGCTGACTTTAGAGGAATATTTATACGTTTCAAAAAAGGACACTTGGAAACTTTTCTGGTGAAAACCACACAATGGATTCCTTTGAAAGGATTCATAAATTAATGGTAAGTACGCTTAGAATTACTTTTCAGGGTCAGTGCTGGGCTAAAAGATGCAGCACTGGGTTCTCTCCTGATAACAGGTGAGTAAATCGAAATTCGTAGTTCGGCTGATTTTAGAGGAATATTTGTAGGTTTCAAAAATGGACACTTAGAAACTTAACTGCTGAAAACTACACAATGGATTTCTATGGAAGGAAATACAAGTTACTGGTAAGTACGCTTAGAATTACTTTCCAGGGTCAGTGCTGGGCTAAAAGATGCAGCACTGGGTTCTCTCCAGATGACAGGTGATTAAATTGGAATTCGTAGTTCGACTTATTTTAGAGGAATATTTGTACGTTTCAAAAATGGACACTTAAAAACTTTTTTGCTGAAAACCACACAATGGATTCCTATGGAAGGAAATACAAGTTACTGGTAAGTACGCTTAGAATTACTTTCTAGGGTCAGTGCTGGGCTAAAAGATGCAGCCCTGGGTTCTCTCCTGATAACAGGTGAGTAAATAGGAATTCTTAGTTCGGCTGATTTTAGAGGAATATTTGTACGTTTCAAAAATGGACAATTAGAAACTTTTCTGCTGAAAACCACACAATGGATTCCTTAGGAAGGAAATAGAAGTTACTGGTAAGAACGCTTAGAATTGCTTTTCAGGGTCAGTGCTGGGCTAAAAGATGCAGCACTGGGTTCTCTCCTGATAACAGGTGAGTAAATCGAAATTCGTAGTTCGGCTGATTTTAGAGGAATATTTGTAGGTTTCAAAAATGGACACTTAGAAACTTAACTGCTGAAAACTACACAATGGATTTCTATGGAAGGAAATACAAGTTACTGGTAAGTACGCTTAGAATTACTTTCCAGGGTCAGTGCTGGGCTAAAAGATGCAGCACTGGGTTCTCTCCAGATGACAGGTGATTAAATTGGAATTCGTAGTTCGACTTATTTTAGAGGAATATTTGTACGTTTCAAAAATGGACACTTAAAAACTTTTTTGCTGAAAACCACACAATGGATTCCTATGGAAGGAAATACAAGTTACTGGTAAGTACGCTTAGAATTACTTTCTAGGGTCAGTGCTGGGCTAAAAGATGCAGCCCTGGGTTCTCTCCTGATAACAGGTGAGTAAATAGGAATTCTTAGTTCGGCTGATTTTAGAGGAATATTTGTACGTTTCAAAAATGGACAATTAGAAACTTTTCTGCTGAAAACCACACAATGGATTCCTTAGGAAGGAAATAGAAGTTACTGGTAAGAACGCTTAGAATTGCTTTTCAGGGTCAGTGCTGGGCTAATAGATGCAGCATTGGGTTCTCTCCTGATAACAGGTGAGTAAATAGGAAATCGTAATTCGACTAATTTTAGAGGAATATTTTTACGTTTCAAAAATGGACACTTAGAAACTTTTCTGCTGAAAACCACACAATGTTTTCCTATGGAAGGAAATACAAGTTACTGGTAAGTATGCTTAGAATTACTTTTCAGGGTCAGTGCTGGGCTAAAAGATGCAGCACTGGGTTCTCTCCTGATAACAGGTGAGTAAATCGGAATTCGTAGTTCGGCTGATTTTAGAGGAATATTTGTACGTTTCAAAAATGGACACTTGGAAACTTTTCGGGTGAAAACCACTCAATGGATTCCTATGGAAGGAAATACAAGTTACTTGTAAGTATGCTTAGAATTACTTTTCAGGGTCAATGCTGGGCTAAAAGATGCAGCTCTGGGTTCTTTCCTGATAACAGGTGAGTAAATCGGAATTCATAGTTCGGCTGATTTTAGTGGAATATTTGTACTTTTCAAAAATGGACACTTAGAAACTTTTCTGCTGAAAACCACACAAAGGATTCTTATGGAAGGAAAGACAAGTTACTGGTAAGTATGCTTAGGATTACTTTTCAGGGTCAGTGCTAGGCGAAAAGATGCAGCACTGGGTTCTCTCCTGATAACAGGTGAGTAAATCGGAATTCGTAGTTCGACTGATTTTGGAGGAATATTTGTACGTTTCAAAAATGGACAATTAGAAACTTTTCTGATGAAAACCACACAATGGATTCCTTAGGAAGGAAATAGAAGTTACTGGTAAGAACGCTTAGAATTGCTTTTCAGGGTCAATGCTGGGCTAAAAGATGCAGCTCTGGGTTCTCTCCTGATAACAGGTGAGTAAATCGGAATTCGTAGTTCGGCTGCTTTTAGAGGAATATTTGTACCTTTCAAAAATGGACACTTAGAAACATTTCTGGTGATAACCACACAATGATTGCCTATGGAAGGAAATACAAGTTACTGGTAAGTATGCTTAGAATTGCTTTTCAGGGTCAGTGCTGGGCTAAAAGATGCAGCACTGGGTTCTCTCCTGATAACAGATGAGTAAATTGGCATTCGTAATTCGACTGATTTCAGAGGAGTATTTGGACCTTTCAAAAATGGACATTTGGAAACTTTTCTGGTGAAAACCACACAATGGATTCCTTAGGAAGGAAATACAAGTTACTGGTAAGTATGCTTAGAATTACTTTCTAGGGTCAGTGCTGGGCTAAAAGATGCAGCCCTGGGTTCTCTCCTGATAACAGGTGAGTAAATAGGAAATCGTAGTTCAACTAATTTTAGAGGAATATTTTTACGTTTCAAAAATGGACACTTAGAAACTTTTCTGCTGAAAACCACACAATGGTTTCCTATGGAAGGAAATACAAGTTACTGGTAAGTACGCTTAGAATTACTTTTCAGAGTCAGTGCTGGGCTAAAAGATGCAGCACTGGGTTCTCTCCTGATAACAGGTGAGTAAATCGGAATTCGTAGTTCGGCTGATTTAAGAGGAATATTTGTACGTTTCAAAAAAATGAACACTTGGAAACTTTTCTGGTGAAAACTACTCAATGGATTCCTATGGAAGGAAATACAAGTTACTTGTAAGTACGCTTAGAATTACTTTTCAGGGTCAATGCTGGGTTAAAAGATGCAGCTCTGGGTTCTCTCCTGAAAACAGGTGATTAAATCGGAATTCGTAGTTCGGCTGATTTTAGAGGAATATTTGTACGTTTGAAAAATGGACAATTAGAAACTTTTCAGCTGAAAACCACACAATGGATTCATATTGATGAAAATACAAGTTACTGGCAAGTATGCTTAGAATTACTTTTCAGGGTCAGTGCTGGGCTCAAAGAGGCAACACTGGGTTCTCTCCTGATAACAGGTGAGTAAATCGGAATTCGTAGTTCGGCTGATTTTAGAGGAATATTTGTACCTTTCAAAAATGGACACTTAGAAACGTTTCTGGTGATAACCACACAATGGTTGCCTATGGAAGGAAATACAAGTTACTGGTAAGTATGCTTAGAATTACTTTCCAGGGTCAGTGCTGGGCTAAAAGATGCAGCCCCGGGTTCTCTCCTGATAACAGGTTAGTAAATCGGAATTCGTAGTTCGAAGGATTTTGATGGAATATTTGTACGTTTCAAAAATGGACACTTAGAAACTTTTCTGCTGAAACCCACACAATCGATTCCAATGGAAGGAAATACAAGTTAATGGCAAGTACGCTTACAATTACATTTCAGGGTCAGTGCTAGGCTAAAAGATGCAGCACTGGGTTCTCTCCTGAAAACAGGTGATTAAATCGGAATTCGTAGTTCGGCTGATTTTAGAGGAATATTTCTACGTTTCAAAAATGGACTATTACAAACTTTTCAGCTGAAAACCACACAATGGATTCATATGGAAGAAAATACAAGTTACTGGCAAGTATGCTTAGAATTACTTTTCAGTGTCAGTGCTGGGCTCAAAGAGGCAGCACTGGGTTCTATCCTGATAACAGGTGAGTAAATCGGAATTCGTAGTTCGGCTGATTTTAGAGGAATATTTGTACGTTTCAAAAATGGACACTTGGAAACTTTTCTGGTGAAAACCAAACAATGGATTCCTATGAAAGGATTTACAAGTTACTGGTAAGTACGCTTAGAATTACTTTTCAGGGTCAGTGCTGGGCTAAAAGATGTAGCACTGGGTTCTCTCCTAATAACAGGAGAGTAAATCGGAATTCGTAGTTCGGCTGATTTTAGTGGAATATTTGTACGTTTCAAAAATGGACACTTAGAATATTTTCTGGAGAAAACCACACAATGGATTCCTATGGAAGGAAATAAAAGTTACTGGTAAGTACACTTAGAATTACTTTTCAGGGTCAGTGCTAGGCTAAAAGATGCAGCACTGGGTTCTCTCCTGATAACAGGTGAATAAATCGGAAATCGTAGTTCGACTGATTTTGGAGGAATATTTGTACGTTTCAAAAATGGACACTTAGAAACTTTTCTGCTGAAAACCACCCAATGGAATCCCATGGAAGGAAATACAAGTTACTGGTAAGTATGCTTAGAATTACTTTTCAGGGTCAGTGCTGAGCTAAAAGATGTAGCACTGGGTTCTCTCCTGATAACAGAAGAGTAAATTGGAATTCGTAGTTTGGCTGATTTTAGAGGAATATTTGTACGTTTCAAAAATGGACACTTAGAATATTTTCTGGAGAAAACCACACAATGGATTCCTATGGAAGGAAATAAAAGTTACTGGTAAGTACACTTAGAATTACTTTTCAGGGTCAGTGCTGGGCTAAAAGATGCAGCACTGGGTTCTCTCCTGATGACAGGTGAGTAAATCGGAATTCGTAGTTCGGCTGATTTTAGAAGAATATTTGTACGTTTCAAAAATGGACACTTGGAATCTTTTCTGGTGAAAACCACACAATGGATTCCTATGAAAGGATTTACAAGTTACTGGTAAGTACGCTTAAATTCACTTTTCAGGGTCAGTGCTGAGCTAAAAGATGTAGCACTGGGTTCTCTCCTGATAACAGAAGAGTAAATTGGAATTCGTAGTTCGGCTGATTTTAGAGGAATATTTGTACGTTTCAAAAATGGACACTTAGAATATTTTCTGGAGAAAACCACACAATGGATTCCTATGGAAGGAAATACAAGTTACTGGTAAGTACGCTTAGAATTACTTTTCAGGGTCAGTGCTGGGCTAAAAGATGCAGCACTGGGTTCTCTCCTGATAGCAGGTGAATAAATCGGAATTCGTACTTCGGCTGATTTTAGAGGAATATATGTACGTTTCAAAAATGGTCACTTAGAAAGTTTTCTGCTGAAAACCACACAATGGATTACTATGGAAGGAAATACAAGGTACTGGTCAGTACGCTTCGAATTGCTTTCCAGGGTCAGCGCTGGGCTAAAAGATGCAGCACTGGGTTCTCTCCTGATAACAGATGAGTAAATCGGAATTCGTAGTTCGGCTGACTTTAGAGGAATATTTATACGTTTCAAAAAAGGACACTTGGAAACTTTTCTGGTGAAAACCACACAATGGATTCCTATGAAAGGATTCATAAATTAATGGTAAGTACGCTTAGAATTACTTTTCAGGGTCAGTGCTGGGCTAAAAGATGCAGCACTGGGTTCTCTCCTGATAACAGGTGAGTAAATCGAAATTCGTAGTTCGGCTGATTTTAGAGGAATATTTGTAGGTTTCAAAAATGGACACTTAGAAACTTAACTGCTGAAAACTACACAATGGATTTCTATGGAAGGAAATACAAGTTACTGGTAAGTACGCTTAGAATTACTTTCCAGGGTCAGTGCTGGGCTAAAAGATGCAGCACTGGGTTCTCTCCAGATGACAGGTGATTAAATTGGAATTCGTAGTTCGACTTATTTTAGAGGAATATTTGTACGTTTCAAAAATGGACACTTAAAAACTTTTTTGCTGAAAACCACACAATGGATTCCTATGGAAGGAAATACAAGTTACTGGTAAGTACGCTTAGAATTACTTTCTAGGGTCAGTGCTGGGCTAAAAGATGCAGCCCTGGGTTCTCTCCTGATAACAGGTGAGTAAATAGGAATTCTTAGTTCGGCTGATTTTAGAGGAATATTTGTACGTTTCAAAAATGGACAATTAGAAACTTTTCTGCTGAAAACCACACAATGGATTCCTTAGGAAGGAAATAGAAGTTACTGGTAAGAACGCTTAGAATTGCTTTTCAGGGTCAGTGCTGGGCTAAAAGATGCAGCACTGGGTTCTCTCCTGATAACAGGTGAGTAAATCGAAATTCGTAGTTCGGCTGATTTTAGAGGAATATTTGTAGGTTTCAAAAATGGACACTTAGAAACTTAACTGCTGAAAACTACACAATGGATTTCTATGGAAGGAAATACAAGTTACTGGTAAGTACGCTTAGAATTACTTTCCAGGGTCAGTGCTGGGCTAAAAGATGCAGCACTGGGTTCTCTCCAGATGACAGGTGATTAAGTTGGAATTCGTAGTTCGACTTATTTTAGAGGAATATTTGTACGTTTCAAAAATGGACACTTAAAAACTTTTTTGCTGAAAACCACACAATGGATTCCTATGGAAGGAAATACAAGTTACTGGTAAGTACGCTTAGAATTACTTTCTAGGGTCAGTGCTGGGCTAAAAGATGCAGCCCTGGGTTCTCTCCTGATAACAGGTGAGTAAATAGGAATTCTTAGTTCGGCTGATTTTAGAGGAATATTTGTACGTTTCAAAAATGGACAATTAGAAACTTTTCTGCTGAAAACCACACAATGGATTCCTTAGGAAGGAAATAGAAGATACTGGTAAGAATGCTTAGAATTGCTTTTCAGGGTCAGTGCTGGGCTAATAGATGCAGCATTGGGTTCTCTCCTGATAACAAGTGACTAAATAGGAATTTGTAGTTCGGCTGATTTTAGAAGAATATTTGTACGTTTCAAAAATGGACACTTAGAAACGTTTCTGGTGAAAACCACACAATGGATTCCTATGGAAGGAAATACAAGTTGCTGGTAAGTACGCTTAGAATTACTTTTCAGGGTCAGTGCTGGGCTAAAAGATGCAGCCCTGGGTTCTCTCCTGATAACAGGTGAGTAAATAGGAAATCGTAATTCGACTAATTTTAGAGGAATATTTGTACGTTTCAAAAATGGACAGTTAGAAACTTTTCTGCTGAAAACCACACAATGGTTTCCTATGGAAGGAAATACAAGTTACTTGTAAGTATGCTTAGAATTACTTTTCAGGGTCAATGCTGGGCTAAAAGATGCAGCTCTGGGTTCTTTCCTGATAACAGGTGAGTAAATCGGAATTCATAGTTCGGCTGATTTTAGTGGAATATTTGTACTTTTCAAAAATGGACACTTAGAAACTTTTCTGCTGAAAACCACACAAAGGATTCTTATGGAAGGAAAGACAAGTTACTGGTAAGTATGCTTAGGATTACTTTTCAGGGTCAGTGCTAGGCGAAAAGATGCAGCACTGGGTTCTCTCCTGATAACAGGTGAGTAAATCGGAATTCGTAGTTCGACTGATTTTGGAGGAATATTTGTACGTTTCAAAAATGGACACTTAGAAACTTTTCTGCTGAAAACCACACAATGGATTCCCATGGAAGGAAATACAAGTTACTGGTAAGTATGCTTAGAATTACTTTTCAGGGTCAGTACTGGGCTAAATGATGCAGCACTGGGTTCTCTCCTGACAACAATTGAGTAAATCGGAATTCGTAGTTCGACTAATTTTAGAGGAATATTTGGACGTTTCAAAAATGGACACTTATAAACTTTTTTGCTGAAAACCACACAATGGATTTCTATGGAAGGAAATACAAGATACTGGTAAGTACGCTTAGAAGTACTTTTCAGGGTCAGTGCTGGGCTAAAAGATGCAGCACTGGGTTCTCTCCTGATAACAGGTGAGTAAATCGGTATTCGTAGTTCGGCTGATTTTAGAGGAATATTTGTACGTTTCAAAAATGGACACTTGGAAACTTTTCTGGTGAAAACCACACAATGGATTCCTATGAAAGGATTTACAAGTTACTGGTAAGTATGCTTACATTTACTTTTCAGGGTCAGTGCTGAGCTAAAAGATGTAGCACTGGGTTCTCTCCTGATAACAGAAGAGTAAATTGGAATTCGTAGTTTGGCTGATTTTAGAGGAATATTTGTACGTTTCAAAAATGGACACTTAGAATATTTTCTGGAGAAAACCACACAATGGATTCCTATGGAAGGAAATAAAAGTTACTGGTAAGTACACTTAGAATTACTTTTCAGGGTCAGTGCTGGGCTAAAAGATGCAGCACTGGGTTCTCTCCTGATGACAGGTGAGTAAATCGGAATTCGTAGTTCGGCTGATTTTAGAAGAATATTTGTACGTTTCAAAAATGGACACTTGGAATCTTTTCTGGTGAAAACCACACAATGGATTCCTATGAAAGGATTTACAAGTTACTGGTAAGTACGCTTAAATTTACTTTTCAGGGTCAGTGCTGAGCTAAAAGATGTAGCACTGGGTTCTCTCCTGATAACAGAAGAGTAAATTGGAATTCGTAGTTCGGCTGATTTTAGAGGAATATTTGTACGTTTCAAAAATGGACACTTAAAAACTTTTCTGGTGAAAACCACACAATGGTTGCCTATAGAAGGAAATACAAGTTACTGGTAAGTATGCTTAGAATTACTTTCCAGGGTCAGTGCTGGGCTAAAAGATGCAGCCCTGGGTTCTCTCCTGATAACAGGTTAGTAAATCGGAATTCGTAGTTCGACGGATTTTGGAGGAATATTTGTACATTTTAAAAATGGACACTTAGAAACTTTTCTGCTGAAACACACACAATGGATTCCAATGGAAGGAAATACAAGTTACTGGTAAGTACGCTTAGAATTACATTTCAGGGTCAGTGCTAGGCTAAAAGATGCAGCTCTGGGTTCTCTCCTGAAAACAGGTGATTAAATCGGAATTCGTAGTTCGGCTGATTTTAGAGGAATATTTGTACGTTTCAAAAATGGACAATTAGAAACTTTTCTGCTGAAAACCACAGAATGGTTTCCTATGGAAGGAAATACAAGTTACTGGTAAGTGCGCTTAAAATTACTTTTCAGGGTCAGTGCTGGGCTAAAAGATGCAGCACATGGTTCTCTCCTGATAACAGGTGAGTAAATCGGAATTCTTAGTTCGGCTGATTTTAGAGGAATATTTGTACGTTTCAAAAATGGACACTTGGAAACTTTTCTGGTGAAAACCACACAATGGATTCCTATGAAAGGATTTATAAGTTACTGGTAAGTACGCTTAGATTTACTTTTCAGGGTCAGTGCTGAGCTAAAAGATGTAGCACTGGGTTCTCTCCTGATAACAGTAGAGTAAATCGGAATTCGTAGTTCGGCTGATTTTAGAGGAATATTTGTACGTTTCAAAAATGGACACTTGGAATATTTTCTGGAGAAAACCACACAATGGATTCCTATAGAAGGAAATACAAGTTACTGGTAAGAACGCTTAGAATTACTTTTCAGGGTCAGTGCTGGGCTAAAAGATGCAGCACTGCGTTCTCTCATGCTAGCAGGTGAATAAATCGGAACTCGTAGTTCGGCTGATTTTAGAGGAATATATGTACGTTTTAAAAATGGACACTTAGAAACTTTTCTGCTGAAACACACACAATGGATTCCAATGGAAGGAAATACAAGGTACTGGTAAGTACGCTTCGAATTACTTTTCAGGGTCAGTGCTGGGCTAAATGATGCAGCACTGGGTTTTCTCCTGACAACAATTGAGTAAATCGGAATTCGTAGTTCGGTTGATTTTGGAGGAATATTTGTACGTTTCAAAAATTGACATTTAGAAACTTTTCTGCTGAAAACCACACAATGGATTCCCATGGAAGGAAATACAATTTACTGGTAAGTATGCTTAGAATTACTTTCCAGGGTCAGTGCTGGGCTAAAAGATGCAGCCCTGGGTTCTCTCCTGATAACAGGTTAGTAAATCGGAATTCGTAGTTCAGCTGATTTTAGAGGAATAGATGTACGATTCAAAAATGGTCACTTAGAAAGTTTTCTGCTGAAAACCACACAATGGATTACTATGGAAGGAAATACAAGGTACTGGTAAGTACGCTTCGAATTGCTTTCCAGGGTCAGCGCTGTGCTAAAAGATGCAGCACTGGGTTCTCTCCTGATAACAGGTGGTAAATTGAAATTTGGAGTTCAGCTGATTTTAGAGGATTATTTGTACGTTTCAAAAATGGACACTTAGAAACTTAACTGCTGAAAACTACACAATGGATTCCTATGGAAGGAAATACAAGTTACTGGAAAGTACGCTTAGAATTACTTTCCAGGGTCAGTGCTGGGCTAAAAGATGCAGCACTGGGTTCTCTCCTGATAACAGGTGGGTAAATTGGAATTCATAGTTCGACTGATTTTAGAGAAATATTTCTACGTTTCAAAAATGGCCACTTAGAAACTTTTCTGCTGAAAACCACACAATGGAATCCTAAGGAAGGAAATACAAGATACTGGTAAGTACGCTTAGAATTACTTTCCAGAGTCAGTGCTGGGCTAAAAGATGTAGCACTGGGTTCTCTCCTGATAACAGGTGAGTAAATCGGAATTCGTAGTTCGGCTGATTTTAGAGGAATATTTGTACATTTCAAAAATAGACACTTGGAAACTTTTCTGGTGAAAACCACACAATGGATTCCTATGGAAGGAAATAAAAGGTACTGGTAAGTACACTTAGAATTACTTTTCAGGGTCAGTGCTGGGCTAAAAGATGCAGCACTGGGTTCTCTCCTGATAACAGGTGAGTAAATCAGAATTCGTAGTTCGGCTGATTTTAGAGGAATATTTGTACGTTTCAAAAATGGACACTTAGAATATTTTCTGGAGAAAACCACACAATGGATTCCTATGGAAGGAAATACAAGTTACTGGTAAGTACGCTTAAATTTACTTTTCAGGGTCAGTGCTGAGCTAAAAGATGTAGAACTGGGTTCTCTCCTGATAACAGAAGAGTTAATCGTAATTCGTAGTTCGGCTGATTTTAGAGGAATATTTGTACGTTTCAAAAATTGAAACTTAGAATATTTTCTGGAGAAAACCACACAATGGATTCCTATGTAAGGAAATAAAAGTTACTGGTAAGTACACTTAGAATTACTTTTCAGGGTCAGTGCTGGGCTAAAAGATGCAGCACTGGGTTCTCTCCTGATAACAGGTGAGTAAATCGGAATTCGTAGTTCGGCTGATTTTAGAGGAATATTTGTACGTTTCAAAAATGGACACTTGGAAACTTTTCTTGTGAAAACCACACAATGGATTCCTATGAAAGTATTTAAAAGTTACTGGTAAGTACGCTTAAATTTACTTTTTAGGGTCAGTGCTGAGCTAAAAGATGTAGCACTGGGTTCTCTCCTGATAACAGAAGAGTAAATTGGAATTCGTAGTTCGGCTGATTTTAGAGGAATATTTGTACGTTTCAAAAATGGACGCTTGGAAACTTTTCTGGTAAAAACCACACAATGGATTCCTATGAAAGGATTTATATGTTACTGGTAAGTACGCTTAGAATTACTTTCCAGAGTCAGTGCTGGGCTAAAAGATGCAGCACTGGGTTCTCTCCTGATAACAGGTGAGTAAATCGGAATTCGTAGTTTGGCTGATTTTAGAGGAATATTTGTACGTTTCAAAAATGGACGCTTGGAAACTTTTCTGGTAAAAACCACACAATGGATTCCTATGAAAGGATTTATAAGTTACTGGTAAGTACGCTTAGATTTACTTTTCAGGGTCAGTGCTGAGCTAAAAGATGTAGCACTGGGTTCTCTCCTGATAACAGGTGAGTAAATCGGAATTCGTAGTTCGGCTGATTTTAGAGGAATATTTGTACATTTCAAAAATAGACACTTGGAAACTTTTCTGGTGAAAACCACACAATGGATTCCTATGGAAGGAAATAAAAGGTACTGGTAAGTACACTTAGAATTACTTTTCAGGGTCAGTGCTGGGCTAAAAGATGCAGCACTGGGTTCTCTCCTGATAACAGGTGAGTAAATCAGAATTCGTAGTTCGGCTGATTTTAGAGGAATATTTGTACGTTTCAAAAATGGACACTTAGAATATTTTCTGGAGAAAACCACACAATGGATTCCTATGGAAGGAAATACAAGTTACTGGTAAGTACGCTTAAATTTACTTTTCAGGGTCAGTGCTGAGCTAAAAGATGTAGAACTGGGTTCTCTCCTGATAACAGAAGAGTAAATCGTAATTTGTAGTTCGGCTGATTTTAGAGGAATATTTGTACGTTTCGAAAATTGACACTTAGAATATTTTCTGGAGAAAACCACACAATGGATTCCTATGGAAGGAAATAAAAGTTACTGGTAAGTACACTTAGAATTACTTTTCAGGGTCAGTGCTGGGCTAAAAGATGCAGCACTGGGTTCTCTCCTGATAACAGGTGAGTAAATCAGAATTCGTAGTTCGGCTGATTTTAGAGGAATATTTGTATGTTTCAAAAATGGACACTTGGAAACTTTTCTGGTGAAAACCACACAATGGATTCCTATGAAAGGATTTACAAGTTACTGGTAAGTACGCTTAGAATTACTTTTCAGGGTCAGTGCTGGGCTAAAAGATGCAGCACTGGGTTCTCTCCTGATAGCAGGTGAATAAATCGGAATTCGTACTTCGGCTGATTTTAGAGGAATATATGTACATTTCAAAAATGGTCACTTATAAAGTTTTCAGCTGAAAACCACACATTGGCTTCTTATGGAAGGAAAGACAAGTTACTGGTAAGTACGCTTAGGATTACTTTTCAGGGTCAGTGCTAGGCTAAAAAATGCAGCACTGGGTTCTCTCCTGATAACAGGTGAGTAAATCGGAATTCGTAGTTCGACTGATTTTGGAGGAATATTTGTATGTTTCAAAAATGGACATTTAGAAACTTTTCTGCTGAAAACCACACAATGGATTCCCATGGAAGGAAATACAATTTACTGGTAAGTACGCTTAGAATTACTTTTCAGGGTTAGTGCTGGGCTAAATGATGCAGCACTGGGTTCTCTCCTGACAACAATTGAGTAAATCGGAATTCGTAGTTCGACTAATTTTGGAGGAATATTTGTACGTTTCAAAAATGGACATTTAGAAACTTTTCTGCTGAAAACCACACAATGGATTCCCATGGAAGGAAATACAATTTACTGGTAAGTATGCTTAGAATTACTTTCCAGGGTCAGTGCTGGGCTAAAAGATGCAGCCCTGGGTTCTCTCCTGATAACAGGTTAGTAAATCGGAATTCGTAGTTCGACGGATTTTGGAGGAATATTTGCACGTTTCAAAAATGGACACTTAGAAACTTTTCTGCTGAAACACACACAATGGATTCCAATTGAAGGAAATACAAGTTACTGGTAAGAACGCTTAGAATTACTTTTCAGAGTCAGTGCTGGGCTAAAAGATGCAGCACTGCATTCTCTCATGATAGCAGGTGAATAAATCGGAATTCGTAGTTCGGCTGATTTTAGAGGAATATTTGTACGTTTCAAAAATGGACACTTAGAATATTTTCTGGAGAAAACCACACAATGGATTCCTATGGAAGGATTTACAAGTTACTGGTAAGTACGCTTAAATTTACTTTTCAGGGTCAGTGCTGAGCTAAAAGATGTAGCACTGGGTTCTCTCCTGATAACAGAAGAGTAAATTGGAATTCGTAGTTCGGCTAATTTTAGAGGAATATTTGTACGTTTCAAAAACGGACACTGAGAATATTTTCTGGAGAAAACCACACAATGGATTCCTATGGAAGGATTTACAAGTTACTGGTAAGTACGCTTAAATTTACTTTTCAGGGTCAGTGCTGAGCTAAAAGATTTAGCACTGGGTTCTCTCCTGATAACAGAAGAGTAAATGGGAATTCGTAGTTCGGCTGATTTCAGAGGAATATTTGTATGTTTCAAAAATGGACACTTAGAATATTTTCTGGAGAAAACCACACAATGGATTCCTATGGAAGGAAATACAAGTTACTGGTAAGTACGCTTAGAATTACTTTTCAGGGTCAGTGCTGGGCTAAAAGATGCAGCACTGGGTTCTCTCCTGATAACAGGTGAGTAAATCGGAATTCGTAGTTCGGATGATTTTAGAGGAATATTTGTACGTTTCAAAAATGGACACTTGGAAACTTTTCTGGTGAAAACCACACAATGGATTCCTATGAAAGGATTTACAAGTTACTGGTAAGTACGCTTAAATTTACTTTTCAGGGTCAGTGCTGAGCTAAAAGATTTAGCACTGGGTTCTCTCCTGATAACAGAAGAGTAAATTGGAATTCGTAGTTCGGCTGATTTTACTGGAATATTTGTATGTTTCAAAAAGGGACACTTAGAATATTTTCTGGAGAAAACCACACAATGGATTCCTATGGAAGGAAATACAAGTTACTGGTAAGTACGCTTAGAATTACTTTTCAGGGTCAGTGCTGGGCTAAAAGATGCAGCACTGGGTTCTCTCCTGATAGCAGGTGAATAAATCGGAATTCGTACTTCGGCTGATTTTAGAGGAATATATGTACATTTCAAAAATGGTCACTTAGAAAGTTTTCTGCTGAAAACCACACAATGGATTCCTATGGAAGGAAATACAAGTTACTGGTAAGTACGCTTAGAATTACTTTTCAGGGTCAGTGCTGGGCTAAAAGATGCAGCACTGCGTTCTCTCATGATAGCAGGTGAATAAATCGGAATTCGTAGTTCAGCTGATTTTAGAGGAATATATGTACGTTTCCAAAATGGTCACTTAGAAACTTTTCTGCTGAAAACCACACAATGGATTACTATGGAAGGAAATACAATGTACTGGTAAGTACACTTCGAATTGCTTTCCAGGGTCAGCGCTGTGCTAAAAGATGCAGCACTGGGTTGTCTCCTGATAACAGGTGAGTAAATCGAAATTTGGAGTTCAGCTGATTTTAGAGGATTATTTGTACGTTTCAAAAATGGACACTTAGAAACTTAACTGCTGAAAACTACACAATGGATTCATATGGAAGGAAATACAAGTTACTGGTAAGTACGCTTAGAATTACTTTCCAGGGTCAGTGCTGGGCTAAAAAATGCAGCACTGGGTTCTCTCCTGATAACAGGTGGGTAAATTGGAATTCATAGTTCGACTGATTTTAGAGAAATATTTGTACGTTTCAAAAATGGACACTTGGAAACTTTTCTGGTGAAAACCACACAATGGATTCCTATGAAAGGATTTATAAGTTACTGGTAAGTACGCTTAGATTTACTTTTCAGGGTCAGTGCTGAGCTAAAAGATGTAGCACTGGGTTCTCTCCTGATAACAGGTGAGTAAATCGGAATTCGTAGTTTGGCTGATTTTAGAGGAATATTTGTACGTTTCAAAAATGGACGCTTGGAAACTTTTCTGGTAAAAACCACACAATGGATTCGTATGAAAGGATTTATATGTTACTGGTAAGTACGCTTAGAATTACTTTCCAGAGTCAGTGCTGGGCTAAAAGATGCAGCACTGGGTTCTCTCCTGATAACAGGTGAGTAAATCGGAATTCGTAGTTTGGCTGATTTTAGAGGAATATTTGTACGTTTCAAAAATGGACGCTTGGAAACTTTTCTGGTAAAAAACACACAATGGATTCCTATGAAAGGATTTATAAGTTACTGGTAAGTAGGCTTAGATTTACTTTTCAGGGTCAGTGCTGAGCTAAAAGATGTAGCACTGGGTTCTCTCCTGATAACAGGTGAGTAAATCGGAATTCGTAGTTCGGCTGATTTTAGAGGAATATTTGTACGTTTCAAATATAGACACTTGGAAACTTTTCTGGTGAAAACCACACAATGGATTCATTTGAAAGGATTTACAAGTTACTGGTAAGTACGCTTAAATTTACTTTTCAGGGTCAGTGCTGAGCTAAAAGATGTAGAACTGGGTTCTCTCCTGATAACAGAAGAGTAAATCGTAATTCGTAGTTCGGCTGATTTTAGAGGAATATTTGTACGTTTCAAAAATGGACACTTAGAATATTTTCTGGAGAAAACCACACAATGGATTCCTATGGAAGGAAATAAAAGTTACTGGTAAGTACACTTAGAATTACTTTTCAGGGTCAGTGCTGGGCTAAAAGATGCAGCACTGGGTTCTCTCCTGATAACAGGTGAGTAAATCAGAATTCGTAGTTCTGCTGATTTTAGAGGAATATTTGTATGTTTCAAAAATGGACACTTGGAAACTTTTCTGGTGAAAACCACACAATGGATTCCTATGAAAGGATTTACAAGTTACTGGTAAGTACGCTTAAATTTACTTTTCAGGGTCAGTGCTGAGCTAAAAGATGTAGAACTGGTTTCTCTCCTGATAACAGAAGAGTAAATTGGAATTCGTAGTTCGGCTGATTTTAGAGGAATATTTGTACGTTTCAAAAATGGACACTTAGAATATTTTCTGGAGAAAACCACACAATGGATTCCTATGGAAGGAAATACAAGTTACTGGTAAGTACGCTTAGAATTACTTTTCAGGGTCAGTGCTGGGCTAAAAGATGCAGCACTGGGTTCTCTCCTGATAGCAGGTGAATAAATCGGAATTCGTACTTCGGCTGATTTTAGAGGAATATATGTACATTTCAAAAATGGTCACTTAGAAAGTTTTCTGCTGAAAACCACACAATGGCTTCTTATGGAAGGAAAGACAAGTTACTGGTAAGTACGCTTAGGATTACTTTTCAGGGTCAGTGCTAGGCTAAAAAATGCAGCACTGGGTTCTCTCCTGATAACAGGTGAGTAAATCGGAATTCGTAGTTCGACTGATTTTGGAGGAATATTTGTATGTTTCAAAAATGGACATTTAGAAACTTTTCTGCTGAAAACCACACAATGGATTCCCATGGAAGGAAATACAATTTACTGGTAAGTACGCTTAGAATTACTTTTCAGGGTTAGTGCTGGGCTAAATGATGCAGCACTGGGTTCTCTCCTGACAACAATTGAGTAAATCGGAATTCGTAGTTCGACTAATTTTGGAGGAATATTTGTACGTTTCAAAAATGGACATTTAGAAACTTTTCTGCTGAAAACCACACAATGGATTCCCATGGAAGGAAATACAATTTACTGGTAAGTATGCTTAGAATTACTTTCCAGGGTCAGTGCTGGGCTAAAAGATGCAGCCCTGGGTTCTCTCCTGATAACAGGTTAGTAAATCAGAATTCGTAGTTCGGCTGATTTTAGAGGAATATTTGTACGTTTCAAAAATGGACACTTGGAAACTTTTCTGGTGAAAACCACACAATGGATTCCTATGAAAGGATTTACAAGTTACTTGTAAGTACGCTTAAATTTACTTTTCAGGGTCAGTGCTGAGCTAAAAGATTTAGCACTGGGTTCTCTCCTGATAACAGAAGAGTAAATTGGAATTCGTAGTTCGGCTGATTTCAGAGGAATATTTGTATGTTTCAAAAATGGACACTTAGAATATTTTCTGGAGAAAACCACACAATGGATTCCTATGGAAGGAAATACAAGTTACTGGTAAGTACGCTTAGAATTACTTTCCAGGGTCAGGGCTGTGCTAAAAGATGCAGCTCGGGGTTCTCTCCTGATAACAGGTGAGTAAATCGAAATTTGGAGTTCAGCTGATTTTAGAGGATTATTTGTACGTTTCAAAAATGGACACTTAGAAACTTAACTGCTGAAAACTACACAATGGATTCCTATGGAAGGAAATAAAAGTTACTGGTAAGTACGCTTAGAATTACTTTCCAGGGTCAGTGCTGGGCTAAAAGATGCAGCACTGGGTTCTCTCCTGATAACAGGTGAGTAAATCAGAATTCGTAGTTCGGCTGATTTTAGAGGAATATTTGTACGTTTCAAAAATGGACACTTAGAATATTTTCTGGAGAAAACCACACAATGGATTCCTATGGAAGGAAATACAAGTTACTGGTCAGTACGCTTAAATTTACTTTTCAGGGTCAGTGCTGAGCTAAAAGATGTAGAACTGGGTTCTCTCCTGATAACAGAAGAGTAAATCGTAATTCGTAGTTCGGCTGATTTTAGAGGAATATTTGTACGTTTCAAAAATGGACACTTAGAAACGTTTCTGGTGAAAACCACACAATGGATTCCTATGAAAGGATTTACAAGTTACTGGTAAGTACGCTTAGAATTACTTTTCAGGGTCAGTGCTGGGCTAAAAGATGCAGCACTGGGTTCTCTCCTGATAGCAGGTGAATAAATCGGAATTCGTACTTCGGCTGATTTTAGAGGAATATATGTACATTTCAAAAATGGTCACTTAGAAAGTTTTCTGCTGAAAACCACACAATGGCTTCTTATGGAAGGAAAGACAAGTTACTGGTAAGTACGCTTAGGATTACTTTTCAGGGTCAGTGCTAGGCTAAAAAATGCAGCACTGGGTTCTCTCCTGATAACAGGTGAGTAAATCGGAATTCGTAGTTCGACTGATTTGTGAGGAATATTTGTATGTTTCAAAAATGGACATTTAGAAACTTTTCTGCTGAAAACCACACAATGGATTCCCATGGAAGGAAATACAATTTACTGGTAAGTACGCTTAGAATTACTTTTCAGGGTTAGTGCTGGGCTAAATGATGCAGCACTGGGTTCTCTCCTGACAACAATTGAGTAAATCGGAATTCGTAGTTCGACTAATTTTGGAGGAATATTTGTACGTTTCAAAAATGGACATTTAGAAACTTTTCTGCTGAAAACCACACAATGGATTCCCATGGAAGGAAATACAATTTACTGGTAAGTATGCTTAGAATTACTTTCCAGGGTCAGTGCTGGGCTAAAAGATGCAGCCCTGGGTTCTCTCCTGATAACAGGTTAGTAAATCGGAATTCGTAGTTCGACGGATTTTGGAGGAATATTTGCACGTTTCAAAAATGGACACTTAGAAACTTTTCTGCTGAAACACACACAATGGATTCCAATGGAAGGAAATACAAGTTACTGGTAAGAATGCTTAGAATTACTTTTCAGGGTCAGTGCTGGGCTAAAAGATGCAGCACTGCGTTCTCTCATGATAGCAGGTGAATAAATCGGAATTCGTAGTTCGGCTGATTTTAGAGGAATATTTGTACGTTTCAAAAATGGACACTTAGAATAGTTTCTGGAGAAAACCACACAATGGATTCCTATGGAAGGAAATAAAAGGTACTGGTAAGTACACTTAGAATTACTTTTCAGGGTCAGTGCTGGGCTAAAAGATGCAGCACTGGGTTCTCTCCTGATAACAGGTGAGTAAATCGGAATTCGTAGTTCGGCTGATTTTGGAGCAATATTTGTATGTTTCAAAAATAGACATTTAGAAACTTTTCTGCTGAAAACCACACAATGGATTCCCATGGAAGGAAATACAATTTACTGGTAAGTACGCTTAGAATTACTTTTCAGGGTTAGTGCTGGGCTAAATGATGCAGCACTGGGTTCTCTCCTGACAACAATTGAGTAAATCGGAATTCGTAGTTCGACTAATTTTGGAGGAATATTTGTACGTTTCAAAAATGGACATTTAGAAACTTTTCTGCTGAAAACCACACAATGGATTCCCATGGAAGGAAATACAATTTACTGGTAAGTATGCTTAGAATTACTTTCCAGGGTCAGTGCTGGGCTAAAAGATGCAGCCCTGGGTTCTCTCCTGATAACAGGTTAGTAAATCGGAATTCGTAGTTCGACGGATTTTGGAGGAATATTTGCACGTTTCAAAAATGGACACTTAGAAACTTTTCTGCTGAAACACACACAATGGATTCCAATGGAAGGAAATACAAGTTACTGGTAAGAATGCTTAGAATTACTTTTCAGGGTCAGTGCTGGGCTAAAAGATGCAGCACTGCGTTCTCTCATGATAGCAGGTGAATAAATCGGAATTCGTAGTTCGGCTGATTTTAGAGGAATATTTGTACGTTTCAAAAATGGACACTTAGAATAGTTTCTGGAGAAAACCACACAATGGATTCCTATGGAAGGAAATAAAAGGTACTGGTAAGTACACTTAGAATTACTTTTCAGGGTCAGTGCTGGGCTAAAAGATGCAGCACTGGGTTCTCTCCTGATAACAGGTGAGTAAATCGGAATTCGTAGTTCGGCTGATTTTAGAGGAATATTTGTACGTTTCAAAAATGGACACTTGGAAACTTTTCTGGTGAAAACCACACAATGGATTCCTATGAAAGGATTTACAAGTTACTTGTAAGTACGCTTAAATTTACTTTTCAGGGTCAGTGCTGAGCTAAAAGATTTAGCACTGGGTTCTCTCCTGATAACAGAAGAGTAAATTGGATATCGTAGTTCGGCTGATTTCAGAGGAATATTTGTATGTTTCAAAAATGGACACTTAGAATATTTTCTGGAGAAAACCACACAATGGATTCCTATGGAAGGAAATACAAGTTACTGGTAAGTACGCTTAGAATTACTTTTCAGGGTCAGTGCTGGGCTAAAAGATGCAGCACTGGGTTCTCTCCTGATAACAGGTGAGTAAATCGGAATTCGTAGTTCGGCTGATTTTAGAGGAATATTTGTACGTTTCAAAAATGGACACTTGGAAACTTTTCTGGTGAAAACCACACAATGGATTCCTATGAAAGGATTTACAAGTTACTGGTAAGTACTCTTAAATTTACTTTTCAGGGTCAGTGCTGAGCTAAAAGATTTAGCACTGGGTTCTCTCCTGATAACAGAAGAGTAAATTGGAATTCGTAGTTCGGCTGATTTTAGTGGAATATTTGTATGTTTCAAAAATGGACACTTAGAATATTTTCTGGAGAAAACCACACAATGGATTCCTATGGAAGGAAATACAAGTTACTGGTAAGTACGCTTAGAATTACTTTTCAGGGTCAGTGCTGGGCTAAAAGATGCAGCACTGGGTTCTCTCCTGATAGCAGGTGAATAAATCGGAATTCGTACTTCGGCTGATTTTAGAGGAATATATGTACATTTCAAAAATGGTCACTTAGAAAGTTTTCTGCTGAAAACCACACAATGGATTACTATGGAAGGAAATACAAGGTACTGGTAAGTACGCTTCGAATTACTTTTCAGGGTCAGTGCTGGGCTAAATGATGCAGCACTGGGTTCTCTCCTGACAACAATTGAGTAAATCGGAATTCGTAGTTCGGCTGATTTTAGAGGAATATTTGTACTTTTCAAAAATGGACACTTGGAAACTTTTCTGCTGAAAACCACACAATGGCTTCTTATGGAACGAAAGAAAAGTTACTGGTAAGTACGCTTAGGATTACTTTTCAGGGTCAGTGCTAGGCTAAAAATTGCAGCACTGGGTTCTCTCCTGATAACAGGTGAGTAAATCGGAATTCGTAGTTCGACTGATTTTGGAGGAATATTTGTACGTTTCAAAAATGGACATTTATTAACTTTTCTGCTGAAAAACACAATCGATTCCCATGGAAGGAAATACAATTTACTGGTAAGTACGCTTAGAATTACTTTTCAGGGTTAGTGCTGGGCTAAATGATGCAGCACTGGGTTCTCTCTTGACAACAATTGAGTAAATCGGAATTCGTAGTTCGACTAATTTTAGAGGAATATTTGGACGTTTCAAAAATGGACACTTAGAAACTTTTCTGGTGAAAACCACACAATGGATTCCTATGAAAGGATTTACAAGTTACTGGTAAGTACGCTTAGAATTACTTTTCAGGGTCAGTGCTGGGCTAAAAGATGCAGCACTGGGTTCTCTCCTGATAGCAGGTGAATAAATCGGAATTCGTACTTCGGCTGATTTTAGAGGAATATATGTACATTTCAAAAATGGTCACTTAGAAAGTTTTCTGCTGAAAACCACACAATGGCTTCTTATGGAAGGAAAGACAAGTTACTGGTAAGTACGCTTAGGATTACTTTTCAGGGTCAGTGCTAGGCTAAAAAATGCAGCACTGGGTTCTCTCCTGATAACAGGTGAGTAAATCGGAATTCGTAGTTCGACTGATTTTGGAGGAATATTTGTATGTTTCAAAAATGGACATTTAGAAACTTTTCTGCTGAAAACCACACAATGGATTCCCATGGAAGGAAATGCAATTTACTGGTAAGTACGCTTAGAATTACTTTTCAGGGTTAGTGCTGGGCTAAATGATGCAGCACTGGGTTCTCTCCTGACAACAATTGAGTAAATCGGAATTCGTAGTTCGACTAATTTTGGAGGAATATTTGTACGTTTCAAAAATGGACATTTAGAAACTTTTCTGCTGAAAACCACACAATGGATTCCCATGGAAGGAAATACAATTTACTGGTAAGTATGCTTAGAATTACTTTCCAGGGTCAGTGCTGGGCTAAAAGATGCAGCCCTGGGTTCTCTCCTGATAACAGGTTAGTAAATCGGAATTCGTAGTTCGACGGATTTTGGAGGAATATTTGCACGTTTCAAAAATGGACACTTAGAAACTTTTCTGCTGAAACACACACAATGGATTCCAATGGAAGGAAATACAAGTTACTGGTAAGAACGCTTAGAATTACTTTTCAGGGTCAGTGCTGGGCTAAAAGATGCAGCACTGCGTTCTCTCATGATAGCAGGTGAATAAATCGGAATTCGTAGTTCGGCTGATTTTAGAGGAATATTTGTACGTTTCAAAAATGGACACTTAGAATATTTTCTGGAGAAAACCACACAATGGATTCCTATGGAAGGAAATAAAAGGTACTGGTAAGTACACTTAGAATTACTTTTCAGGGTCAGTGCTGGGCTAAAAGATGCAGCACTGGGTTCTCTCCTGATAACAGGTGAGTAAATCGGAATTCGTAGTTCGGCTGATTTTAGAGGAATATTTGTACGTTTCAAAAATGGACACTTGGAAACTTTTCTGGTGAAAACCACACAATGGATTCCTATGAAAGGATTTACAAGTTACTTGTAAGTACGCTTAAATTTACTTTTCAGGGTCAGTGCTGAGCTAAAAGATGTAGCACTGGGTTCTCTCCTGATAACAGAAGAGTAAATTGGAATTCGTAGTTCGGCTAATTTTAGAGGAATATTTGTACGTTTCAAAAATGGACACTGAGAATATTTTCTGGAGAAAACCACACAATGGATTCCTATGGAAGGATTTACAAGTTACTGGTAAGTACGCTTAAATTTACTTTTCAGGGTCAGTGCTGAGCTAAAAGATTTAGCACTGGGTTCTCTCCTGATAACAGAAGAGTAAATTGGAATTCGTAGTTCGGCTGATTTCAGAGGAATATTTGTATGTTTCAAAAATGGACACTTAGAATATTTTCTGGAGAAAACCACACAATGGATTCCTATGGAAGGAAATACAAGTTACTGGTAAGTACGCTTAGAATTACTTTTCAGGGTCAGTGCTGGGCTAAAAGATGCAGCACTGGGTTCTCTCCTGATAACAGGTGAGTAAATCGGAATTCATAGTTCGGCTGATTTTAGAGGAATATTTGTACGTTTCAAAAATGGACACTTGGAAACTTTTCTGGTGAAAACCACACAATGGATTCCTATGAAAGGATTTACAAGTTACTGGTAAGTACGCTTAAATTTACTTTTCAGGGTCAGTGCTGAGCTAAAAGATTTAGCACTGGGTTCTCTCCTGATAACAGAAGAGTACATTGGAATTCGTAGTTCGGCTGATTTTAGTGGAATATTTGTATGTTTCAAAAATGGACACTTAGAATATTTTCTGGAGAAAACCACACAATGGATTCCTATGGAAGGAAATACAAGTTACTGGTAAGTACGCTTAGAATTACTTTTCAGGGTCAGTGCTGGGCTAAAAGATGCAGCACTGGGTTCTCTCCTGATAGCAGGTGAATAAATCGGAATTCGTACTTCGGCTGATTTTAGAGGAATATATGTACATTTCAAAAATGGTCACTTAGAAAGTTTTCTGCTGAAAACCACACAATGGATTACTATGGAAGGAAATACAAGGTACTGGTAAGTACGCTTCGAATTACTTTTCAGGGTCAGTGCTGGGCTAAATGATGCAGCACTGGGTTCTCTCCTGACAACAATTGAGTAAATCGGAATTCGTAGTTCGGCTGATTTTAGAGGAATATTTGTACTTTTCAAAAATGGACACTTGGAAACTTTTCTGCTGAAAACCACACAATGGCTTCTTATGGAACGAAAGAAAAGTTACTGGTAAGTACGCTTAGGATTACTTTTCAGGGTCAGTGCTAGGCTAAAAATTGCAGCACTGGGTTCTCTCCTGATAACAGGTGAGTAAATCGGAATTCGTAGTTCGACTGATTTTGGAGGAATATTTGTACGTTTCAAAAATGGACATTTAGAAACTTTTCTGCTGAAAAACACAATCGATTCCCATGGAAGGAAATACAATTTACTGGTAAGTACGCTTAGAATTACTTTTCAGGGTTAGTGCTGGGCTAAATGATGCAGCACTGGGTTCTCTCTTGACAACAATTGAGTAAATCGGAATTCGTAGTTCGACTAATTTTAGAGGAATATTTGGACGTTTCAAAAATGGACACTTAGAAACTTTTCTGCTGAAAACCACAGAATGGTTTCCTATGGAAGGAAATACAAGTTACTGGTAAGTACGCTTAAAATTACTTTTCAGGGTCAGTGCTGGACTAAAAGATGCAGCACAGGGTTCTCTCCTGACAACAGGTGAGTAAATCGGAATTCTTAGTTCGGCTGCTTTTATTGGAATATTTGTACGTTTCAAAAATGGACACTTGGAAACTTTTCTGGTGAAAACCACACAATCGATTCCTATGAAAGGATTTATAAGTTACTGGTAAGTACGCTTAGATTTACTTTTCAGGGTCAGTGCTGAGCTAAAAGATGTAGCACTGGGTTCTCTCCTGATAACAGAAGAGTAAATCGGAATTCGTAGTTCGGCTGATTTTAGAGGAATATTTGTACGTTTCAAAAATGGACACTTGGAATATTTTCTGGAGAAAACCACACAATGGATTCCTATGGAAGGAAATACAAGTTACTGGTAAGAACGCTTAGAATTACTTTTCAGGGTCAGTGCTGGGCTAAAAGATGCAGCACTGTGTTCTCTCATGATAGCAGGTGAATAAATCGGAATTCGTAGTTCGGCTGATTTTAGAGGAATATATGTACGTTTCAAAAATGGTCACTTAGAAACTTTTCTGCTGAAAACCACACAATGGATTACTATGGAAGGAAATACAATGTACTGGTAAGTACACTTCAAATTGCTTTCCAGGGTCAGCGCTGTGCTAAAAGATGCAGCACTGGGTTGTCTCCTGATAACAGGTGAGTAAATCGAAATTTGGAGTTCAGCTGATTTTAGAGGATTATTTGTACGTTTCAAAAATGGACACTTAGAAACTTAACTGCTGAAAACTACACAATGGATTCATATGGAAGGAAATACAAGTTACTGGTAAGTACGCTTAGAATTACTTTCCAGGGTCAGTGCTGGGCTAAAAAATGCAGCACTGGGTTCTCTCCTGATAACAGGTGGGTAAATTGGAATTCATAGTTCGACTGATTTTAGAGAAATATTTGTACGTTTCAAAAATGGACACTTGGAAACTTTTCTGGTGAAAACCACACAATGGATTCCTATGAAAGGATTTATAAGTTACTGGTAAGTACGCTTAGATTTACTTTTCAGGGTCAGTGCTGAGCTAAAAGATGTAGCACTGGGTTCTCTCCTGATAACAGGTGAGTAAATCGGAATTCGTAGTTCGGCTGATTTTAGAGGAATATTTGTACGTTTCAAAAATGGACGCTTGGAAACTTTTCTGGTAAAAACCACACAATGGATTCCTATGAAAGGATTTATAAGTTACTGGTAAGTACGCTTAGATTTACTTTTCAGGGTCAGTGCTGAGCTAAAAGATGTAGCACTGGGTTCTCTCCTGATAACAGGTGAGTAAATCGGAATTCGTAGTTCGGCTGATTTTAGAGGAATATTTGTACGTTTCAAAAATGGACACTTGGAAACTTTTCTGGTGAAAACCACACAATTGATTCCTATGAAAGGATTTACAAGTTACTGGTAAGTACGCTTAAATTTACTTTTCAGGGTCAGTGCTGAGCTAAATTATGTAGCACTGGGTTCTCTCCTGATAACAGAAGAGTAAATTGGAATTCGTAGTTCGGCTGATTTTAGAGGAATATTTGTACGTTTCAAAAATGGACACTTAGAATATTTTCTGGAGAAAACCACACAATGGAATCCTATGGAAGGAAATAAAAGTTACTGGTAAGTACACTTAGAATTACTTTTCAGGGTCAGTGCTGGGCTAAAAGATGCAGCACTGGGTTCTCTCCTGATAACAGGTGAGTAAATCGGAATTCGTAGTTCGACTGATTTTAGAGGAATATTTGTACGTTTCAAAAATGGACATTTAGAAACTTTTCTGCTGAAAACCACACAATGGATTCCCATGGAAGGAAATACAATTTACTGGTAAGTACGCTTAGAATTACTTTTCAGGGTTAGTGCTGGGCTAAATGATGCAGCACTGGGTTCTCTCCTGACAACAATTGAGTAAATCGGAATTCGTAGTTCGACTAATTTTAGAGGAATATTTGGACGTTTCAAAAATGGACACTTAGAAACTTTTCTGCTGAAAACCACAGAATGGTTTCCTATGGAAGGAAATACAAGTTACTGGTAAGTACGCTTAAAATTACTTTTCAGGGTCAGTGCTGGGCTAAAAGATGCAGCACAGGGTTCTCTCCTGACAACAGGTGAGTAAATCGGAATACTTAGTTCGGCTGATTTTAGAGGAATATTTGTATGTTTCAAAAATGGACACTTGGAAACTTTTCAGGTGAAAATCCTACAATGGATTCGTATGAAAGGATTTATAAGTTACTGGTAAGTACGCTTAGATTTACTTTTCAGGGTCAGTGCTGAGCTAAACGATGTAGCACTGGGTTCTCTCCTGATAACAGAAGAGTAAATCGGAATTCGTAGTTCGGCTGATTTTAGAGGAATATTTGTACGTTTCAAAAATGGACACTTGGAATATTTTCTGGAGAAAACCACACAATGGATTCCTATGGAAGTAAATACAAGTTACTGGTAAGAACGCTTAGAATTACTTTTCAGGGTCAGTGCTGGGCTAAAAAATGCAGCACTGCGTTCTCTCATGATAGCAGGTGAATAAATCGGACTTCGTAGTTCGGCTGATTTTAGAGGAATATATGTACGTTTCAAAAATGGTCACTTAGAAAGTTTTCTGCTGAAAACCACACAATGGAATACTATGGAAGTAAATACAAGGTACTGGTAAGTACGCTTCGAATTGCTTTCCAGGGTCAGCGCTGTGCTAAAAGATGCAGCTCTGGGTTCTCTCCTGATAACAGGTGAGTAAATCGAAATTTGGAGTTCAGCTGATTTTAGAGGATTATTTGTACGTTTCAAAAATGGACACTTAGAAACTTAACTGCTGAAAACTACACAATGGATTCCTATGGAAGGAAATACAAGTTACTGGTAAGTACGCTTAGAATTATTTTCCAGGGTCAGTGCTGGGCTAAAAGATGTAGCACTGGGTTCTCTCCTGATAACAGAAGAGTAAATTGGAATTCGTAGTTCGGCTGATTTAGAGGAATATTTGTACGTTTCAAAAATGGACACTTAGAATATTTTCTGGTGAAAACCACACAATGGATTACTATGGAAGGAAATACAAGGTACTGGTAAGTACGCTTCGAATTGCTTTCCAGGGTCAGCGCTGTGCTAAAAGATGCAGCTCTGGGTTCTCTCCTGATAACAGGTGAGTAAATCGAAATTTGGAGTTCAGCTGATTTTAGAGGATTATTTGTATGTTTCAAAAATGGACACTTAGAAACTTAACTGCTGAAAACTACACAATGGATTCCTATGGAAGGAAATACAAGTTACTGGTAAGTACGCTTAGAATTATTTTCCAGGGTCAGTGCTGGGCTAAAAGATGCAGCACTGGGTTCTCTCCTGATAACAGGTGGGTAAATTAGAATTCATAGTTCGACTGATTTTAGAGAAATATTTGTACGTTTCAAAAATGGCCACTTAGAAACTTTTCTGCTGAAAACCACACAATGGAATCCTAAGGAAGGAAATACAAGTTACTGGTAAGTACGCTTAGAATTACTTTCCAGAATCAGTGCTGGGCTAAAAGATGCAGCACTGGGTTCTCTCCTGAGAACAGGTGAGTAAATCGGAATTCGTAGTTTGGCTGATTTTAGAGGAATATTTGTACGTTTCAAAAATGGACGCTTGGAAACTTTTCTGGTGAAAACCACACAATGGATTCCTATGAAAGGATTTATAAGTTACTGGTAAGTACGCTTAGATTTACTTTTCAGGGTCAGTGCTGAGCTAAAAGATGTAGCACTGGGTTCTCTCCTGATAACAGGTGAGTAAATCGGAATTCGTAGTTCGGCTGATTTTAGAGGAATATTTGTACGTTTCAAAAAAGGACACTTGGAAACTTTTCTGGTGAAAATCACACAATGGATTCCTATGAAAGGATTTACAAGTTACTGGTAAGTACGCTTAAATTTACTTTTCAGGGTCAGTGCTGAGCTAAATTATGTAGCACTGGGTTCTCGCCTGATAACAGGTGAGTAAATCGGAATTCGTAGTTCGACTGATTTTGGAGGAATATTTGTACGTTTCAAAAATGGACATTTAGAAACTTTTCTGCTGAAAACCACACAATGGATTCCCATGGAAGGAAATACAATTTACTGGTAAGTACGCTTAGAATTACTTTTCAGGGTTAGTGCTGGGCTAAATGATGCAGCACTGGGTTCTCTCCTGACAACAATTGAGTAAATCGGAATTCGTAGTTCGACTAATTTTAGAGGAATATTTGGACGTTTCAAAAATGGACACTTAGAAACTTTTCTGCTGAAAACCACAGAATGGTTTCCTATGGAAGGAAATACAAGTTACTGGTAAGTACGCTTAAAATTACTTTTCAGGGTCAGTGCTGGGCTAAAAGATGCAGCACAGGGTTCTCTCCTGACAACAGGTGAGTAAATCGGAATACTTAGTTCGGCTGATTTTAGAGGAATATTTGTACGTTTCAAAAATGGACACTTGGAAACTTTTCAGGTGAAAATCCCACAATGGATTCCTATGAAAGGATTTATAAGTTACTGGTAAGTACGCTTAGATTTACTTTTCAGGGTCAGTGCTGAGCTAAAAGATGTAGAACTGGGTTCTCTCCTGATAACAGAAGAGTAAATCGTAATTCGTAGTTCGGCTGATTTTAGAGGAATATTTGTACGTTTCAAAAATGGACACTTAGAATATTTTCTGGAGAAAACCACACAATGGATTCCTATGGAAGGAAATACAAGTTACTGGTAAGTACGCTTAGAATTACTTTTCAGGGTCAGTGCTGGGCTAAAAGATGCAGCACTGGGTTCTCTCCTGATAGCAGGTGAATAAATCGGAATTCGTACTTCGGCTGATTTTAGAGGAATATATGTACATTTCAAAACTGGTCACTTAGAAAGTTTTCTGCTGAAAACCACACAATGGCTTCTTATGGAAGGAAAGACAAGTTACTGGTAAGTACGCTTAGGATTACTTTTCAGGGTCAGTGCTAGGCTAAAAAATGCAGCACTGGGTTCTCTCCTGATAACAGGTGAGTAAATCGGAATTCGTAGTTCGACTGATTTTGGAGGAATATTTGTATGTTTCAAAAATGGACATTTAGAAACTTTTCTGCTGAAAACCACACAATGGATTCCCATGGAAGGAAATACAATTTACTGGTAAGTACGCTTAGAATTACTTTTCAGGGTTAGTGCTGGGCTACATGATGCAGCACTGGGTTCTCTCCTGACAACAATTGAGTAAATCGGAATTCGTAGTTCGACTAATTTTGGAGGAATATTTGTACGTTTCAAAAATGGACATTTAGAAACTTTTCTGCTGAAAACCACACAATGGATTCCCATGGAAGGAAATACAATTTACTGGTAAGCATGCTTAGAATTACTTTCCAGGGTCAGTGCTGGGCTAAAAGATGCAGCCCTGGGTTCTCTCCTGATAACAGGTTAGTAAATCGGAATTCGTAGTTCGACGGATTTTGGAGGAATATTTGCACGTTTCAAAAATGGACACTTAGAAACTTTTCTGCTGAAACACACACAATGGATTCCAATGGAAGGAAATACAAGTTACTGGTAAGAACGCTTAGAATTACTTTTCAGGGTCAGTGCTGGGCTAAAAGATGCAGCACTGCGTTCTCTCATGATAGCAGGTGAATAAATCGGAATTCGTAGTTCGGCTGATTTTAGAGGAATATATGTACATTTCAAAAATGGTCACTTAGAAAGTTTTCTGCTGAAAACCACACAATGGATTACTATGGAAGGAAATACAAGGTACTGGTAAGTACGCTTCGAATTGCTTTCCAGGGTCAGTGCTGTGCTAAAAGATGCAGCTCTGGGTTCTCTCCTGATAACAGGTGAGTAAATCGAAATTTGGAGTTCAGCTGATTTTAGAGGATTATTTGTACGTTTCAAAAATGGACACTTAGAAACTTAACTGCTGAAAACTACACAATGGATTCCTATGGAAGGAAATACAAGTTACTGGTAAGTACGCTTAGAATTACTTTCCAGGGTCAGTGCTGGGCTAAAAGATGCAGCACTGGGTTCTCTCCTGATAACAGGTGGGTAAATTGGAATTCATAGTTCGACTGATTTTAGAGAAATATTTGTACGTTTCAAAAATGGCCACTTAGAAACTTTTCTGCTGAAAACCACACAATGGAATCCTAAGGAAGGAAATACAAGTTACTGGTAAGTACGCTTAGAATTACTTTCCAGAATCAGTGCTGGGCTAAAAGATACAGCACTGGGTTCTCTCCTGATAACAGGTGAGTAAATCGGAATTTGTAGTTCGGCTGATTTTAGAGGAATATTTGTACGTTTCAAAAATGGACACTTGGAAACTTTTCTGGTGAAAACCACACAATTGATTCCTATGAAAGGATTTACAAGTTACTGGTAAGTACGCTTAAATTTACTTTTCAGGGTCAGTGCTGAGCTAAATTATGTAGCACTGGGTTCTCTCCTGATAACAGAAGAGTAAATTGGAATTCGTAGTTCGGCTGATTTTAGAGGAATATTTGTACGTTTCAAAAATGGACACTTAGAATATTTTCTGGAGAAAACCACACAATGGAATCCTATGGAAGGAAATAAAAGTTACTGGTAAGTACACTTAGAATTACTTTTCAGGGTCAGTGCTGGGCTAAAAGATGCAGCACTGGGTTCTCTCCTGATAACAGGTGAGTAAATCGGAATTCGTAGTTCGACTGATTTCTGAGGAAAATTTGTACGTTTCAAAAATGGACATTTAGAAACTTTTCTGCTGAAAACCACACAATGGATTCCCATGGAAGGAAATACAATTTACTGGTAAGTACGCTTAGAATTACTTTTCAGGGTTAGTGCTGGGCTAAATGATGCAGCACTGGGTTCTCTCCTGACAACAATTGAGTAAATCGGAATTCGTAGTTCGACTAATTTTAGAGGAATATTTGGACGTTTCAAAAATGGACACTTAGAAACTTTTCTGCTGAAAACCACAGAATGGTTTCCTATGGAAGGAAATACAAGTTACTGGTAAGTACGCTTAAAATTACTTTTCAGGGTCAGTGCTGGGCTAAAAGATGCAGCACAGGGTTCTCTCCTGACAACAGGTGAGTAAATCGGAATACTTAGTTCGGCTGATTTTAGAGGAATATTTGTACGTTTCAAAAATGGACACTTGGAAACTTTTCAGGTGAAAATCCCACAATGGATTCCTATGAAAGGATTTATAAGTTACTGGTAAGTACGCTTAGATTTACTTTTCAGGGTCAGTGCTGAGCTAAACGATGTAGCACTGGGTTCTCTCCTGATAACAGAAGAGTAAATCGGAATTCGTAGTTCGGCTGATTTTAGAGGAATATTTGTACGTTTCAAAAATGGACACTTGGAATATTTTCTGGAGAAAACCACACAATGGATTCCTATGGAAGTAAATACAAGTTACTGGTAAGAACGCTTAGAATTACTTTTCAGGGTCAGTGCTGGGCTAAAAAATGCAGCACTGCGTTCTCTCATGATAGCAGGTGAATAAATCGGACTTCGTAGTTCGGCTGATTTTAGAGGAATATATGTACGTTTCAAAAATGGTCACTTAGAAAGTTTTCTGGTGAAAACCACACAATGAATTCCTAAGAAAGGATTTACAAGTTACTGGTAAGTACACTTAAATTTACTTTTCAGGGTCAGTGCTGAGCTAAAAGATGTAGCACTGGGTTCTCTCCTGATAACAGAAGAGTAAATTGGAATTCGTAGTTCGGCTGATTTAGAGGAATATTTGTACGTTTCAAAAATGGACACTTAGAATATTTTCTGGGGAAAACCACACAATGGATTACTATGGAAGGAAATACAAGGTACTGGTAAGTACGCTTCGAATTGCTTTCCAGGGTCAGCGCTGTGCTAAAAGATGCAGCTCTGGGTTCTCTCCTGATAACAGGTGAGTAAATCGAAATTTGGAGTTCAGCTGATTTTAGAGGATTATTTGTACGTTTCAAAAATGGACACTTAGAAACTTAACTGCTGAAAACTACACAATGGATTCCTATGGAAGGAAATACAAGTTACTGGTAAGTACGCTTAGAATTATTTTCCAGGGTCAGTGCTGGGCTAAAAGATGCAGCACTGGGTTCTCTCCTGATAACAGGTGGGTAAATTGGAATTCATAGTTCGACTAATTTTAGAGAAATATTTGTACGTTTCAAAAATGGCCACTTAGAAACTTTTCTGCTGAAAACCACACAATGGAATCCTAAGGAAGGAAATACAAGTTACTGGTAAGTACGCTTAGAATTACTTTCCAGAATCAGTGCTGGGCTAAAAGATACAGCACTGGGTTCTCTCCTGAGAACAGGTGAGTAAATCGGAATTCGTAGTTTGGCTGATTTTAGAGGAATATTTGTACGTTTCAAAAATGGACGCTTGGAAACTTTTCTGGTGAAAACCACACAATGGATTCCTATGAAAGGATTTATAAGTTACTGGTAAGTACGCTTAGATTTACTTTTCAGGGTCAGTGCTGAGCTAAAAGATGTAGCACTGGGTTCTCTCCTGATAACAGGTGAGTAAATCGGAATTCGTAGTTCGGCTGATTTTAGAGGAATATTTGTACGTTTCAAAAATGGACACTTGGAAACTTTTCTGGTGAAAATCACACAATGGATTCCTATGAAAGGATTTACAAGTTACTGGTAAGTACGCTTAAATTTACTTTTCAGGGTCAGTGCTGAGCTAAATTATGTAGCACTGGGTTCTCTCCTGATAACAGAAGAGTAAATTGGAATTCGTAGTTCGGCTGATTTTAGAGGAATATTTGTACGTTTCAAAAATGGACACTTAGAATATTTTCTGGAGAAAACCACACAATGGATTCCTATGGAAGGAAATAAAATTTACTGGTAAGTACACTTAGAATTACTTTTCAGGGTCAGTGCTGGGCTAAAAGATGCAGCACTGGGTTCTCTCCTGATAACAGGTGAGTAAATGGGAATTCGTAGTTTGGCTGATTTTAGAGGAATATTTGTACGTTTCAAAAATGGACACTTGGAAACTTTTCTGGTGAAAACCACACAATGGATTCCTATGAAAGGATTTACAAGTTACTGGTAAGTACGCTTAAATTTACTTTTCAGGGTCAGTGCTGAGCTTAAAGATGTAGCACTGGGTTCTCGCCTGATAACAGGTGAGTAAATCGGAATTCGTAGTTCGGCTGATTTTAGAGGAATATTTGTACTTTTCAAAAATGGACACTTGGAAACTTTTCTGCTGAAAACCTCACAATGGCTTCTTATGGAAGGAAAGACAAGTTACTGGTAAGTACGCTTAGGATTATTTTTCAGGGTCAGTGCTAGGCTAAAAAATGCAGCACTGGGTTCTCTCCTGATAACAGGTGAGTAAATCGGAATTCGTAGTTCGACTGATTTTGGAGGAATATTTGTACGTTTCAAAAATGGACATTTAGAAACTTTTCTGCTGAAAACCACACAATGGATTCCCATGGAAGGAAATACAATTTACTGGTAAGTACGCTTAGAATTACTTTTCAGGGTTAGTGCTGGGCTAAATGATGCAGCACTGGGTTCTCTCCTGACAACAATTGAGTAAATCGTAATTCGTAGTTCGACTAATTTTAGACGAATATTTGGACGTTTCAAAAATGGACACTTAGAAACTTTTCTGCTGAAAACCACAGAATGGTTTCCTATGGAAGGAAATACAAGTTACCGGTAAGTACGCTTAAAATTACTTTTCAGGGTCAGTGCTGGGCTAAAAGATGCAGCACAGGGTTCTCTCCTGACAACAGGTGAGTAAATCGGAATACTTAGTTCGGCTGATTTTAGAGGAATATTTGTACGTTTCAAAAATGGACACTTGGAAACTTTTCAGGTGAAAATCCCACAATGGATTCCTATGAAAGGATTTATAAGTTACTGGTAAGTACGCTTAGATTTACTTTTCAGGGTCAGTGCTGAGCTAAACGATGTAGCACTGGGTTCTCTCCTGATAACAGAAGAGTAAATCGGAATTCGTAGTTCGGCTGATTTTAGAGGAATATTTGTACGTTTCAAAAATGGACACTTGGAATAATTTCTGGAGAAAACCACACAATGGATTCCTATGGAAGGAAATACAAGTTACTGGTAAGAACGCTTAGAATTACTTTTCAGGGTCAGTGCTGGGCTAAAAAATGCAGCACTGCGTTCTCTCATGATAGCAGGTGAATAAATCGGAATTCGTAGTTCGGCTGATTTTAGAGGAATATATGTACGTTTCAAAAATGGTCACTTAGAAAGTTTTCTGCTGAAAACCACACAATGGATTACTATGGAAGGAAATACAAGGTACTGGTAAGTACGCTTTGAATTGCTTTCCAGGGTCAGCGCTGTGCTAAAAGATGCAGCACTGGGTTCTCTCCTGATAACAGGTGAGTAAATCGAAATTTGGAGTTCAGCTGATTTTAGAGGATTATTTGTACGTTTCAAAATTGGACACTTAGAAACTTAACTGCTGAAAACTACACAATGGATTCCTATGGAAGGAAATACAAGTTACTGGTAAGTACGCTTAGAATTACTTTCCAGGGTCAGTGCTGGGCTAAAAGATGCAGCACTGGGTTCTCTACTGATAACAGGTGGGTAAATTGGAATTCATAGTTCGACTGATTTTAGCGAAATATTTGTACGTTTCAAAAATGGCCACTTAGAAACTTTTCTGCTGAAAACCACACAATGGAATCCTAAGGAAGGAAATACAAGTTACTGGTAAGTACGCTTAGAATTACTTTCCAGAGTCAGTGCTGGGCTAAAAGATGCAGCACTGTGTTCTCTCTTGATAACAGGTGAGTAAATCGGAATTCGTAGTTTGGCTGATTTTAGAGGAATATTTGTACGTTTCAAAAATGGACGCTTGGAAACTTTTCTGGTAAAAACCACACAATGGATTCCTATGAAAGGATTTATAAGTTACTGGTAAGTACGCTTAGATTTACTTTTCAGGGTCAGTGCTGAGCTAAAAGATGTAGCACTGGGTTCTCTCCTGATAACAGGTGAGTAAATCGGAATTCGTAGTTCGGCTGATTTTAGAGGAATATTTGTACGTTTCAAAAATGGACACTTGGAATATTTTCTGGAGAAAACCACACAATGGATTCCTATGGAAGTAAATACAAGGTACTGGTAAGTACGCTTTGAATTGCTTTCCAGGGTCAGCGCTGTGCTAAAAGATGCAGCACTGGGTTCTCTCCTGATAACAGGTGAGTAAATCGAAATTTGGAGTTCAGCTGATTTTAGAGGATTATTTGTACGTTTCAAAATTGGACACTTAGAAACTTAACTGCTGAAAACTACACAATGGATTCCTATGGAAGGAAATACAAGTTACTGGTAAGTACGCTTAGAATTACTTTCCAGGGTCAGTGCTGGGCTAAAAGATGCAGCACTGGGTTCTCTACTGATAACAGGTGGGTAAATTGGAATTCATAGTTCGACTGATTTTAGCGAAATATTTGTACGTTTCAAAAATGGCCACTTAGAAACTTTTCTGCTGAAAACCACACAATGGAATCCTAAGGAAGGAAATACAAGTTACTGGTAAGTACGCTTAGAATTACTTTCCAGAGTCAGTGCTGGGCTAAAAGATGCAGCACTGGGTTCTCTCCTGATAACAGGTGAGTAAATCGGAATTCGTAGTTTGGCTGATTTTAGAGGAATATTTGTACGTTTCAAAAATGGACGCTTGGAAACTTTTCTGGTAAAAACCACACAATGGATTCCTATGAAAGGATTTATAAGTTACTGTAAGTACGCTTAGATTTACTTTTCAGGGTCAGTGCTGAGCTAAAAGATGTAGCACTGGGTTCTCTCCTGATAACAGGTGAGTAAATCGGAATTCGTAGTTCGGCTGATTTTAGAGGAATATTTGTACGTTTCAAAAATGGACACTTGGAATATTTTCTGGAGAAAACCACACAATGGATTCCTATGGAAGTAAATACAAGTTACTGGTAAGAACGCTTAGAATTACTTTTCAGGGTCAGTGCTGGGCTAAAAAATGCAGCACTGCGTTCTCTCATGATAGCAGGTGAATAAATCGGAATTCGTAGTTCGGCTGATTTTAGAGGAATATATGTACGTTTCAAAAATGGTCACTTAGAAAGTTTTCTGCTGAAAACCACACAATGGATTACTATGGAAGGAAATACAAGGTACTGGTAAGTACACTTAGAATTACTTTCCATGGTCAGTGCTGGGCTAAAAGATGCAGCACTGGGTTCTCTCCTGATGACAGGTGGGTAAAATGGAATTCATAGTTCGACTGATTTTAGCAAAATATTTGTACGTTTCAAAAATGGCCACTTAGAGACTTTTCTGCTGAAAACCACACAATGGAATCCTAAGGAAGGAAATACAAGTTACTGGTAAGTACGCTTAGAATTACTTTCCAGAGTCAGTGCTGGGCTAAAAGATGCAGCACTGGGTTCTCTCCTGATAACAGGTGAGTAAATCGGACTTCGTAGTTCGGCTGATTTTAGAGGAATATTTGTACGTTTCAAAAATGGACACTTGGAAACTTTTCTGGTGAAAACCACACAATGGATTCCTATGAAAGGATTTACAAGTTACTGGTAAGTACGCTTAAATTTACTTTTCAGGGTCAGTGCTGAGCTAAAAGATGTAGCACTGGGTTCTCTCCTGATAACAGAAGAGTAAATTGGAATTCGTAGTTCGGCTGATTTAGAGGAATATTTGTACGTTTCAAAAATGGACACTTAGAATATTTTCTGGTGAAAACCACACAATGGATTACTATGGAAGGAAATACAAGGTACTGGTAAGTACGCTTCGAATTGCTTTCCAGGGTTAGCGCTGTGCTAAAAGATGCAGCTCTGGGTTCTCTCCTGATAACAGGTGAGTAAATCGAAATTTGGAGTTCAGCTGATTTTAGAGGATTATTTGTACGTTTCAAAAATGGACACTTAGAAACTTAACTGCTGAAAACTACACAATGGATTCCTATGGAAGGAAATACAAGTTACTGGTAAGTACGCTTAGAATTATTTTCCAGGGTCAGTGCTGGGCTAAAAGATGCAGCACTGGGTTCTCTCCTGATAACAGGTGGGTAAATTGGAATTCATAGTTCGACTGATTTTAGAGAAATATTTGTACGTTTCAAAAATGGCCACTTAGAAACTTTTCTGCTGAAAACCACACAATGGAATCCTAAGGAAGGAAATACAAGTTACTGGTAAGTACGCTTAGAATTACTTTCCAGAATCAGTGCTGGGCTAAAAGATGCAGCACTGGGTTCTCTCCTGATAACAGGTGAGTAAATCGGAATTCGTAGTTTGGCTGATTTTAGAGGAATATTTGTACGTTTCAAAAATGGACGCTTGGAAACTTTTCTGGTGAAAACCACACAATGGATTCCTATGAAAGGATTTATAAGTTACTGGTAAGTACGCTTAGATTTACTTTTCAGGGTCAGTGCTGAGCTAAAAGATGTAGCACTGGGTTCTCTCCTGATAACAGGTGAGTAAATCGGAATTCGTAGTTCGGCTGATTTTAGAGGAATATTTGTATGTTTCAAAAATGAACACTTGGAAACTTTTCTGGTGAAAATCACACAATGGATTCCTATGAAAGGATTTACAAGTTACTGGTAAGTACGCTTAAATTTACTTTTCAGGGTCAGTGCTGAGCTAAATTATGTAGCACTGGGTTCTCTCCTGATAACAGAAGAGTAAATTGGAATTCGTAGTTCGGCTGATTTTAGAGGAATATTTGTACGTTTCAAAAATGGACACTTAGAATATTTTCTGGAGAAAACCACACAATGGATTCCTATGGAAGGAAATAAAAGTTACTGGTAAGTACACTTAGAATTACTTTTCAGGGTTGAGGAAATATGAATTTTGTGATCAGTTATGTCCCCTATCGTAGACCCCAACGGCTCCATGTACATGCTATAAGTACATGTATGTTCCCTCCTGCTCCAGTTTTGAAGACGCAAATATATGTGCGTCCACCGTCAACATGTCCTCTTTCAGACCCGCCATGAATGGGTCAGATATTCCATTCCTAAGTATGAAAGGCCACCGACTTTATGTGGTTCACTTTCCACATTTTACAGATTCAGGCGAGTAGGCCCTGAATTCTGTCATCAAGCCTTTTCCTGCCTTCTGCCTCTGAAAGCTCCAGTCTGAGCCTGCATCTGTATCCATGAACTTTGTCCTACTCCCTGCGCGGCTAACGGTGCCTGATCCAGCATATCGCCTGCCAAAAACTGTATTTCACCTTCAAGATTATCTCCTTTGTTCCTCATCCGATGCATTCCTGTCTAGTAGTTTAGGTAAACATTCCTCCAGCTACCGTGCAAAGGAGCCAGGCCTCGCTGTCCTCATGCAAGTAATTCATAGCCCCGTTACCATGGAATATTCCTACCCCCTCGCATCTAGTGTAGACACTTAGACGCTTGTACACGCACTAACAGTCAGTATAGAATAGATTCTATCCTAGAGACCTTTCCTTTTGGATAACACAGTTCTTTAAACATAGGATATTAGATATGATTTGGGATTAGGTTGACATAACCCCAGACTTCTGTCTCCACATGTAGGGCTAAATGTCAAGTCCCCTTCACCCTCTAGTTGCACGTCAATCACACGTCATGCGGCTGCGCGCGCATCTCTGCCAAATATTTCTGCTGACATTGCAGGATTCTTCTATGGATCCACCCACTTGTGACATCATGTTTAATGACGTATTTTAGTTACACCCATGTTTACGCCTCTATTAGTTACGTATGCACAGTTTTTCTGTATTATCAGCTGTTACGCCTCTTGCATCTGTTTAACTGTAATACATTTTCTATAAAACTGCTCATCTGTCAATAATATATGCCCCTTCCTTCCTGAACTTTCGTGGTGATGGAATAGAAGGCCCACAATTCGAATTGTATTCCTTTGTATAGGAATAAAGCCTTTTAAAACCTCTAATACCACGGATTCTGCCTCTTATTTTTACTGAGTTATTCTCACTAAGACTTTACCGCATAAAAAATAGTACCGGTAACGAAATATTTACCACATAAATTGGCGCCCAAATAGGGACACTTTCTCATCTCACGCGCCGGCGGTGCGTTGCAGGCCCGGTCTCCTGCCACAGCTGAACGGACAAAAACGCGTACCCGCAGGATTTCCTGTATCTCCCTCCGGCCAAGCGGGAGCGACTGAGGCTGCGATCAACACCCAGACGAGGCGGTGAGAAGTGCGAAGTATCCCGACCAGAGCCTAGCTGAGAGAGCAAGATCCGAGGTATACAGAGGCCCACCAGGTTCCGAAGTTCCGAGTCCAGTCGAGTCGAGTCCAGTCCGGTCCAGTTTCAGTTCCGTTCCGAGGCCTTCCGTTCCGAGCTACCCGGTGAGTACCATTACCGGGGAGGCATTTTACGTGCACATAGTCTGTGCCGGTCAAGACGGGTTTGGGTACACAAATCCGGTCTGCACTGTTTCAGCAGTGTATCTGTACTGTTTAGCAGTATATATAGTATGTCTTGCATATAAATAAGTATTATCTAGTGTCAGTATTATGTCAGTAACTAGTTTTCTATTAGTTATCATTGTTCGTTAAAACTGTTAAATGTTAAAATGTTTTAATACGTTCTATATATTGTGGTGTGAATGACTGTTCATTATTGTGTTCATCGTATAAAGTGTGTTCTAGAAACAAGATCTAAAAATGCCGCTCTTTTCGAAACTAAGACAGATCAAAACTAGAAAAGGTGTACTCGAAGAAGCTGTTCCCATTCCACCTAGGGATACTCCAGGATACTTTATGTATCATAAGCATGGTTTAGATGCCGTATTATTTCTTGATTTATGGGTGGACTACACAAAAGAATTACCAGAGAGTCAGAGATGGCCCGCAGCAGGGACCTGGGATGCAGATTGCATCATGAGAGTACAAGAAGAATTGTGGAAAAAGAAAGCCAGACAGTCACAGAAAGATGCCATTGAATTATGGCGTAAAGAATCATATAGACGTACAGAAAAAGCGCTCAGACAGGAAGAGAAAGGTAGAGAGAATTCAAATAAAACTCGAGAAAATCTATTACTTGAGGAAGGTACCCGAGTAAACTCAGAACAAGTAGATAGACAAAGAAACACTCTTATGAATGGTATGTATCCTCTTCTGGCCGAAGGGTTACCTAAGGCTACCCCGGAAATACCAAAAGATTTAACTCCTCCATTGCTCCCGATAAAAGCACATCCCAAAACAGCAAAGGACGTTTTCCTTTCCTCCTATTTAGATGACGTAGCTCCCGAGTATGCTAATGCCATACCACACATACCGCTTGCCGATGGTGTTCAACACCAAGAGCATCCGTCTGTATCCCGGCAATTACAAACTCCTACACAAGTTCCCACAGGTCCGTCCGTTTCCACAGTTTTTCCCGCATCTACAATCTCTATCTTACGCCCAACGAATCCTTTCGTGCCTAGCACCTCAGACGGTGCTACAGGAGGTACGACAGACATGTTTGCCACCCCGCCGCGAAATAAACAGACTCTTAGAGATTTAGCGCTCCAACGTACACCCCAATTAGCGACATCCGACATGTTCAAAGAACAACTTGTGGATTGTAGATACGACCCAGTACCAGGTAGACAGGATAAATTGCTCATATCATCACTACGTATAAGACGAGCTACATTATATTTAATGACGATACCAGGAATGGGTGAACACCTAGACAAAATATATCGCTTTGTCCACACAGGGCGAGGTCCAGAAAGTATTAACGAAGCTATGGAATATCAGAAAGTGGATGTCCAAAGACAACTACTACGTTTTTTCATAAATTGTGTAATTAGGAATCAAGACAGGCCCGGGGCAGATCACGATACCATGCAAAGACTTGTCAAATGGGGTCAGAACATATCAGAAGAGAAACACGATAGACAAGCGTGTATAATAGCCATGAGTCGAAAGATCCGCAAGGAAGTAGAACGAATACATAAAGAAAGACGAGAAACAGACAGAGTAGAATCAGAGGAGGAGGAGGAGCAAGAATCAGAACAAGTCGAAACAATAGCTTATGTAGGTAGAGGAAGACCCCATAATAATACTAGAGACTTTAACGACCCGATACGTCCAATACGTCCAGAATATAATAGACATTTTCCAAACCCTATGTTAAATACAAAATCCCCCGAACACCTATTCCAAGCCGTTGATAAATTACTCCGAGATCGAAGAGGGTACCATATGCTCGATTCCATGGACGAACAAGAATTAGCCAGGTCAGCAGTACAATGGGCTGACGGTCCCGGCGAATACAATGATGATGTACTTGCACACACGTTTCTGAATCTTGACCCGTACGAACAGCGTTTAGCTAGTATATACATGATTCAACACCTCCTTGTATTATATAAAAGCCAACACTCCGATCCAGGACCCTTACCTGACATATTGACAGAACTGCTCACGATTATATGGAGAGGGTCAAGTACTGATTTGATTAAAGAAATTCTAGAATTCCGAAACCAATATTTAAATTTCGTATGCCCAGAACACGTTCCAGTTCCCATCATGGGAAGAAAAATGTATCACATAGATAGACAGAACCCGTTACGCGAAGTGCACCCAATTAGAGGTGCCGGTGATAATTTTACACGCGTGTTTGTGTACACGCCTATAACTAAATTAGAATTATTAGAAATGAAGAAAGTAGTACCCAGCCATGACAAGGACCCAGCAGGTTTCCACCGTGAAATAAAGGACATGTTACTCATGGGAGAGTATACCTATCCCGACATTATGAAAATATTAAAAGTCCTATTACCCGCCGGTGTTTATGAGAAACTCAAAGAAAAGGAATGGGAGGTGGGAGACCAAAAGATAGATTGGACAGCATTAGAAAACGAAGAAAGGGCCCGAGCTGCAGGAGCAGGGCTTGGGGAAAAGACTACAGCACTAGCAGGACTACTAGTGCAGGTACTGCCACGTTTATTAACTACGAAAAAGGAAGACTGGGGTGCAATCTCAGCCTGTAAACAAAAGCCAGACGAAGACACTAGTGATTTCTATTCCCGATTTGAAAAATGTTTTGGTATAAATAGTGGCATAAAAGCCAGTAGTGAGTCATATCCACATCTGTTCGTGACAAAATTAGTTGAAAATTCTCTGCTACAAGTTAAGAATAGAGTATTGAAATTCGAAAGTACCTGGCAAGGTAATACCCCATCACAGATGTTACAGATGTTACAATATCATCACAATAGAATTAGAGAAGAACAAGAACACGAACAAAGACGTATGAAAGATACAAAAATGAAAATGCTTGTTGCTCAGTCAGTTCCAGCCGACAGTCATCAAAAGGGTAATTCCGCAGGTCCTACGAAAGGGACATGCAACTATTGTAAACAACCAGGTCATTATATACACGATTGTCCAGTCCTGAAACATAATATTGCTACAGGTAAAACTCAGGAGAGACCACGTCCACCTAGACAGGATCAGAATCAACAACAAATGCCTCAGCATGCACAACCTAGATTAGCTCCGCAACAACTAGCTCCGCAACAGGGAGCTCCACAACAGACCATAGCACCACCACAAGCGCAGCCTATTGCTGCAACACAAGCAACAACACAACAGATGTATCAGTATGCACAAGCAGATTATCCCGATTATCAGCGATACTCATGAGATAGCCTAGAGAGGGAAGTTGGCTTACCCCTTATTGAGGTTCCTGTAGACCAAGAGGGACCTTATGTACATAGTGAACTATTAGGGGAAGACAGAAAGTTTTTACTTGATACAGGGGCAAGCAGAACAACTATAAGACGCAGTGAAGTTCCAGGGGCACCCCTCTCAGGCTCACAGAAGATTTCCCTTGGATTCTCAGGAAAACCTATAATAAATGACGTGACACAACCTCTTCCACTTACGATTGGTCCATTGACACGTACTACAGATTTATTGCTTACTAAATCATGTCCAGAAAACTTGTTAGGTATAAAAACATTGAAAGCTCTAGGAGCTATAATATGTTGTTCTCCGGAAGGAGTACGACTATTTTTACGTGACTTTAAAGGTCACTACGTGTCCAGAGACATGGACCACCGACTGCAGAATTTACCTACACATTTATGGGCACAAGGCCCCACTGATGTTGGTTGCATGAATATTACACCATATCGTGTCACACTAAAAACAGGAGTAATACTACCACGAATACGACAATACAAGTTACCACCCGATGCTGTTGTGGCTTTGCTGCAAATCATTGACGAGCTCATTACACAAGGAGTGGTTGTCGAAACGGACTCCAATGTATGTAATTCACCGATAATTCCGATTCTTAAAAGAACGGATCCAAAAGCACCACCAGTATATCGATTAGTTATTGATCTGCGCGAATTAAATAAATGTATTGTACCACAATACCCTGTGGTCCCCGATATCTCTTCATTACTAACAACTATTGACTCAGAAGCAACGTTCTTCACTGTAATTGATCTCAAGAATGCTTTCTTTAGTGTCCCAATCGATCCGGAAAGTCAATATTTGTTCGGATTCAGTTTAAATGGACGAAGTTTTAAATTCACACGCGCACCTCAAGGATTTACAGAAAGCCCCAGCATCTATAGCCAAGCACTGAAACGAGAACTTGACAGTATCCACATGCCAGTTAACACTGCCTTGCTTCAATATGTCGATGATCTGCTGATCACCGCCCGAAGCGAACCTGAATGTGAAAAAGCGTCACTGACGGTTTTAAAATTTTTGGCTGACAAGGGGCACAAGGTGTCCCCTTCTAAGCTGCAATTCTGTGTCCAGCGAGTTGTTTACCTTGGGCACTCGCTGTCCAAGGAGGGAAGGCAGCTTACACCCGACCGCATCCAGTTAATCGCTAACATGCCACTACCCAAGACACAAAAGGAGGTACGGGCTTTTATAGGCCTCACTTCATACTGTAGGCAGTGGATCCATCAATATGCATTCCTAGAAAAACCACTCATCCAGCTGACAACACAGGAGGCAGCCACATTGACTGTCCTCCCTTGGACTCAAGAACATACACACGCCTTTGAAAGCTTAAAGAAAGCTTTATGTCAAGCACCTGTTTTAGCAACACCATGTTACAGCAAACAGTTTACACTCTTTGTTACCGTACGCAAAGGTACTGCTTTGTCAGTACTCACTCAGGAACAAGCAGGATCACACAAACCATGTGCTTATTTCTCTAGTACATTAGATCCAGTAGCTCAGGCTCTTCCTGCGTGCCTGAAATCGGTGGCAGCAACAGCTTTAGCAATCAGACAAAGCGATGCCATAGTGTTAGGACATCAATTGACAGTACAACTACCACATGCAGTAGAGGTTCTCTTGAACCGCACACAAACACAACACTTGACTATAGCGAGACTCACCGGTTACGAACTGACATTGTTTTAGCCACACATAGAAATCAGACGTTGCAATACGTTAAATCCTGCCACACTGCTACCAGTGAGCGGAACAGATCCATTGGCACATGATTGTGTCGAAGTCATTACTATCACGACGAAACCCAGACAAGACTTGACAGATATCCCTTTGTCAGATCCAGACTTGACATTGTATGTAGATGGGTCATGTATGAGAACAAGTACAGGAGAGTTAGTGGCTGCTTACGCAGTCACAACAGACACTGAAGTCATTGAAACAAATCGTATTAACACTTTGTCAGCTCAAGCAGCAGAGCTCATCGCTCTGACACAAGCCTGTATTCAAGCCAAAAATAAGAAAGTCAACATATACACAGATTCACGTTATGCATTCGGAGTCGTCCATGACTTCGGCGTACTGTGGCGAGAGAGAGGTTATTTAACTTCTCACGGTGCCCACATCCAACACGGACCCCTCATTCAAGCCCTATTAGATGCGATTCATCTACCCACTACAATATCGATTATGAAATGCAAAGCCCATACAAAAGTTACCGATATCATTTCTCAGGGTAATGACCTAGCTGACAGAACAGCTAAACAGACTGCTCAGAATCAGACTCACACAACTGACATGACAAAGACAATAGTTCCGACACTAACACATTGCATGATAGTTAAGGATCCCGCCCTTGATGTAATTGACATACAGACACATGCTACACCAGAAGAAATAAAGAAATGGACTTAATTAGGAGGGATCCAAACGGATCAAGGATGGATGACGAAGGAAAAATCTATATGGTTTCTTCCCGACTCTATGGTTCAAGTTATCATTAACACAATACATAGTCCAGCGCACCTAGGAGAAAAAGCTATGCTAGACAGCATTCAACACATTTGGTTCAACAAGCACTTGCGAGCAGCAGCTAAACAAAAAGTTCGTACCTGTATGATATGTTGTCAGTTTAATCCAGGTAAAAGCATCCCCATAGAGCAGGGTGGATTTCAAACTCCCGATCATGCTTTTGAAGTCCTCCAGATGGATTATATCCAGATGGAACGATGTCGGGGATTCAAATATGTTCTCGTAGTTGTCTGTGCTCTTTCCCGTTGGACAGAAGCATACCCGGTTTCAGATTACACTGCCCCGACTACTGCCAAACAGTTAGTTCGAGAATTCTTCCCACGGTACGGTTTACCACGTGTTGTCTACTCAGATAACGGCCAGCCGTTCTCATCCGAACTAATGAAACACGTTTCCCTTTTGTTAGGCTATCAATGGAAATTCCACTGTGTCCGGCATCCCGAGGCCGCAGGTCTTGTGGAACGCCATAATCAAACTCTGAAAATTAGACTGTCCAAAATATGTAGGGAAAAAGGTGTCGACTGGATAGTAGCCTTACCAGTTGCGCTCTTTTACATGAGAATGGTAGCACATTCTCGAACTGGGCTATCCCCGTACGAGGTGATCTTCGGTAGACCACCAAATATGTGGGGGACGCCTATACCTCGCAAAATAACTGATGTTGACTGTAATATGCTGACAGATTACCTGGCTTCCTTGATGTCTGCACTACAATCTTGTCGTTCACAGGTAACCGCAGCTTTTCCCGATAATACTGAGGTGAAGCCCCATGACGTGGTTCCTGGTGACCTGGTTTTGGTCAGGAATTTCGACCGGAAGACCCAACTGGATCCTAGGTGGAAGTCGCCTAAATTGGTTCTACTGACTACAAGGACTGCCGTGAAGATTGAGGGTCGCAAAGGGTGGTTGCACTCGAGTCATATCAAGAAATTTTATGGACTACCATCCAGTATAAATACTCAACCTTGTATTCCCTCAAAGACAGACTCAAAGCTCCCCTTGGTTGAATTAACCAAACCAGAACTTTACAAACAAAAATTGAGGTCTAGTAAGTCAGACAATTTGATTGTTTAAGTCCTCTCCAAGGTGAATCGGTTGAATTTGTCTCTGACATGTATCCTCTAGACCGGAATAGAGAAAGAAATCATCAGATGCAGCTCAAAAAGCATGCGTATTGTAAATCACTTCGTAGTCACTGTACAGTAACATTATTAATTTTGTTTTTTCTAAGATCATTATTTTCAGCATACTATTGCATATGTATTACCCTATTCTTAAGCATGCTTACAATATAACTGCAGAACATTCTTTTAGCGAATTACCTCCGCATGAGTTGTCATATAGATTTGTGCTGCGCAACAACACATTCATTAGTATGTTACATCATTCCCATCAAACCAGCAATGCCACAAATTGTTGGATATGTGGCCGACTCCCTCCCTATCAAAACTATAAGGGAGTTTTGCCCCTTTTTCCATATCCGTTCACACATAATGGCTCCTGTGGAGCATGGTTTAGTTTGATTAATTCCCTAGATTCAAATTCCGCAGTTTATCAAGACAACTGGGTTTGGGGAAACCTGAACCTAGTTTTACTTAAAGTCTGCTACCCTAACAAGGAGGGACTCCCCAAAAGAACAGGAACTGATCTAGAAAATGAAGTATATGGATTAGGTAATTTTACACTTAACCTCATGATCCTGAACGTTGAATCTGAAGCTGCACCAATCTTGCCCGCCATGTCAGTATTCACAGTAAAAGGGGAATTATGTATAAGAAAGAATGGTTCCATACACATGGGCCACAGTAAATGCACCACTGTAATAAAATTCAGTGATCAAGGCAAGTCTACATTTAGAGCTTCCCATCATTCCTACTTCATATGTGGCCAGACCGCATATATATGTCTACCTTTAGATTGGGACGGTACCTGTTACATAGCATTCCTTCTGCCACCTGTTTTCCTAGCTCCTCCTGATTATCATAGAAATACCCATTTAGTACACAATAGACAGCAGAGAGATCTCCCAATTGTCGATTACACTGAAACAGCATGGGAAAAATACACAGATTTCAATAAAGGATTCTTTCCCTATATAGGTACAGTCACTAATAGTAAGCTGATACGTAGATTAACCAGAACCCTTGAAGCAGTAGTGAATGAGACTATTTCCGCCTTAGGCAATTTAACAGAAGAGCAGTCTGCTATGCGGATTGTTGTGCTTCAAAATCGTCTTGTCCTTGACGTCATCCTGGCCGATAGGGGCGGAGCTTGTAGGGTCATCGGATCAAGTTGTTGCATTTTCATACCAGAAAATTCGCCGTCAGTATATAAAGCCATAACCCGCCTTCATAAGATTATAAGCCAGATACACCAGAGTCCAGGCACCTGGACTTGGTCCGGTTGGTTCTGGGGCGTGTTGTCAGCCTGGGGATGGAGAATCCTATCCTTCCTAGGTATTGGCTTTCTCATACTATTCAGTTGTTGTTTATGTCTACAATGTGGGCCAGCGATTTGTGGTCTGTGTGCCACATCGTGTATCCCACATCCACGTTTTCACTCAAGATCCCGGAAGAAGAAAGAAGAACAAATGATGCTATATGAACAGATCGATGGATTAATGAAGATCGATATCTCCTGAGGGTCCGTAGGGGACAAGGAGGGAATGAGGAAATATGAATTTTGTGATCAGTTATGTCCCCTATCGTAGACCCCAACGGCTCCATGTACATGCTATAAGTACATGTATGTTCCCTCCTGCTCCAGTTTTGAAGACGCAAATATATGTGCGTCCACCGTCAACATGTCCTCTTTCAGACCCGCCATGAATGGGTCAGATATTCCATTCCTAAGTATGAAAGGCCACCGACTTTATGTGGTTCACTTTCCACATTTTACAGATTCAGGCGAGTAGGCCCTGAATTCTGTCATCAAGCCTTTTCCTGCCTTCTGCCTCTGAAAGCTCCAGTCTGAGCCTGCATCTGTATCCATGAACTTTGTCCTACTCCCTGCGCGGCTAACGGTGCCTGATCCAGCATATCGCCTGCCAAAAACTGTATTTCACCTTCAAGATTATCTCCTTTGTTCCTCATCCGATGCATTCCTGTCTAGTAGTTTAGGTAAACATTCCTCCAGCTACTGTGCAAAGGAGCCAGGCCTCGCTGTCCTCATGCAAGTAATTCATAGCCCCGTTACCATGGAATATTCCTACCCCCTCGCATCTAGTGTAGACACTTAGACGCTTGTACACGCACTAACAGTCAGTATAGAATAGATTCTATCCTAGAGACCTTTCCTTTTGGATAACACAGTTCTTTAAACATAGGATATTAGATATGATTTGGGATTAGGTTGACATAACCCCAGACTTCTCTCTCCACATGTAGGGCTAAATGTCAAGTCCCCTTCACCCTCTAGTTGCACGTCAATCACACGTCATGCGGCTGCGCGCGCATCTCTGCCAAATATTTCTGCTGACATTGCAGGATTCTTCTATGGATCCACCCACTTGTGACATCATGTTTAATGACGTATTTTAGTTACACCCATGTTTACGCCTCTATTAGTTACGTATGCACAGTTTTTCTGTATTATCAGCTGTTACGCCTCTTGCATCTGTTTAACTGTAATACATTTTCTATAAAACTGCTCATCTGTCAATAATATATGCCCCTTCCTTCCTGAACTTTCGTGGTGATGGAATAGAAGGCCCACAATTCGAATTGTATTCCTTTGTATAGGAATAAAGCCTTTTAAAACCTCTAATACCACGGATTCTGCCTCTTATTTTTACTGAGTTATTCTCACTAAGACTTTACCGCATAAAAAATAGTACCGGTAACGAAATATTTACCACATGGTCAGTGCTGGGCTAAAAGATGCAGCACTGGGTTCTCTCCTGATAACAGGTGAGTAAATCGGAATTCGTAGTTTGGCTGATTTTAGAGGAATATTTGTACGTTTCAAAAATGGACACTTGGAAACTTTTCTGGTGAAAACCACACAATGGATTCCTATGAAAGGATTTACAAGTTACTGATAAGTACGCTTAAATTTACTTTTCAGGGTCAGTGCTGAGCTTAAAGATGTAGCACTGGGTTCTCTCCTGATAACAGGTGAGTAAATCGGAATTCGTAGTTCGGATGATTTTAGAGGAATATTTGTACTTTTCAAAAATGGACACTTGGAAACTTTTCTGCTGAAAACCTCACAATGGCTTCTTATGGAAGGAAAGACAAGTTACTGGTAAGTACGCTTAGGATTATTTATCAGGGTCAGTGCTAGGCTAAAAAATGCAGCACTGGGTTCTCTCCTGATAACAGGTGAGTAAATCGGAATTCGTAGTTCGACTGATTTTGGAGGAATATTTGTACGTTTCAAAAATGGACATTTAGAAACTTTTCTGCTGAAAACCACACAATGGATTCCCATGGAAGGAAATACAATTTACTGGTAAGTACGCTTAGAATTACTTTTCAGGGTTAGTGCTGGGCTAAATGATGCAGCACTGGGTTCTCTCCTGACAACAATTGAGTAAATCGGAATTCGTAGTTCGACTAATTTTAGAGGAATATTTGGACGTTTCAAAAATGGACACTTAGAAACTTTTCTGCTGAAAACCACAGAATGGTTTCCTATGGAAGGAAATACAAGTTACTGGTAAGTACGCTTAAAATTACTTTTCAGGGTCAGTGCTGGGCTAAAAGATGCAGCACAGGGTTCTCTCCTGACAACAGGTGAGTAAATCGGAATACTTAGTTCGGCTGATTTTAGAGGAATATTTGTACGTTTCAAAAATGGACACTTGGAAACTTTTCAGGTGAAAATACCACAATGGATTCCTATGAAAGGATTTATAAGTTACTGGTAAGTACGCTTAGATTTACTTTTCAGGGTCAGTGCTGAGCTAAACGATGTAGCACTGGGTTCTCTCCTGATAACAGAAGAGTAAATCGGAATTCGTAGTTCGGCTGATTTTAGAGGAATATTTGTACGTTTCAAAAATGGACACTTGGAATATTTTCTGGAGAAAACCACACAATGGATTCCTATGGAAGGAAATACAAGTTACTGGTAAGAACGCTTAGAATTACTTTTCAGGGTCAGTGCTGGGCTAAAAAATGCAGCACTGCGTTCTCTCATGATAGCAGGTGAATAAATCGGAATTCGTAGTTCGGCTGATTTTAGAGGAATATATGTACGTTTCAAAAATGGTCACTTAGAAAGTTTTCTGCTGAAAACCACACAATGGATTACTATGGAAGGAAATACAAGGTACTGGTAAGTACGCTTTGAATTGCTTTCCAGGGCCAGCGCTGTGCTAAAAGATGCAGCACTGGGTTCTCTCCTGATAACAGGTGAGTAAATCGAAATTTGGAGTTCAGCTGATTTTAGAGGATTATTTGTACGTTTCAAAATTGGACACTTAGAAACTTAACTGCTGAAAACTACACAATGGATTCCTATGGAAGGAAATACAAGTTACTGGTAAGTACGCTTAGAATTACTTTCCAGGGTCAGTGCTGGGCTAAAATATGCAGCACTGGGTTCTCTACTGATAACAGGTGGGTAAATTGGAATTCATAGTTCGACTGATTTTAGCGAAATATTTGTACGTTTCAAAAATGGCCACTTAGAAACTTTTCTGCTGAAAACCACACAATGGAATCCTAAGGAAGGAAATACAAGTTACTGGTAAGTACGCTTAGAATTACTTTCCAGAGTCAGTGCTGGGCTAAACGATGCAGCACTGGGTTCTCTCCTGATAACAGGTGAGTAAATCGGAATTCGTAGTTTGGCTGATTTTAGAGGAATATTTGTACGTTTCAAAAATGGACGCTTGGAAACTTTTCTGGTAAAAACCACACAATGGATTCCTATGAAAGGATTTATAAGTTACTGGTAAGTACGCTTAGATTTATTTTTCAGGGTCAGTGCTGAGCTAAAAGATGTAGCACTGGGTTCTCTCCTGATAACAGGTGAGTAAATCGGAATTCGTAGTTCGGCTGATTTTAGAAGAATATTTGTACGTTTCAAAAATGGACACTTGGAAACTTTTCTGGTGAAAACCACACAATGGATTCCCATGAAAGGATTTAAAAGTTACTGGTAAGTACGCTTAAATTTACTTTTCAGGGTCAGTGCTGAGCTAAAAGATGTAGCACTGGGTTATCTCCTGATAACAGAAGAGTAAATTGGAATTCGTAGTTCGGCTGATTTTAGAGGAATATTTGTACGTTTCAAAAATGGACACTTAGAATATTTTCTGGTGAAAACCACACAATGGATTCCTATGAAAGGATTTACAAGTTACTGGTAAGTACGCTTAAATTTACTTTTCAGGGTAAGTGCTGAGCTAAAAGATGTAGCACTGGGTTCTCTCCTGATAACAGAAGAGTAAATTGGAATTCGTAATTCGGCTGATTTTAGAAGAATATTTGTACGTTAAAAAAATGGACACTTGGAAACTTTTCTGGTGAAAACCACAAAATGGATTCCTATGGAAGGAAATACAAGTTACTGGTAAGTACGCTTAGAATTACTTTTCAGGGTCAGTGCTGGGCTAAAAGATGCAGCACTGGGTTCTCTCCTGATAGCAGGTGAATAAATCGGAATTCGTACTTCGGCTGATTTTAGAGGAATATATGTACATTTTAAAAATGGTCACTTAGAAAGTTTTCTGCTGAAAACCACACAATGGATTACTATGGAAGGAAATACAAGGTACTGGTAAGTACGCTTCGAATTACTTTTCAGGGTCAGTGCTGGGCTAAATGATGCAGCACTGGGTTCTCTCCTGACAACAATTGAGTAAATCGGAATTCGTAGTTCGGCTGATTTTGGAGGAATATTTGTACGTTTCAAAAATGGACATTTAGAAACTTTTCTGCTGAAAACCACACAATGGATTCCCATGGAAGGAAATACAATTTACTGGTAAGTATGCTTAGAATTACTTTCCAGGGTCAGTGCTGGGCTAAAAGATGCAGCCCTGTGTTCTCTCCTGATAACAGGTTAGTACATCGGAATTCGTAGTTCGACGGATTTTGGAGGAATATTTGTACGTTTCAAAAATGGACACTTAGAAACTTTTCTGCTGAAAACCACACAATGGATTACTATGGAAGGAAATACAAGGTACTGGTAAGTACGCTTCGAATTGCTTTCCAGGGTCAGCGCTGTGCTAAAAGATGCAGCTCTGGGTTCTCTCCTGATAACAGGTGAGTAAATCGAAATTTGGAGTTCAGCTGATTTTAGAGGATTATTTGTACGTTTCAAAAATGGACACTTAGAAACTTAACTGCTGAAAACTACACAATGGATTCCTATGGAAGGAAATACAAGTTACTGGTAAGTACGCTTAGAATTACTTTCCAGGGTCAGTGCTGGGCTAAAAGATGCAGCACTGGGTTCTCTCCTGATAACAGGTGGGTAAATTGGAATTCATAGTTCGACTGATTTTAGAGAAATATTTGTACGTTTCAAAAATGGCCACTTAGAAACTTTTCTGCTGAAAACCACACAATGGAATCCTAAGGAAGTAAATACAAGTTACTGGTAAGTACGCTTAGAATTACTTTCCAGAATCAGTGCTGGGCTAAAAGATGCAGCACTGGGTTCTCTCCTGATAACAGGTGAGTAAATCGGAATTCGTAGTTTGGCTGATTTTAGAGGAATATTTGTACGTTTCAAAAATGGACACTTGGAAACTTTTCTGGTGAAAACCACACAATGGATTCCTATGAAAGGATTTACAAGTTACTGATAAGTACGCTTAAATTTACTTTTCAGGGTCAGTGCTGAGCTTAAAGATGTAGCACTGGGTTCTCTCCTGATAACAGGTGAGTAAATCGGAATTCGTAGTTCGGCTGATTTTAGAGGAATATTTGTACTTTTCAAAAATGGACACTTGGAAACTTTTCTGCTGAAAACCTCACAATGGCTTCTTATGGAAGGAAAGACAAGTTACTGGTAAGTACGCTTAGGATTATTTATCAGGGTCAGTGCTAGGCTAAAAAATGCAGCACTGGGTTCTCTCCTGATAACAGGTGAGTAAATCGGAATTCGTAGTTCGACTGATTTTGGAGGAATATTTGTACGTTTCAAAAATGGACATTTAGAAACTTTTCTGCTGAAAACCACACAATGGATTCCCATGGAAGGAAATACAATTTACTGGTAAGTACGCTTAGAATTACTTTTCAGGGTTAGTGCTGGGCTAAATGATGCAGCACTGGGTTCTCTCCTGACAACAATTGAGTAAATCGGAATTCGTAGTTCGACTAATTTTAGAGGAATATTTGGACGTTTCAAAAATGGACACTTAGAAACTTTTCTGCTGAAAACCACAGAATGGTTTCCTATGGAAGGAAATACAAGTTACTGGTAAGTACGCTTAAAATTACTTTTCAGGGTCAGTGCTGGGCTAAAAGATGCAGCACAGGGTTCTCTCCTGACAACAGGTGAGTAAATCGGAATACTTAGTTCGGCTGATTTTAGAGGAATATTTGTACGTTTCAAAAATGGACACTTGGAAACTTTTCAGGTGAAAATCCCACAATGGATTCCTATGAAAGGATTTATAAGTTACTGGTAAGTACGCTTAGATTTACTTTTCAGGGTCAGTGCTGAGCTAAACGATGTAGCACTGGGTTCTCTCCTGATAACAGAAGAGTAAATCGGAATTCGTAGTTCGGCTGATTTTAGAGGAATATTTGTACGTTTCAAAAATGGACACTTGGAATATTTTCTGGAGAAAACCACACAATGGATTCCTATGGAAGGAAATACAAGTTACTGGTAAGAACGCTTAGAATTACTTTTCAGGGTCAGTGCTGGGCTAAAAAATGCAGCACTGCGTTCTCTCATGATAGCAGGTGAATAAATCGGAATTCGTAGTTCGGCTGATTTTAGAGGAATATATGTACGTTTCAAAAATGGTCACTTAGAAAGTTTTCTGCTGAAAACCACACAATGGATTACTATGGAAGGAAATACAAGGTACTGGTAAGTACGCTTTGAATTGCTTTCCAGGGCCAGCGCTGTGCTAAAAGATGCAGCACTGGGTTCTCTCCTGATAACAGGTGAGTAAATCGAAATTTGGAGTTCAGCTGATTTTAGAGGATTATTTGTACGTTTCAAAATTGGACACTTAGAAACTTAACTGCTGAAAACTACACAATGGATTCCTATGGAAGGAAATACAAGTTACTGGTAAGTACGCTTAGAATTACTTTCCAGGGTCAGTGCTGGGCTAAAATATGCAGCACTGGGTTCTCTACTGATAACAGGTGGGTAAATTGGAATTCATAGTTCGACTGATTTTAGCGAAATATTTGTACGTTTCAAAAATGGCCACTTAGAAACTTTTCTGCTGAAAACCACACAATGGAATCCTAAGGAAGGAAATACAAGTTACTGGTAAGTACGCTTAGAATTACTTTCCAGAGTCAGTGCTGGGCTAAAAGATGCAGCACTGGGTTCTCTCCTGATAACAGGTGAGTAAATCGGAATTCGTAGTTTGGCTGATTTTAGAGGAATATTTGTACGTTTCAAAAATGGACGCTTGGAAACTTTTCTGGTAAAAACCACACAATGGATTCCTATGAAAGGATTTATAAGTTACTGGTAAGTACGCTTAGATTTATTTTTCAGGGTCAGTGCTGAGCTAAAAGATGTAGCACTGGGTTCTCTCTTGATAACAGGTGAGTAAATCGGAATTCGTAGTTCGGCTGATTTTAGAAGAATATTTGTACGTTTCAAAAATGGACACTTGGAAACTTTTCTGGTGAAAACCACACAATGGATTCCCATGAAAGGATTTAAAAGTTACTGGTAAGTACGCTTAAATTTACTTTTCAGGGTCAGTGCTGAGCTAAAAGATGTAGCACTGGGTTCTCTCCTGATAACAGAAGAGTAAATTGGAATTCGTAGTTCGTCTGATTTTAGAGGAATATTTGTACGTTTCAAAAATGGACACTTAGAATATTTTCTGGTGAAAACCACACAATGGATTCCTATGAAAGGATTTACAAGCTACTGGTAAGTACGCTTAAATTTACTTTTCAGGGTAAGTGCTGAGCTAAAAGATGTAGCACTGGGTTCTCTCCTGATAACAGAAGAGTAAATTGGAATTCGTAGTTCGGCTGATTTTAGAAGAATATTTGTACGTTAAAAAAATGGACACTTGGAAACTTTTCTGGTGAAAACCACAAAATGGATTCCTATGGAAGGAAATACAAGTTACTGGTAAGTACGCTTAGAATTACTTTTCAGGGTCAGTGCTGGGCTAAAAGATGCAGCACTGGGTTCTCTCCTGATAGCAGGTGAATAAATCGGAATTCGTACTTCGGCTGATTTTAGAGGAATATATGTACATTTTAAAAATGGTCACTTAGAAAGTTTTCTGCTGAAAACCACACAATGGATTACTATGGAAGGAAATACAAGGTACTGGTAAGTATGCTTCGAATTACTTTTCAGGGTCAGTGCTGGGCTAAATGATGCAGCACTGGGTTCTCTCCTGACAACAATTGAGTAAATCGGAATTCGTAGTTCGGCTGATTTTGGAGGAATATTTGTACGTTTCAAAAATGGACATTTAGAAACTTTTCTGCTGAAAACCACACAATGGATTCCCATGGAAGGAAATACAATTTACTGGTAAGTATGCTTAGAATTACTTTCCAGGGTCAGTGCTGGGCTAAAAGATGCAGCCCTGGGTTCTCTCCTGATAACAGGTTTGTAAATCGGAATTCGTAGTTCGACGGATTTTGGAGGAATATTTGTACGTTTCAAAAATGGACACTTAGAAACTTTTCTGCTGAAAACCACACAATGGATTACTATGGAAGGAAATACAAGGTACTGGTAAGTACGCTTCGAATTGCTTTCCAGGGTCAGCGCTGTGCTAAAAGATGCAGCTCTGGGTTCTCTCCTGATAACAGGTGAGTAAATCAAAATTTGGAGTTCAGCTGATTTTAGAGGATTATTTGTACGTTTCAAAAATGGACACTTAGAAACTTTTCTGCTGAAAACCACACAATGGAATCCTAAGGAAGTAAATACAAGTTACTGGTAAGTACGCTTAGAATTACTTTCCAGAATCAGTGCTGGGCTAAAAGATGCAGCACTGGGTTCTCTCCTGATAACAGGTGGGTAAATTGGAATTCATAGTTCGACTGATTTTAGAGAAATATTTGTATGTTTCAAAAATGGCCACTTAGAAACTTTTCTGCTGAAAACCACACAATGGAATCCTAAGGAAGTAAATACAAGTTACTGGTAAGTACGCTTAGAATTACTTTCCAGAATCAGTGCTGGGCTAAAAGATGCAGCACTGGGTTCTCTCCTGATAACAGGTGAGTAAATCGGAATTCGTAGTTTGGCTGATTTTAGAGGAATATTTGTACGTTTCAAAAATGGACGCTTGGAAACTTTTCTGGTGAAAACCACACAATGGATTCCTATGAAAGGATTTATAAGTTACTGGTAAGTACGCTTAGATTTACTTTTCAGGGTCAGTGCTGAGCTAAAAGATGTAGCACTGGGTTCTCTCCTGATAACAGGTGAGTAAATCGGAATTCGTAGTTCGGCTGATTTTAGAGGAATATTTGTACGTTTCAAAAATGGACACTTAGAAACTTTTCTGGTGAAAAGCACACAATGGATTCCTATGAAAGGATTTACAAGTTACTGGTAAGTAGGCTTAAATTTACTTTTCAGGGTCAGTGCTGAGCTAAATTATGTAGCACTGGGTTCTCTCCTGATAACAGGTGAGTAAATCGGAATTCGTAGTTTGGCTGATTTTAGAGGAATATTTGTACGTTTCAAAAATGGACACTTAGAATATTTTCTGGAGAAAACCACACAATGGATTCCTATTGAAGGAAATACAAGTTACTGGTAAGTACACTTAGAATTACTTTTCAGGGTCAGTGCTGGGCTAAAAGATGCAGCACTGGGTTCTCTCCTGATAGCAGGTGAATAAATCGGAATTCGTACTTCGGCTGATTTTAGAGGAATATATGTACATTTCAAAAATGGTCACTTAGAAAGTTTTCTGCTGAAAACCACACAATGGATTACTATGGAAGGAAATACAAGATACTGGTAAGTACGCTTCGAATTACTTTTCAGGGTCAGTGCTGGGCTAAATGATGCAGCACTGGGTTCTCTCCTGAAAACAATTGAGTAAATCGGAATTCGTAGTTCGGCTGATTTTAGAGGAATATTTGTACTTTTCAAAAATGGACACTTGGAAACTTTTCTGCTGAAAACCTCACAATGGCTTCTTATGGAAGGAAAGACAAGTTACTGGTAAGTACGCTTAGGATTACTTTTCAGGGTCAGTGCTAGGCTAAAAAATGCAGCACTGGGTTCTCTCCTGATAACAGGTGAGTAAATCAGAATTCGTAGTTCGACTGATTTTGGAGGAATATTTGTACGTTTCAAAAATGGACATTTAGAAACTTTTCTGCTGAAAACCACACAATGGATTCCCATGGAAGGAAATACAATTTACTGGTAAGTACGCTTAGAATTACTTTTCAGGGTTAGTGCTGGGCTAAATGATGCAGCACTGGGTTCTCTCCTGACAACAATTGAGTAAATCGGAATTCGTAGTTCGACTAATTTTAGAGGAATATTTGGACGTTTCAAAAATGGACACTTAGAAACTTTTCTGCTGAAAACCACAGAATGGTTTCCTATGGAAGGAAATACAAGTTACTGGTAAGTACGCTTAAAATTACTTTTCAGGGTCAGTGCTGGGCTAAAAGATGCAGCACAGGGTTCTCTCCTGACAACAGGTGGGTAAATCGGAATTCTTAGTTCGGCTGATTTTAGAGGAATATTTGTACGTTTCAAAGATGGACACTTGGAAACTTTTCTGGTGAGAATCCCACAATGGATTCCTATGAAAGGATTTATAAGTTACTGGTAAGTACGCTTAGATTTACTTTTCAGGGTCAGTGCTGAGCTAAAAGATGTAGCACTGGGTTCTCTCCTGATAACAGAAGAGTAAATCGGAATTCGTAGTTCGGCTGATTTTAGAGGAATATTTGTACGTTTCAAAAATGGACACTTGGAATATTTTTTGGAGAAAACCACACAATGGATTCCTATGGAAGGAAATACAAGTTACTGGTAAGAACGCTTAGAATTACTTTTAAGGGTCAGTGCTGGGCTAAAAGATGCAGCACTGCGTTGTCTCATGATAGCAGGTGAATAAATCGGAATTCGTAGTTCGGCTGATTTTAGAGGAATATTTGTACGTTTCAAAAATGGACGCTTGGAAACTTTTCTGGTAAAAACCACACAATGGATTCCTATGAAAGGATTTATAAGTTACTGGTAAGTACGCTTAGATTTACTTTTCAGGGTCAGTGCTGAGCTAAAACATGTAGCACTGGGTTCTCTCCTGATAACAGGTGAGTAAATCGGAATTCGTAGTTCGGCTGATTTTAGAGGAATATTTGTACGTTTCAAAAATGGACACTTAGAATATTTTCTGGTGAAAACCACACAATGGATCCCTATGAAAGGATTTAAAAGTTACTGGTAAGTACGCTTAAATTTACTTTTCAGGGTCAGTGCTGAGCTAAAAGATGTAGCACTGGGTTCTCTCCTGATAACAGAAGAGTAAATTGGAATTCGTAGTTCGGCTGATTTTAGAGGAATATTTGTACGTTTCAAAAATGGACACTTAGAATATTTTCTGGTGAAAACCACACAATGGATTCCTATGAAAGGATTTACAAGTTACTGGTAAGTACGCTTAAATTTACTTTTCAGGGTCAGTGCTGAGCTAAAAGATGTAGCACTGGGTTCTCTCCTGATAACAGAAGAGTAAATTGGAATTCGTAGTTCGGCTGATTTTAGAGGAATATTTGTACGTTAAAAAAATGGTCACTTGGAAACTTTTCTGGTGAAAACCACACAATGGATTCCTATGGAAGGAAATACAAGTTACTGGTAAGTACGCTTAGAATTACTTTTCAGGGTCAGTGCTGGGCTAAAAGATGCAGCACTGGGTTCTCTCCTGATAGCAGGTGAATAAATCGGAATTCGTACTTCGGCTGATTTTAGAGGAATATATGTACATTTTAAAAATGGTCACTTAGAAAGTTTTCTGCTGAAAACCACACAATGGATTACTATGGAAGGAAATACAAGGTACTGGTAAGTACGCTTCGAATTACTTTTCAGGGTCAGTGCTGGGCTAAATGATGCAGCACTGGGTTCTCTCCTGACAACAATTGAGTAAATCGGAATTCGTAGTTCGGCTGATTTTGGAGGAATATTTGTACGTTTCAAAAATGGACATTTAGAAAATTTTCTGCTGAAAACCACACAATGGATTCCCATGGAAGGAAATACAATTTACTGGTAAGTATGCTTAGAATTACTTTCCAGGGTCAGTGCTGGGCTAAAAGATGCAGCCCTGGCTTCTCTCCTGATAACAGGTTAGTAAATCGGAATTCGTAGTTCGACGGATTTTGGAGGAATATTTGTACGTTTCAAAAATGGACACTTAGAAACTTTTCTGCTGAAAACCACACAATGGATTACTATGGAAGGAAATACAAGGTACTGGTAAGTACGCTTCGAATTGCTTTCCAGGGTCAGCGCTGTGCTAAAAGATGCAGCTCTGGGTTCTCTCCTGATAACAGGTGAGTAAATCGAAATTTGGAGTTCAGCTGATTTTAGAGGATTATTTGTACGTTTCAAAAATGGACACTTAGAAACTTAACTGCTGAAAACTACACAATGGATTCCTATGGAAGGAAATACAAGTTACTGGTAAGTACGCTTAGAATTACTTTCCAGGGTCAGTGCTGGGCTAAAAGATGCAGCACTGGGTTCTCTCCTGATAACAGGTGGGTAAATTGGAATTCATAGTTCGACTGATTTTAGAGAAATATTTGTACGTTTCAAAAATGGCCACTTAGAAACTTTTCTGCTGAAAACCACACAATGGAATCCTAAGGAAGGAAATACAAGTTACTGGTAAGTACGCTTAGAATTACTTTCCAGAATCAGTGCTGGGCTAAAAGATGCAGCACTGGGTTCTCTCCTGATAACAGGTGAGTAAATCGGAATTCGTAGTTTGGCTGATTTTAGAGGAATATTTGTACGTTTCAAAAATGGACGCTTGGAAACTTTTCTGGTGAAAACCACACAATGGATTCCTATGAAAGGATTTATAAGTTACTGGTAAGTACGCTTAGATTTACTTTTCAGGGTCAGTGCTGAGCTAAAAGATGTAGCACTGGGTTCTCTCCTGATAACAGGTGAGTAAATCGGAATTCGTAGTTCGGCTGATTTTAGAGGAATATTTGTACGTTTCAAAAATGGACACTTAGAAACTTTTCTGGTGAAAACCAAACAATGGATTCCTATGAAAGGATTTACAAGTTACTGGTAAGTACGCTTAAATTTACTTTTCAGGGTCAGTGCTGAGCTAAATTATGTAGCACTGGGTTCTCTCCTGATAACAGAAGAGTAAATTGGAATTCGTAGTTCGGCTGATTTTAGAGGAATATTTGTACGTTTCAAAAATGGACACTTAGAATATTTTCTGGACAAAACCACACAATGGATTCCTATGGAAGGAAATAAAAGTTACTGGTAAGTACACTTAGAATTACTTTTCAGGGTCAGTGCTGGGCTAAAAGATGCAGCACTGGGTTCTCTCCTGATAACAGGTGAGTAAATCGGAATTCGTAGTTTGGCTGATTTTAGAGGAATATTTGTACGTTTCAAAAATGGACACTTGGAAACTTTTCTGGTGAAAACCACACAATGGATTCCTATGAAAGGATTTACAAGTTACTGGTAAGTACGCTTAAATTTACTTTTCAGGGTCAGTGCTGAGCTAAATTATGTAGCACTGGGTTCTCTCCTGATAACAGGTGAGTAAATCGGAATTCGTAGTTCGGCTGATTTTAGAGGAATATTTGTACGTTTCAAAAATGGACACTTAGAATATTTTCTGGAGAAAACCACACAATGGATTCCTATTGAAGGAAATACAAGTTACTGGTAAGTACACTTAGAATTACTTTTCAGGGTCAGTGCTGGGCTAAAAGATGCAGCACTGGGTTCTCTCCTGATAGCAGATGAATAAATCGGAATTCGTACTTCGGCTGATTTTAGAGGAATATATGTACATTTCAAAAATGGTCACTTAGAAAGTTTTCTGCTGAAAACCACACAATGGATTACTATGGAAGGAAATACAAGATACTGGTAAGTACGCTTCGAATTACTTTTCAGGGTCAGTGCTGGGCTAAATGATGCAGCACTGGGTTCTCTCCTGAAAACAATTGAGTAAATCGTAATTCGTAGTTCGGCTGATTTTAGAGGAATATTTGTACTTTTCAAAAATGGACACTTGGAAACTTTTCTGCTGAAAACCTCACAATGGATTCTTATGGAAGGAAAGACAAGTTACTGGTAAGTACGCTTAGAATTACTTTTCAGGGTTAGTGCTGGGCTAAATGATGCAGCACTGGGTTCTCTCCTGATAACAGGTGAGTAAATCGGAATTCGTAGTTCGGCTGATTTTAGAGGAATATTTGTACGTTTCAAAAATGGACACTTGGAATATTTTTTGGAGAAAACCACACAATGGATTCCTATGGAAGGAAATACAAGTTACTGGTAAGTATGCTTAGAATTACTTTTCAGGGTCAGTGCTGGGCTAAAAGATGCAGCACTGCATTCTCTCATGATAGCAGGTGAATAAATCGGAATTCGTAGTTCGGCTGATTTTAGAGGAATATATGTACGTTTAAAAAATGGTCATTTAGAAAGTTTTCTGCTAAAAAACACACAATGGATTACTATGGAAGGAAATACAAGGTACTGGTAAGTACGCTTTGAATTGCTTTCCAGGGTCAGCGCTGTGCTAAAAGATGCAGCACTGGGTTCTCTCCTGATAACAGGTGAGTAAATCGAAATTTGGATTTCAGCTGATTTTAGAGGATTATTTGTATGTTTCAAAATTGGACACTTAGAAACTTAACTGCTGAAAACTACACAATGGATTCCTATGGAAGGAAATACAAGTTACTGGTAAGTACGCTTAGAATTACTTTCCAGGGTCAGTGCTGGGCTAAAAGATGCAGCACTGGGTTCTCTCCTGATAACAGGTGGGTAAATTGTAATTCATAGTTCGACTGATTTTAGCGAAATATTTGTACGTTTCAAAAATGGCCACTTAGAAACTTTTCTGGTGAAAACCACACAATGGAATCCTAAGGAAGGAAATACAAGTTACTGGTAAGTACGCTTAGAATTACTTTCCAGAGTCAGTGCTGGGCTAAAAGATGCAGCACTGGGTTCTCTCCTGATAACAGGTGAGTAAATCGGAATTCGTAGTTTGGCTGTTTTAGAGGAATATTTGTACATTTCAAAAATGGACGCTTGGAAACTTTTCTGGTAAAAACCACACAATGGATTCCTATGAAAGGATTTATAAGTTACTGGTAAGTACGCTTAGATTTACTTTTCAGGGTCAGTGCTGAGCTAAAAGATGTAGCACTGGGTTCTCTCCTGATAACAGGTGAGTAAATCGGAATTCGTAGTTCGGATGACTTTAGAGCAATATTTGTACGTTTCAAAAATGGACACTTGGAAACTTTTCTGGTGAAAACCACACAATGGATTCCTATGAAAGGATTTACAATTTACTGGTAAGTACGCTTAAATTTACTTTTCAGGGTCAGTGCTGAGCTAAAAGATGTAGCACTGGGTTCTCTCCTGATAACAGAAGAGTAAATTGGAATTCGTAGTTTGGCTGATTTTAGAGGAATATTTGTACGTTTCAAAAATGGACACTTAGAATATTTTCTGGAGAAAACCACTCACTGGATTCCTATGGAAGGAAATAAAAGTTACTGGTAAGTACACTTAGAATTACTTTTCAGGGTCAGTGCTGGGCTAAAAGATGCAGCACTGGGTTCTCTCCTGATAACAGGTGAGTAAATCGGAATTCGTAGTTTGGCTGATTTTAGAGGAATATTTGTACGTTTCAAAAATGGACACTTGGAAACTTTTCTGGTGAAAACCACACAATGGATTCCTATGAAAGGATTTACAAGTTACTGGTAAGTACGCTTAAATTTACTTTTCAGGGTCAGTGCTGAGCTAAAAGATGTAGCACTGGGTTCTCTCCTGATAACAGAAGAGTAAATTGGAATTTGTAGTTCGGCTGATTTTAGAGGAATATTTGTACGTTTCAAAAATGGACACTTAGAATATTTTCTGGAGAAAACCACACAATGGATTCCTATGGAAGGAAATACAAGTTACTGGTAAGTACGCTTAGAATTACTTTCCAGAGTCAGTGCTGGGCTAAAAGATGCAGCACTGGGTTCTCTCCTGATAACAGGTGAGTAAATTGGAATTCATAGTACGACTGATTTTAGAGGAATATTTGTACGTTTCAAAAATGGACACTTAGAATATTTTCTGCTGAAAACCACACAATGGATTCCTATGAAAGGATTTATAAGTTACTGGTAAGTACGCTTAGATTTACTTTTCAGGGTCAGTGCTGAGCTAAAAGATGTAGCACTGGGTTCTCTCCTGATAACAGGTGAGTAAATCAGAATTTGTAGTTCGGCTGATTTTAGAGGAATATTAGTAAGTTTCAAAAATGGACACTTGGAAACTTTTCTGGTGAAAACCACACAATGGATTCCTATGAAAGGATTTACAAGTTACTGATAAGTACGCTTAAATTTAATTTTCAGGGTCAGTGCTGAGCTAAAAGATGTAGCACTGGGTTCTCTCCTGATAACAGAAGAGTAAATTGGAATTCGTAGTTCGGCTGATTTTAGAGGAATATTTGTACGTTTCAAAAATGGACACTTGGAATATTTACTGGAGAAAACCAAACAATGGATTCCTATGGAAGGAAATACAAGTTACTGGTAAGTACGCTTAGAATTACTTTTCAGGGTCAGTGCTGGGCTAAAAGATGCAGCACTGGGTTCTCTCCTGATAACAAGTGAGTGAATCGGAATTCGTAGTTCGGCTGATTTTAGAGGAATATTTGTACGTTTCAAAAATGGACACCTGGAAACTTTTCTGGTGAAAACCACACAATGGATTCCTATGAAAAGATTTACAAGTTACTGGTAAGTACGCTTAAATTTACTTTTCAGGGTCAGTGCTGAGCTAAAAGATGTAGCACTGGGTTCTCTCCTGATAACAGAAGAGTAAATTGGAATTCGTAGTTCGGCTGATTTTAGAGGAATATTTGCACGTTTCAAAAATGGACACTTAGAGAATTTTCTGGAGAAAACCACACAATGGATTCCTATGGAAGGAAATACAAGTTACTGGTAAGTACGCTTAGAATTACTTTTCAGGGTCAGTGCTGGGCTAAAAGATGCACCACTGGGTTCTCTCCTGATAGCAGGTGAATAAATCAAAATTCGTACTTCGGCTGATTTTAGAGGAATATATGTACATTTCAAAAAAGGTCACTTAGAAAGTTTTCTGCTGAAAACCACACAATGGATTACTATGGAAGGAAATACAAGGTACTGGTAAGTACGCTTCGAATTGCTTTCCAGGGTCAGCGCTGGGCTAAAAGATGCAGCACTGGGTTCTCTCCTGATAACAGGTGAGTAAATCGGAATTCGTAGTTCGGCTGACTTTAGAGGAATATTTGTACGTTTCAAAAAAGGACACTTGGAAACTTTTCTGGTGAAAACCACACAATGGATTCCTATGAAAGGATTCATAAGTTAATGGTAAGTACGCTTAGAATTACTTTTCAGGGTCAGTGCTGGTCTAAAAGTTGCAGCACTGGGTTCTCTCCTGATAACAGGTGAGTAAATCGAAATTTGGAGTTCGGCTGATTTTAGAGGAATATTTGTACGTTTCAAAAATGGACACTTAGAAACTTAACTGCTGAAAACTACACAATGGATTCCTATGGAAGGAAATACAAGTTACTGGTAAGTACGCTTAGAATTACTTTCCAGGGTCAGTGCTGGGCTAAAAGATGCAGCACTGGGTTCTCTCCTGATAACAGGTGAGTAAATCAGAATTCTGTGTTCGGCTTATTTTAGAGGAATATTTGTACGTTTCAAAAATGGAAAATTAGAAACTTTTCTGCTGAAAACCACACAATGGATTCCTTAGGAAGAAAATACAAGTTACTGGTAAGTACGCTTAGAACTACTTTTCAGGGTCAATGCTGGTCTAAAAGATGCAGCTCTGGGTTCTCTCCTGATAACAGGTGAGTAAATCGGAATTCGTAGTTCGGCTGATTTTAGAGGAATATTTGTACCTTTCAAAAATGGACACTTAGAAACGTTTCTGGTGATAACCACACAATGGTTGCCTATGGAAGGAAATACAAGTTACTGGTAAGTATGCTTAGAATTACTTTCCAGGGTCAGTGCTGGGCTAAAAGATGCAGCCCTGGGTTCTCTCCTGATAACAGGTTAGTAAATCGGAATTCGTAGTTCGACGGATTTTGGAGGAATATTTGTACGTTTCAAAAATGGACACTTAGAAACTTTTCTGCTGAAACACACACAATGGATTCCAATGGAAGGAAATACAAGTTACTGGTAAGTACGCTTAGAATTACATTTCAGGGTCAGTGCTAGGCTAAAAGATGCAGCACTGGGTTCTCTCCTGAAAACAGGTGATTAAATCGGAATTCGTAGTTCGGCTGATTTTAGAGGAATATTTGTACGTTTCAAAAATGGACAATTAGAAACTTTTCAGCTGAAAACCACCCAATGGATTCATATGGAAGAAAATACAAGTTACTGGCAAGTATGCTTAGAATTACTTTTCAGGGTCAGTGCTGGGCTCAAAGAGGCAGCACTGGGTTCTCTCCTGATAACAGGTGAGTAAATCGGAATTCGTAGTTCGGCTAATTTTAGAGGAATATTTGTACGTTTCAAAAATGGACACTTGGAAACTTTTCTGCTGAAAACCACACAATGGATTCTTATGGAAAGAAAGACAAGTTACTGGTAAGTTCACTTAGGATTACTTTTCAGGGTCAGTGCTGGGCTAAATAATGTAGCACTGGGTTCTCTCCTGACAACAATTGAGTAAATCGGAATTCGTAGTTTGAATAATTTTAAAGGAATATTTGGACGTTTCAAAAATGGACACTTAGAAACTTTTCTGCTGAAAACCACAGAATGGTTTCCTATGGAAGGAAATACAAGTTACTGGTAAGTACGCTTAAAATTACTTTTCAGGGTCAGTGCTGAGCTAAAAGATGTAGCACTGGGTTCTCTCCTGATAACAGAAGAGTAAATTGGAATTCGTAGTTCGGCTGATTTTAGAGGAATATTTGTACGTTTCAAAAATGGACACTTAGAATATTTTCTGGAGAAAACCACACAATGGATTCCTATTGAAGGAAATACAAGTTACTGGTAAGTACACTTAGAATTACTTTTCAGGGTCAGTGCTGGGCTAAAAGATGCAGCACTGGGTTCTCTCCTGATAGCAGGTGAATAAATCGGAATTCGTACTTCGGCTGATTTTAGAGGAATATATGTACATTTCAAAAATGGTCACTTAGAAAGTTTTCTGCTGAAAACCACACAATGGATTACTATGGAAGGAAATACAAGATACTGGTAAGTACGCTTCGAATTACTTTTCAGGGTCAGTGCTGGGCTAAATGATGCAGCACTGGGTTCTCTCCTGAAAACAATTGAGTAAATCGTAATTCGTAGTTCGGCTGATTTTAGAGGAATATTTGTACTTTTCAAAAATGGACAATTGGAAACTTTTCTGCTGAAAACCTCACAATGGATTCTTATGGAAGGAAAGACAAGTTACTGGTAAGTACGCTTAGAATTACTTTTCAGGGTTAGTGCTGGGCTAAATGATGCAGCACTGGGTTCTCTCCTGATAACAGGTGAGTAAATCGGAATTCGTAGTTCGGCTGATTTTAGAGGAATATTTGTACGTTTCAAAAATGGACACTTGGAATATTTTTTGGAGAAAACCACACAATGGATTCCTATGGAAGGAAATACAAGTTACTGGTAAGTATGCTTAGAATTACTTTTCAGGGTCAGTGCTGGGCTAAAAGATGCAGCACTGCATTCTCTCATGATAGCAGGTGAATAAATCGGAATTCGTAGTTCGGCTGATTTTAGAGGAATATATGTACGTTTCAAAAATGGTCATTTAGAAAGTTTTCTGCTAAAAAACACACAATGGATTACTATGGAAGGAAATACAAGGTACTGGTAAGTACGCTTTGAATTGCTTTCCAGGGTCAGCGCTGTGCTAAAAGATGCAGCACTGGGTTCTCTCCTGATAACAGGTGAGTAAATCGAAATTTGGATTTCAGCTGATTTTAGAGGATTATTTGTACGTTTCAAAATTGGACACTTAGAAACTTAACTGCTGAAAACTACACAATGGATTCCTATGGAAGGAAATACAAGTTACTGGTAAGTACGCTTAGAATTACTTTCCAGGGTCAGTGCTGGGCTAAAAGATGCAGCACTGGGTTCTCTCCTGATAACAGGTGGGTAAATTGGAATTCATAGTTCGACTGATTTTAGCGAAATATTTGTACGTTTCAAAAATGGCCACTTAGAAACTTTTCTGGTGAAAACCACACAATGGAATCCTAAGGAAGGAAATACAAGTTACTGGTAAGTACGCTTAGAATTACTTTCCAGAGTCAGTGCTGGGCTAAAAGATGCAGCACTGGGTTCTCTCCTGATAACAGGTGAGTAAATCGGAATTCGTAGTTTGGCTGTTTTAGAGGAATATTTGTACGTTTCAAAAATGGACGCTTGGAAACTTTTCTGGTAAAAACCACACAATGGATTCCTATGAAAGGATTTATAAGTTACTGGTAAGTACGCTTAGATTTACTTTTCAGGGTCAGTGCTGAGCTAAAAGATGTAGCACTGGGTTCTCTCCTGATAACAGGTGAGTAAATCGGAATTCGTAGTTCGGATGACTTTAGAGCAATATTTGTACGTTTCAAAAATGGACACTTGGAAACTTTTCTGGAGAAAACCACACAATGGATTCCTATGGAAGGAAATAAAAGTTACTGGTAAGTACACTTAGAATAACTTTTCAGGGTCAGTGCTGGGCTAAAAGATGCAGCACTGGGTTCTCTCCTGATAACAGGTGAGTAAATCGGAATTCGTAGTTTGGCTGATTTTAGAGGAATATTTGTACGTTTCAAAAATGGACACTTGGAAACTTTTCTGGTGAAAACCACACAATGGATTCCTATGAAAGGATTTACAAGTTACTGGTAAGTACGCTTAAATTTACTTTTCAGGGTCAGTGCTGAGCTAAAAGATGTAGCACTGGGTTCTCTCCTGATAACAGAAGAGTAAATTGGAATTCGTAGTTCGGCTGATTTTAGAGGAATATTTGTACGTTTCAAAAATGGACACTTAGAAACTTTTCTGCTGAAAACCACACAATGTAATCCTAAGGAAGGAAATACAAGTTACTGGTAAGTACGCTTAGAATTACTTTCCAGAGTCAGTGCTGGGCTAAAAGATGCAGCACTGGGTTCTCTCCTGATAACAGGTGAGTAAATCGGAATTCGTAGTTTGGCTGATTTTAGAGGAATATTTGACGTTTCAAAAATGGACACTTGGAAACTTTTCTGGTGAAAACCACACAATGGATTCCTATGAAAGGATTTATAAGTTACTGGTAAGTACGCTTAGATTTACTTTTCAGGGTCAGTGCTGAGCTAAAAGATGTAGCACTGGGTTCTCTCCTGATAACAGGTGAGTAAATCAGAATTTGTAGTTCGGCTGATTTTAGAGGAATATTAGTAAGTTTCAAAAATGGACACTTGGAAACTTTTCTGGTGAAAACCACACAATGGATTCCTATGAAAGGATTTACAAGTTACTGATAAGTACGCTTAAATTTAATTTTCAGGGTCAGTGCTGAGCTAAAAGATGTAGCACTGGGTTCTCTCCTGATAACAGAAGAGTAAATTGGAATTCGTAGTTCGGCTGATTTTAGAGGAATATTTGTACGTTTCAAAAATGGACACTTGGAATATTTTCTGGAGAAAACCAAACAATGGATTCCTATGGAAGGAAATACAAGTTACTGGTAAGTACGCTTAGAATTACTTTTCAGGGTCAGTGCTGGGCTAAAAGGTGCAGCACTGGGTTCTCTCCTGATAACAAGTGAGTGAATCGGAATTCGTAGTTCGGCTGATTTTAGAGGAATATTTGTACGTTTCAAAAATGGACACCTGGAAACTTTTCTGGTGAAAACCACACAATGGATTCCTATGAAAAGATTTACAAGTTACTGGTAAGTACGCTTAAATTTACTTTTCAGGGTCAGTGCTGAGCTAAAAGATGTAGCACTGGGTTCTCTCCTGATAACAGAAGAGTAAATTGGAATTCGTAGTTCGGCTGATTTTAGAGGAATATTTGCACGTTTCAAAAATGGACACTTAGAATATTTTCTGGAGAAAACCACACAATGGATTCCTATGGAAGGAAATACAAGTTACTGGTAAGTACGCTTAGAATTACTTTTCAGGGTCAGTGCTGGGCTAAAAGATGCAGCACTGGGTTCTCTCCTGATAGCAGGTGAATAAATCAGAATTCGTACTTCGGCTGATTTTAGAGGAATATATGTACATTTCAAAAATGGTCACTTAGAAAGTTTTCTGCTGAAAACCACACAATGGATTACTATGGAAGGAAATACAAGGTACTGGTAAGTACGCTTCGAATTGCTTTCCAGGGTCAGCGCTGGGCTAAAAGATGCAGCACTGGGTTCTCTCCTGATAACAGGTGAGTAAATCGGAATTCGTAGTTCGGCTGACTTTAGAGGAATATTTGTACGTTTCAAAAAAGGACACTTGGAAAATTTTCTGGTGAAAACCACACAATGGATTCCTATGAAAGGATTCATAAGTTAATGGTAAGTACGCTTAGAATTACTTTTCAGGGTCAGTGCTGGTCTAAAAGTTGCAGCACTGGGTTCTCTCCTGATAACAGGTGAGTAAATCGAAATTTGGAGTTCGGCTGATTTTAGAGGAATATTTGTACGTTTCAAAAATGGACACTTAGAAACTTAACTGTTGAAAACTACACAATGGATTCCTATGGAAGGAAATACAAGTTACTGGTAAGTACGCTTAGAATTACTTTCCAGGGTCAGTGCTGGGCTAAAAGATGTAGCACTGGGTTCTCTCCAGATGACAGGTGATTAAATTGGAATTCGTAGTTCGACTTATTTTAGTGGAATATTTGTACGTTTCAAAAATGGACACTTAAAAACTTTTTTGCTGAAAACCACACAATGGATTCCTATGGAAGGAAATACAAGTTACTGGTAAGTACGCTTAGAATTACTTTCTAGGGTCAGTGCTGGGCTAAAAGATGCAGCCCTGGGTTCTCTCCTGATAACAGGTGAGTAAATAGGAATTCTTAGTTCGGCTGACTTTAGAAGAATATTTGTACGTTTCAAAAAAGGACACTTGGAAACTTTTCTGGTGAAAACCACACAATGGATTCCTATGAAAGGATTCATAAGTTAATGGTAAGTACGCTTAGAATTACTTTTCAGGGTCAGTGATGGGCTAAAAGTTGCAGCACTGGGTTCTCTCCTGATAACAGGTGAGTAAATCGAAATTTGGAGTTTGGCTGATTTTAGAGGAATATTTGTACGTTTCAAAAATGGACACTTAGAAACTTAACTGCTGAAAACTACACAATGGATTCCTATGTAAGGAAATACAAGTTACTGGTAAGTACGCTTAGAATTGCTTTTCAGGGTCAGTGCTGGGCTAATAGATGCAGCACTGGGTTCTCTCCTGATAACAGGTGAGTAAATCAGAATTCTGTGTTCGGCTTATTTTAGAGGAATATTTGTACGTTTCAAAAATGGAAAATTAGAAACTTTTCTGCTGAAAACCACACAATGGATTCCTTAGGAAGAAAATACAAGTTACTGGTAAGTACGCTTAGAACTACTTTTCAGGGTCAATGCTGGTCTAAAAGATGCAGCTCTGGGTTCTCTCCTGATAACAGGTGAGTAAATCGGAATTCCTAGTTCGGCTGATTTTAGAGGAATATTTGTACCTTTCAAAAATGGACACTTAGAAACGTTTCTGGTGATAACCACACAATGGTTGCCTATGGAAGGAAATACAAGTTACTGGTAAGTATGCTTAGAATTACTTTCCAGGGTCAGTGCTGGGCTAAAAGATGCAGCCCTGGGTTCTCTCCTGATAACAGGTTAGTAAATCGGAATTCGTAGTTCGACGGATTTTGGAGGAATATTTGTACGTTTCAAAAATGGACACTTAGAAACTTTTCTGCTGAAACACACACAATGGATTCCAATGGAAGGAAATACAAGTTACTGGTAAGTACGCTTAGAATTACATTTCAGGGTCAGTGCTAGGCTAAAAGATGCAGCACTGGGTTCTCTCCTGAAAACAGGTGATTAAATCGGAATTCGTAGTTCGGCTGATTTTAGAGGAATATTTGTACGTTTCAAAAATGGACAATTAGAAACTTTTCAGCTGAAAACCACCCAATGGATTCATATGGAAGAAAATACAAGTTACTGGCAAGTATGCTTAGAATTACTTTTCAGGGTCAGTGCTGGGCTCAAAGAGGCAGCACTGGGTTCTCTCCTGATAACAGGTGAGTAAATCGGAATTCGTAGTTCGGCTGATTTTAGAGGAATATTTGTACGTTTCAAAAATGGACACTTGGAAACTTTTCTGCTGAAAACCACACAATGGATTCTTATGGAAAGAAAGACAAGTTACTGGTAAGTTCACTTAGGATTACTTTTCAGGGTCAGTGCTGGGCTAAATAATGTAGCACTGGGTTCTCTCCTGACAACAATGGAGTAAATCGGAATTCGTAGTTTGAATAATTTTAAAGGAATATTTGGACGTTTCAAAAATGGACACTTAGAAACTTTTCTGCTGAAAACCACAGAATGGTTTCCTATGGAAGGAAATACAAGTTACTGGTAAGTACGCTTAAAATTACTTTTCAGGGTCAGTGCTGAGCTAAAAGATGTAGCACTGGGTTCTCTCCTGATAACAGAAGAGTAAATTGGAATTCGTAGTTCGGCTGACTTTAGATGAATATTTGCACGTTTCAAAAATGGACACTTAGAATATTTTCTTGAGAAAACCACACAATGGATTCCTATGGAAGGAAATACAAGTTACTGGTAAGTACGCTTAAAATTACTTTTCAGGGTCAGTGCTGGGCTAAAAGATGCAGCACTGGGTTCTCTCCTGATAACAGGTGAGTAAATCGGAATTCGTAGTTCGGCTGATTTTAGAGGAATATTTGTACGTTTCAAAAATGGACACTTGGAAACTTTTCTGGTGAAAACCACACAATGGATTCCTATGAAAGGATTTACAAGTTACTGGTAAGTACGCTTACATTTACTTTTCAGGGTCAGTGCTGAGCTAAAAGATGTAGCACTGGGTTCTCTCCTGATAACAGAAGAGTAAATTGGAATTCGTAGTTCGGCTGATTTTAGAGGAATATTTGTACGTTTCAAAAATGGACACTTAGAATATTTTCTGGAGAAAACCACACAATGGATTCCTATGGAAGGAAATACAAGTTACTGGTAAGTACGCTTGGAATTACTTTTCAGGGTCAGTGCTGGGCTAAAAGATGCAGCACTGTGTTCTCTCCTGATAGCAGGTGAATAAATCAGAATTCGTACTTCGGCTGATTTTAGAGGAATATATGTACATTTCAAAAATGGTCACTTAGAAAGTTTTCTGCTGAAAACCACACAATGGATTACTATGGAAGGAAATACAAGGTACTGGTAAGTATGCTTCGAATTGCTTTCCAGGGTCAGCGCTGGGCTAAAAGATGCAGCACTGGGTTCTCTCCTGATAACAGGTGAGTAAATCGGAATTCGTAGTTCGGCTGACTTTAGAGGAATATTTGTACGTTTCAAAAAAGGACACTTGGAAACTTTTCTGGTGAAAACCACACAATGGATTCCTATGAAAGGATTCATAAGTTAATGGTAAGTACGCTTAGAATTACTTTTCAGGGTCAGTGCTGGTCTAAAAGTTGCAGCACTGGGTTCTCTCCTGATAACAGGTGAGTAAATCGAAATTTGGAGTTCGGCTGATTTTAGAGGAATATTTGTACGTTTCAAAAATGGACACTTAGAAACTTAACTGCTGAAAACTACACAATGGATTCCTATGGAAGGAAATACAAGTTACTGGTAAGTACGCTTAGAATTACTTTCCAGGGTCAGTGCTGGGCTAAAAGATGTAGCACTGGGTTCTCTCCAGATGACAGGTGATTAAATTGGAATTCGTAGTTCGACTTATTTTAGAGGAATATTTGTACGTTTCAAAAATGGACACTTAAAAACTTTTTTGCTGAAAACCACACAATGGATTCCTATGGAAGGAAATACAAGTTACTGGTAAGTACGCTTAGAATTACTTTCTAGGGTCAGTGCTGGGCTAAAAGATGCAGCCCTGGGTTCTCTCCTGATAACAGGTGAGTAAATAGGAATTCTTAGTTCGGCTGACTTTAGAGGAATATTTGTACGTTTCAAAAAAGGACACTTGGAAACTTTTCTGGTGAAAACCACACAATGGATTCCTATGAAAGGATTCATAAGTTAATGGTAAGTACGCTTAGAATTACTTTTCAGGGTCAGTGATGGGCTAAAAGTTGCAGCACTGGGTTCTCTCCTGATAACAGGTGAGTAAATCGAAATTTGGAGTTTGGCTGATTTTAGAGGAATATTTGTACGTTTCAAAAATGGACACTTAGAAACTTAACTGCTGAAAACTACACAATGGATTCCTATGTGAGGAAATACAAGTTACTGGTAAGTACGCTTAGAATTGCTTTTCAGGGTCAGTGCTGGGCTAATAGATGCAGCACTGGGTTCTCTCCTGATAACAGGTGAGTAAATCAGAATTCTGTGTTCGGCTTATTTTAGAGGAATATTTGTACGTTTCAAAAATGGAAAATTAGAAACTTTTCTGCTGAAAACCACACAATGGATTCCTTAGGAAGAAAATACAAGTTACTGGTAAGTACGCTTAGAACTACTTTTCAGGGTCAATGCTGGTCTAAAAGATGCAGCTCTGGGTTCTCTCCTGATAACAGGTGAGTAAATCGGAATTCGTAGTTCGGCTGATTTTAGAGGAATATTTATACCTTTCAAAAATGGACACTTAGAAACGTTTCTGGTGATAACCACACAATGGTTGCCTATGGAAGGAAATACAAGTTACTGGTAAGTATGCTTAGAATTACTTTCCAGGGTCAGTGCTGGGCTAAAAGATGCAGCCCTGGGTTCTCTCCTGATAACAGGTTAGTAAATCGGAATTCGTAGTTCGACGGATTTTGGAGGAATATTTGTACGTTTCAAAAATGGACACTTAGAAACTTTTCTGCTGAAACACACACAATGGATTCCAATGTAAGGAAATACAAGTTACTGGTAAGTACGCTTAGAATTACATTTCAGGGTCAGTGCTAGGCTAAAAGATGCAGCACTGGGTTCTCTCCTGAAAACAGGTGATTAAATCGGAATTCGTAGTTCGGCTGATTTTAGAGGAATATTTGTACGTTTCAAAAATGGACAATTAGAAACTTTTCAGCTGAAAACCACCCAATGGATTCATATGGAAGAAAATACAAGTTACTGGCAAGTATGCTTAGAATTACTTTTCAGGGTCAGTGCTGGGCTCAAAGAGGCAGCACTGGGTTCTCTCCTGATAACAGGTGAGTAAATCGGAATTCGTAGTTCGGCTGATTTTAGAGGAATATTTGTACGTTTCAAAAATGGACACTTGGAAACTTTTCTGCTGAAAACCACACAATGGATTCTTATGGAAAGAAAGACAAGTTACTGGTAAGTTCACTTAGGATTACTTTTCAGGGTCAGTGCTGGGCTAAATAATGTAGCACTGGGTTCTCGCCTGACAACAATTGAGTAAATCGGAATTCGTAGTTTGAATAATTTTAAAGGAATATTTGGACGTTTCAAAAATGGACACTTAGAAACTTTTCTGCTGAAAACCACAGAATGGTTTCCTATGGAAGGAAATACAAGTTACTGGTAAGTACGCTTAAAATTACTTTTCAGGGTCAGTGCTGAGCTAAAAGATGTAGCACTGGGTTCTCTCCTGATAACAGAAGAGTAAATTGGAATTCGTAGTTCGGCTGATTTTAGAGGAATATTTGTACGTTTCAAAAATGGACACTTAGAATATTTTCTGGAGAAAACCACACAATGGATTCCTATGGAAGGAAATACAAGTTACTGGTAAGTACGCTTAGAATTACTTTTCAGGGTCAGTGCTGGGCTAAAAGATGCAGCACTGGGTTCTCTCCTGATAACAGGTGAGTAAATCGGAATTCGTAGTTCGGCTGATTTTAGAGGAATATTTGTACTTTTCAAAAATGGACACTTGGAAACTTTTCTGGTGAAAACCACACAATGGATTCCTATGAAAGGATTTACAAGTTACTGGTAAGTACGCTTACATTTACTTTTCAGGGTCAGTGCTGAGCTAAAAGATGTAGCACTGGGTTCTCTCCTGATAACAGAAGAGTAAATTGGAATTCGTAGTTCGGCTGATTTTAGAGGAATATTTGTACGTTTCAAAAATGGACACTTAGAATATTTTCTGGAGAAAACCACACAATGGATTCCTATGGAAGGAAATACAAGTTACTGGTAAGTACGCTTAGAATTACTTTTCAGGGTCAGTGCTGGGCTAAAAGATGCAGTACTGGGTTCTCTCCTGATAGCAGGTGAATAAATCGGAATTCGTACTTCGGCTGATTTTAGAGGAATATATGTACATTTCAAAAATGGTCACTTAGAAAGTTTTCTGCTGAAAACCACACAATGGAATACTATGGAAGTAAATACAAGGTACTGGTAAGTACGCTTCGAATTACTTTTCAGGGTCAGTGCTGGGCTAACTGATGCAGCACTGGATCCTCTCCTGACAACAATTGAGTAAATCGGAATTCGTAGTTTGGCTGATTTTAGAGGAATATTTGTACTTTTCAAAAATGGACAGTTGGAAACTTTTCTGCTGAAAACCACACAATGGATTCTTATGGTAAGAAAGACAAGTTACTGGTAAGTACGCTTAGGATTACTTTTCAGGGTCAGTGCTAGGCTAAAAAATGCAGCACTGGGTTCTCTCCTGATAACAGGTGAGTAAATCGGAATTCGTAGTTCGACTGATTTTGGAGGAATATTTGTACGTTTCAAAAATGGAAAATTAGAAACTTTTCTGCTGAAAACCACACAATGGATTCCTTAGGAAGAAAATACAAGTTACTGGTAAGTACGCTTAGAACTACTTTTCAGGGTCAATGCTGGTCTAAAAGATGCAGCTCTGGGTTCTCTCCTGATAACAGGTGAGTAAATCGGAATTCGTAGTTCGGCTGATTTTAGAGGAATATTTATACCTTTCAAAAATGGACACTTAGAAACGTTTCTGGTGATAACCACACAATGGTTGCCTATGGAAGGAAATACAAGTTACTGGTAAGTATGCTTAGAATTACTTTCCAGGGTCAGTGCTGGGCTAAAAGATGCAGCCCTGGGTTCTCTCCTGATAACAGGTTAGTAAATCGGAATTCGTAGTTCGACGGATTTTGGAGGAATATTTGTACGTTTCAAAAATGGACACTTAGAAACTTTTCTGCTGAAACACACACAATGGATTCCAATGGAAGGAAATACAAGTTACTGGTAAGTACGCTTAGAATTACATTTCAGGGTCAGTGCTAGGCTAAAAGATGCAGCACTGGGTTCTCTCCTGAAAACAGGTGATTAAATCGGAATTCGTAGTTCGGCTGATTTTAGAGGAATATTTGTACGTTTCAAAAATGGACAATTAGAAACTTTTCAGCTGAAAACCACCCAATGGATTCATATGGAAGAAAATACAAGTTACTGGCAAGTATGCTTAGAATTACTTTTCAGGGTCAGTGCTGGGCTCAAAGAGGCAGCACTGTGTTCTCTCCTGATAACAGGTGAGTAAATCGGAATTCGTAGTTCGGCTGATTTTAGAGGAATATTTGTACGTTTCAAAAATGGACACTTGGAAACTTTTCTGCTGAAAACCACACAATGGATTCTTATGGAAAGAAAGACAAGTTACTGGTAAGTTCACTTAGGATTACTTTTCAGGGTCAGTGCTGGGCTAAATAATGTAGCACTGGGTTCTCGCCTGACAACAATTGAGTAAATCGGAATTCGTAGTTTGAATAATTTTAAAGGAATATTTGGACGTTTCAAAAATGGACACTTAGAAACTTTTCTGCTGAAAACCACAGAATGGTTTCCTATGGAAGGAAATACAAGTTACTGGTAAGTACGCTTAAAATTACTTTTCAGGGTCAGTGCTGAGCTAAAAGATGTAGCACTGGGTTCTCTCCTGATAACAGAAGAGTAAATTGGAATTCGTAGTTCGGCTGATTTTAGAGGAATATTTGTACGTTTCAAAAATGGACACTTAGAATATTTTCTGGAGAAAACCACACAATGGATTCCTATGGAAGGAAATACAAGTTACTGGTAAGTACGCTTAGAATTACTTTTCAGGGTCAGTGCTGGGCTAAAAGATGCAGCACTGGGTTCTCTCCTGATAACAGGTGAGTAAATCGGAATTCGTAGTTCGGCTGATTTTAGAGGAATATTTGTACTTTTCAAAAATGGACACTTGGAAACTTTTCTGGTGAAAACCACACAATGGATTCCTATGAAAGGATTTACAAGTTACTGGTAAGTACGCTTACATTTACTTTTCAGGGTCAGTGCTGAGCTAAAAGATGTAGCACTGGGTTCTCTCCTGATAACAGAAGAGTAAATTGGAATTCGTAGTTCGGCTGATTTTAGAGGAATATTTGTACGTTTCAAAAATGGACACTTAGAATATTTTCTGGAGAAAACCACACAATGGATTCCTATGGAAGGAAATACAAGTTACTGGTAAGTACGCTTAGAATTACTTTTCAGGGTCAGTGCTGGGCTAAAAGATGCAGCACTGGGTTCTCTCCTGATAGCAGGTGAATAAATCGGAATTCGTACTTCGGCTGATTTTAGAGGAATATATGTACATTTCAAAAATGGTCACTTAGAAAGTTTTCTGCTGAAAACCACACAATGGAATACTATGGAAGTAAATACAAGGTACTGGTAAGTACGCTTCGAATTACTTTTCAGGGTCAGTGCTGGGCTAACTGATGCAGCACTGGATCCTCTCCTGACAACAATTGAGTAAATCGGAATTCGTAGTTTGGCTGATTTTAGAGGAATATTTGTACTTTTCAAAAATGGACAGTTGGAAACTTTTCTGCTGAAAACCACACAATGGATTCTTATGGTAAGAAAGACAAGTTACTGGTAAGTACGCTTAGGATTACTTTTCAGGGTCAGTGCTAGGCTAAAAAATGCAGCACTGGGTTCTCTCCTGATAACAGGTGAGTAAATCGGAATTCGTAGTTCGACTGATTTTGGAGGAATATTTGTACGTTTCAAAAATGGACGTTTAGAAACTTTTCTGCTGAAAACCACACAATGGATTCCCATGGAAGGAAATACAATTTACTGGTAAGTACGCTTAGAATTACTTTTCAGGGTCAGTGCTGGGCTAAATGATGCAGCACTGGGTTCTCTCCTGACAACAATTGAGTAAATCGGAATTTGTAGTTCGAAAAATTTTAGAGGAATATTTGGACGTTTCAAAAATGGACACTTAGAAACTTTTCTGCTGAAAACCACAGAATGGTTTCCTATGGAAGGAAATACAAGTTACTGGTAAGTACGCTTAAAATTACTTTTCAGGGTCAGTGCTGGGCTAAAAGATGCAGCACAGGGTTCTCTCCTAATAACAGGTGAGTAAACCGGAATTCTTAGTTCGGCTGATTTTAGAGGAATATTTGTACGTTTCAAAAATGGACACTTGGAAACTTTTTTGGTGAAAACCACACAATGGATTCCTATGAAAGGATTTATAAGTTACTGGTAAGTACGCTTAGATTTACTTTTCAGGGTCAGTGCTGAGCTAAAAGATGTAGCACTGGGTTCTCTTCTGACAACAATTGAGTAAATCGGAATTCGTAGTTCGGCTGATTTTGGAGGAATATTTGTACGTTTCAAAAATGGACACTTAGAATATTTTCTGGAGAAAACCACACAATGGATTCCTATGGAAGGAAATACAAGTTACTGGTAAGAACGCTTAGAATTACTTTTCAGGGTCAGTGCTGGGCTAAAAGATGCAGCACTGCGTTCTCTCATGATAGCAGGTGAATAAATCGGAATTCGTTGTTCGGCTGATTTTAGAGGAATATATGTACGTTTCAAAAATGGTCACTTAGAAAGTTTTCTGCTGAAAACCACACAATGGATTACTATGGAAGGAAATACAAGGTACTGGTAAGTACGCTTCAAATTGCTTTCCAGGGTCAGCGCTGTGCTAAAAGATGCAGCACTGGGTTCTCTCCTGATAACAGGTGAGTAAATCGAAATTTGGAGTTCAGATGATTTTAGAGGATTATTTGTACGTTTCAAAAATGGACACTTAGAAACTTAACTGCTGAAAACTACACAATGGATTCCTATGGAAGGAATTACAAGTTACTGGTAAGTACGCTTAGAATTACTTTCCAGGGTCAGTGCTGGGCTAAAAGATGCAGCACTGGGTTCTCTCCTGATAACAGGTGAGTAAATTGGAATTCATAGTTCGACTGATTTTAGAGAAATATTTGTACGTTTCAAAAATGGCCACTTAGAAACTTTTCTGCTGAAAACCACACAATGTAATCCTAAGGAAGGAAATACAAGTTACTGGTAAGTACACTTAGAATTACTTTCCAGAGTCAGTGCTGGGCTAAAAGATGCAGCACTGGGTTCTCTCCTGATAACAGGTGAGCAAATTGGAATTCATAGTACGACTGATTTTAGAGAAATATTTGTACGGTTCAAAAATGGCCACTTAGAAACTTTTCTGCTGAAAACCACACAATGTAATCCTATGGAAGGAAATACAAGTTACTGGTAAGTACGCTTAGAATTACTTTCCAGAGTCAATGCTGGGCTAAAAGATGCAGCACTGGGTTCTCTCCTGATAACAGGTGAGTAAATCGGAATTCGTAGTTTGGCTGATTTTAGAGGAATATTTGACGTTTCAAAAATGGACACTTGGAAACTTTTCTGGTGAAAACCACACAATGGATTCCTATGAAAGGATTTATAAGTTACTGGTAAGTACGCTTAGATTTACTTTTCAGGGTCAGTGCTGAGCTAAAGGATGTAGCACTGGGTTCTCTCCTGATAACAGGTGAGTAAATCAGAATTCGTAGTTCGGCTGATTTTAGAGGAATATTAGTAAGTTTCAAAAATGGACACTTGGAAACTTTTCTGGTGAAAACCACACAATGGATTCCTATGAAAGGATTTACAAGTTACTGATAAGTATGCTTAAATTTACTTTTCAGGGTCAGTGCTGAGCTAAAAGATGTAGCACTGGGTTCTCTCCTGATAACAGAAGAGTAAATTGGAATTCGTAGTTCGGCTGATTTTAGAGGAATATTTGTACGTTTCAAAAATGGACACTTAGAATATTTTCTGGAGAAAACCACACAATGGATTCCTATGGAAGGAAATACAAGTTACTGGTAAGTACGCTTAGAATTACTTTTCAGGGTCAGTGCTGGGCTAAAAGATGCAGCACTGGGTTCTCTCCTGATAGCAGGTGAATAAATCAGAATTCGTACTTCGGCTGATTTTAGAGAAATATATGTACATTTCAAAAATGGTCACTTAGAAAGTTTTCTGCTGAAAACCACACAATGGATTACTGTGGAAGGAAATACAAGGTACTGGTAAGTACGCTTCGAATTGCTTTCCAGGGTCAGCGCTGGGCTAAAAGATGCAGCACTGGGTTTTCTCCTGATAACAGGTGAGTAAATCGGAATTCGTAGTTCGGCTGACTTTAGAGGAATATTTGTACGTTTCAAAAAAGGACACTTGGAAACTTTTCTGGTGAAAACCACACAATGGATTCCTATGAAAGAATTCATAAGTTAATGGTAATTACGCTTAGAATTACTTTTCAGGGTCAGTGCTGGTCTGAAAGTTGCAGCACTGGGTTCTCTCCTGATAACAGGTGAGTAAATCGAAATTTGGAGTTCGGCTGATTTTAGAGGAATATTTGTATGTTTCAAAAATGGACACTTAGAAACTTAACTGCTGAAAACTACACAATGGATTCCTATGGAAGGAAATACAAGTTACTGGTAAGTACGCTTAGAATTACTTTCCAGGGTCAGTGCTGGGCTAAAAGATGTAGCACTGGGTTCTCTCCAGATGACAGGTGATTAAATTGGAATTCGTAGTTCGACTTATTTTAGAGGAATATTTGTACGTTTCAAAAATGGACACTTAAAAACTTTTTTGCTGAAAACCACACAATGGATTCCTATGGAAGGAAATACAAGTTACTGGTAAGTACGCTTAGAATTACTTTCTAGGGTCAGTGCTGGGCTAAAAGATGCAGCCCTGGGTTCTCTCCTGATAACAGGTGAGTAAATAGGAATTCTTAGTTCGGCTGACTTTAGAGGAATATTTGTACATTTCAAAAAAGGACACTTGGAAACTTTTCTGGTGAAAACCACACAATGGATTCCTATGAAAGGATTCATAAGTTAATGGTAAGTACGCTTAGAATTACTTTTCAGGGTCAGTGATGGGCTAAAAGTTGCAGCACTGGGTTCTCTCCTGATAACAGGTGAGTAAATCGAAATTTGGAGTTCGGCTGATTTTAGAGGAATATTTGTACGTTTCAAAAATGGACACTTAGAAACTTAACTGCTGAAAACTACACAATGGATTCCTATGGAAGGAAATACAAGTTACTGGTAAGTACGCTTAGAATTACTTTCCAGGGTCAGTGCTGGGCTAAAAGATGCAGCACTGGGTTCTCTCCAGATGACAGGTGATTAAATTGGAATTCGTAGTTCGACTTATTTTAGAGGAATATTTGTACGTTTCAAAAATGGAAAATTAGAAACTTTTCTGCTGAAAACCACACAATGGATTCCTTAGGAAGAAAATACAAGTTACTGGTATGTACGCTTAGAATTGCTTTTCAGGGTCAGTGCTGGGCTAATAGATGCAGCACTGGGTTCTCTCCTGATAACAAGTGACTAAATAGGAATTTGTAGTTCGGCTGATTTTAGAAGAATATTTGTAAGTTTCAAAAATGGACACTTAGAAACGTTTCTGGTGAAAACCACACAATGGTTTCCTATGGAAGGAAATACAAGTTACTGGTAAGTACGCTTAGAATTACTTTTCAGGGTCAGTGCTGGGCTAAAAGATGCAGCACTGGGTTCTCTCCTGATAACAGGTGAGTAAATCAGAATTCGAAGTTCGGCTGATATTAGAGGAATATTTGTACGTTTCAAAAATGGACACTTGGAAACTTTTCTGGTGAAAACTACTCAATGGATTCCTATGGAAGGAAATACAAGTTACTTGTAAGTACGCTTAGAACTACTTTTCAGGGTCAGTGCTGGGCTAAAAGGTGCAGCACTGGGTTCTCTCCTGATAACAAGTGAGTGAATCGGAATTCGTAGTTCGGCTGATTTTAGAGGAATATTTGTACGTTTCAAAAATGGACACCTGGAAACTTTTCTGGTGAAAACCACACAATGGATTCCTATGAAAAGATTTACAAGTTACTGGTAAGTACGCTTAAATTTACTTTTCAGGGTCAGTGCTGAGCTAAAAGATGTAGCACTGGGTTCTCTCCTGATAACAGAAGAGTAAATTGGAATTCGTAGTTCGGCTGATTTTAGAGGAATATTTGCACGTTTCAAAAATGGAAAATTAGAAACTTTTCTGCTGAAAACCACACAATGGATTCCTTAGGAAGAAAATACAAGTTACTGGTAAGTACGCTTAGAACTACTTTTCAGGGTCAATGCTGGTCTAAAAGATGCAGCTCTGGGTTCTCTCCTGATAACAGGTGAGTAAATCGGATCTCGTAGTTCGGCTGATTTTAGAGGAATATTTGTACCTTTCAAAAATGGACACTTAGAAACGTTTCTGGTGATAACCACACAATGGTTGCCTATGGAAGGAAATACAAGTTACTGGTAAGTATGCTTAGAATTACTTTCCAGGGTCAGTGCTGGGCTAAAAGATGCAGCCCTGGGTTCTCTCCTGATAACAGGTTAGTAAATCGGAATTCGTAGTTCGACGGATTTTGGAGGAATATTTGTACGTTTCAAAAATGGACACTTAGAAACTTTTCTGCTGAAACACACACATTGGATTCCAATGGAAGGAAATACAAGTTACTGGTAAGTACGCTTAGAATTACATTTCAGGGTCAGTGCTAGGCTAAAAGATGCAGCACTGGGTTCTCTCCTGAAAACAGGTGATTAAATCGGAATTCGTAGTTCGGCTGATTTTAGAGGAATATTTGTACGTTTCAAAAATGGACAATTAGAAACTTTTCAGCTGAAAACCACACAATGGATTCATATGGAAGAAAATACAAGTTACTGGCAAGTATGCTTAGAATTACTTTTCAGGGTCAGTGCTGGGCTCAAAGAGGCAGCACTGGGTTCTCTCCTGATAACAGGTGAGTAAATCGGAATTCGTAGTTCGGCTGATTTTAGAGGAATATTTGTACGTTTCAAAAATGGACACTTGGAAACTTTTCTGCTGAAAACCACACAATGGATTCTTATGGAAGGAAAGACAAGTTACTGGTAAGTTCGCTTAGGATTACTTTTCAGGGTCAGTGCTGGGCTAAATAATGCAGCACTGGGTTCTCTCCTGACAACAATTGAGTAAATCGGAATTCGTAGTTTGAATAATTTTAAAGGAATATTTGGACGTTTCAAAAATGGACACTTAGAAACTTTTCTGCTGAAAACCACAGAATGGTTTCCTATGGAAGGAAATACAAGTTACTGGTAAGTACGCTTAAAATTAATTTTCAGGGTCAGTGCTGAGCTAAAAGATGTAGCACTGGGTTCTCTCCTGATAACAGAAGAGTAAATTAGAATTCGTAGTTAGGCTGATTTTAGAGGAATATTTGTACGTTTCAAAAATGGACACTTAGAATATTTTCTGGAGAAAACCACACAATGGATTCCTATGGAAGGAAATACAAGTTACTGGTAAGTACGCTTAGAATTACTTTTCAGGGTCAGTGCTGGGCTAAAAGATGCAGCACTGGGTTCTCTCCTGATAGCAGGTGAATAAATCGGAATTCGTACTTCGGCTGATTTTAGAGGAATATATGTACATTTCAAAAATGGTCACTTAGAAAGTTTTCTGCTGAAAACCACACAATGGAATACTATGGAAGTAAATACAAGGTACTGGTAAGTACGCTTCGAATTACTTTTCAGGGTCAGTGCTGGGCTAACTGATGCAGCACTGGATCCTCTCCTGACAACAATTGAGTAAATCGGAATTCGTAGTTTGGCTGATTTTAGAGGAATATTTGTACTTTTCAAAAATGGACAGTTGGAAACTTTTCTGCTGAAAACCACAGAATGGTTTCCTATGGAAGGAAATACAAGTTACTGGTAAGTACGCTTAAAATTACTTTTCAGGGTCAGTGCTGGGCTAAAAGATGCAGCACAGGGTTCTCTCCTAATAACAGGTGAGTAAATCGGAATTCGTAGTTCGACTGATTTTGGAGGAATATTTGTACGTTTCAAAAATGGACGTTTAGAAACTTTTCTGCTGAAAACCACACAATGGATTCCCATGGAAGGAAATACAATTTACTGGTAAGTACGCTTAGAATTACTTTTCAGGGTCAGTGCTGGGCTAAATGATGCAGCACTGGGTTCTCTCCTGACAACAATTGAGTAAATCGGAATTTGTAGTTCGAATAATTTTAGAGGAATATTTGGACGTTTCAAAAATGGACACTTAGAAACTTTTCTGCTGAAAACCACAGAATGGTTTCCTATGGAAGGAAATACAAGTTACTGGTAAGTACGCTTAAAATTACTTTTCAGGGTCAGTGCTGGGCTAAAAGATGCAGCACAGGGTTCTCTCCTAATAACAGGTGAGTAAATCGGAATTCTTAGTTCGGCTGATTTTAGAGGAATATTTGTACGTTTCAAAAATGGACACTTGGAAACTTTTTTGGTGAAAACCACACAATGGATTCTTATGGTAAGAAAAACAAGTTACTGGGAAGTACGCTTAGGATTACTTTTCAGGGTCATTGCTAGGCTAAAAAATGCAGCACTGAGTTCTCTCCTGATAACAGGTGAGTAAATCGGAATTCGTAGTTCGACTGATTTTGGAGGAATATTTGTACGTTTCAAAAATGGACGTTTAGAAACTTTTCTGCTGAAAACCACACAATGGATTCCCATGGAAGGAAATACAATTTACTGGTAAGTACGCTTAGAATTACTTTTCAGGGTCAGTGCTGGGCTAAATGATGCAGCACTGGGTTCTCTCCTGACAACAATTGAGTAAATCGTAATTCGTAGTTCGGCTGATTTTAGAGGAATATTTGTACTTTTCAAAAATGGACACTTGGAAACTTTTCTGGTGAAAACCACACAATGGATTCCTATGAAAGGATTTACAAGTTACTGGTAAGTACGCTTACATTTACTTTTCAGGGTCAGTGCTGAGCTAAAAGATGTAGCACTGGGTTCTCTCCTGATAACAGAAGAGTAAATTGGAATTCGTAGTTCGGCTGATTTTAGAGGAATATTTGTACGTTTCAAAAATGGACACTTAGAATATTTTCTGGAGAAAACCACACAATGGATTCCTATGGAAGGAAATACAAGTTACTGGTAAGTACGCTTAGAATTACTTTTCAGGGTCAGTGCTGGGCTAAAAGATGCAGCACTGGGTTCTCTCCTGATAGCAGGTGAATAAATCGGAATTCGTACTTCGGCTGATTTTAGAGGAATATATGTACATTTCAAAAATGGTCACTTAGAAAGTTTTCTGCTGAAAACCACACAATGGAATACTATGGAAGTAAATACAAGGTACTGGTAAGTACGCTTCGAATTACTTTTCAGGGTCAGTGCTGGGCTAACTGATGCAGCACTGGATCCTCTCCTGACAACAATTGAGTAAATCGGAATTCGTAGTTTGGCTGATTTTAGAGGAATATTTGTACTTTTCAAAAATGGACAGTTGGAAACTTTTCTGCTGAAAACCACACAATGGATTCTTATGGTAAGAAAGACAAGTTACTGGTAAGTACGCTTAGGATTACTTTTCAGGGTCAGTGCTAGGCTAAAAAATGCAGCACTGGGTTCTCTCCTGATAACAGGTGAGTAAATCGGAATTCGTAGTTCGACTGATTTTGGAGGAATATTTGTACGTTTCAAAAATGGACGTTTAGAAACTTTTCTGCTGAAAACCACACAATGGATTCCCATGGAAGGAAATACAATTTACTGGTAAGTACGCTTAGAATTACTTTTCAGGGTCAGTGCTGGGCTAAATGATGCAGCACTGGGTTCTCTCCTGACAACAATTGAGTAAATCGGAATTTGTAGTTCGAAAAATTTTAGAGGAATATTTGGACGTTTCAAAAATGGACACTTAGAAACTTTTCTGCTGAAAACCACAGAATGGTTTCCTATGGAAGGAAATACAAGTTACTGGTAAGTACGCTTAAAATTACTTTTCAGGGTCAGTGCTGGGCTAAAAGATGCAGCACAGGGTTCTCTCCTAATAACAGGTGAGTAAACCGGAATTCTTAGTTCGGCTGATTTTAGAGGAATATTTGTACGTTTCAAAAATGGACACTTGGAAACTTTTTTGGTGAAAACCACACAATGGATTCCTATGAAAGGATTTATAAGTTACTGGTAAGTACGCTTAGATTTACTTTTCAGGGTCAGTGCTGAGCTAAAAGATGTAGCACTGGGTTCTCTTCTGACAACAATTGAGTAAATAGGAATTCGTAGTTCGGCTGATTTTGGAGGAATATTTGTACGTTTCAAAAATGGACACTTAGAATATTTTCTGGAGAAAACCACACAATGGATTCCTATGGAAGGAAATACAAGTTACTGGTAAGAACGCTTAGAATTACTTTTCAGGGTCAGTGCTGGGCTAAAAGATGCAGCACTGCGTTCTCTCATGATAGCAGGTGAATAAATCGGAATTCGTTGTTCGGCTGATTTTAGAGGAATATATGTACGTTTCAAAAATGGTCACTTAGAAAGTTTTCTGCTGAAAACCACACAATGGATTACTATGGAAGGAAATACAAGGTACTGGTAAGTACGCTTCGAATTGCTTTCCAGGGTCAGCGCTGTGCTAAAAGATGCAGCACTGGGTTCTCTCCTGATAACAGGTGAGTAAATCGAAATTTGGAGTTCAGATGATTTTAGAGGATTATTTGTACGTTTCAAAAATGGACACTTAGAAACTTAACTGCTGAAAACTACACAATGGATTCCTATGGAAGGAATTACAAGTTACTGGTAAGTACGCTTAGAATTACTTTCCAGGGTCAGTGCTGGGCTAAAAGATGCAGCACTGGGTTCTCTCCTGATAACAGGTGAGTAAATTGGAATTCATAGTTCGACTGATTTTAGAGAAATATTTGTACGTTTCAAAAATGGCCACTTAGAAACTTTTCTGCTGAAAACCACACAATGTAATCCTAAGGAAGGAAATACAAGTTACTGGTAAGTACACTTAGAATTACTTTCCAGAGTCAGTGCTGGGCTAAAAGATGCAGCACTGGGTTCTCTCCTGATAACAGGTGAGCAAATTGGAATTCATAGTACGACTGATTTTAGAGAAATATTTGTACGGTTCAAAAATGGCCACTTAGAAACTTTTCTGCTGAAAACCACACAATGTAATCCTATGGAAGGAAATACAAGTTACTGGTAAGTACGCTTAGAATTACTTTCCAGAGTCAATGCTGGGCTAAAAGATGCAGCACTGGGTTCTCTCCTGATAACAGGTGAGTAAATCGGAATTCGTAGTTTGGCTGATTTTAGAGGAATATTTGACGTTTCAAAAATGGACACTTGGAAACTTTTCTGGTGAAAACCACACAATGGATTCCTATGAAAGGATTTATAAGTTACTGGTAAGTACGCTTAGATTTACTTTTCAGGGTCAGTGCTGAGCTAAAGGATGTAGCACTGGGTTCTCTCCTGATAACAGGTGAGTAAATCAGAATTCGTAGTTCGGCTGATTTTAGAGGAATATTAGTAAGTTTCAAAAATGGACACTTGGAAACTTTTCTGGTGAAAACCACACAATGGATTCCTATGAAAGGATTTACAAGTTACTGATAAGTATGCTTAAATTTACTTTTCAGGGTCAGTGCTGAGCTAAAAGATGTAGCACTGGGTTCTCTCCTGATAACAGAAGAGTAAATTGGAATTCGTAGTTCGGCTGATTTTAGAGGAATATTTGTACGTTTCAAAAATGGACACTTAGAATATTTTCTGGAGAAAACCACACAATGGATTCCTATGGAAGGAAATACAAGTTACTGGTAAGTACGCTTAGAATTACTTTTCAGGGTCAGTGCTGGGCTAAAAGATGCAGCACTGGGTTCTCTCCTGATAGCAGGTGAATAAATCAGAATTCGTACTTCGGCTGATTTTAGAGAAATATATGTACATTTCAAAAATGGTCACTTAGAAAGTTTTCTGCTGAAAACCACACAATGGATTACTGTGGAAGGAAATACAAGGTACTGGTAAGTACGCTTCGAATTGCTTTCCAGGGTCAGCGCTGGGCTAAAAGATGCAGCACTGGGTTTTCTCCTGATAACAGGTGAGTAAATCGGAATTCGTAGTTCAGATGATTTTAGAGGAATATTTGTACGTTTCAAAAAAGGACACTTGGAAACTTTTCTGGTGAAAACCACACAATGGATTCCTATGAAAGAATTCATAAGTTAATGGTAATTACGCTTAGAATTACTTTTCAGGGTCAGTGCTGGTCTGAAAGTTGCAGCACTGGGTTCTCTCCTGATAACAGGTGAGTAAATCGAAATTTGGAGTTCGGCTGATTTTAGAGGAATATTTGTATGTTTCAAAAATGGACACTTAGAAACTTAACTGCTGAAAACTACACAATGGATTCCTATGGAAGGAAATACAAGTTACTGGTAAGTACGCTTAGAATTACTTTCCAGGGTCAGTGCTGGGCTAAAAGATGTAGCACTGGGTTCTCTCCAGATGACAGGTGATTAAATTGGAATTCGTAGTTCGACTTATTTTAGAGGAATATTTGTACGTTTCAAAAATGGACACTTAAAAACTTTTTTGCTGAAAACCACACAATGGATTCCTATGGAAGGAAATACAAGTTACTGGTAAGTACGCTTAGAATTACTTTCTAGGGTCAGTGCTGGGCTAAAAGATGCAGCCCTGGGTTCTCTCCTGATAACAGGTGAGTAAATAGGAATTCTTAGTTCGGCTGACTTTAGAGGAATATTTGTACATTTCAAAAAAGGACACTTGGAAACTTTTCTGGTGAAAACCACACAATGGATTCCTATGAAAGGATTCATAAGTTAATGGTAAGTACGCTTAGAATTACTTTTCAGGGTCAGTGATGGGCTAAAAGTTGCAGCACTGGGTTCTCTCCTGATAACAGGTGAGTAAATCGAAATTTGGAGTTCGGCTGATTTTAGAGGAATATTTGTACGTTTCAAAAATGGACACTTAGAAACTTAACTGCTGAAAACTACACAATGGATTCCTATGGAAGGAAATACAAGTTACTGGTAAGTACGCTTAGAATTACTTTCCAGGGTCAGTGCTGGGCTAGAAGATGCAGCACTGGGTTCTCTCCAGATGACAGGTGATTAAATTGGAATTCGTAGTTCGACTTATTTTAGAGGAATATTTGTACGTTTCAAAAATGGAAAATTAGAAACTTTTCTGCTGAAAACCACACAATGGATTCCTTAGGAAGAAAATACAAGTTACTGGTATGTACGCTTAGAATTGCTTTTCAGGGTCAGTGCTGGGCTAATAGATGCAGCACTGGGTTCTCTCCTGATAACAAGTGACTAAATAGGAATTTGTAGTTCGGCTGATTTTAGAAGAATATTTGTAAGTTTCAAAAATGGACACTTAGAAACGTTTCTGGTGAAAACCACACAATGGTTTCCTATGGAAGGAAATACAAGTTACTGGTAAGTACGCTTAGAATTACTTTTCAGGGTCAGTGCTGGGCTAAAAGATGCAGCACTGGGTTCTCTCCTGATAACAGGTGAGTAAATCAGAATTCGAAGTTCGGCTGATATTAGAGGAATATTTGTACGTTTCAAAAATGGACACTTGGAAACTTTTCTGGTGAAAACTACTCAATGGATTCCTATGGAAGGAAATACAAGTTACTTGTAAGTACGCTTAGAACTACTTTTCAGGGTCAGTGCTGGGCTAAAAGGTGCAGCACTGGGTTCTCTCCTGATAACAAGTGAGTGAATCGGAATTCGTAGTTCAGCTGATTTTAGAGGAATATTTGTACGTTTCAAAAATGGACACCTGGAAACTTTTCTGGTGAAAACCACACAATGGATTCCTATGAAAAGATTTACAAGTTACTGGTAAGTACGCTTAAATTTACTTTTCAGGGTCAGTGCTGAGCTAAAAGATGTAGCACTGGGTTCTCTCCTGATAACAGAAGAGTAAATTGGAATTCGTAGTTCGGCTGATTTTAGAGGAATATTTGCACGTTTCAAAAATGGAAAATTAGAAACTTTTCTGCTGAAAACCACACAATGGATTCCTTAGGAAGAAAATACAAGTTACTGGTAAGTACGCTTAGAACTACTTTTCAGGGTCAATGCTGGTCTAAAAGATGCAGCTCTGGGTTCTCTCCTGATAACAGGTGAGTAAATCGGATCTCGTAGTTCGGCTGATTTTAGAGGAATATTTGTACCTTTCAAAAATGGACACTTAGAAACGTTTCTGGTGATAACCACACAATGGTTGCCTATGGAAGGAAATACAAGTTACTGGTAAGTATGCTTAGAATTACTTTCCAGGGTCAGTGCTGGGCTAAAAGATGCAGCCCTGGGTTCTCTCCTGATAACAGGTTAGTAAATCGGAATTCGTAGTTCGACGGATTTTGGAGGAATATTTGTACGTTTCAAAAATGGACACTTAGAAACTTTTCTGCTGAAACACACACATTGGATTCCAATGGAAGGAAATACAAGTTACTGGTAAGTACGCTTAGAATTACATTTCAGGGTCAGTGCTAGGCTAAAAGATGCAGCACTGGGTTCTCTCCTGAAAACAGGTGATTAAATCGGAATTCGTAGTTCGGCTGATTTTAGAGGAATATTTGTACGTTTCAAAAATGGACAATTAGAAACTTTTCAGCTGAAAACCACACAATGGATTCATATGGAAGAAAATACAAGTTACTGGCAAGTATGCTTAGAATTACTTTTCAGGGTCAGTGCTGGGCTCAAAGAGGCAGCACTGGGTTCTCTCCTGATAACAGGTGAGTAAATCGGAATTCGTAGTTCGGCTGATTTTAGAGGAATATTTGTACGTTTCAAAAATGGACACTTGGAAACTTTTCTGCTGAAAACCACACAATGGATTCTTATGGAAGGAAAGACAAGTTACTGGTAAGTTCGCTTAGGATTACTTTTCAGGGTCAGTGCTGGGCTAAATAATGCAGCACTGGGTTCTCTCCTGACAACAATTGAGTAAATCGGAATTCGTAGTTTGAATAATTTTAAAGGAATATTTGGACGTTTCAAAAATGGACACTTAGAAACTTTTCTGCTGAAAACCACAGAATGGTTTCCTATGGAAGGAAATACAAGTTACTGGTAAGTACGCTTAAAATTAATTTTCAGGGTCAGTGCTGAGCTAAAAGATGTAGCACTGGGTTCTCTCCTGATAACAGAAGAGTAAATTGGAATTCGTAGTTAGGCTGATTTTAGAGGAATATTTGTACGTTTCAAAAATGGACACTTAGAATATTTTCTGGAGAAAACCACACAATGGATTCCTATGGAAGGAAATACAAGTTACTGGTAAGTACGCTTAGAATTACTTTTCAGGGTCAGTGCTGGGCTAAAAGATGCAGCACTGGGTTCTCTCCTGATAGCAGGTGAATAAATCGGAATTCGTACTTCGGCTGATTTTAGAGGAATATATGTACATTTCAAAAATGGTCACTTAGAAAGTTTTCTGCTGAAAACCACACAATGGAATACTATGGAAGTAAATACAAGGTACTGGTAAGTACGCTTCGAATTACTTTTCAGGGTCAGTGCTGGGCTAACTGATGCAGCACTGGATCCTCTCCTGACAACAATTGAGTAAATCGGAATTCGTAGTTTGGCTGATTTTAGAGGAATATTTGTACTTTTCAAAAATGGACAGTTGGAAACTTTTCTGCTGAAAACCACAGAATGGTTTCCTATGGAAGGAAATACAAGTTACTGGTAAGTACGCTTAAAATTACTTTTCAGGGTCAGTGCTGGGCTAAAAGATGCAGCACAGGGTTCTCTCCTAATAACAGGTGAGTAAATCGGAATTCGTAGTTCGACTGATTTTGGAGGAATATTTGTACGTTTCAAAAATGGACGTTTAGAAACTTTTCTGCTGAAAACCACACAATGGATTCCCATGGAAGGAAATACAATTTACTGGTAAGTACGCTTAGAATTACTTTTCAGGGTCAGTGCTGGGCTAAATGATGCAGCACTGGGTTCTCTCCTGACAACAATTGAGTAAATCGGAATTTGTAGTTCGAATAATTTTAGAGGAATATTTGGACGTTTCAAAAATGGACACTTAGAAACTTTTCTGCTGAAAACCACAGAATGGTTTCCTATGGAAGGAAATACAAGTTACTGGTAAGTACGCTTAAAATTACTTTTCAGGGTCAGTGCTGGGCTAAAAGATGCAGCACAGGGTTCTCTCCTAATAACAGGTGAGTAAATCGGAATTCTTAGTTCGGCTGATTTTAGAGGAATATTTGTACGTTTCAAAAATGGACACTTGGAAACTTTTTTGGTGAAAACCACACAATGGATTCTTATGGTAAGAAAAACAAGTTACTGGGAAGTACGCTTAGGATTACTTTTCAGGGTCATTGCTAGGCTAAAAAATGCAGCACTGAGTTCTCTCCTGATAACAGGTGAGTAAATCGGAATTCGTAGTTCGACTGATTTTGGAGGAATATTTGTACGTTTCAAAAATGGACGTTTAGAAACTTTTCTGCTGAAAACCACACAATGGATTCCCATGGAAGGAAATACAATTTACTGGTAAGTACGCTTAGAATTACTTTTCAGGGTCAGTGCTGGGCTAAATGATGCAGCACTGGGTTCTCTCCTGACAACAATTGAGTAAATCGGAATTCGTAGTTCGGCTGATTTTAGAGGAATATTTATACTTTTCAAAAATGGACTCTTGGAAACTTTTCTGGTGAAAACCACACAATGGATTCCTATGAAAGGATTTACAAGTTACTGGTAAGTACGCTTACATTTACTTTTCAGGGTCAGTGCTGAGCTAAAAGATGTAGCACTGGGTTCTCTCCTGATAACAGAAGAGTAAATTGGAATTCGTAGTTCGGCTGATTTTAGAGGAATATTTGTACGTTTCAAAAATGGACACTTAGAATATTTTCTGGAGAAAACCACACAATGGATTCCTATGGAAGGAAATACAAGTTACTGGTAAGTACGCTTAGAATTACTTTTCAGGGTCAGTGCTGGGCTAAAAGATGCAGCACTGGGTTCTCTCCTGATAGCAGGTGAATAAATCGGAATTCGTACTTCGGCTGATTTTAGAGGAATATATGTACATTTCAAAAATGGTCACTTAGAAAGTTTTCTGCTGAAAACCACACAATGGAATACTATGGAAGTAAATACAAGGTACTGGTAAGTACGCTTCGAATTACTTTTCAGGGTCAGTGCTGGGCTAACTGATGCAGCACTGGATCCTCTCCTGACAACAATTGAGTAAATCGGAATTCGTAGTTTGGCTGATTTTAGAGGAATATTTGTACTTTTCAAAAATGGACAGTTGGAAACTTTTCTGCTGAAAACCACACAATGGATTCTTATGGTAAGAAAGACAAGTTACTGGTAAGTACGCTTAGGATTACTTTTCAGGGTCAGTGCTAGGCTAAAAAATGCAGCACTGGGTTCTCTCCTGATAACAGGTGAGTAAATCGGAATTCGTAGTTCGACTGATTTTGGAGGAATATTTGTACGTTTCAAAAATGGACGTTTAGAAACTTTTCTGCTGAAAACCACACAATGGATTCCCATGGAAGGAAATACAATTTACTGGTAAGTACGCTTAGAATTACTTTTCAGGGTCAGTGCTGGGCTAAATGATGCAGCACTGGGTTCTCTCCTGACAACAATTGAGTAAATCGGAATTTGTAGTTCGAAAAATTTTAGAGGAATATTTGGACGTTTCAAAAATGGACACTTAGAAACTTTTCTGCTGAAAACCACAGAATGGTTTCCTATGGAAGGAAATACAAGTTACTGGTAAGTACGCTTAAAATTACTTTTCAGGGTCAGTGCTGGGCTAAAAGATGCAGCACAGGGTTCTCTCCTAATAACAGGTGAGTAAACCGGAATTCTTAGTTCGGCTGATTTTAGAGGAATATTTGTACGTTTCAAAAATGGACACTTGGAAACTTTTTTGGTGAAAACCACACAATGGATTCCTATGAAAGGATTTATAAGTTACTGGTAAGTACGCTTAGATTTACTTTTCAGGGTCAGTGCTGAGCTAAAAGATGTAGCACTGGGTTCTCTTCTGACAACAATTGAGTAAATCGGAATTCGTAGTTCGGCTGATTTTGGAGGAATATTTGTACGTTTCAAAAATGGACACTTAGAATATTTTCTGGAGAAAACCACACAATGGATTCCTATGGAAGGAAATACAAGTTACTGGTAAGAACGCTTAGAATTACTTTTCAGGGTCAGTGCTGGGCTAAAAGATGCAGCACTGCGTTCTCTCATGATAGCAGGTGAATAAATCGGAATTCGTTGTTCGGCTGATTTTAGAGGAATATATGTACGTTTCAAAAATGGTCACTTAGAAAGTTTTCTGCTGAAAACCACACAATGGATTACTATGGAAGGAAATACAAGGTACTGGTAAGTACGCTTCGAATTTCTTTCCAGGGTCAGCGCTGTGCTAAAAGATGCAGCACTGGGTTCTCTCCTGATAACAGGTGAGTAAATCGAAATTTGGAGTTCAGATGATTTTAGAGGATTATTTGTACGTTTCAAAAATGGACACTTAGAAACTTAACTGCTGAAAACTACACAATGGATTCCTATGGAAGGAATTACAAGTTACTGGTAAGTACGCTTAGAATTACTTTCCAGGGTCAGTGCTGGGCTAAAAGATGCAGCACTGGGTTCTCTCCTGATAACAGGTGAGTAAATTGGAATTCATAGTTCGACTGATTTTAGAGAAATATTTGTACGTTTCAAAAATGGCCACTTAGAAACTTTTCTGCTGAAAACCACACAATGTAATCCTAAGGAAGGAAATACAAGTTACTGGTAAGTACGCTTAGAATTACTTTCCAGAGTCAGTGCTGGGCTAAAAGATGCAGCACTGGGTTCTCTCCTGATAACAGGTGAGTAAATTGGAATTCATAGTACGACTGATTTTAGAGAAATATTTGTACGGTTCAAAAATGGCCACTTAGAAACTTTTCTGCTGAAAACCACACAATGTAATCCTAAGGAAGGAAATACAAGTTACTGGTAAGTACGCTTAGAATTACTTTCCAGAGTCAGTGCTGGGCTAAAAGATGCAGCACTGGGTTCTCTCCTGATAACAGGTGAGTAAATCGGAATTCGTAGTTTGGCTGATTTTAGAGGAATATTTGACGTTTCAAAAATGGACACTTGGAAACTTTTCTGGTGAAAACCACACAATGGATTCCTATGAAAGGATTTATAAGTTACTGGTAAGTACGCTTAGATTTACTTTTCAGGGTCAGTGCTGAGCTAAAGGATGTAGCACTGGGTTCTCTCCTGATAACAGGTGAGTAAATCAGAATTCGTAGTTCGGCTGATTTTAGAGGAATATTAGTAAGTTTCAAAAATGGACACTTGGAAACTTTTCTGGTGAAAACCACACAATGGATTCCTATGAAAGGATTTACAAGTTACTGATAAGTATGCTTAAATTTACTTTTCAGGGTCAGTGCTGAGCTAAAAGATGTAGCACTGGGTTCTCTCCTGATAACAGAAGAGTAAATTGGAATTCGTAGTTCGGCTGATTTTAGAGGAATATTTGTACGTTTCAAAAATGGACACTTAGAATATTTTCTGGAGAAAACCACACAATGGATTCCTATGGAAGGAAATACAAGTTACTGGTAAGTACGCTTAGAATTACTTTTCAGGGTCAGTGCTGGGCTAAAAGATGCAGCACTGGGTTCTCTCCTGATAGCAGGTGAATAAATCAGAATTCGTACTTCGGCTGATTTTAGAGGAATATATGTACATTTCAAAAATGGTCACTTAGAAAGTTTTCTGCTGAAAACTACACAATGGATTACTGTGGAAGGAAATACAAGGTACTGGTAAGTACGCTTCGAATTGCTTTCCAGTGTCAGCGCTGGGCTAAAAGATGCAGCACTGGGTTTTCTCCTGATAACAGGTGAGTAAATCGGAATTCGTAGTTCGGCTGACTTTAGAGGAATATTTGTACGTTTCAAAAAAGGACACTTGGAAACTTTTCTGGTGAAAACCACACAATGGATTCCTATGAAAGAATTCATAAGTTAATGGTAAGTACGCTTAGAATTACTTTTCAGGGTCAGTGCTGGTCTGAAAGTTGCAGCACTGGGTTCTCTCCTGATAACAGGTGAGTAAATCGAAATTTGGAGTTCGGCTGATTTTAGAGGAATATTTGTATGTTTCAAAAATGGACACTTAGAAACTTAACTGCTGAAAACTACACAATGGATTCCTATGGAAGGAAATACAAGTTACTGGTAAGTACGCTTAGAATTACTTTCCAGGGTCAGTGCTGGGCTAAAAGATGTAGCACTGGGTTCTCTCCAGATGACAGGTGATTAAATTGGAATTCGTAGTTCGACTTATTTTAGAGGAATATTTGTACGTTTCAAAAATGGACACTTAAAAACTTTTTTGCTGAAAACCACACAATGGATTCCTATGGAAGGAAATACAAGTTACTGGTAAGTACGCTTAGAATTACTTTCTAGGGTCAGTGCTGGGCTAAAAGATGCAGCCCTGGGTTCTCTCCTGATAACAGGTGAGTAAATAGGAATTCTTAGTTCGGCTGACTTTAGAGGAATATTTGTACATTTCAAAAAAGGACACTTGGAAACTTTTTTGGTGAAAACCACACAATGGATTCTTATGGTAAGAAAAACAAGTTACTGGGAAGTACGCTTAGGATTACTTTTCAGGGTCAGTGCTAGGCTAAAAAATGCAGCACTGGGTTCTCTCCTGATAACAGGTGAGTAAATCGGAATTCGTAGTTCGACTGATTTTGGAGGAATATTTGTACGTTTCAAAAATGGACGTTTAGAAACTTTTCTGCTGAAAACCACACAATGGATTTCCATGGAAGGAAATACAATTTACTGGTAAGTACGCTTAGAATTACTTTTCAGGGTCAGTGCTGGGCTAAATGATGCAGCACTGGGTTCTCTCCTGACAACAATTGAGTAAATCGGAATTTGTAGTTCGAATAATTTTAGAGGAATATTTGGACGTTTCAAAAATGGACACTTAGAAACTTTTCTGCTGAAAACCACAGAATGGTTTCCTATGGAAGGAAATACAAGTTACTGGTAAGTACGCTTAAAATTACTTTTCAGGGTCAGTGCTGGGCTAAAAGATGCAGCACAGGGTTCTCTCCTAATAACAGGTGAGTAAATCGGAATTCTTAGTTCGGCTGATTTTAGAGGAATATTTGCACGTTTCAAAAATGGACACTTGGAAACTTTTTTGGTGAAAACCACACAATGGATTCCTATGAAAGGATTTATAAGTTACTGGTAAGTACGCTTAGATTTACTTTTCAGGGTCAGTGCTGAGCTAAAAGATGTAGCCCTGGGTTCTCTCCTGACAACAATTGAGTAAATCGGAATTCGTAGTTCGGCTGATTTTGGAGGAATATTTGTACGTTTCAAAAATGGACACTTAGAATATTTTCTGGAGAAAACCACACAATGGATTCCTATGGAAGGAAATACAAGTTACTGGTAAGAACGCTTAGAATTACTTTTCAGGGTCAGTGCTGGGCTAAAAGATGCAGCACTGCGTTCTCTCATGATAGCAGGTGAATAAATCGGAATTCGTTGTTCGGCTGATTTTAGAGGAATATATGTACGTTTCAAAAATGGTCACTTAGAAAGTTTTCTGCTGAAAACCACACAATGGATTACTATGGAAGGAAATACAAGGTACTGGTAAGTACGCTTCGAATTGCTTTCCAGGGTCAGCGCTGTGCTAAAATATGCAGCACTGGGTTCTCTCCTGATAACAGGTGAGTAAATCGAAATTTGGAGTTCAGATGATTTTAGAGGATTATTTGTACGTTTCAAAAATGGACACTTAGAAACTTAACTGCTGAAAACTACACAATGGATTCCTATGGAAGGAATTACAAGTTACTGGTAAGTACGCTTAGAATTACTTTCCAGGGTCAGTGCTGGGCTAAAAGATGCAGCACTGGGTTCTCTCCTGATAACAGGTGAGTAAATTGGAATTCATAGTTCGACTGATTTTAGAGAAATATTTGTACGTTTCAAAAATGGCCACTTAGAAACTTTTCTGCTGAAAACCACACAATGTAATCCTAAGGAAGGAAATACAAGTTACTGGTAAGTACGCTTAGAATTACTTTCCAGAGTCAGTGCTGGGCTAAAAGATGCAGCACTGGGTTCTCTCCTGATAACAGGTGAGTAAATTGGAATTCATAGTACGACTGATTTTAGAGAAATATTTGTACGTTTCAAAAATGGCCACTTAGAAACTTTTCTGCTGAAAACCACACAATGTAATCCTAAGGAAGGAAATTCAAGTTACTGGTAAGTACGCTTAGAATTACTTTCCAGAGTCAGTGCTGGGCTAAAAGATGCAGCACTGGGTTCTCTCCTGATAACAGGTGAGTAAATCGGAATTCGTAGTTTGGCTGATTTTAGAGGAATATTTGACGTTTCAAAAATGGACACTTGGAAACTTTTCTGGTGAAAACCACACAATGGATTCCTATGAAAGGATTTATAAGTTACTGGTAAGTACGCTTAGATTTACTTTTCAGGGTCAGTGCTGAGCTAAAAGATGTAGCACTGGGTTCTCTCCTGATAACAGGTGAGTAAATCAGAATTCGTAGTTCGGCTGATTTTAGAGGAATATTAGTAAGTTTCAAAAATGGACACTTGGAAACTTTTCTGGTGAAAACCACACAATGGATTCCTATGAAAGGATTTACAAGTTACTGATAAGTATGCTTAAATTTACTTTTCAGGGTCAGTGCTGAGCTAAAAGATGTAGCACTGGGTTCTCTCCTGATAACAGAAGAGTAAATTGGAATTCGTAGTTCGGCTGATTTTAGAGGAATATTTGTACATTTCAAAAATGGACACTTAGAATATTTTCTGGAGAAAACCACACAATGGATTCCTATGGAAGGAAATACAAGTTACTGGTAAGTACGCTTAGAATTACTTTTCAGGGTCAGAGCTGGGCTAAAAGATGCAGCACTGGGTTCTCTCCTGATAGCAGGTGAATAAATCAGAATTCGTACTTCGGCTGATTTTAGAGGAATATATGTACATTTCAAAAATGGTCACTTAGAAAGTTTTCTGCTGAAAACCACACAATGGATTACTATGGAAGGAAATACAAGGTACTGGTAAGTACGCTTCGAATTGCTTTCCAGGGTCAGCGCTGGGCTAAAAGATGCAGCTCTGGGTTCTCTCCTGATAACAGGTGAGTAAATCGGAATTCGTAGTTCGACTTATTTTAGAGGAATATTTGTACGTTTAAAAAATGGACACTTAAAAACTTTTTTGCTGAAAACCACACAATGGATTCCTATGGAAGGAAATACAAGTTACTGGTAAGTACGCTTAGAATTACTTTCTAGGGTCAGTGCTGGGCTAAAAGATGCAGCCCTGGGTTCTCTTCTGATAACAGGTGAGTAAATAGGAATTCTTAGTTCGGCTGACTTTAGAGGAATATTTGTACGTTTCAAAAAAGGACACTTGGAAACTTTTCTGGTGAAAACCACACAATGGATTCCTATGAAAGGATTCATAAGTTAATGGTAAGTACGCTTAGAATTACTTTTCAGGGTCAGTGATGGGCTAAAAGTTGCAGCACTGGGTTCTCTCCTGATAACAGGTGAGTAAATCGAAATTTGGAGTTCGGCTGATTTTAGAGGAATATTTGTACGTTTCAAAAATGGACACTTAGAAACTTAACTGCTGAAAACTACACAATGGATTCCTATGGAAGGAAATACAAGTTACTGGTAAGTACGCTTAGAATTACTTTCCAGGGTCAGTGCTGGGCTAAAAGATGCAGCACTGGGTTCTCTCCAGATGACAGGTGATTAAATTGGAATTCGTAGTTCGACTTATTTTAGAGGAATATTTGTACGTTTCAAAAATGGAAAATTAGAAACTTTTCTGCTGAAAACCACACAATGGATTCCTTAGGAAGAAAATACAAGTTACTGGTAAGTACGCTTAGAATTGCTTTTCAGGGTCAGTGCTGGGCTAATAGATGCAGCACTGGGTTCTCTCCTGATAACAAGTGACTAAATAGGAATTTGTAGTTCGGCTGATTTTAGAAGAATATTTGTAAGTTTCAAAAATGGACACTTAGAAACGTTTCTGGTGAAAACCACACAATGGTTTCCTATGGAAGGAAATACAAGTTACTGGTAAGTACGCTTAGAATTACTTTTCAGGGTCAGTGCTGGGCTAAAAGATGCAGCACTGGGTTCTCTCCTGATAACAGGTGAGTAAATCAGAATTCGAAGTTCGGCTGATATTAGAGGAATATTTGTACGTTTCAAAAATGGACACTTGGAAACTTTTCTGGTGAAAACTACTCAATGGATTCCTATGGAAGGAAATACAAGTTACTTGTAAGTACGCTTAGAACTACTTTTCAGGGTCAATGCTGGTCTAAAAGATGCAGCTCTGGGTTCTCTCCTGATAACAGGTGAGTAAATCGGATCTCGTAGTTCGGCTGATTTTAGAGGAATATTTGTACCTTTCAAAAATGGACACTAAGAAACGTTTCTGGTGATAACCACACAATGGTTGCCTATGGAAGGAAATACAAGTTACTGGTAAGTATGCTTAGAATTACTTTCCAGGGTCAGTGCTGGGCTAAAAGATGCAGCCCTGGGTTCTCTCCTGATAACAGGTTAGTAAATCGGAATTCGTAGTTCGACGGATTTTGGAGGAATATTTGTACGTTTCAAAAATGGACACTTAGAAACTTTTCTGTTGAAACACACACATTGGATTCCAATGGAAGGAAATACAAGTTACTGGTAAGTACGCTTAGAATTACATTTCAGGGTCAGTGCTAGGCTAAAAGATGCAGCACTGGGTTTTCTCCTGAAAACAGGTGATTAAATCGGAATTCGTAGTTCGGTTGATTTTAGAGGAATATTTGTACGTTTCAAAAATGGACAATTAGAAACTTTTCAGCTGAAAACCACACAATGGATTCATATGGAAGAAAATACAAGTTACTGGCAAGTATGCTTAGAATTACTTTTCAGGGTCAGTGCTGGGCTCAAAGAGGCAGCACTGGGTTCTCTCCTGATAACAGGTGAGTAAATCGGAATTCGTAGTTCGGCTGATTTTAGAGGAATATTTGTACGTTTCAAAAATGGATACTTGGAAACTTTTCTGGTGAAAACCACACAATGGATTCCTATGAAAGGATTTATAAGTTACTGGTAAGTACGCTTAGATTTACTTTTCAGGGTCAGTGCTGAGCTAAAAGATGTAGCACTGGGTTCTCTCCTGACAACAATTGAGTAAATCGGAATTCGTAGTTCGGCTGATTTTGGAGGAATATTTGTACGTTTCAAAAATGGACAATTAGAAACTTTTCAGCTGAAAACCACAGAATGGATTCATATGGAAGAAAATACAAGTTACTGGCAAGTATGCTTAGAATTACTTTTCAGGGTCAGTGCTGGGCTCAAAGAGGCAGCACTGGGTTCTCTCCTGATAACAGGTGAGTAAATCGGAATTCGTAGTTCGGCTGATTTTAGAGGAATATTTGTACGTTTCAAAAATGGACACTTGGAAACTTTTCTGCTGAAAACCACACAATGGATTCTTATGGAAGGAAAGACAAGTTACTGGTAAGTTCGCTTAGGATTACTTTTCAGGGTCAGTGCTGGGCTAAATAATGCAGCACTGGGTTCTCTCCTGACAACAATTGAGTAAATCGGAATTCGTAGTTCGAATAATTTTAAAGGAATATTTGGACGTTTCAAAAATGGACACTTAGAAACTTTTCTGCTGAAAACCACAGAATGGTTTCCTATGGAAGGAAATACAAGTTACTGGTAAGTACGCTTAAAATTACTTTTCAGGGTCAGTGCTGGGCTAAAAGATGCAGCACAGGGTTCTCTCCTAATAACAGGTGAGTAAATCGGAATTCTTAGTTCGGCTGATTTTAGAGGAATATTTGTACGTTTCAAAAATGGACACTTGGAAACTTTTCTGGTGAAAACCACACAATGGATTCCTATGAAAGGATTTATAAGTTACTGGTAAGTATGCTTAGATTTACTTTTCAGGGTCAGTGCTGAGCTAAAAGATGTAGCACTGGGTTCTCTCCTGACAACAATTGAGTAAATCGGAATTCGTAGTTCGGCTGATTTTGGAGGAATATTTGTACGTTTCAAAAATGGACACTTAGAATATTTTCTGGAGAAAACCACACAATGGATTCCTATGGAAGGAAATACAAGTTACTGGTAAGAACGCTTAGAATTACTTTTCAGGGTCAGTGCTGGGCTAAAAGATGCAGCACTGCGTTCTCTCATGATAGCAGGTGAATAAATCGGAATTCGTTGTTCAGCTGATTTTAGAGGAATATATGTACGTTTCAAAAATGGTCACTTAGAAAGTTTTCTGCTGAAAACCAAACAATGGATTACTATGGAAGGAAATACAAGGTACTGGTAAGTACGCTTCGAATTGCTTTCCAGGGTCAGCGCTGTGCTAAAAGATGCAGCACTGGGTTCTCTCCTGATAACAGGTGAGTAAATTGGAATTCATAGTTCAGCTGATTTTAGAGGATTATTTGTACGTTTCAAAAATGGCCACTTAGAAACTTTTCTGCTGAAAACCACACAATGTAATCCTAAGGAAGGAAATACAAGTTACTGGTAAGTACGCTTAGAATTACTTTCCAGAGTCAGTGCTGGGCTAAAAGATGCAGCACTGGGTTCTCTCCTGATAACAGGTGAGTAAATCGGAATTCGTAGTTTGGCTGATTTTAGAGGAATATTTGACGTTTCAAAAATGGACACTTGGAAACTTTTCTGGTGAAAACCACACAATGGATTCCTATGAAAGGATTTATAAGTTACTGGTAAGTACGCTTAGATTTACTTTTCAGGGTCAGTGCTGAGCTAAAAGATGTAGCACTGGGTTCTCTCCTGATAACAGGTGAGTAAATCAGAATTCGTAGTTCGGCTGATTTTAGAGGAATATTTGTAAGTTTCAAAAATGGACATTGGAAACTTTTCTGGTGAAAACCACACAATGGATTCCTATGAAAGGATTTACAAGTTACTGGTAAGTACGCTTAAATTTACTTTTCAGGGTCAGTGCTGAGCTAAAAGATGTAGCACTGTGTTCTCTCCTGATAACAGAAGAGTAAATTGGAATTCGTAGTTCGGCTGATTTTAGAGGAATATTTGTACGTTTCAAAAATGGACACTTAGAATATTTTCTGGAGAAAACCAAACAATGGATTCCTATGGAAGGAAATACAAGTTACTGGTAAGTACGCTTAGAATTACTTTTCAGGGTCAGTGCTTGGCTAAAAGATGCAGCACTGGGTTCTCTCCTGATAACAAGTGAGTAAATCGGAATTCGTAGTTCGGCTGATTTTAGAGGAATATTTGTACGTTTCAAAAATGGACACTTGGAAACTTTTCTGGTGAAAACCAAACAATGGATTCCTATGAAAGGATTTACAAGTTACTGGTAAGTACGCTTAAATTTACTTTTCAGGGTCAGTGCTGAGCTAAAAGATGTAGCACTGGGTTCTCTCCTGATAACAGAAGAGTAAATTGGAATTCGTAGTTCGACTGATTTTAGAGGAATATTTGTACGTTTCAAAAATGGACACTTAGAATCTTTTCTGCTGAAAACCACACAATGGATTCCTATGGAAGGAAATACAAGTTACTAGTAAGTACGCTTAGAATTACTTTTCAGGGTCAGTGCTGGGCTAAAAGATGCAGCACTGGGTTCTCTCCTGATAGCAGGTGAATGAATCAGAATTCGTACTTCGGCTGACTTTAGAGGAATATTGGTACGTTTCAAAAAAGGACACTTGGAAACCTTTCTGGTGAAAACCACACAATGGATTCCTATGAAAGGATTCATAAGTTAATGGTAAGTACGCTTAGAATTACTTTTCAGGGTCAGTGCTGGTCTAAAAGTTGCAGCACTGGGTTCTCTCCTGATAACAGGTGAGTAAATCGAAATTTGGAGTTCGGCTGATTTTAGAGGAATATTTGTACGTTTTAAAAATGGACACTTAGAAACTTAACTGCTGAAAACTACACAATGGATTCCTATGGAAGGAAATACAAGTTACTGGTAAGTACGCTTAGAATTACATTCCAGGGTCAGTGCTGGGCTAAAAGATGCAGCACTGGGTTCACTCCAGATGACAGGTGATTAAATTGGAATTCGTAGTTCGACTTATTTTAGAGGAATATTTGTACGTTTCAAAAATGGATGTGAGAAGTTGGCCTGATGTATGATGTCACTAGTTCTAGTGTACACCTTATATCAGTCCAAATACCCTTATGGTGATTGGTTGTAAAGTCAACTTTATAGACCAGCTATCCTAGTGGTAGCATGGACAAGAGCAGTCTTAGGCTAAACTCTGAATGGCATGTGAAGCCAGCTGTGATACCATATATAATCCCTTGAATACCAAATGAAAGGACACCACAACAGATATATATATAAAATAAAGTGTATTTATTCTAGACAAACCCTCAGCACTCTTTATGAGATTAGAGGTAAGTACAACACAGTCTTATTTATGCATACATTAAGTCACACAGGTAAGTAATACAGTTAGGCCCTAGGGGCCACGCAAACCATATACTAAGTAAGTGGTATAAGGGCCACTGTCACGGAAATAGGATAGGCCTAGGCCTAGGGAATCTCTGGGGCTACACTATACTACCAAAGGTTAGGAAGTGGGAGGCCCACGGGATTCAGGTGCAGAGTGGAAACACTCACGCGTAATGCGTAAAAGTCAATAGCAATAGTACAGTTTAGAAATAGATAGATTTAGGACACTTCCGGAGTAGCTAGGAAGTCTAGACTTGAAAACTAGACACTAGGATAGTCACTATCCTGATGAGCACCGGAGTACCCAAGTTACCTAGCCCACAGGCTGCGGGTGCATAGGGGTGAAGTTGCGTCGGGTTTCGTCGTCAACTCCTATGGATGCCTGAAGAAAGATGCTGACAGGCAGTCAGTGAAGAGTGTCCGGTGGATCCCAAGGCTGGGATCAAGAAGAGAGGAGACCTGCAAGCAGAAGGGACAGAGTCAAGGTCGCTAGCCAGTGACCACGTGGAACCAGGAAGGAACCAGGCGATGTCGTGAAGATTGCAGGTGAAGTTGAAGCTTGTCGCTGCAGCCACGAGGACCAGGAAGCGTCGAGGACGACCAGGACCAGGAGGCGAGCTGTCCCACGAAGGCTCTTGCTGTCGGCGGCGTCGAAGTTGGACTAGGACTCACCAAGCCTTGGCAAGCGGAACCCACAAAGAACTGAGGACTTGCTTCTGGTGCAGACCAGGAAGGTCTGGGGTGCTTCTTCTTTGCAGAGAAGCGGGAGCCAGTCTGGAGGAGCCAAACCAGCACTGAAGATTTCAGGGTGCGTTGTCTCAAAGGCCACTAGCCAGCGGGCAAGCAACTGGACAGACGCGGCAAGCAGGAAAATGCAGAAGGGCCCCACGCAGGACTCGTGGAGTGTGGGGGGCTGGTCTTCGGTGCAGATGGTGCTTGGGGTTGGGGCTTCTCAATCCCCGGTGCACAACTTCGAGGGTGCCTCAGAAGCTGCGCTTGAAGATACTAGCCACTTTTCCCAGGTAGCCGGTCCCACGTCTCTCGTCACCTCCACGGATCTCAGCACGGCTGTGGATGTGGATCAGGTCTCGGCGAAGTCTGGAAGTCAAGGCTCTGGTCGGGCTCTGCAGTCGGTCCCTCGTAGAACTTGGGCAAAGCAAAGGGTAGTCTCTTGATGGTGCTTGTTTGCACAGGGTAGCCACTCCTTGGCCACAAGGGAGATTCTTCAGTCTTCTTCTTTTTCGTCGAATGTCGAAGGTCCAGAGTTTCTGTTCAAGTTTGCAGGTTCAGGATAATCTAAAGTCTTGAGGCCCAACTCCCACTCTTATACTAATCTGGGGGGCTGGGATACCTTCTAGGTCACGCCTTATGGGTGGGACCTGGGAGGGGGTGGTTACACCCACTTCCCTTTGTCCAGTTTCGTGCCAGAGCTGGGGCTGGAGTGCCCCAGCGCCGGTTTGAACTGGACTATGCAAGGAACACCTTGTGTGCCCCAGGCATGTCTCATTCCTTTCAGCCCACCCTGCCCCAATACACTAAAGGCTGTCTGGGGAGGTGCTAGCACCTCCCCAAGCAGGAAACCTATTGTCCAGGCCTCCCTGGCTGGGATCACCCCCAGCTACAGGAGGTCAGACTTGTGTCGTGGCAGCAGCATCCATTTTGTGATGCTGAGGCTTTGGTCAGAGGCTAACAGTAAAGTATGATTTTAACATGTCTTTCCCTCTAGAAGGGGGGAATAATATCCTCATGTCCAGAAATGGTATGGGGGTATTATTCCAAAGTGTTAGACACCTTACACGACATGTTTTGATAAAGCCAAACCATAGTTACCATAACCGTTTAAGATTATAAGGCACTTTAAGAGTATATGGTAGGCTATATCATAGAACAGCTATAAGGACATGGTTCCGAAAGCTGCAGACAGGCTCAGCTCATGCTAGAGCACCATCTCACATGTTACCAAGCACTCTGCCTCCAGGATTGTTAAGGCCTGCCATAGGAGTGACTGATAGGTACACATGTGTCTATATATAAGGGTAGATATAGGCATACTATATTTAAGCAAGGGGTGATTACACGACCTTGCCCCAGCTGAGTGATCAGCCAGTTGTGTCTGATTGGAAGGCCAGACCAGGGGTGGCATAATACATGCTGCAGCCCCTGGGAGGCCTAGGGTACACCCATGCCCTGGGTACCTAGGGTACACTGTACAGGGTCCAATAAGGTGATCCTTACCAATTGGTTATGTACCTAGGGTACATGGAGTCCATTTTAAAGAGAGAGCAGACAGCCTGAGACCCTGAATGGCAGGATCTCAGGCCAACTAAGTCGAAAAACCAGCTAGACACTAGGCAAAAAGTTGGGGGTAACCATAGTCAGATATCCACCTTCCTACACAACCCCCCCCAAACAAAAGGAGATAAGGCTGGCCTTGACAAGGTAAGCCTCTATTGCCTAAGTGGCCATATAAGGAAGAACCAGCACTGGCATGGTTACCCCCTGTCTCATGGTCCACTAAGCAATCCCTCATCCTAAAGGTATCATAGGGTCTCCACCATAGGGAATCTCTACCTTTGGGGTGTCTTCGCAAAGTAAAAGGCTGGTGTTGAGATGGAGTACTGAAGTGAGTGTCCTCAAAGTGAGGCCTCAGCTTCCTCCAATCATCCTCCACCATGGATGCCTTTCTTTCTTTCACTGAGTTGCACTGTGCTCTCAGGGTCAGCCTCTGGCTACCTAAAGCTGGAGGCTGGGTCCCTTTTGTGGGCTTACTGGAGGGACAGGTCAGGTTTGGGGCCCTAAGGTCCCAGGTTTGCCTGTGCCCAACAGAATCCCTTGGGGGGAGGTCCCTAACTACCTGTAAAGGGGATCCCTCAGGAATGTTTTTACCCATCACCTGGCTAGGGCTACTAGCCAGGCAATCCTCATTCTTTTGATGGGGGGGTTCTTGTGGACAGGGGCCCTCTTGGGGTCCACTGGCCTCCCTGACCTCTGCAGCCCTGGGCTGACTGAGGCAGGGTAGAGAGAGGCAGGCTACCTGCACCAGACTGGGTCCCACCTTGGAAGGGGCCACTGACATCAGAGGCTCTGCCAGGCCAGGCCTGGCTACCTCTGGGGCAGTTCCTTCACAAGGGGTGAGGTCAGTTCCCTGAGGAGGCTGAACTTTTCCTAATGTCTGGGGAGAGGGAGACTTTTCTTCCTCCGCACTACTCTCTGTTTGTGTGGAGTGATCCATAGTTTCAGGCTTCACTAAACCTATGTCAGTCTGAGTATGGGCTGAGACCATTACAGCCTTGCCAACCTTTTCAGGGATGCACTCAGTTTGGGTTTGAGCTGTGACTGTCACAGCTCTGCCAGTCTCTACAGGGAAGTCTGTCTTTGCCTGGGCTGTGGCTACCACTGCCCTTCCAACCTTTTCAGGGAGGAAATCTACTTGGACAGGGGTTGTGGCTGGCACAACCCCACTACCCTTTTGTGAAAGGCCTACCATTTTAGAATGGGTGTCTTGTTCAACTTCAGCCCAAGCTGAGAGTTCTAAGTCATTCCCCAGTAAGCAGTCCACAGGCAAGGTTGGAGACACTGCTACCCTTTTAGGGCCAGTGACCCCTCCCCAGCTGAGACATACCTCTGCCATGGGATGACTGTTCTGTTTGCCATCAATGTTAGTTACCTGGTATGAGAAACCAGGCAAAAGCTGCTCAGAGGGAACTAGCCTATGGGCCACCATAGTGATGCTAGCTCCAGTGTCTCTGTAGGCCTCAGCTTTTCTACCATTGATGTAGGGCTCCTGTCTGTACCTACCCAAAGTGTTGGGACAGGCAGTGAAGTTGGCAAACCCCATGCCACCACAAGCTACAAGAGTAGCTGCTGTAGGGGAATTGGCTAAGCCAGGGTCCCCCTGTGTTCCCCAAGAAAACCCAACCAAATTTTTGGGGGCACTCCCACCACCTGGGGGATTACTGCTGACTGTTTTAGGTGGTGTGACAGGAGTAGTTGGAGGAACAGTTTTGTTTTTAGCCTTTGGGCAACTGCTGTCAGTTTTCCAATGCCCAGGAGCTTTACACTCATGGCAGTAAGGCTTTTTAACTGTGGTAGAGGAGGGAGCTTGGGACCCACCACCCTGTGTGGAGTTTTGGGGCCCTGAGGAAGATTTCTCTTTTGTTTTATCCCCACCCTTCTCTTGAGGCTTGGTGGTATCTTTCTTTTGGTCACCACCCTGATTTTTAGGCCTAATCCTGGTCCTGACCCATTTATCTGCCCTCTTTCCCAATTCTTGGGGAGAGGTCAAATCTGAGTCTACCAGGTGTTGATGGAGAAGCTGGTTCTGACAATTACTAAGGATCTGCTCCCTCATAATCAAGTTGTACAATCCTGTATAGTCCTGCACCTTGCTGCCAGTTAACCAACCTTCCAAAGCCTTAGTGGCACAATCCACAAAATCAGACCAGTCCTGTGTCTGTGTCTTCTGGGTGTCTCTGAACAACAACCTATATTGCTCAGTGGTTAAGCCAAACCCATCTATCAGAGCACTCTTCAGGACTTTGTAATTGTTAACATCCTCATCACTGACTGTGAGGAGCTTGTCTCTACCTTTGTCAGAAAAGGAGAGCCACAAGATAGCTGCCCACTGACTCTGGGGTACCTGCTGTACTTTGCAGGCCCTCTCCAAAGCAGTCATCCACTTGTGGATGTCATCCCCATTCTGATATGGGGCACTATCTTGCTTAGGTTTCTATGGTCATAAGACCTATCCCTATCTCTAGGAATGTTGCTGCCACCAGTGGGTTCTGACCCACACAATTTTTGCTCTCTAGCCAGAGCAAGCTTCTCCTTGGCAAGGGCAAGTTCTTCCCTCTGAATCCTCAGATTAGCTTCCCTCATTCTGGCTTCATGCTCCTTTCTCTCAGGGGAAGTCATTCCCCTGTGAGAGGAAGCATTAGAGATGCTAGAGACATGGGAGTGGATGGATTCCCTTGAAGGGGATCTGTCCCTCCTGCTTCTCTGTGTAAGCCTACTTGGGGGTCTGTATGGGGGGACCCCATGCAAACTCCCATGTAAGATTAGGTTAGCCTGGCTAAGTCTTCCTACTTGGCCCTGGCTGTCTACCTCTTCATCTGAAGTCCCATCTGACTCCTCTGTGGTGGGTAGACCCTTATCTACAGCTATGGCACCATACTTGGCAGCTCTTTCAGCATCATAGGCCTCCAGAAGCTCCACTAGCTGTCTAAGGGTAGGGTTGGAACCCTGTTTTAATCTCCTGGAGGTACACAGTTGTCTCATCTCCTGGAAAGTGAATGCATCATATCTAGAGGGAACCTGTCTAGGATTCTCCTCTCCTGAGGGAGCATCAGTGTGATCTCCATTCAGGGACATGATTCTAGTGAGGGTGTGGTGTGTGCACCTACCTACACTAGTTGTATCTACTAAACCTCTCTAGTAGTTGTAGTCAGGGTGTGTTACTCCCTTCAACCTACAACTACTAAGTCCAGTAGGACTTAAGTATTATAATCTATGTTATATGTACCTAGACAATATCTGTGTGATCTTTCAATTTAGTATCTTAAGATTACAATGGTATTACAACAGCAAGCTCAGATCCCATCGCTGCCACCAATGTGAGAAGTTGGCCTGATGTATGATGTCCCTAATTCTAGTGTACACCTTATATCAGTCCAAATACCCTTATGGTGATTGGTTGTAAAGTCAACCTTATAGACCAGCTATCCTAGTGGTAGCATGGACAAGAGCAGTCTTAGGCTAAACTCTGAATGGCATGTGAAGCCAGCTGTGATACCATATATAATCCCTTGAATACCAAATGAAAGGACACCACAACAGATATATATATAAAATAAAGTGTATTTATTCTAGACAAACCCTCAGCACTCTTTATGAGATTAGAGGTAAGTACAACACAGTCTTATTTATGCATACATTAAGTCACACAGGTAAGTAATACAGTTAGGCCCTAGGGGCCACGCAAACCATATACTAAGTAAGTGGTATAAGGACCACTGTCACGGAAATAGGATAGGCCTAGGCCTAGGGAATCGCTGGGGCTACACTATACTACCAAAGGTTAGGAAGTGGGAGGCCCACGGGATTCAGGTGCAGAGTGGAAACACTCACGCGTAATGCGTAAAAGTCAATAGCAATAGTACAGTTTAGAAATAGATAGATTTAGGACACTTCCGGAGTAGCTAGGAAGTCGAGACTTGAAAACTAGACACTAGGATAGTCACTATCCTGATGAGCACCGGAGTACCCAAGTTACCTAGCCCACAGGCTGCGGGTGCATAGGGGTGAAGTTGCGTCGGGTTTCGTCGTCGACTCCTATGGATGCCTGAAGAAAGATGCTGACAGGCAGTCAGTGAAGAGTGTCCGGTGGATCCCAAGGCTGGGATCAAGAAGAGAGGAGACCTGCAAGCAGAAGGGACAGAGTCAAGGTCGCTAGCCAGTGACCAAGTGGAACCAGGAAAGAACCAGGCGATGTCGTGAAGATTGCAGGTGAAGGTGAAGCTTCTCGCTGCAGCCACGAGGACCAGGAAGCGTCAAGGACAACCAGGACCAGGAGGCGAGCTGTCCCACAAAGGCTCTTGCTGTCGGCGGCGTCGAAGTTGGACTAGGACTCACCAAGCCTTGGCAAACGGAACCCATGAAGAACGGAGGACTTGCTTCTGGTGCAGACCAGGAAGGTCTGGGGTGCTTCTTCTTTGCAGAGAAGCGGGAGCCAGTCTGGAGGAGCCAAACCAGCGCTGAAGATTTCAGGGTGCGTCGTCTCAAAGGCCACTAGCCAGCGGGCAAGCAACCGGACAGACGCGGCAAGCAGGAAAATGCAGAAGGGCCCCACGCAGGACTCGTGGAGTGTGGGGGGCTGGTCTTCGGTGCAGATGGTGCTTGGGGTTGGGGGTTCTCAATCCCCGGTGCACAACTTCGAGGGTGCCTCAGAAGCTGCGCTTGAAGATACTAGCCACTTTTCCCAGGTAGCCGGTCCCACGTCTCTCGTCGCCTCCACGGATCTCAGCACGGCTGTGGATGTGGATCAGGGTCGGAGAAGTCTGGAAGTCAAGGCTCTGGTCGGGCTCTGCAGTCGGTCCCTCGTAGAACTTGGGCAAAGCAAAGGGTAGTCTCTTGATGGTGCCTGTTTGCACAGGGTAGCCACTCCTTGGCCACAAGGGAGATTCTTCAGTCTTCTTCTTTCGTCGAATGTCGAAGGTCCAGAGTTTCTGTTCAAGTTTGCAGGTTCAGGATAATCTAAAGTCTTGAGGCCCAACTCCCACTCTTATACTAATCTGGGGGTCTGGGATACCTGCTAGGTCACGCCTTATGGGTGGGACCTGGGAGGGGGTGGTTACACCCACTTCCCTTTGTCCAGTTTCGTGCCAGAGCTGGGGCTGGAGTGCCCCAGCGCCGGTTTGAACTGGACTATGCAAGGAACACCTTGTGTGCCCCAGGCATGTCTCATTCCTTTCAGCCCAGCCTGCCCCAATACACTAAAGGCTGTCTGGGGAGGTGCTAGCACCTCCCCAAGCAGGAAACCTATTGTCCAGGCCTCCCTGGCTGGGATCACTCCCAGCTACAGGAGGTCAGACTTGTGTCGTGGCAGCAGCATCCATTTTGTGATGCTGAGGCTTTGGTCAGAGGCTAACAGTGAAGTATGATTTTAACATGTCTTTCCCTCTAGAAGGGGGGAATAATATCCTCATGTCCAGAAATGGTATGGGGGTATTATTCCAAAGTGTTAGACACCTTACACGACATGTTTTGATAAAGCCAAACCATAGTTACCATAACCGTTTAAGATTATAAGGCACTTTAAGAGTATATGGTAGGCTATATCATAGAACAGCTATAAGGACATGGTTCCGAAAGCTGCAGACAGGCTCAGCTCATGCTAGAGCACCATCTCACATGTTACCAAGCACTCTGCCTCCAGGATTGTTAAGGCCTGCCATAGGAGTGACTGATAGGTACACATGTGTCTATATATAAGGGTAGATATAGGCATACTATATCTAAGCAAGGGGTGATTACCTGACCTTGCCCCAGCTGAGTGATCAGCCAGTTGTGTCTGATTGGAAGGCCAGACCAGGGGTGGCATAATACATGCTGCAGCCCCTGGGAGGCCTAGGGTACACCTATGCCCTGGGTACCTAGGGTACACTGTACAGGGTCCAATAAGGTGATCCCTACCAATTGGTTATGTACCTAGGGTACATGGAGTCCATTTTAAAGAGAGAGCAGACAGCCTGAGACCCTGAATGGCAGGATCTCAGGCCAACTAAGTCGAAAAACCAGCTAGACACTAGGCAAAAAGTTGGGGGTAACCATAGTCAGATATCCACCTTCCTACAATGGACACTTAAAAACTTTTTTGCTGAAAACCACACAATGGATTCCTATGTAAGGAAATACAAGTTACTGGTAAGTACGCTTAGAATTACTTTCTAGGGTCAGTGCTGGGCTAAAAGATGCAGCCCTGGGTTCTCTCCTGATAACAGGTGAGTAAATAGGAATTCTTAGTTCGGCTGACTTTAGAGGAATATTTGTACGTTTCAAAAAAGGACACTTGGAAACTTTTCTGGTGAAAACAACACAATGGATTCCTATGAAAGGATTCATAAGTTAATGGTAAGTACGCTTAGAATTACTTTTCAGGGTCAGTGCTGGGCTAAAAGTTGCAGCACTGGGTTCTCTCCTGATAACAGGTGAGTAAATCGAAATTTGGAGTTCGGCTGATTTTAGAGGAATATTTGTACGTTTCAAAAATGGAAACTTAGAAACTTAACTGCTGAAAACTACACAATGGATTCCTATGGAAGGAAATACAAGTTACTGGTAAGTACGCTTAGAATTACTTTTCAGGGTCAGTGCTGGGCTAAAAGTTGCAGCACTGGGTTCTCTCCTGATAACAGGTGAGTAAATCGAAATTTGGAGTTCGGCTGATTTTAGAGGAATATTTGTACGTTTCAAAAATGGACACTTAGAAACTTAACTGCTGAAAACTACACAATGGATTCCTATGGAAGGAAATACAAGTTACTGGTAAGTACGCTTAGAATTACTTTCCAGGGTCAGTGCTGGGCTAAAAAATGCAGCACTGGGTTCTCTCCAGATGACAGGTGATTAAATTGGAATTCGTAGTTCGACTTATTTTAGAGGAATATTTGTACGTTTCAAAAATGGAAAATTAGAAACTTTTCTGCTGAAAACCACACAATGGATTCCTTAGGAAGAAAATACAAGTTACTGGTAAGTACGCTTAGAATTGCTTTTCAGGGTCAGTGCTGGGCTAATAGATGCAGCACTGGGTTCTTTCCTGATAACAAGTGACTAAATAGGAATTTGTAGTTCGGCTGATTTTAGAAGAATATTTGTAAGTTTCAAAAATGGACACTTAGAAACGTTTCTGGTGAAAACCACACAATGGTTTCCTATGGAAGGAAATACAAGTTACTGGTAAGTACGCTTAGAATTACTTTTCAGGGTCAGTGCTGGGCTAAAAGATGCAGCACTGGGTTCTCTCCTGATAACAGGTGAGTAAATCCGAATTCAAAGTTCGGCTGATTTTAGAGGAATATTTGTACATTTCAAAAATGGACACTTGGAAACTTTTCTGGTGAAAACTACTCAATGGATTCCTATGGAAGGAAATACAAGTTACTTGTAAGTACGCTTAGAACTACTTTTCAGGGTCAATGCTGGGCTAAAAGATGCAGCTCTGGGTTCTCTCCTGATAACAGGTGAGTAAATCGGAATTCGTAGTTCGGCTGATTTTAGAGGAATATTTGTACCTTTCAAAAATGGACACTTAGAAACATTTCTGGTGATAACCACACAATGGTTGCCTATGGAAGGAAATACAAGTTACTGGTAAGTATGCTTAGAATTACTTTCCAGGGTCAGTGCTGGGCTAAAAGATGCAGCCCTGGGTTCTCTCCTGATAACAGGTTAGTAAATCGGAATTCGTAGTTCGACGGATTTTGGAGGAATATTTGTACGTTTCAAAAATGGACACTTAGAAACTTTTCTGCTGAAACACACACAATGGATTCCAATGGAAGGAAATACAAGTTACTGGTAAGTACGCTTCGAATTACATTTCAGGGTCAGTGCTAGGCTAAAAGATGCAGCACTGGGTTCTCTCCTGAAAACAGGTGATTAAATCGGAATTCGTAGTTCGGCTGATTTTAGAGGAATATTTGTAAGTTTCAAAAATGGACAATTAGAAACTTTTCAGCTGAAAACCACACAATGGATTCATATGGAAGAAAATACAAGTTACTGGCAAGTATGCTTAGAATTACTTTTCAGGGTCAGTGCTGGGCTCAAAGAGGCAGCACTGGGTTCTCTCCTGATAACAGGTGAGTAAATCGGAATTCGTAGTTCGGCTGATTTTAGAGGAATATTTGTACGTTCCAAAAATGGACACTTGGAAACTTTTCTGCTGAAAACCACACAATGGATTCTTATAGAAGGAAAGACAAGTTACTGGTAAGTTCGCTTAGGATTACTTTTCAGGGTCAGTGCTAGGCTAAAAAATGCAGCACTGGGTTCTCTCCTGATAATAGGTGAGTAAATCGGAATTCGTAGTTCGACTGATTTTGGAGGAATATTTGTACGTTTCAAAAATGGACATTTAGAAACTTTTCTGGTGAAAACCACACAATGGATTCCCATGGAAGGAAATACAATTTACTGGTAAGTACGCTTAGAATTACTTTTCAGGGTCAGTGCTGGGCTAAATGATGCAGCACTGGGTTCTCTCCTGACAACAATTGAGTAAATCGGAATTCGTAGTTCGACTAATTTTAGAGGAATATTTGGACGTTTCAAAAATGGACACTTAGAAACTTTTCTGCTGAAAACCACAGAATGGTTTCCTATGGAAGGAAATACAAGTTACTGGTAAGTACGCTTAAAATTACTTTTCAGGGTCAGTGCTGGGCTAAAAGATGCAGCACAGGGTTCTCTCCTGATAACAGGTGAGTAAATCGGAATTCGTAGTTCGGCTGGTTTTAGAGGAATATTTGTACTTTTCAAAAATGGACACTTGGACACTTTTCTGGTGAAAACCACACAATGGATTCCTATGAAAGGATTTATAAGTTACTGGTAAGTACGCTTAGATTTACTTTTCAGGGTCAGTGCTGAGCTAAAAGATCTAGCACTGGGTTCTCTCCTGATAACAGAAGAGTAAATCGGAATTCGTAGTTCAGCTGATTTTAGAGGAATATTTGTACGTTTCAAAAATGGACACTTGGAATATTTTCTGGAGAAAACCACACAATGGATTCCTATGGAAGGAAATACAAATTACTGGTAAGTATGCTTAGAATTACTTTTCAGGGTCAGTGCTGGGCTAAAAGATGCAGCACTGCGTTCTCTCATGATAGCAGGTGAATAAATCGAAATTCGTAGTTCGGCTGATTTTAGAGGAATATATGTACGTTTCAAAAATGGTCACTTAGAAAGTTTTCTGCTGAAAACCACACAATGGATTACTATGGAAGGAAATACAAGGTACTGGTAAGTACGCTTCGAATTGCTTTCCAGGGTCAGCGCTGGGCTAAAAGATGCAGCACTGGGTTCTCTCCTGATAACAGGTGAGTAAATCGAAATTTGGAGTTCGGCTGATTTTAGAGGATTATTTGTACGTTTCAAAAATGGACACTTAGAAACTTAACTGCTGAAAACTACACAATGGATTCCTATGGAAGGAAATACAAGTTACTGGTAAGTACGTTTAGAATTACTTTACAGGGTCAGTGCTGGGCTAAAAGATGCAGCACTGGGTTCTCTCCTGATAACAGGTGAGTAAATTGGAATTCATAGTTCGACTGATTTTAGAGAAATATTTGTATGTTTCAAAAATGGCCACTTAGAAACTTTTCTGCTGAAAACCACACAATGGAATCCTAAGGAAGGAAATACAAGTTACTGGTAAGTACGCTTAGAATTACTTTCCAGAGTCAGTGCTGGGCTAAAAGATGCAGCACTGGGTTCTCTCCTGATAACAGAAGAGTAAATCGGAATTCGTAGTTCGGCTGATTTTAGAGGAATATTTGTACGTTTCAAAAATGGACACTTGGAATATTTTCTGGAGAAAACCACACAATGGATTCCTATGGAAGGAAATACAAGTTACTGGTAAGTATGCTTAGAATTACTTTTCAGGGTCAGTGCTGGGCTAAAAGATGCAGCACTGCATTCTCTCATGATAGCAGGTGAATAAATCGGAATTCGTAGTTCGGCTGATTTTAGAGGAATATATGTACGTTTCAAAAATGGTCACTTAGAAAGTTTTCTGCTAAAAAACAGACAATGGATTACTATGGAAGGAAATACAAGGTACTGGTAAGTACGCTTCGAATTGCTTTCCAGGGTCAGCGCTGGGCTAAAAGATGCAGCACTGGGTTCTCTCCTGATAACAGGTGAGTAAATCGAAATTTAGAGTTCGGCTGATTTTAGAGGATTATATGTACGTTTCAAAAATGGACACTTAGAAACTTAACTGCTGAAAACTACACAATGGATTCCTATGGAAGGAAATACAAGTTACTGGTAAGTACGCTTAGAATTACTTTCCAGGGTCAGTGCTGGGCTAAAAGATGCAGCACTGGGTTCTCTCGTGATAACAGGTGAGTAGATTGGAATTCATAGTTCGGCTGATTTTAGAGAAATATTTGTACGTTTCAAAATTGGACACTTAGAAACTTTTCATTCGAAAACCACACAATGGACATCTACGGAAAGAAAAATACAGGTTACTGGTAAGTACGCTTAGAATAACTTTTCAGGGTGAGTGCTGGGCTAAAATATGCAGCACTGGGATCTCTCCTGAAAACAGGTGAGTAAATCGGAATTTGTAGTTCGGCTGATTTTAGAGGAATATTTGTATGTTTCAAAAATGGCCACTTAGAAACTTTTCAGCTGAAAACAACAAGATGGAGTCCTATGGAATGAGATACAAGTTACTGGTAAGTACACTTAGATGTACTTTCCAGGGTCAGTGCTGGGCTAAAAGATGCAGCACTGGGTTCTCTCCTGATAAAAGGTGAGTAAATTGGAATTCATAGTTCGACTGATTTTAGAGAAATATTTGTATGTTTCAAAAATGGCCACTTAGAAACTTTTCTGCTGAAAACCACACAATGGAATCCAAACGAAGGAAATACAAGGTACTGGTAAGTACGCTTCGAATTGGTTTCCACGGTCAGCGCTGGGCTAAAAGATACAGCACTTGGTTATCTCCTGATAAAAGGTGAGTAAATCAGAATTCGTAGTTCGGCTGATTTTAGAGGAATATTTGTACGTTTCAAAAATGGACACTTGGAAACCTTTCTGGTGAAAACAACACAAGTTATTCCTATGAAATGATTCACAAGTTAATGGTAAGTATGCTTAGAATTACTTTTCAGGGTCAGTGCTGGGCTAAAAGATGCAGCACTGGGTTCTCTCCTGATAACAGGTGAGTAAATAGGAATTCTTAGTTCGGCTGATTTTAGAGGAATATTTGTACGTTTCAAAAATGGACAATTAGAAACTTTTCTGCTGAAAACCACACAATGGATTCCTTAGGAAGGAAAAACAAGTTACTGGTAAGTACGCTTAGAATTGCTTTTCAGGGTCAGTGCTGGGCTAAAAGATGCAGCACTGGGTTCTCTCCTGATAACAGATGAGTAAATCGGAATTCGTGGTTCGGCTGATTTTAGAGGAATATTTGTACGTTTCAAAAATGGACACTTGGAAACTTTTCTGGTGAAAACCACTCAATGGATTCCTATGGAAGGAAATACAAGTTACTTGTAAGTGCGCTTAGAATTACTTTTCAGGGTCAATGCTGGGCTAAAAGATGCAGCTCTGGGTTCTCTCCTGATAACAGGTGAGTAAATCGGAATTCGTAGTTCGGCTGATTTTAGAGGAATATTTGTACCTTTCAAAAATGGACACTTAGAAACGTTTCTGGTGATAACCACACAATGGTTGCCTATGGAAGGAAATACAAGTTACTGGTAAGTATGCTTAGAATTACTTTCCAGGGTCAGTGCTGGGCTAAAAGATGCAGCCCTGGGTTCTCTCCTGATAAGAGGTTAGTAAATCGGAATTCGCAGGTCGTTGGATTTTGGCGGAATATTTGTACGTTTCAAAAATGGACAATTCGAAACTTTTCAGCTGAAAACCACACAATGGATTCATATGGAAGAAAATACAAGTTACTGGTAAGTACGCTTAGGATTACTTTTCAGGGTCAGTGCTAGGCTAAAAAATGCAGCACTGGGTTCTCTCCTGATGACAGGTGAGTAAATCGGAATTCGTAGTTCGACTGATTTTGGAGGAATATATGTACGTTTCAAAATGGACATTTAGAAACTTTTCTGCTGAAAACCACACAATGGATTCCCATGGAAGGAAATACAAGTTACTGGTAAGTACGCTTAGAATTACTTTTCAGGGTCAGTGCTGGGCTAAATGATGCAGCACTGCGTTCTCTCATGATAGCAGGTGAATAAATCGGAATTCGTAGTTCGGCTGATTTTAGAGGAATATATGTACGTTTCAAAAATGGTCACTTAGAAAGTTTTCTGCTGAAAACCACACAATGGATTACTATGGAAGGAAATACAAGTTACTGGTAAGTATGCTTAGATTTACTTTTCAGGGTCAGTGCTGAGCTAAAAGATGTAGCACTGGGTTCTCTCCTGATAACAGGTGAGTAAATCAGAATTCGTAGTTCGGCTGATTTTAGAGCAATATTTGTACGTTTCAAAAATGGACACTTGGAAACTTTTCTGGTGAAAACCACACAATGGATTCCTATGAAAGGATTTACAAGTTACTGGTAAGTACGCTTAAATTTACTTTTCAGGGTCAGTGCTGAGCTAAAAGATGTAGCACTGGGTTCTCTCCTGATAACAGAAGAGTAAATTGGAATTCGTAGTTCGGCTGATTTTAGAGGAATATTTGTACGTTTCAAAAATGGACACTTAGAATATTTTCTGGAGAAAACCACACAATGGATTCCTATGGAAGGAAATAAAAGTTACTGGTAAGTACGCTTAGAATTACTTTCCAGAGTCAGTGCTGGGCTAAAAGATGCAGCACTGGGTTCTCTCCTGATAACAGGTGAGTAAATCGGAATTCGTAGTTTGGCTGATTTTAGAGGAATATTTGTACGTTTCAAAAATGGACACTTGATAACTTTTCTGGTGAAAACCACACAAAGATTCCTATGAAAGGATTTATAAGTTACTGGTAAGTACGCTTAAATTTACTTTTCAGGGTCAGTGCTGAGCTAAAAGATGTAGCACTGGGTTCTCTCCTGATAACAGGTGAGTAAATCGGAATTCATAGTTCGACTGACTTTAGAGGAATATTTGTACGTTTCAAAAATGGACACTTGGAAACTTTTCTGGTGAAAACCACACAATGGATTCCTATGAAAGGATTTACAAGTTACTGGTAAGTACGCTTAAATTTACTTTTCAGGGTCAGTGCTGAGCTAAAAGATGTAGCACTGGGTTCTCTCCTGATAACAGAAGAGTAAATTGGAATTCGTAGTTCGGCTGATTTTAGAGGAATATATGTACATTTCAAAAATGGACACTTAGAATATTTTCTGGAGAAAACCACACAATGGATTCATATGGAAGGAAATAAAAGTTACTGGTAAGTACACTTAGAATTACTTTTCAGGGTCAGTGCTGGGCTAAAAGATGCAGCACTGGGTTCTCTCCTGATAACAGGTGAGTAAATCGGAATTCGTAGTTCGGCTGATTTTAGAGGAATATTTGTACGTTTCAAAAATGGACACTTGGAAACTTTTCTGGTGAAAACCACACAATGGATTCCTATGAAAGGATTTACAAGTTACTGGTAAGTACGCTTAAATTTACTTTTCAGGGTCAGTGCTGAGCTAAAAGATGTAGCACTGGGTTCTCTCCTGATAACAGAAGAGTAAATTGGAATTCGTAGTTCGGCTGATTTTAGAGGAATATTTGTACGTTTCAAAAATGGACACTTAGAATATTTTCTGGATAAAACCACACAATGGATTCCTCTGGAAGGAAATACAAGTTACTGGTAAGTACGCTTAGAATTACTTTTCAGGGTCAGTGCTGGGCTAAAAGATGCAGCACTGGGTTCTCTCCTGATAACAGGTGAGTAAATCGGAATTCGTAGTTCGGCTGATTTTAGAGGAATATTTGTACGTTTCAAAAATGGACACTTGGAAACTTTTCTGGTGAAAACCACACAATGGATTCCTATGAAAGGATTTACAAGTTACTGGTAAGTACGCTTAAATTTACTTTTCAGGGTCAGTGCTGAGCTAAAAGATGTAGCACTGGGTTCTCTCCTGATAACAGAAGAGTAAATTGGAATTCGTAGTTCGGCTGATTTTAGAGGAATATTTGTATGTTTCAAAAATGGACACTTAGAATATTTTCTGGAGAAAACCACACAATGGATTCCTATGGAAGGAAATACAAGTTACTGGTAAGTACGCTTAGAATTAATTTTCAGGGTCATTGCTGGGCTAAAAGATGCAGCACTGGGTTCTCTCCTGATAGCAGGTGAATAAATCGGAATTCGTACTTCGGCTGATTTTAGAGGAATATATGTACATTTAAAAAATGGTCCCTTAGAAAGTTTTCTGCTGAAAACTACACAATGGATTACTATGGAAGGAAATACAAGGTATTGGTAAGTACGCTTCGAATTGCTTTCCAGGGTCAGCGCTGGGCTAAAAGATGCAGCACTGGGTTCTCTCCTGATAACAGGTGAGTAAATCGAAATTTGGAGTTCGGCTGATTTTAGAGGATTATTTGTACGTTTCAAAAATGGACACTTAGAAACTTAACTGCTGAAAACTACACAATGGATTCCTATGGAAGGAAATACAAGTTACTGGTAAGTACGCTTAGAATTACTTTCCAGAGTCAGTGCTGGGCTAAAAGATGCAGCACTGGCTTCTCTCCTGATAACAGAAGAGTAAATCGGAATTCGTAGTTCGACTGATTTTAGAGGAATATTTGTACGTTTCAAAAATGGACACTTGGAATATTTTCTGGAGAAAACCACACAATGGATTCCTATGGAAGGAAACACAAGTTACTGGTAAGTATGCTTAGAATTACTTTTCAGGGTCAGTGCTGGGCTAAAAGATGCAGCACTGCATTCTCTCATGATAGCAGGTGAATAAATCGGAATTCGTAGTTCGGCTGATTTTAGAGGAATATATGTACGTTTCAAAAATGGACACTTAGAAACTTAACTGCTGAAAACTACACAATGGATTCCTATGGAAGGAAATACAAGTTACTGGTAAGTACGCTTCGAATTGCTTTCCAGGGTCAGCGCTGGGCTAAAAGATGCAGCACTGGGTTCTCTCCTGATAACAGGTGAGTAAATCGAAATTTGGAGTTCGGCTGATTTTAGAGGATTATTTGTACGTTTCAAAAATGGACACTTAGAAACTTAACTGCTGAAAACTACACAATGGATTCCTATGGAAGGAAATACAAGTTACTGGTAAGTACGCTTAGAATTACTTTCCAGGGTCAGTGCTGGGCTAAAAGATGCAGCACTGGGTTCTCTCCTGATAACAGGTGAGTAGATTGGAATTCATAGTTCGGCTGATTTTAGAGAAATATTTGTACGTTTCAAAATTGGACACTTAGAAACTTTTCATTCGAAAACCACACAATGGACATCTACGGAAAGAAAAATACAGGTTACTGGTAAGTACGCTTAGAATGACTTTTCAGGGTGAGTGCTGGGCTAAAATATGCAGCACTGGGATCTCTCCTGAAAACAGGTGAGTAAATCGGAATTTGTAGTTCGGCTGATTTTAGAGGAATATTTGTATGTTTCAAAAATGGCCACTTAGAAACTTTTCAGCTGAAAACAACAAGATGGAGTCCTATGGAATGAGATACAAGTTACTGGTAAGTACACTTAAATGTACTTTCCAGGGTCAGTGCTGGGTTAAAAGATGCAGCACTGGGTTCTCTCCAGATAACAGGTGAGTAAATTGGAATTCATCGTTCGACTGATTTTAGAGAAATATTTGTATGTTTCAAAAATGGGCACTTAGAAACTTTTCTGCTGAAAACCACACAATGGAATCCAAACGAAGGAAATACAAGGTACTGGTAAGTACGCTTCAAATTGGTTTCCACGGTCAGCGCTGGGCTAAAAGATACAGCACTTGGTTCTCTCCTGATAAAAGGTGAGTAAATCGGAATTCGTAGTTTGGCTGATTTTAGAGGAATATTTGTACGTTTCAAAAATGGAAACTTTTTTGCTGAAAACCACACAATGGATTCCTATGGAAGGAAATACAAGTTACTGGTATGTATGCTTAGAATTACTTTCTAGGGTCAGTGCTGGGCTAAAAGATGCAGCCCTGGGTTCTCTCCTGATAACAGGTGACTAAATAGGAATTCTTAGTTCGGCTGACTTTAGAGGAATATTTGTAAGTTTCAAAAAAGGACACTTGGAAACTTTTCTGGTGAAAACCACACAATGGATTCCTATGAAAGGATTCATAAGTTAATGGTAAGTACGCTTAGAATTACTTTCCAGGGTCAGTACTGGGGCTAAAAGATGCAGCACTGGGTTCTCTCCAGATGACAGGTGATTAAATTGGAATTCGTAGTTCGACTTATTTTAGAGGAATAATTGTACGTTTCAAAAATGGAAAATTAGAAACTTTTCTGCTGAAAACCACACAATGGATTCCTTAGGAAGAAAATACAAGTTACTGGTAAGTACGCTTAGAATTGCTTTTCAGGGTCAGTGCTGGGCTAATAGATGCAGCACTGGGTTCTCTCCTGATAACAAGTGACTAAATAGGAATTTGTAGTTCGGCTGATTTTAGAAGAATATTTGTAAGTTTCAAAAATGGACACTTAGAAACGTTTCTGGTGAAAACCACACAATGGTTTCCTATGGAAGGAAATACAAGTTACTGGTAAGTACGCTTAGAATTACTTTTCAGGGTCAGTGCTGGGCTAAAAGATGCAGCACTGGGTTCTCTCCTGATAACAGGTGAGTAAATCAGAATTCGAAGTTCGGCTGATTTTAGAGGAATATCTGTACGTTTCAAAAATGGACACTTGGAAACTTTTCTGGTGAAAATTACTCAATGGATTCCTATGGAAGGAAATACAGGTTACTTGTAAGTACGCTTAGAACTACTTTTCAGGGTCAATGCTGGGCTAAAAGATGCAGCTCTGGGTTCTCTCCTGATAACAGGTGAGTAAATCGGAATTCGTAGTTCGGCTGATTTTATAGGAATATTTGTACCTTTCAAAAATGGACACTTAGAAACGTTTCTGGTGATAACCACACAATGGTTGCCTATGGAAGGAAATACAAGATACTGGTAAGTATGCTTAGAATTACTTTCCAGGGTCAGTGCTGGGCTAAAAGATGCAGCCCTGGGTTCTCTCCTGATAACAGGTTAGTAAATCGGAATTCGTAGTTCGAGGGATTTTGGAGGAATATTTGTACGTTTCAAAAATGGACACTTAGAAACTTTTCTGCTGAAACACACACAAAGGATTCCAATGGAAGGAAATACAAGTTACTGGTAAGTACGCTTAGAATTACATTTCAGGGTCAGTGCTAGGCTAAAAGATGCAGCACTGGGTTCTCTCCTGAAAACAGGTGATTAAATCGGAATTCATAGTTCGGCTTATTTTAGAGGAATATTTGTACGTTTCAAAAATGGACAATTAGAAACTTTTCAGCTGAAAACCACACAATGGATTCATATGGAAGAAAATACAAGTTACTGGCAAGTATGCTTAGAATTACTTTTCAGGGTCAGTGCTGGGCTCAAAGAGGCAGCACCGGGTTCTCTCCTGATAACAGGTGAGTAAATCGGAATTCGTAGTTCGGCTGATTTTAGAGGAATATTTGTACGTTTCAAAAATGGACACTTGGAAACTTTTTTGCTGAAAACCACACAATGGTTTCTTATGGAAGGAAAGACAAGTTACTGGTAAGTACGCTTAGGATTACTTTTCAGGGTCAGTGCTAGGCTAAAAAATGCAGCACTGGGTTCTCTCCTGATAACAGGTCAGTAAATCGGAATTCGTAGTTCGACCGATTTTGGAGGAATATATGTACGTTTCAAAAATGGACATTTAGAAACTTTTCTGCTGAAAACCACACAATGGATTCCCATGGAAGGAAATACAAGTTACTGGTAAGTACGCTTAGAATTACTTTTCAGGGTCAGTGCTGGGCTAAATGATGCAGCACTGGGTTCTCTCCTGACAACAATTGAGTAAATCGGAATTCGTGGTTCGACTAATTTTAGAGGAATATTTGGACGTTTCAAAAATGGACACCTAGAAACTTTTCTGCTGAAAACCACAGAATGGTTTCCTATGGAAGGAAATACAAGTTACTGGTAAGTACGCTTAAATTTACTTTTCAGGGTCAGTGCTGGTCTAAAAGATGCAGCACAGGGTTCTCTCCTGATAACAGGTGAGTAAATCGGAATTCTTAGTTCGGCTGATTTTAGAGGAATATTTGTACGTTTCAAAAATGGACACTTGGAAACTTTTCTGGTGAAAACCACACAATGAATTCCTATGAAAGGATTTATAAGTTACTGGTAAGTACGCTTACATTTACTTTTCAGGGTTAGTGCTGAGCTAAAAGATGTAGCACTGGGTTCTCTCCTGATAACAGAAGAGTAAATCGGAATTCGTAGTTCGGCTGATTTTAGAGGAATATTTGGACGTTTCAAAAATGGACACCTAGAAACTTTTCTGCTGAAAACCACAGAATGGTTTCCTATGGAAGGAAATACAAGTTACTGGTAAGTACGCTTAAATTTACTTTTCAGGGTCAATGCTGGTCTAAAAGATGCAGCACAGGGTTCTTTCCTGGTAACAGGTGAGTAAATCGGAATTCTTAGTTCGGCTGATTTTAGAGGAATATTTGTACGTTTCAAAAATGGACACTTGGAAAATTTTCAGGAGAAAACCACACAATGGATTCCTATGGAAGGAAATACAAGTTAATGGTCAGTACGCTTAGAATTACTTTTCAGGGTCAGTGCTGGGCTAAAAGATGCAGCACTGCGTTCTCTCATGATAGCAGGTGAATAAATCGGAATTCGTAGTTCGGCTGATTTTAGAGGAATATATGTACGTTTCAAAAATGGACACTTAGAAACTTTTCTGCTGAAAACCACACAATGGATTACTATGGAAGGAAATACAAGGTACTGGTAAGTACGCTTCGAATTGCTTTCCAGGGTCAGCGCTGGGCTAAAAGATGCAGCACTGGGTTCTCTCCTGATAACAGGTGAGTAAATCGAAATTTGGAGTTCGGCTGATTTTAGAGGATTATTTGTACGTTTCAAAAATGGACACTTAGAAACTTAACTGCTGAAAACTACACAATGGATTCCTATGGAAGGAAATACAAGTTACTGGTAAGTACGCTTAGAATTACTTTCCAGGGTCAGTGCTGGGCTAAAAAATGCAGCACTGGGTTCTCTCCTGATAACAGGTGGGTAAATTGGAATTCATAGTTCGACTGATTTTAGAGAAATATTTGTACGTTTCAAAAATGGACAATTAGAAACTTTTCAGCTGAAAACCACACAATGGATTCATATGGAAGAAAATACAAGTTACTGGTAAGTACGCTTAGAATTACATTTCAGGGTCAGTGCTAGGCTAAAAGATGCAGCACTGGGTTCTCTCCTGAAAACAGGTGATTAAATCGGAATTCGCAGTTCAGCTGATTTTAGAGGAATATTTGTACGTTTCAAAAATGGACAATTAGAAACTTTTCAGCTGAAAACCACACAATGGATTCATATGGAAGAAAATACAAGTTACTGGCAAGTATGCTTAGAATTACTTTTCAGGGTCAGTGCTGGGCTCAAAGAGGCAGCCCTGGGTTCTCTCCTGATAACAGGTTAGTAAATCGGAATTCGCAGTTCGACGGATTTTGGATCAATATTTGTACGTTTCAGAAATGGACACTTAGAAACTTTTCTGCTGAAACACACACAATGGATTCCAATGGAAGGAAATACAAGTTACTGGTAAGTACGCTTAGAATTACATTTCAGGGTCAGTGCTAGGCTAAAAGATGCAGCACTGGGTTCTCTCCTGAAAACAGGTGATTAAATCGGAATTCGTAGTTCGGCTGATTTTAGAGGAATATTTGTACGTTTCAAAAATGGACAATTAGAAACTTTTCAGCTGAAAACCACACAATGGATTCATATGGAAGAAAATACAAGTTACTGGCAAGTATGCTTAGAATTACTTTTCAGGGTCAGTGCTAGGCTCAAAGAGGCAGCACCGGGTTCTCTCCTGATAACAGGTGAGTAAATCGGAATTTGTAGTTCGGCTGATTTTAGAGGAATATTTGTACGTTTCAAAAATGGACACTTGGAAACTTTTCTGCTGAAAACCACACAATGGTTTCTTATGGAAGGAAAGACAAGTTACTGGTAAGTACGCTTAGGATTACTTTTCAGGGTCAGTGCTAGGCTAAAAAATGCAGCACTGGGTTCTCTCCTGATAACAGGTGAGTAAATCGGAATTCGTAGTTCGGCTGATTTTAGAGGAATATGTGTACGTTTCAAAAATGGACACTTGGAAACTTTTCTGCTGAAAACCACACAATGGTTTCTTATGGAAGGAAAGACAAGTTACTGGTAAGTACGCTTAGGATTACTTTTCAGGGTCAGTGCTAGGCTAAAAATTGCAGCACTGGGTTCTCTCCTGATAACAGGTGAGTAAATCGGAATTCGTAGTTCGACTGATTTTGGAGGAATATATGTACGTTTCAAAATGGACATTTAGAAACTTTTCTGCTGAAAACCACACAATGGATTCCCATGGAAGGAAATACAAGTTACTGGTAAGTACGCTTAGAATTAATTTTCAGGGTCAGTGCTGGGCTAAATGATGCAGCACTGGGTTCTCTCCTGACAACAATTGAGTAAATCGGAATTCGTGGTTCGACTAATTTTAGAGGAATATTTGGACGTTTCAAAAATGGACACCTAGAAACTTTTCTGCTGAAAACCACAGAATGGTTTCCTATGGAAGGAAATACAAGTTACTGGTAAGTACGCTTAAATTTACTTTTCAGGGTAAGTGCTGAGCTAAAAGATGTAGCACTCGGTTCTCTCCTGATAACAGAAGAGTAAATCGGAATTCTTAGTTCGGCTGATTTTAGAGGAATATTTGTACGTTTCAAAAATTGACACTTGGAATATTTTCAGGAGAAAACCACACAATGGATTCCTATGGAAGGAAATACAAGTTACTGGTCAGTACGCTTAGAATTACTTTTCAGGGTCAGTGCTGGGCTAAAAGATGCAGCACTGCGTTCTCTCATGATAGCAGGTGAATAAATCGGAATTCGTAGTTCGGCTGATTTTAGAGGAATATATGTACGTTTCAAAAATGGTCACTTAGAAAGTTTTCTGCTGAAAACCACACAATGGATTCCTATGGAAGGAAATACAAGTTACTGGTAAGTACGCTTAGAATTACTTTCCAGGGTCAGTGCTGGGCTAAAAGATGCAGCCCTGGGTTCTCTCCTGATAACAGGTTAGTAAATCGGAATTCGCAGTTCGACGGATTTTGGAGGAATATTTGTACGTTTCAAAAATGGACACTTAGAAACTTTTCTGCTGAAAATTACACAATGGATTCCTATGGAAGGAAATACAAGTTACTGGTAAGTACGCTTAGAATTACATTTCAGGGTCAGTGCTAGGCTAAAAGATGCAGCACTGGGTTCTCTCCTGAAAACAGGTGATTAAATCGGAATTCGTAGTTCGGCTGATTTTAGAGGAATATTTGTACGTTTCAAAAATGGACAATTAGAAACTTTTCAGCTGAAAACCACACAATGGATTCATATGGAAGAAAATACAAGTTACAGGCAAGTATGCTTAGAATTACTTTTCAGGGTCAGTGCTGGGCTCAAAGAGGCAGCACCGGGTCCTCTCCTGATAACAGGTGAGTAAATCGGAATTCGTAGTTCGACTGATTTTGGAGGAATATATGTACGTTTCAAAATGGACATTTAGAAACTTTTCTGCTGAAAACCACACAATGGATTCCCATGGAAGGAAATACAAGTTACTGGTAAGTACGCTTAGAATTAATTTTCAGGGTCAGTGCTGGGCTAAATGATGCAGCACTGGGTTCTCTCCTGACAACAATTGAGTAAATCGGAATTCGTGGTTCGACTAATTTTAGAGGAATATTTGGACGTTTCAAAAATGGACACCTAGAAACTTTTCTGCTGAAAACCACAGAATGGTTTCCTATGGAAGGAAATACAAGTTACTGGTAAGTACGCTTAAATTTACTTTTCAGGGTAAGTGCTGAGCTAAAAGATGTAGCACTCGGTTCTCTCCTGATAACAGAAGAGTAAATCGGAATTCTTAGTTCGGCTGATTTTAGAGGAATATTTGTACGTTTCAAAAATTGACACTTGGAATATTTTCAGGAGAAAACCACACAATGGATTTCTATGGAAGGAAATACAAGTTACTGGTCAGTACGCTTAGAATTACTTTTCAGGGTCAGTGCTGGGCTAAAAGATGCAGCACTGCGTTCTCTCATGATAGCAGGTGAATAAATCGGAATTCATAGTTCGGCTGATTTTAGAGGAATATATGTACGTTTCAAAAATGGTCACTTAGAAATTTTTCTGCTGAAAACCACACAAAGGATTACTATGGAAGGAAATACAAGGTACTGGTAAGTACGCTTCAAATTGCTTTCCAGGGTCAGCGCTGGGCTAAAAGATGCAGCACTGGGTTCTCTCCTGATAACAGGTGAGTAAATCAAAATTTGGAGTTCGGCTGATTTTAGAGGATTATTTGTACGTTTCAAAAATGGACACTTAGAAACTTAACTGCTGAAAACTACATAATGGATTCCTATGGAAGGAAATACAAGTTACTGGTAAGTACGCTTAGAATTACTTTTCAGGGTCAGTGCTAGGCTAAAAGATGCAGCACTGTGTTCTCTCCTGAAAACAGGTATTTAAATCGGAATTCGTAGTTCGGCTGATTTTAGAGGAATATTTGTACGTTTCAAAAATGGACATTTAGAAACTTTTCAGCTGAAAACCACACAATGGATTCATATGGAAGAAAATACAAGTTACTGGCAAGTATGCTTAGAATTACTTTTCAGGGTCAGTGCTGGGCTCAAAGAGGCAGCACCGGGTTCTCTCCTGATAACAGGTGAGTAAATCGGAATTCGTAGTTCGGCTGATTTTAGAGGAATATTTGTACGTTTCAAAAATGGACACTTGGAATCTTTTCTGCTGAAAACCACACAATGGTTTCTTATGGAAGGAAAGACAAGTTACTGGTAAGTACGCTTAGGATTACTTTTCAGGGTCAGTGCTAGGCTAAAAAATGCAGCACTGGGTTCTCTCCTGATAACAGGTGAGTAAATCGGAATTCGTAGTTCGAATGATTTTGGAGGAATATATGTACGTTTCAAAAATGGACATTTAGAAACTTTTCTGCTGAAAACCACACAATGGATTCCCATGGAAGGAAATACAAGTTACTGGTTAGTACGCTTAGAATTACTTTTCAGGGTCAGTGCTGGGCTAAATGATGCAGCACTGGGTTCTCTCCTGACAACAATTGAGTAAATCGGAATTCGTGGTTCGACTAATTTTAGAGGAATATTTGGACGTTTCAAAAATGGACACCTAGAAACTTTTCTGCTGAAAACCACAGAATGGTTTCCTATGGAAGGAAATACAAGTTACTGGTAAGTACGCTTAAATTTACTTTTCAGGGTCAGTGCTGGTCTAAAAGATGCAGCACAGGGTTCTCTCCTGATAACAGGTGAGTAAATCGGAATTCTTAGTTCGGCTGATTTTAGAGGAATATTTGTACGTTTCAAAAATGGACACTTGGAAAATTTTCAGGAGAAAACCACACAATGGATTCCTATGGAAGGAAATACAAGTTAATGGTCAGTATGCTTAGAATTACTTTTCAGGGTCAGTGCTGGGCTAAAAGATGCAGCACTGCGTTCTCTCATGATAGCAGGTGAATAAATCGGAATTCGTAGTTCGGCTGATTTTAGAGGAATATATGTACGTTTCAAAAATGGTCACTTAGAAAGTTTTCTGCTGAAAACCACACAATGGATTACTATGGAAGGAAATACAAGGTACTGGTAAGTACGCTTCGAATTGCTTTCCAGGGTCAGCGCTTGGCTAAAAGATGCAGCACTGGGTTCTCTCCTGATAACAGGTGATTAAATCGGAATTCGTAGTTCGGCTGATTTTAGAGGAATATTTGTACGTTTCAAAAATGGACAATTAGACACTTTTCAGCTGAAAACCACACAATGGATTCATATGGAAGAAAATACAAGTTACTGGCAAGTATGCTTAGAATTACTTTTCAGGGTCAGTGCTGGGCTCAAAGAGGCAGCACCGGGTTCTCTCCTGATAACAGGTGAGTAAATCGGAATTCGTAGTTCGGCTGATTTTAGAGGAATATTTGTACGTTTCAAAAATGGACACTTGGAAACTTTTCTGCTGAAAACAACACAATGGTTTCTTATGGAAGGAAAGACAAGTTACTGGTAAGTACGCTTAGGATTACTTTTCAGGGTCAGTGCTAGGCTAAAAAATGCAGCACTGGGTTCTCTCCTGATAACAGGTGAGTAAATCGGAATTCGTAGTTCGACTGATTTTGGAGGAATATATGTACGTTTCAAAAATGGACATTTAGAAACTTTTCTGCTGAAAACCACACAATGGATTCCCATGGAAGGAAATACAAGTTACTGGTAAGTACGTTTAGAATTACTTTTCAGGGTCAGTGCTGGGCTAAATGATGCAGCACTGGGTTCTCTCCTGACAACAATTGAGTAAATCGGAATTCGTGGTTCGACTAATTTTAGAGGAATATTTGGACGTTTCAAAAATGGACACCTAGAAACTTTTCTGCTGAAAACCACAGAATGGTTTCCTATGGAAGGAAATACAAGTTACTGGTAAGTACGCTTAAATTTACTTTTCAGGGTCAGTGCTGGTCTAAAAGATGCAGCACAGGATTCTCTCCTGATAACAGGTGAGTAAATCGGAATTCTTAGTTCGGCTGATTTTAGAGGAGTATTTGTACGTTTCAAAAATGGACACTTGGAAACTTTTCTGGTGAAAACCACACAATGGATTCCTATGAAAGGATTTATAAAATACCGGTAAGTACGCTTACATTTACTTTTCAGGGTCAGTGCTGGTCTAAAAGATGCAGCACAGGGTTCTCTCCTGATAACAGGTGAGTAAATCGGAATTCTTAGTTCGGCTGATTTTAGAGGAATATTTGTACGTTTCAAAAATGGACACTTGGAAAATTTTCAGGAGAAAACCACACAATGGATTCCTATGGAAGGAAATACAAGTTAATGGTCAGTACGCTTAGAATTACTTTTCAGGGTCAGTGCTGGGCTAAAAGATGCAGCACTGCGTTCTCTCATGATTGCAGGTGAATAAATCGGAATTCGTAGTTCGGCTGATTTTAGAGGAATATATGTACGTTTCAAAAATGGTCACTTAGAAAGTTTTCTGCTGAAAACCACACAATGGATTACTATGGAAGGAAATACAAGGTACTGGTAAGTACGCTTCGAATTGCTTTCCAGGGTCAGCGCTGGGCTAAAAGATGCAGCACTGGGTTCTCTCCTGATAACAGGTGAGTAAATCGAAATTTGGAGTTCGGCTGATTTTAGAGGATTATTTGTACGTTTCAAAAATGGACACTTAGAAACTTAACTGCTGAAAACTACACAATGGATTCCTATGGAAGGAAATACAAGTTACTGGTAAGTACGCTTAGAATTACTTTCCAGAGTCAGTGCTGGGCTAAAAGATGCAGCCCTGGGTTCTCTCCTGATAACAGGTTAGTAAATCGGAATTCGCAGTTCGACGGATTTTGGAGGAATATTTGTACGTTTCAAAAATGGACAATTAGAAACTTTTCAGCTGAAAACCACACAATGGATTCATATGGAAGAAAATACAAGTTACTGGCAAGTATGCTTAGAATTACTTTTCAGGGTCAGTGCTGGGCTCAAAGAGGCAGCACCGGGTCCTCTCCTGATAACAGGTGAGTAAATCGGAATTCGTAGTTCGGCTGATTTTAGAGGAATATTTGTACGTTTCAAAAATGGACACTTGGAAACTTTTCTGCTGAAAACCACACAATGGATTCTTATGGAAGGAAAGACAAGTTACTGGTAAGTACGCTTAGGATTACTTTTCAGGGTCAGTGCTAGGCTAAAAAATGCAGCACTGGGTTCTCTCCTGATAACAGGTGAGTAAATCGGAATTCGTAGTTCGACTGATTTTGGAGGAATATATGTACGTTTCAAAAATGGACATTTAGAAACTTTTCTGCTGAAAACCACACAATGGATTCCCATGGAAGGAAATAAAAGTTACTGGTAAGTACGCTTAGAATTACTTTTCAGGGTCAGTGCTGGGCTAAATGATGCAGCACTGGGTTCTCTCCTGACAACAATTGAGTAAATCGGGATTCGTAGTTCGGCTGATTTTAGAGGAATATTTTACGTTTCAAAAATGGACACTTCGAATCTTTTCTGCTGAAAACCACAGAATGGTTTCCTATGGAAGGAAATACAAGTTACTGGTAAGTACGCTTAAATTTACTTTTCAGGGTCAGTGCTGGGCTAAAAGATGCAGCACAGGGTTCTCTCCTGATAACAGGTGAGTAAATCGGAATTCTTAGTTCGGCTGATTTTAGAGGAATATTTGTACGTTTCAAAAATGGACACTTGGAAACTTTTCTGGTGAAAACCACACAATGAATTCCTATGAAAGGATTTATAAGTTACTGGTAAGTACGCTTACATTTACTTTTCAGGGTCAGTGCTGAGCTAAAAGATGTAGCACTGGGTTCTCTCCTGATAACAGAAGAGTAAATCGGAATTCGTAGTTCGGCTGATTTTAGAGGAATATTTGTACGTTTCAAAAATGGACACTTGGAATATTTTCAGGAGAAAACCACACAATGGATTCCTATGGAAGGAAATACAAGTTACTGGTCAGTACGCTTAGAATTACTTTTCAGGGTCAGTGCTGGGCTAAAAGATGCAACACTGCGTTCTCTCATGATAGCAGGTGAATAAATCGGAATTCGTAGTTCGGCTGATTTTAGAGGAATATATGTACGTTCAAAAATGGTCGCTTAGAAAGTTTTCTGCTGAAAACCACACAATGGATTACTATGGAAGGAAATACAAGGTACTGGCAAGTACGCTTCTAATTGCTTTCCAGGGTCAGCGCTGGGCTAAAAGATGCAGCACTGGGTTCTCTCCTGATAACAGGTGAGTAAATCGAAATTTGGAGTTCGACTGATTTTAGAGGATTATTTGTACGTTTCAAAAATGGACACTTAGAAACTTAACTGCTGAAAACTACACAATGGATTCCTATGGAAGGAAATACAAGTTACTGGCAAGTATGCTTAGAATTACTTTTCAGGGTCAGTGCTGGGCTCAAAGAGGCAGCCCTGGGTTCTCTCCTGATAACAGGTTAGTAAATCGGAATTCGCAGTTCGACGGATTTTGGAGGAATATTTGTACGTTTCAAAAATGGACACTTAGAAACTTTTCTGCTGAAACACACACAATGGATTCCAATGGAAGGAAATACAAGTTATTGGTAAGTACGCTTAGAATTACATTTCAGGGTCAGTGCTAGGCTAAAAGATGCAGCACTGGGTTCTCTCCTGAAAACAGGTGATTAAATCGGAATTCGTAGTTCGGCTGATTTTAGAGGAATATTTGTACGTTTCAAAAATGGACAATTAGAAACTTTTCAGCTGAAAACCACACAATGGATTCATATGGAAGAAAATACAAGTTACTGGCAAGTATGCTTAGAATTACTTTTCAGGGTCAGTGCTGGGCTCAAAGAGGCAGCACCGGGTTCTCTCCTGATAACAGGTGAGTAAATCGGAATTCGTAGTTCGGCTGATTTTAGAGGAATATTTGTACGTTTCAAAAACGGACACTTGGAAACTTTTCTGCTGAAAACCACACAATGGTTTCTTATGGAAGGAAAGACAAGTTACTGGTAAGTACGCTTAGGATTACTTTTCAGGGTCAGTGCTAGGCTAAAAAATGCAGCACTGGGTTCTCTCCTGATAACAGGTGAGTAAATCGGAATTCGTAGTTCGACTGATGTTGGAGGAATATATGTACGTTTCAAAAATGGACATTTAGAAACTTTTCTGCTGAAAACCACACAATGGATTCCCATGGAAGGAAATAAAAGTTACTGGTAAGTACGCTTAGAATTACTTTTCAGGGTCAGTGCTGGGCTAAATGATGCAGCACTGGGTTCTCTCCTGACAACAATTGAGCAAATCGGAATTCGTGGTTCGACTAATTTTAGAGGAATATTTGGACGTTTCAAAAATGGACACTTAGAATCTTTTCTGCTGAAAACCACAGAATGGTTTCCTATGGAAGGAAATACAAGTTACTGGTAAGAACGCTTAAATTCACTTTTCAGGGTCAGTGCTGGGCTAAAAGATGCAGCACAGGGTTCTCTCCTGATAACAGGTGAGTAAATCGGAATTCTTAGTTCGGCTGATTTTAGAGGAATATTTGTACGTTTCAAAAATGGACAATTGGAAACTTTTCTGGTGAAAACCACACAATGGATTCCTATGAAAGGATTTATAAGTTACTGGTAAGTACGCTTACATTTACTGTTCAGGGTCAGTGCTGAGCTAAAAGATGTAGCACTGGGTTCTCTCCTGATAACAGAAGAGTAAATCGGAATTCGTAGTTCGTCTGATTTTAGAGGAATATTTGTATGTTTCAAAAATGGACACTTGGAATATTTTCAGGAGAAAACCACACAATGGATTCCTATGGAAGGAAATACAAGTTACTGGTCAGTACGCTTAGAATTACTTTTCAGGGTCAGTGCTGGGCTTAAAGATGCAGCACTGCGTTCTCTCATGATAGCAGGTGAATAAATCGGAATTCGTAGTTCGGCTGATTTTAGAGGAATATATGTACGTTTTAAAAATGGTCACTTAGAAAGTTTTCTGCTGAAAACCACACAATGGATTACTATGGAAGGAAATACAAGGTACTGGTAAGTATGCTTCTAATTGCTTTCCAGGGTCAGCGCTGGGCTAAAAGATGCAGCACTGGGTTCTCTCCTGATAACAGGTTAGTAGATTGGAATTCATAGTTCCACTGATTTTAGAGAAATATTTGTACGTTTCAAAAATGGACACGTAGAAACTTTTCATTCGAAAACCACACAATGGACATCTACGTAAAGAAAAATACAGATTACTGGTAAGTACGCATAGAATGACTTTTCAGGGTGAGTGCTGGGCTAAAATATGCAGCACTGGGATCTCTCCTGAAAACAGGTGAGTAAATCGGAATGTGTAGTTCGGCTGATTTTAGAGGAATATTTGTATGTTTCAAAAATGGCCACTTAGAAACTTTTCAGCTGAAAACCACAAGATGGAGTCCTATGGAATGAGATACAAGTTACTGGTAAGTACACTTAGAATTACTTTCCAGGGTCAGTGCTGGGTTAAAAGATGCAGCACTGGGTTCTCTCCTGATAACAGGTGAGTGAATTGGAATTCATAGTTCGACTGATTTTAGAGAAATATTTGTATGTTTCAAAAATGGCCACTTAGAAACTTTTCTGCAGAAAACCACACAATGGAATCCAAAGGAAGGAAATACAAGGTACTGGTAAGTACGCTTCTAATTGGTTTCCAGGGTCAGCGCTGGGCTAAAAGATGCAGCACTTGGTTCTCTCCTGATAACAGGTGAGTAAATCGGAATTCGTAGTTCGGCTGATTTTAGAGGAATATTTGTACGTTTCAAAAATGGACACTTGGAAACTTTTCTGGTGAAAACCACAAAAGGTATTCCTATGAAAGGATTCACAAGTTAATGGTAAGTACGCTTAGAATTACTTTTTAGGGTCAGTGCTGTGCTAAAAGATTCAGCACTGGGTTCTCTCCTGATAACAGGTGAGTAAATAGGAATTCTTAGTTCGGCTTATTTTAGAGGAATATTTGTAAGTTTCAAAAATGGACAATTAGAAACTTTTCTGCTGAAAACCACACAATGGATTCCTTAGGAAGGAAAAACAAGTTACTGGTAAGTACGCTTAGAATTGCTTTTCAGGGTAAGTGCTGGGCTAAAAGATGCAGCACTGGGTTCTCTCCTGATAACAAGTGACTAAATAGGAATTTGTAGTTCGGCTGATTTTAGAAGAATATTTGTACGTTTCAAAAATAGGCACTTAGAAACGTTAATGGTGAAAACCACACAATGGATGCCTATGGAAGGAAATACAAGTTACTGGTAAGTACGCTTAGCATTACTTTCTAGGGTCAGTGCTGGGCTAAAAGATGCAGCCCTGGGTTCTCTCCTGATAACAGGTGAGTAAATAGGAAATCGTAGTTCGACTAATTTTAGAGGAATATTTTTACGTTTCAAAAATGGACACTTAGAAGCTTTTCTGCTGAAAACCACACAATGGTTTCCTCTGGAAGGAAATACAAGTTACTGGTAAGTACGCTTAGAATTACTTTCCAGGGTCAGTGCTGGGCTAAAAGATGCAGCCCTGGGTTCTCTCCTGATAACAGGTGAGTAAATCGGAATTCGTAGTTCGGCTGATTTTAGAGGAATATTTGTACGTTTCAAAAATAGACAGAAACTTTTCTGCTGAAACACACACAATGGATTCCAATGGAAGGAAATACAAGTTACTGGTAAGTACGCTTAGAATTACATTTCAGGGTCAGTGCTAGGCTAAAAGATGCAGCACTGGGTTCTCTCCTGAAAACAGGTGATTAAATCGGAATTCGTAGTTCGGCTGATTTTAGAGGAATATTTGTACGTTTCAAAAATGGACAATTAGAAACTTTTCAGCTGAAAACCACACAATGGATTCATATGGAAGAAAATACAAGTTACTGGCAAGTATGCTTAGAATTACTTTTCAGAGTCAGTGCTGGGCTCAAAGAGGCAGCACCGGGTTCTCTCCTGATAACAGGTGAGTAAATCGGAATTCGTAGTTCGGCTGATTTTAGAGGAATATTTGTATGTTTCAAAAATGGACACTTGGAAACTTTTCTGCTGAAAACCACACAATGGATTCTTATGGAAGGAAAGACAAGTTACTGGTAAGTACGCTTAGGATTACTTTTCAGGGTCAGATCTAGGCTAAAAAATGCAGCACTGGGTTCTACCCTGATAACAGGTGAGTAAATCGGAATAAGTAGTTCGACTGATTTTGAAGGAATATTTGTACGTTTCAAAAATGGACTTTTAGAAACTTTTCTGCTGAAAACCACACAATGGATTCCCATGGAAGGAAATACAAGTTACTGGTAAGTACGCTTAGAATTACTTTTCAGGGTCAGTGCTGGGCTAAATGATGCAGCACTGGGTTCTCTCCTGACAACAATTGAGTAAATCGGAATTCGTGGTTCGACTAATTTTAGAGGAATATTTGGACGTTTCAAAAATGGACACTTAGTAACTTTTCTGCTGAAAACCACAGAATGGTTTCCTATGGAAGGAAATACAAGTTACTGGTAAGTACGCTTAAATTGACTTTTCAGGGTCAGTGCTGGGCTAAAAGATGCAGCACAGGGTTCTCTCCTGATAACAGGTGAGTAAATCGGAATTCTTAGTTCGGCTGATTTTAGAGGAATATTTGTACGTTTCAAAAATGGACACTTGGAAACTTTTCTGGTGAAAACCACACAATGGATTCCTATGAAAGGATTTATAAGTTACTGGTAAGTACGCTTACATTTACTTTTCAGGGTCAGTGCTGAGCTAAAAGATGTAGCACTGGGTTCTCTCCTGATAACAGAAGAGTAAATCGGAATTCGTAGTTCGGCTGATTTTAGAGGAATATTTGTACGTTTCAAAAATGGACACTTGGAATATTTTCAGGAGAAAACCACACAATGGATTCCTATGGAAGGAAATACAAGTTACTGGTCAGTACGCTTAGAATTACTTTTCAGGGTCAGTGCTGGGCTAAAAGATGCAGCACTGCGTTCTCTCATGATAGCAGGTGAATAAATCGGAATTCGTAGTTCGGCTGATTTTAGAGGAATATATGTACGTTTCAAAAATGGTCACTTAGAAAGTTTTCTGCTGAAAACCACACTATGGATTACTATGGAAGGAAATACAAGGTACTGGTAAGTACGCTTCGAATTGCTTTCCAGGGTCAGCGCTGGGCTAAAAGATGCAGCACTGGGTTCTCTCCTGATAACAGGTGAGTAAATCGAAATTTGGAGTTCGACTGATTTTAGAGGATTATTTGTACGTTTCAAAAATGGACACTTAGAAACTTATCTGCTGAAAACTGCACAATGGATTCCTATGGAAGGAAATACAAGTTACTGGTAAGTACGCTTAGCATTACTTTCCAGGGTCAGTGCTGGGCTAAAAGATGCAGCCCTGGGTTCTCTCCTGATAATAGGTTAGTAAATCAGAATTCGCAGTTCGACGGATTTTAAAGAAATATTTGTACGTTTCAAAAATGGCCACTTATAAACTTTTCTGCTGAAAACCACACAATGGAATCCTAAGGAAGGAAATACAAATTACTGGTAAGTACGCTTAGAATTACTTTCCAGAGTCAGTGCTGGGCTAAAAGATGCAGCACTGGGTTCTCTCCTGATAACAGGTGAGTAAATCGGAATTCATAGTTCGGCTGATTTTAGAGGAATATTTGCACGTTTAAAAAATGGACACTTGGAAACTTTTCTGGTGAAAACCACACAATGGATTCCTATGAAAGTATTCATAAGTTAATGGTAAGTATGCCTAGAATTACTTTTCAGGGTCAGTGCTGGGCTAAAAGATGCAGCACTGGGTTCTCTCCAGATGACAGGTGATTAAATTGGAATTCGTAGTTCGACTTATTTTAGAGGAATATTTGTACGTTTCAAAAATGAAAACTTAAAAACTTTTTTGCTGAAATCCACACAATGGATTCCTATGGAAGGAAATACAAGTTACTGGTAAGTACGCTTAGAATTACTTTCCAGGGTCAGTGCTGGGCTAAAAGATGCAGCACTGGGTTCTCTCCTGATAACAGGTGAGTAAATCGGAATTCGTAGTTCGGCTGATTTTAGAGGAATATTTGTACGTTTCAAAAATGGACACTTGGAAACTTTTCGGGTGAAAACCACACAATGGATGCCTATTGAAGGAAATACAAGTCACTGGTAAGTACGCTTAGCATTACTTTCTAGGGTCAGTGCTGGGCTAAAAGATGCAGCCCTGGGTTCTCTCCTGATAACAGGTGAGTAAATAGGAAATCGTAGTTCGACTAATTTTAGAGGAATATTTTAACGTTTCAAAAATGGACACTTAGAAACTTTTCTGCTGAAAACCACACAATGGTTTCCTATGGAAGGAAATATAAGTTACTGGTAAGTACGCTTAGAATTACTTTTCAGGGTCAGTGCTGGGCTAAAAGATGCAGCACTGGGTTCTCTCCTGATAACAGGTGAGTAAATCGGAATTCGTAGTTCGGCTGATTTTAGAGGAATATTTGTACCTTTCAAAAATGGACACTTAGAAACGTTTCTGGTGATAACCACACAATGGTTGCCTATGGAAGGAAATACAAGTTACTGGTAAGTATGCTTAGAATTACTTTCCAGGGTCAGTGCTGGGCTAAAAGATGCAGCCCTGGGTTCTCTCCTGATAACAGGTTAGTAAATCGGAATTCGCAGTTCGACGGATTTTGGAGGAATATTTGTACGTTTCAAAAATGGACATTTAGAAACTTTTCTGCTGAAAACCACACAATGGATTCCCATGGAAGGAAATACAAGTTACTGGTAAGTACGCTTAGAATTACATTTCAGGGTCAGTGCTAGGCTAAAAGATGCAGCACTGGGTTCTCTCCTGAAAACAGGTGATTACATCGGAATTCGTAGTTCGGCTGATTTTAGAGAAATATTTGTACGTTTCAAAAATGGACAATTAGAAACTTTTTAGCTGAAAACCACACAATGGATTCATATGGAAGAAAATACAAGTTACTGGCAAGTATGCTTAGAATTACTTTTCAGGGTCAGTGCTGGGCTCAAAGAGGCAGAACCGGGTTCTCTCCTGATAACAGGTGAGTAAATCGGAATTCGTAGTTCGGCTGATTTTAGAGGAATATTTGTACGTTTCAAAAATGGACACTTGGAAACTTTTCTGCTGAAAACCACACAATGGATTCTTATGGAAGGAAAGACAAGTTACTGGTAAGTACGCTTAGGATTACTTTTCAGGGTCAGTGCTAGGCTAAAAAATTCAGCACTGGGTTCTCTCCTGATAACAGGTGAGTAAATCGGAATTCGTAGTTCGACTGATTTTGGAGGAATATTTGTACGTTTCAAAAATGGACATTTAGAAACTTTTCTGCTGAAAACCACACAATGGATTCCCATGGAAGGAAATACAAGTTACTGGTAAGTACGCTTAGAATTACTCTTCAGGGTCAGTGCTGGGCTAAAAGATGCAGCTCTGGGTTCTCTCCTGATAACAGGTGAGTAAATCGGAATTCGTAGTTCGGCTGATTTTAGAGGAATATTTGTACCTTTCAAAAATGGACACTTAGAAACGTTTCTGGTGATAACCACACAATGGTTGCCAATGGAAGGAAATACAAGTTACTGGTAAGTATGCTTAGAATTACTTTCCAGGGTCAGTGCTGGGCTCAAAGATGCAGCCCTGGGTTCTCTCCTGATAACAGGTGAGTAAATCGGAATTCGTAGTTCGACTGATTTTGGAGGAATATTTGTACGTTTCAAAAAATGGACATTCAGAAACTTTTCTGCTGAAAACCACACAATGGATTCCCATGGAAGGAAATACAAGTTACTGGTAAGTACGCTTAGAATTACTTTTCAGGGTCAGTGCTGGGCTAAATGATGCAGCACTGGGTTCTCTCCTGACAGCAATTGAGTAAATCGGAATTCGTGGTTCGACTAATTTTAGAGGAATATTTGGACGTTTCAAAAATGGACACTTAGAAACTTTTCTGCTGAAAACCACAGAATGGTTTCCTATGGAAGGAAATACAAGTTACTGGTAAGTACGTTTATAATTACTTTTCAGGGTCAGTGCTGGGCTAAAAGATGCAGCACAGGGTTCTCTCCTGATAACAGGTGAGTAAATCAGAATTCTTAGTTCAGCTGATTTTAGAGGAATATTTGTACGTTTCAAAAATGGATACTTGGAAACTTTTCTGGTGAAAACCACACAATGGATTCCATGAAAGGATTTATAAGTTACTGGTAAGTACGCTTACATTTACTTTTCAGGGTCAGTGCTGAGCTAAAAGATGTAGCACTGGGTTCTCTCCTGATAACAGAAGAGTAAATCGGAATTCGTAGTTCGGGTGATTTTAGAGGGATATTTGTACGTTTCAAAAATGGACACTTGGAAACTTTTCTGGTGAAAACAACACAATGGATTCCTATGAAAGTATTCATAAGTTAATGGTAAGTACGCTTAGAATTACTTTTCAGGGTCAGTGCTGGGCTAAAAGATGCAGCACTGGGTTATCTCCTGATAACAGGTGAGTAAATCGAAATTTGGAGTTCGGCTGATTTTAGAGGAATATTTGTACGTTTCAAAAATGGACACTTAGAAACTTAACTGCTGAAAACTACACAATGGATTCCTATGGAAGGAAATACAAGTTACTGGTAAGTATTGCTAAGAATTACTTTCCAGGGTCAGTGCTGGGCTAAAAGATGCAGCACTGGGTTCTCTCCAGATGACAGGTGATTAAATTGGAATTCGTAGTTCGACTTATTTTAGAGGAATATTTGTACGTTTCAAAAATGGACACTTAAAAACTTTTTTGCTGAAAACCACACAATGGATTCCTATGGAAGGAAATACAAGTTACTGGTAAGTACGCTTAGAATTACTTTCTAGGGTCAGTGCTGGGCTAAAATATGCAGACCTGGGTTCTCTCCTGATAACAGGTGAGTAAATAAGAATTCTTAGTTCGGCTGATTTTAGAGGAATATTTGTACATTTCAAAAATGGACAATTAGAAACTTTTCTGCTGAAAACCACACAATGGATTCCTTAGGAAGGAAATACAAGTTACTGGTAAGTACGCTTAGAATTGCTTTTCAGGGTCAGTGCTGGGCTAAAAGATGCAGCACTGGGCTCTCTCCTGATAACAAGTGACTAAATAGGAATTTGTAGTTCGGCTGATTTTAGAAGAATATTTGTACGTTTCAAAAATAGACACTTAGAAACGTTTCTGGTGAAAACCACACAATGGATGCCTATGGAAGGAAATACAAGTTACTGGTAAGTACGCTTTGCATTACTTTCTAGGGTCAGTGTTGGGCTAAAAGATGCAGCCCTGGGTTCTCTCCTGATAACAGGTGAGTAAATAGGAAATCGTAGTTCGGCTGATTTTAGAGGAATATTTGTACGTTTCAAAAATGGACACTTGGAAACTTTTCTGGTGAAAACCACTCAATGGATTCCTATGGAAGGAAATACAAGTTACTGGTAAGTACGCTTAGAATTACTTTTCAGGGTCAGTGCTGGGCTAAAAGATGCAGCACTGGGTTCTCTCCTGATAACAGGTGAGTAAATCGGAATTCGTAGTTCGGCTGATTTTAGAGGAATATTTGTATGTTTCAAAAATGGACACTTGGAAACTTTTCTGGTGAAAACCACTCAATGGATTCCTATCGAAGGAAATACAAGTTACTTGTAAGTGCGCTTAGAATTACTTTTCAGGGTCAATGCTGGGCTAAAAGATGCAGCTCTGGGTTCTCTCCTGATTACAGGTGAGTAAATCGGAATTCGTAGTTCTGCTGATTTTAGAGGAATATTTGTACCTTTCAAAAATGGACACTTAGAAACGTTTCTGGTGATAACCACACAATGGTTGCCTATGGAAGGAAATACAAGTTACTGGTAAGTATGCTTAGAATTACTTTCCAGGGTCAGTGCTGGGCTAAAACATGCAGCACTGGGTTCTCTCCTGATAACAGGTGAGTAAATCGGAATTCGTAGTTCGACTGATTTTGGAGGAATATTAGTACGTTTCAAAAATGGACACTTAGAAACTTTTCTGCTGAAACACACACAATGGATTTCAATGGAAGGAAATACAAGTTACTGGTAAGTACGCTTAGAATTAAATTTCAGGGTCAGTGCTAGGCTAAAAGATGCAGCACTGGGTTCTCTCCTGAAAACAGGTGATTAAATCGGAATTCGTAGTTCGGCTGATTTTAGAGGAATATTTGTACGTTTCAAAAATGGACAATTAGAAACTTTTCAGCTGAAAACCACACAATGGATTCATATGGAAGAAAATTCAAGTTACTGGCAAGTATGCTTAGAATTACTTTTCAGGGTCAGTGCTGGGCTAAAACATGCAGCACTGGGTTCTCTCCTGATAACAGGTGAGTAAATCCGAATTCGTAGTTCGACTGATTTTGGAGGAATATATGTACGTTTCAAAAATGGACATTTAGAAACTTTTCTGCTGAAAACCACACAATGGATTCCCATGGAAGGAAATAAAAGTTACTGGTAAGTACGCTTAGAATTACTTTTCAGGGTCAATGCTGAGCTAAAATATGTAGCACTGGGTTCTCTCCTGATAACAGAACAGTAAATCGGAATTCGTAGTTCGGCTGATTTTAGAGGAATATTTGTAAGTTTCAAAAATGGACACTTGGAATATTTTCAGGAGAAAACCACACAATGGATTCCTATGGAAGGAAATACAAGTTACTGGTCAGTACGCTTAGAATTACTTTTCAGGGTCAGTGCTGGGCTGAAAGATGCAGCACTGCGTTCTCTCATGATAGCAGGTGAATAAATCGGAATTCGTAGTTCGGCTGATTTTAGAGGAATATTTGTACATTTCAAAAATGGACACTTGGAAACTTTTCTGCTGAAACACACACAATGGATTCCAATGGAAGGAAATACAAGGTACTGGTAAGTACGCTTCGAATTACTTTTCAGGGTCAGTGCTGGGCTAAATGATGCAGCACAGGGTTCTCTCCTGACAACAATTGAGTAAATCGGAATTCGTGGCTCGACTAATTTTAGAGGAATATTTGGACGTTTCAAAAATGGACACTTAGAAATTTTTCTGCTGAAAACCACAGAATGGTTTCCTATGGAAGGAAAAACAAGTTACTGGTAAGTACGCTTAAATTTACTTTTCAGGGTCAGTGCTGGGCTAAAAGATGCAGCACAGGGTTCTCTCCTGATAACAGGTGAGTAAATCAGAATTCTTAGTTCGGCTGATTTTAGAGGAATATTTGTACGTTTCAAAAATGGACACTTGGAAACTTTTCTGGTGAAAACCACACAATGGATTCCTATGAAAGGATTTATAAGTTACTGGTAAGTACGCTTACATTTACTTTTCAGGGTCAATGCTGAGCTAAAATATGTAGCACTGGGTTCTCTCCTGATAACAGAAGAGTAAATCGGAATTCGTAGTTCGGCTGATTTTAGAGGAATATTTGTAAGTTTCAAAAATGGACACTTGGAATATTTTCAGGAGAAAACCACACAATGGATTCCTATGGAAGGAAATACAAGTTACTGGTCAGTACGCTTAGAATTTTTTTTCAGGGTCAGTGCTGGGCTAAAAGATGCAGCACTGCGTTCTCTCATGATAGCAGGTGAATAAATCGGAATTCGTAGTTCGGCTGATTTTAGAGGAATATATGTACGTTTCAAAAATGGTCACTTAGAAAGTTTTCTGCTGAAAACCACACTATGGATTACTATGGAAGGAAATACAAGGCACTGCTAAGTACGCTTCAAATTGCTTTCCAGGGTCAGTGCTGGGCTAAAAGATGCAGCACTGGGTTCTCTCCTGATAACAGGTGAGTAAATCGGAATTCGTAGTGCGGCTGATTTTAGAGGAATATTTGTACGTTTAAAAAATGGACACTTGGAAACTTTTCAGCTGAAAACCACACAATGGATTCCTATGAAAGGATTCATAAGTTAATGGTAAGTACGCTTAGAATTACTTTTCAGGGTCAGTGCTGGGCTAAATGATGCAGCACTGGGTTCTCTCCTGACAACAATTGAGTAAATCGGAATACGTGGTTCGGATCATTTTAGAGGAATATGTGGACGTTTCAAAAATGGACACTTAGAAACTTTTCTGGTGAAAACCACACAATGGTTTCCTATGGAAGGAAATACAAGTTACTGGTAAGTACGCTTAAAATTACTTTTCAGGGTCAGTGCTGGGCTAAAAGATGCAGCACAGGGTTCTCTCCTGATAACTGGTGAGTAAATCAGAATTCTTAGTTCGGCTGATTTTAGAGGAATATTTGTACGTTTCAAAAATGGACACTTGGAAACTTTTCTGGTGAAAACCACCCAATGGATTCCTACGAAAGGATTTATAAGTTACTGGTAAGTACGCTTACATTTACTTTTCAGGGTCAGTGCTGAGCTAAAAGATATAGCACTGGGTTCTCTCCTGATAACAGAAGAGTAAATCGGAATTCGTAGTTCAGCTGATTTTAGAGAAATATTTGTACGTTTCAAAAATGGATACTTGGAAACTTTTCTGGTGAAAACCACACAATGGATTCCATGAAAGGATTTATAAGTTACTGGTAAGTACGCTTACATTTACTTTTCAGGGTCAGTGCTGAGCTAAAAGATGTAGCACTGGGTTCTCTCCTGATAACAGAAGAGTAAATCGGAATTCGTAGTTCGGGTGATTTTAGAGGGATATTTGTACGTTTCAAAAATGGACACTTGGAAACTTTTCTGGTGAAAACAACACAATGGATTCCTATGAAAGTATTCATAAGTTAATGGTAAGTACGCTTAGAATTACTTTTCAGGGTCAGTGCTGGGCTAAAAGATGCAGCACTGGGTTATCTCCTGATAACAGGTGAGTAAATCGAAATTTGGAGTTCGGCTGATTTTAGAGGAATATTTGTACGTTTCAAAAATGGACACTTAGAAACTTAACTGCTGAAAACTACACAATGGATTCCTATGGAAGGAAATACAAGTTACTGGTAAGTATTGCTAAGAATTACTTTCCAGGGTCAGTGCTGGGCTAAAAGATGCAGCACTGGGTTCTCTCCAGATGACAGGTGATTAAATTGGAATTCGTAGTTCGACTTATTTTAGAGGAATATTTGTACGTTTCAAAAATGGACACTTAAAAACTTTTTTGCTGAAAACCACACAATGGATTCCTATGGAAGGAAATACAAGTTACTGGTAAGTACGCTTAGAATTACTTTCTAGGGTCAGTGCTGGGCTAAAATATGCAGCCCTGGGTTCTCTCCTGATAACAGGTGAGTAAATAAGAATTCTTAGTTCGGCTGATTTTAGAGGAATATTTGTACATTTCAAAAATGGACAATTAGAAACTTTTCTGCTGAAAACCACACAATGGATTCCTTAGGAAGGAAAAACAAGTTACTGGTAAGTACGCTTAGAATTGCTTTTCAGGGTCAGTGCTGGGCTAAAAGATGCAGCACTGGGCTCTCTCCTGATAACAAGTGACTAAATAGGAATTTGTAGTTCGGCTGATTTTAGAAGAATATTTGTACGTTTCAAAAATAGACACTTAGAAACGTTTCTGGTGAAAACCACACAATGGATGCCTATGGAAGGAAATACAAGTTACTGGTAAGTACGCTTTGCATTACTTTCTAGGGTCAGTGTTGGGCTAAAAGATGCAGCCCTGGGTTCTCTCCTGATAACAGGTGAGTAAATAGGAAATCGTAGTTCGGCTGATTTTAGAGGAATATTTGTACGTTTCAAAAATGGACACTTGGAAACTTTTCTGGTGAAAACCACTCAATGGATAACTATGGAAGGAAATACAAGTTACTGGTAAGTACGCTTAGAATTACTTTTCAGGGTCAGTGCTGGGCTAAAAGATGCAGCACTGGGTTCTCTCCTGATAACAGGTGAGTAAATCGGAATTCGTAGTTCGGCTGATTTTAGAGGAATATTTGTATGTTTCAAAAATGGACACTTGGAAACTTTTCTGGTGAAAACCACTCAATGGATTCCTATGGAAGGAAATACAAGTTACTTGTAAGTGCGCTTAGAATTACTTTTCAGGGTCAATGCTGGGCTAAAAGATGCAGCTCTGGGTTCTCTCCTGATAACATGTGAGTAAATCGGAATTCGTAGTTCGGCTGATTTTAGAGGAATATTTGTACGTTTCAAAAATGGACACTTAGAAACTTTTCTGCTGAAACACACACAATGGATTCCAATGGAAGGAAATACAAGTTACTGGCAAGTATGCTTAGAATTACTTTTCAGGGTCAGTGCTGGGCTAAAACATGCAGCACTGGGTTCTCTCCTGATAACAGGTGAGTAAATCGGAATTCGTAGTTCGACTGATTTTGGAGGAATATATGTACGTTTCAAAAATGGACATTTAGAAACTTTTCTGCTGAAAACCACACAATGGATTCCCATGGAAGGAAATAAAAGTTACTGGTAAGTACGCTTAGAATTACTTTTCAGGGTCAATGCTGAGCTAAAATATGTAGCACTGGGTTCTCTCCTGATAACAGAACAGTAAATCGGAATTCGTAGTTCGGCTGATTTTAGAGGAATATTTGTAAGTTTCAAAAATGGACACTTGGAATATTTTCAGGAGAAAACCACACAATGGATTCCTATGGAAGGAAATACAAGTTACTGGTCAGTACGCTTAGAATTACTTTTCAGGGTCAGTGCTGGGCTGAAAGATGCAGCACTGCGTTCTCTCATGATAGCAGGTGAATAAATCGGAATTCGTAGTTCGGCTGATTTTAGAGGAATATTTGTACATTTCAAAAATGGACACTTGGAAACTTTTCTGCTGAAACACACACAATGGATTCCAATGGAAGGAAATACAAGGTACTGGTAAGTACGCTTCGAATTACTTTTCAGGGTCAGTGCTGGGCTAAATGATGCAGCACAGGGTTCTCTCCTGACAACAATTGAGTAAATCGGAATTCGTGGCTCGACTAATTTTAGAGGAATATTTGGACGTTTCAAAAATGGACACTTAGAAATTTTTCTGCTGAAAACCACAGAATGGTTTCCTATGGAAGGAAAAACAAGTTACTGGTAAGTACGCTTAAATTTACTTTTCAGGGTCAGTGCTGGGCTAAAAGATGCAGCACAGGGTTCTCTCCTGATAACAGGTGAGTAAATCAGAATTCTTAGTTCGGCTGATTTTAGAGGAATATTTGTACGTTTCAAAAATGGACACTTGGAAACTTTTCTGGTGAAAACCACACAATGGATTCCTATGAAAGGATTTATAAGTTACTGGTAAGTACGCTTACATTTACTTTTCAGGGTCAATGCTGAGCTAAAATATGTAGCACTGGGTTCTCTCCTGATAACAGAAGAGTAAATCGGAATTCGTAGTTCGGCTGATTTTAGAGGAATATTTGTAAGTTTCAAAAATGGACACTTGGAATATTTTCAGGAGAAAACCACACAATGGATTCCTATGGAAGGAAATACAAGTTACTGGTCAGTACGCTTAGAATTTTTTTTCAGGGTCAGTGCTGGGCTAAAAGATGCAGCACTGCGTTCTCTCATGATAGCAGGTGAATAAATCGGAATTCGTAGTTCGGCTGATTTTAGAGGAATATATGTACGTTTCAAAAATGGTCACTTAGAAAGTTTTCTGCTGAAAACCACAGAATGGTTTCCTATGGAAGGAAAAACAAGTTACTGGTAAGTACGCTTAAATTTACTTTTCAGGGTCAGTGCTGGGCTAAAAGATGCAGCACAGGGTTCTCTCCTGATAACAGGTGAGTAAATCAGAATTCTTAGTTCGGCTGATTTTAGAGGAATATTTGTACGTTTCAAAAATGGACACTTGGAAACTTTTCTGGTGAAAACCACACAATGGATTCCTATGAAAGGATTTATAAGTTACTGGTAAGTACGCTTACATTTACTTTTCAGGGTCAATGCTGAGCTAAAATATGTAGCACTGGGTTCTCTCCTGATAACAGAAGAGTAAATCGGAATTCGTAGTTCGGCTGATTTTAGAGGAATATTTGTAAGTTTCAAAAATGGACACTTGGAATATTTTCAGGAGAAAACCACACAATGGATTCCTATGGAAGGAAATACAAGTTACTGGTCAGTATGCTTAGAATTTTTTTTCAGGGTCAGTGCTGGGCTAAAAGATGCAGCACTGCGTTCTCTCATGATAGCAGGTGAATAAATCGGAATTCGTAGTTCGGCTGATTTTAGAGGAATATATGTACGTTTCAAAAATGGTCACTTAGAAAGTTTTCTGCTGAAAACCACACAATGGATTACTATGGAAGGAAATACAAGGTACTGCTAAGTACGCTTCAAATTGCTTTCCAGGGTCAGTGCTGGGCTAAAAGATGCAGCACTGGGTTCTCTCCTGATAACAGGTGAGTAAATCGGAATTCGTAGTGCGGCTGATTTTAGAGGAATATTTGTACGTTTAAAAAATGGACACTTGGAAACTTTTCAGCTGAAAACCACACAATGGATTCCTATGAAAGGATTCATAAGTTAATGGTAAGTACGCTTAGAATTACTTTTCAGGGTCAGTGCTGGGCTAAATGATGCAGCACTGGGTTCTCTCCTGACAACAATTGAGTAAATCGGAATACGTGGTTCGGATCATTTTAGAGGAATATTTGGACGTTTCAAAAATGGACACTTAGAAACTTTTCTGGTGAAAACCACACAATGGTTTCCTATGGAAGGAAATACAAGTTACTGGTAAGTACGCTTAAAATTACTTTTCAGGGTCAGTGCTGGGCTAAAAGATGCAGCACAGGGTTATCTCCTGATAACTGGTGAGTAAATCGGAATTCTTAGTTCGGCTGATTTTAGAGGAATATTTGTACGTTTCAAAAATGGACACTTGGAAACTTTTCTGGTGAAAACCACCCAATGGATTCCTACGAAAGGATTTATAAGTTACTGGTAAGTACGCTTACATTTACTTTTCAGGGTCAGTGCTGAGCTAAAAGATATAGCACTGGGTTCTCTCCTGATAACAGAAGAGTAAATCGGAATTCGTAGTTCAGCTGATTTTAGAGAAATATTTGTACGTTTCAAAAATGGACACTTGGAATATTTTCAGGAGAAAACCACAAAATGGATTCCTATGGAAGAAAATACAAGTTACTGGTCAGTACGCTTAGAATTACTTTTCAGGGTCAGTGCTGGGCTAAAAGATGCAGCACTGCGTTCTCTCATGATAGCAGGTGAATAAATCGGAATTCGTAGTTCGGCTGATTTTAGAGGAATATATGTACGTTTCAAAAATGGTCACTTAGAAAGTTTTCTGCTGAAAACCACACAATGGATTACTATGGAAGGAAATACAAGGTACTGGTAAGTACGCTTCGAATTGCTTTCCAGGGTCAGCGCTGGGCTAAAAGATGCAGCACTCGGTTCTCTCCTGATAACAGGTGAGTAAATTGGAATTCATAGTTCGACTGATTTTAGAGAAATATTTGTACGTTTCAAAAATAGACACTTAGAAACTTTTCTGCTGAAAACCACACAATGGATTCCTATGGAATGAGATACAAGTTACTGGTAAGTACACTTAGAATTACTTTCCAGGGTCAGTGCTGGGTTAAAAGATTCAGCACTGGGTTCTCTCCTGATACCAGGTGAGTAAATTGGAATTCATAGTTCGACTGATTTTAGAGAAATATTTGTATATTTCAAAAATGGCCAGTTAGAAACTTTTCTGCTGAAAACCACACAATGGAATCCTAAGGAAGGAAATACAATGTACTGGTAAGTACGCTTTGAATTGGTTTCCAGGGTCAGCGCTGGGCTAAAAGATGCAGCACTGGGTTCTCTCCTGATAACAGGTGAGTAAATCGGAATTCGTAGTTCGGCTGATTTTAGAGGAATATTTGTATGTTTCAAAAATGGACACTTGGAAACTTTTCTGGTGAAAACCACACAAGGGATTCCTATGAAAGGATTCACAAGTTACTGGTAAGTACGCTTAGAATTACTTTCAAGGGTCAGTGCTGGGCTAAAAGATGCAGCACTGGGTTCTCTCCAGACGACAGGTGATTAAATTGGAATTCGTAGTTTGGCTGATTTTAGAGGAATATATGTACGTTTCAAAAATGGTCACTTAGAAAGTTTTCTGCTGAAAACCACACAATGGATTACTATGGAAGGAAATACAAGGTACTGGTAAGTACGCTTCGAATTGCTTTCCAGGGTCAGCGCTGGGCTAAAAGATGCAGCACTGGGTTCTCTCCTGATAACAGGTGAGTAAATCGGAATTCGTAGTTCGGCTGATTTTAGAGGAATATTTGTACGTTTCAAAAATGGACACTTGGAAACTTTTCTGCTGAAAACCACACAATGGATTCTTATGGAAGGAAAGACAAGTTACTGGTAAGTACGCTTAGGATTACTTTTCAGGGTCAGTGCTAGGCTAAAAAATTCAGCACTGGGTTCTCTCCTGATAACAGGTGAGTAAATCGGAATTCGTAGTTCGACTGATTTTGGAGGAATATTTGTACGTTTCAAAAATGGACATTTAGAAACTTTTCTGCTGAAAACCACACAATGGATTCCCATGGAAGGAAATACAAGTTACTGGTAAGTACGCTTAGAATTACTCTTCAGGGTCAGTGCTGGGCTAAAAGATGCAGCTCTGGGTTCTCTCCTGATAACAGGTGAGTAAATCGGAATTCGTAGTTCGGCTGATTTTAGAGGAATATTTGTACCTTTCAAAAATGGACACTCAGAAACGTTTCTGGTGATAACCACACAATGGTTGCCAATGGAAGGAAATACAAGTTACTGGTAAGTATGCTTAGAATTACTTTCCAGGGTCAGTGCTGGGCTAAAAGATGCAGCCCTGGGTTCTCTCCTGATAACAGGTGAGTAAATCGGAATTCGTAGTTCGACTGATTTTGGAGGAATATTTGTACGTTTCAAAAAATGGACATTCAGAAACTTTTCTGCTGAAAACCACACAATGGATTCCCATGGAAGGAAATACAAGTTACTGGTAAGTACGCTTAGAATTACTTTTCAGGGTCAGTGCTGGGCTAAATGATGCAGCACTGGGTTCTCTCCTGACAGCAATTGAGTAAATCGGAATTCGTGGTTCGACTAATTTTAGAGGAATATTTGGACGTTTCAAAAATGGACACTTAGAAACTTTTCTGCTGAAAACCACAGAATGGTTTCCTATGGAAGGAAATACAAGTTACTGGTAAGTACGTTTATAATTACTTTTCAGGGTCAGTGCTGGGCTAAAAGATGCAGCACAGGGCTCTCTCCTGATAACAGGTGAGTAAATCAGAATTCTTAGTTCAGCTGATTTTAGAGGAATATTTGTACGTTTCAAAAATGGATACTTGGAAACTTTTCTGGTGAAAACCACACAATGGATTCCATGAAAGGATTTATAAGTTACTGGTAAGTACGCTTACATTTACTTTTCAGGGTCAGTGCTGAGCTAAAAGATGTAGCACTGGGTTCTCTCCTGATAACAGAAGAGTAAATCGGAATTCGTAGTTCGGGTGATTTTAGAGGAATATTTGTACGTTTCAAAAATGGACACTTGGAAACTTTTCTGGTGAAAACAACACAATGGATTCCTATGAAAGTATTCATAAGTTAATGGTAAGTACGCTTAGAATTACTTTTCAGGGTCAGTGCTGGGCTAAAAGATGCAGCACTGGGTTATCTCCTGATAACAGGTGAGTAAATCGAAATTTGGAGTTCGGCTGATTTTAGAGGAATATTTGTACGTTTCAAAAATGTACACTTAGAAACTTAACTGCTGAAAACTACACAATGGATTCCTATGGAAGGAAATACAAGTTACTGGTAAGTATTGCTAAGAATTACTTTCCAGGGTCAGTGCTGGGCTAAAAGATGCAGCACTGGGTTCTCTCCAGATGACAGGTGATTAAATTGGAATTCGTAGTTCGACTTATTTTAGAGGAATATTTGTACGTTTCAAAAATGGACACTTAAAAACTTTTTTGCTGAAAACCACACAATGGATTCCTATGGAAGGAAATACAAGTTACTGGTAAGTACGCTTAGAATTACTTTCTAGGGTCAGTGCTGGGCTAAAATATGCAGCCCTGGGTTCTCTCCTGATAACAGGTGAGTAAATAAGAATTCTTAGTTCGGCTGATTTTAGAGGAATATTTGTACATTTCAAAAATGGACAATTAGAAACTTTTCTGCTGAAAACCACACAATGGATTCCTTAGGAAGGAAAAACAAGTTACTGGTAAGTACGCTTAGAATTGCTTTTCAGGGTCAGTGCTGGGCTAAAAGATGCAGCACTGGGCTCTCTCCTGATAACAAGTGACTAAATAGGAATTTGTAGTTCGGCTGATTTTAGAAGAATATTTGTACGTTTCAAAAATAGACACTTAGAAACGTTTCTGGTGAAAACCACACAATGGATGCCTATGGAAGGAAATACAAGTTACTGGTAAGTACGCTTTGCATTACTTTCTAGGGTCAGTGTTGGGCTAAAAGATGCAGCCCTGGGTTCTCTCCTGATAACAGGTGAGTAAATAGGAAATCGTAGTTCGGCTGATTTTAGAGGAATATTTGTACGTTTCAAAAATGGACACTTGGAAACTTTTCTGGTGAAAACCACTCAATGGATTCCTATGGAAGGAAATACAAGTTACTGGTAAGTACGCTTAGAATTACTTTTCAGGGTCAGTGCTGGGCTAAAAGATGCAGCACTGGGTTCTCTCCTGATAACAGGTGAGTAAATCGGAATTCGTAGTTCGGCTGATTTTAGAGGAATATTTGTATGTTTCAAAAATGGACACTTGGAAACTTTTCTGGTGAAAACCACTCAATGGATTCCTATGGAAGGAAATACAAGTTACTTGTAAGTGCGCTTAGAATTACTTTTCAGGGTCAATGCTGGGCTAAAAGATGCAGCTCTGGGTTCTCTCCTGATAACAGGTGAGTAAATCGGAATTCGTAGTTCTGCTGATTTTAGAGGAATATTTGTACCTTTCAAAAATGGACACTTAGAAACGTTTCTGGTGATAACCACACAATGGTTGCCTATGGAAGGAAATACAAGTTACTGGTAAGTATGCTTAGAATTACTTTCCAGGGTCAGTGCTGGGCTAAAACATGCAGCACTGGGTTCTCTCCTGATAACAGGTGAGTAAATCGGAATTCGTAGTTCGACTGATTTTGGAGGAATATTAGTACGTTTCAAAAATGGACACTTAGAAACTTTTCTGCTGAAACACACACAATGGATTCCAATGGAAGTAAATACAAGTTACTGGTAAGTACGCTTAGAATTAAATTTCAGGGTCAGTGCTAGGCTAAAAGATGCAGCACTGGGTTCTCTCCTGAAAACAGGTGATTAAATCGGAATTCGTAGTTCGGCTGATTTTAGAGGAATATTTGTACGTTTCAAAAATGGACAATTAGAAACTTTTCAGCTGAAAACCACACAATGGATTCATATGGAAGAAAATTCAAGTTACTGGCAAGTATGCTTAGAATTACTTTTCAGGGTCAGTGCTGGGCTAAAACATGCAGCACTGGGTTCTCTCCTGATAACAGGTGAGTAAATCGGAATTCGTACTTCGACTGATTTTGGAGGAATATATGTACGTTTCAAAAATGGACATTTAGAAACTTTTCTGCTGAAAACCACAAAATGGATTCCCATGGAAGGAAATAAAAGTTACTGGTAAGTACGCTTAGAATTACTTTTCAGGGTCAATGCTGAGCTAAAATATGTAGCACTGGGTTCTCTCCTGATAACAGAACAGTAAATCGGAATTCGTAGTTCGGCTGATTTTAGAGGAATATTTGTAAGTTTCAAAAATGGACACTTGGAATATTTTCAGGAGAAAACCACACAATGGATTCCTATGGAAGGAAATACAAGTTACTGGTCAGTACGCTTAGAATTACTTTTCAGGGTCAGTGCTGGGCTGAAAGATGCAGCACTGCGTTCTCTCATGATAGCAGGTGAATAAATCGGAATTCGTAGTTCGGCTGATTTTAGAGGAATATTTGTACATTTCAAAAATGGACACTTGGAAACTTTTCTGCTGAAACACACACAATGGATTCCAATGGAAGGAAATACAAGGTACTGGTAAGTACGCTTCGAATTACTTTTCAGGGTCAGTGCTGGGCTAAATGATGCAGCACAGGGTTCTCTCCTGACAACAATTGAGTAAATCGGAATTCGTGGCTCGACTAATTTTAGAGGAATATTTGGACGTTTCAAAAATGGACACTTAGAAATTTTTCTGCTGAAAACCACAGAATGGTTTCCTATGGAAGGAAATACAAGTTACTGGTAAGTACGCTTAAATTTACTTTTCAGGGTCAGTGCTGGGCTAAAAGATGCAGCACAGGGTTCTCTCCTGATAACGGGTGAGTAAATCAGAATTCTTAGTTCGGCTGATTTTAGAGGAATATTTGTACGTTTCAAAAATGGACACTTGGAAACTTTTCTGGTGAAAACCACACAATGGATTCCTATGAAAGGATTTATAAGTTACTGGTAAGTACGCTTACATTTACTTTTCAGGGTCAATGCTGAGCTAAAATATGTAGCACTGGGTTCTCTCCTGATAACAGAAGAGTAAATCGGAATTCGTAGTTCGGCTGATTTTAGAGGAATATTTGTAAGTTTCAAAAATGGACACTTGGAATATTTTCAGGAGAAAACCACACAATGGATTCCTATGGAAGGAAATACAAGTTACTGGTCAGTACGCTTAGAATTTTTTTTCAGGGTCAGTGCTGGGCTAAAAGATGCAGCACTGCGTTCTCTCATGATAGCAGGTGAATAAATCGGAATTCGTAGTTCGGCTGATTTTAGAGGAATATATGTACCTTTCAAAAATGGTCACTTAGAAAGTTTTCTGCTGAAAACCACACAATGGATTACTATGGAAGGAAATACAAGGTACTGCTAAGTACGCTTCAAATTGCTTTCCAGGGTCAGTGCTGGGCTAAAAGATGCAGCACTGGGTTCTCTCCTGATAACAGGTGAGTAAATCGGAATTCGTAGTGCGGCTGATTTTAGAGGAATATTTGTACGTTTAAAAAATGGACACTTGGAAACTTTTCAGCTGAAAACCACACAATGGATTCCTATGAAAGGATTCATAAGTTAATGGTAAGTACGCTTAGAATTACTTTTCAGGGTCAGTGCTGGGCTAAATGATGCAGCACTGGGTTCTCTCCTGACAACAATTGAGTAAATCGGAATACGTGGTTCGGATCATTTTAGAGGAATATTTGGACGTTTCAAAAATGGACACTTAGAAACTTTTCTGGTGAAAACCACACAATGGTTTCCTATGGAAGGAAATACAAGTTACTGGTAAGTACGCTTAAAATTACTTTTCAGGGTCAGTGCTGGGCTAAAAGATGCAGCACAGGGTTCTCTCCTGATAACTGGTGAGTAAATCGGAATTCTTAGTTCGGCTGATTTTAGAGGAATATTTGTACGTTTCAAAAATGGACACTTGGAAACTTTTCTGGTGAAAACCACCCAATGGATTCCTACGAAAGGATTTATAAGTTACTGGTAAGTACGCTTACATTTACTTTTCAGGGTCAGTGCTGAGCTAAAAGATATAGCACTGGGTTCTCTCCTGATAACAGAAGAGTAAATCGGAATTCGTAGTTCAGCTGATTTTAGAGAAATATTTGTACGTTTCAAAAATGGACACTTGGAATATTTTCAGGAGAAAACCACAAAATGGATTCCTATGGAAGAAAATACAAGTTACTGGTCAGTACGCTTAGAATTACTTTTCAGGGTCAGTGCTGGGCTAAAAGATGCAGCACTGCGTTCTCTCATGATAGCAGGTGAATAAATCGGAATTCGTAGTTCGGCTGATTTTAGAGGAATATATGTACGTTTCAAAAATGGTCACTTAGAAAGTTTTCTGCTGAAAACCACACAATGGATTACAATGGAAGGAAATACAAGGTACTGGTAAGTACGCTTCGAATTGCTTTCCAGGGTCAGCGCTGGGCTAAAAGATGCAGCACTGGGTTCTCTCCTGATAACAGGTGAGTAAATTGAAATTTGGAGTTCGGCTGATTTTAGAGGATTATTTGTACGTTTCAAAAATGGACACTTAGAAACTTAACTGCTGAAAACTACACAATGGATTCCTATGGAAGGAAATACAAGTTACTGGTAAGTACGCTTAGAATTACTTTCCAGGGTCAGTGCTGGGCTAAAAGATGCAGCACTCGGTTCTCTCCTGATAACAGGTGAGTAAATTGGAATTCATAGTTCGACTGATTTTAGAGAAATATTTGTACGTTTCAAAAATAGACACTTAGAAACTTTTCTGCTGAAAACCACACAATGGATTCCTATGGAATGAGATACAAGTTACTGGTAAGTACACTTAGAATTACTTTCCAGGGTCAGTGCTGGGTTAAAAGATGCAGCACTGGGTTCTCTCCTGATACCAGGTGAGTAAATTGGAATTCATAGTTCGACTGATTTTAGAGAAATATTTGTATATTTCAAAAATGGCCAGTTAGAAACTTTTCTGCTGAAAACCACACAATGGAATCCTAAGGAAGGAAATACAATGTACTGGTAAGTACGCTTTGAATTGGTTTCCAGGGTCAGCGCTGGGCTAAAAGATGCAGCACTGGGTTCTCTCCAGACGACAGGTGATTAAATTGGAATTCGTAGTTTGGCTGATTTTAGAGGAATATTTGTACGTTTAAAAAATGGACACTTAAAAACTTTTTTGCTGAAAACCACACAATGGATTCCTATGGAAGGAAATACAAGTTACTGGTAAGTATGCTTAGAATTACTTTTCAGGGTCAGTGCTGTGCTAAAAGATGCAGCACTGGGTTCTCGCCTGATTACAAGTGAGTAAATTGGAATTCGTAGTTCGACTTATTTTAGAGGAATATTTGTACATTTCAAAAATGGACACTTGGAAACTTTTCTGGGGAAAACCACACAATGGATTCTTATGGAAAGAAAGACAAGTTACTGGTAAGTACGCTTAGAATTACTTTTCAGGATCAGTGCTGGGCTAAAAGATGCAGCACTTGGTTCTCTCCTGATAACAGGTGAGTAAATCGGAATTCGTAGTTCGGCTGATTTTAGAGGAATATTTGTACCTTTCAAAAATGGACACTTTGAAACGTTTCTGGTGATAACCACACAATGGTTGCCTATGGAAGGAAATACAAGTTACTGGTAAGTATGCTTAGAATTACTTTCCAGGGTCAGTGCTGGGCTAAAAGATACAGCACTGGGTTCTCTCCTGATAACAGGTAGGTAAATCGGAATTCGTAGTTCGACGGATTTTGGAGAAATATTTGTACGTTTCAAAAATGGACACTTAGAAACTTTTCTGCTGAAACCCACACAATGGATTCCAATAGAAGGAAATACAAGTTACTGGTAAGTACGCTTAGAATTACATTTCAGGGTCAGTGCTGGGCTAAAAGATGCAGCACTGGGTTTTTTCCTGAAAACAGGAGATTAAATCGGAATTCGTAGTTCGGCTGATTTTAGAGGAATATTTGTACGTTTCAAAAATGGACACTTGGAAACTTTTCTGCTGAAAACCACACAATGGATTCTTATGGAAGGAAAGACATGTTACTGGTAAGTACGCTTAGGATTATTTTTCAGGGTCAGTGCAAGGCTAAAAGATGCAGCTCTGGGTTTTCTCCTGATAACAGGAGATTAAATCGGAATTCGTAGTTCGGCTGATTTTAGAGGAATATTTGTACGTTTCAAAAATGGACAATTAGAAACTTTTCAGCTGAAAACCACACAATGGATTCATATGGTAGAAAATACAAGTTACTGGCAAGTATGCTTAGAATTACTTTTCAGGGTCAGTGCTGGGCTAAAAGAGGCAGCACTGGGTTCTCTCCTGATAACAGGTGAGTAAATCAGAATTCGTAGTTCGGCTGATTTTAGAGGAATATTTGTACGTTTCAAAAATGGACACTTGGAAACTTTTCTGGTGAAAACCACAAAATGGATTCCTATGAAAGGATTTACAAGTTACTGGTAAGTACGCTTAGAATTACTTTTCAGGGTCAGTGCTGGGCTAAAAGATGTAGAACTGGGTTCTCTCCTAATAACAGGAGAGTAAATCGGAATTCGTAGTTCGGCTGATTTTAGTGGAATATTTGTACTTTTCAAAAATGGACACTTGGAAACTTTTCTGGTGAAAACCACACAACGGATTCTTATGGAAGGAAAGACAAGTTACTGGTAAGTACGCTTAGAATTACTTTTCAGGGTCAGTGCTGGGCTAAAAGATGCAGCACTGGGTTCTCTCCTGATAACAGGTGAGTAAATCGGAATTCGTAGTTCGGCTGATTTTAGAGGAATATTTGTACGTTTCAAAAATGGACACTTGGAAACTTTTCTGGTGAAAACTACACAATGGATTCCTATGAAAGGATTTTCAAGTTACTGGTAAGTACACTTAGAATTACTTTTCAGGGTCAGTGCTGGGTTAAAAGATGTAGCACTGGGTTCTCTCCTGATAACAGGAGAGTAAATCCCAATTCGTAGTTCGGCTGATTTTAGAGGAATATTTGTACTTTTCAAAAATGGACACTTAGAAACTTTTCTGCTGAAAACCACACAATGGATTCCTATGGAAGGAAATACAAGTTACATGTAAGTACGCTTAGAATTACTTTTCAGGGTCAGTGCTGGGCTAAAAGATGCAGCTCTGGGTTCTCTCCTGATAACAGGTGAGTAAATCAGAATTCGTAGTTCGGCTGATTTTAGAGGAATATTTGTACCTTTCAAAAACGGACACTAAGAAACGTTTCTGGTGATAACCACCAATGGTTGCCTATGGAAGGAAATACAAGTTACTGGTAAGTATGCTTAGAATTACTTTCCAGGGTCAGTGCTGGGCTAAAAGATGCAGCCCTGGGTTCTCTCCTCATAACAGGTTAGTAAATCGGTATTCGTTGTTCGACGGATTTTGGAGGAATATTTGTACGTTTCAAAAATGGACACTTAGAAACTTTTCTGCTGAAACCCACACAATGGATTCCAATGGAAGGAAATACAAGTTACTGGTAAGTACGCTTAGAATTACATTTCAGGGTCAGTGCTGGGTTAAAAGATGCAGCACTGGGTTCTCTCCTGAAAACAGGAGATTAAATCGGAATTCGTAGTTCGGCTGATTTTAGAGGAATATTTGTACATTTCAAAAATGGACAATTAGAAACTTTTCAGCTGAAAACCACACAATGGATTCATATGGTAGGAAATACAAGTTACTGGCAAGTATGCTTAGAATTACTTTTCAGGGTCAGTGCTGGGCTAAAAGAGGCAGCACTGGGTTCTCTCCTGATAACAGGTGAGTAAATCGGAATTCGTAGTTCGGCTGATTTTAGAGGAATATTTGTACGTTTCAAAAATGGACACTTGGAAACTTTTCTGGTGAGAACCACAAAATGGATTCCTATGAAAGGAATTACAAGTTACTGGTAAGTACGCTTAGAATTACTTTTCAGGGTCAGTGCTGGGCTAAAAGATGTAGCACTGGGTTCTCTCCTAATAACAGGAGAGTAAATCGGAATTCGTATTTCGGCTGATTTTAGTGGAATATTTGTACTTTTCAAAAATGGACACTTAGAAACTTTTCTGCTGAAAACCACACAATGGATTCTTATGGTAGGAAAGACAAGTTACTGGTAAGTACGCTTAGGATAACTCTTCAGGGTCAGTGCTAGGCTAAATGATGCAGCACTGGGTTCTCTCCTGATAACAGGTGAGTAAATCGGAATTCGTAGTTCGACTGATTTTAGTGGAATATTTGTACTTTTCAAAAATGGACACTTAGAAACTTTTCTGCTGAAAACCACACAATGGATTCTTATGGAAGGAAAGACACGTTACTGGTAAGTACGCTTAGGATTACTTTTCAGGGTCAATGCAAGGCTAAAAGATGCAGCACTAGGTTCTCTCCTGATAACAGGAGATTACATCGGAATTCGTAGTTCGGCTGATTTTAGAGGAATATTTGTACGTTTCAAAAATGGACACTTAGAAACTTTTCTGCTAAAAACTACACAATGGATTCCTATGGAAGGAAATACAAGTTACTGGTAAGTACGCTTAGAATTACTTTTCAGGGTCAGTGTTGGGCTAAAAGATGCAGCACTGGGTTCTCTCCTGATAACAGGTGAGTAAATCGGAATTCATAGTTCGGCTGTTTTAAGAGGAATATTTGTATGTTTCAAAAATGGACACTTAGAATCTTTTCTGCTGAAAACTACACAATGGATTCCTATGGAAGGAAATACAAATTACTGGTAAGTATGCTTAGAATTACTTTTCAGGGTCAGTGTTGGGCTAAAAGATGCAGCACTGGGTTCTCTCCTGATAACAGGTGAGTAAATCGGAATTCGTAGTTCCGTTGAATTTAGAGGAATATTTGTACGCTTCAAAAATTGACACTTGGAAACTTTTCTGGTGAAAACCACACAATGGATTCCTATGAAAGGATTTACAAGTTACTTGTAAGTACGCTTAGAATTACTTTTCAGGGTCAGTGCTGGTCTAAAAGATGTAGCACTGGGATCTCTCCTGATAACAGGAGAGTAAATCGGAATTCTTAGTTCGTATGATTTTAGAGGAATATCTGTATGTTTCAAAAATGGACGCTTAGAAACTTTTCAGCTGAAAACCACACAATGGATTCCTATGGAATGAAATACAAGTTACTGGTAAGTATGCTTAGAATTACTTTTCAGGGTCGGTGCTGGGCTAAAAGATGCAGCTCTGGGTTCTCTCCTGATAACAGGTGAGTAAATCGGAATTCGTAGTTCGGCTGATTTTACAGGAATATTTTTATATTTCCAAAATTGACACTTAGTAATTTTTCTACTGAAAACCACACAATGGATTCCTAAGGAAGGAAATACAAGTTTCTGGTAAGTACGCTTAGAATTACTTTTGAGGGTCAGTGCTGAGCTAAAAGATGTAGCACTGTGTTCTCTCCTGATAACAGAAGAGTAAATCGGAATTCGTAGTTCGGCTGATTTTAGAGGAGTATTTGTACGTTTCAAAAATGGACACTTAGAATATTTTCTGGAGAAAAGCACAAAATGGATTCCTATGGAAGGAAATACAAGTTACTGGTAAGTACGCTTAGAATTACTTTTCAGGGTCAGTGCTTGGCTAAAAGATGCAGCAGTGGGTTCTCTCCTGATAGCAGGTGAATAAATCGAAATGCGTAGTTCGGCTGATTTTAGAGCAATATATGTACGTTTCAAAAATGGTCACTTAGAAAGTTTTCTGCTGAAAACCACACAATGGATTACTATGGAAGGAAATACATGGTACTGGTAATTACACTTCTAATTGCTGTCCAGGGTCAGTGCTGGGCTAAAAGATGCAGCACTGGGTTCTCTCCTGATAACAGGTGAGTAAATCGGAATTCGTAGTGCGGCTGATTTTAGAGGAATATAAGTACGTTTCAAAAATGGACACTGGAAAACTTTTCTGGTGAAAACCACACAATTGATTCCAATGAAAGGATTCACAAGTTACTGGTAAGTACGCTTAGAATTACTTTTCAGGGTCAGTGCTGGGCCAAAAGATGCAGCACTGGGTTCTCTCCTGATAACAGGTGAGTAAATCGGAATTCTTAGTTCGTATGATTTTAGAGGAATATTTGTATGTTTCAAAAATGGACGCTTAGAAACTTTTCAGCTGAAAACCACACAATGGATTCCTATGGAATGAAATACAAGTTACTGGTAAGTATGCTTAGAATTACTTTTCAGGGTCGGTGCTGGGCTAAAAGATGCAGCTCTGGGTTCTCTCCTGATAACAGGTGAGTAAATCGGAATTCGTAGTTCGGCTGATTTTACAGGAATATTTTTATATTTCCAAAATTGACACTTAGTAATTTTTCTACTGAAAACCACACAATGGATTCCTAAGGAAGGAAATACAAGTTTCTGGTAAGTACGCTTAGAATTACTTTTGAGGGTCAGTGCTGAGCTAAAAGATGTAGCACTGTGTTCTCTCCTGATAACAGAAGAGTAAATCGGAATTCGTAGTTCGGCTGATTTTAGAGGAATATTTGTACGTTTCAAAAATGGACACTTAGAATATTTTCTGGAGAAAAGCACAAAATGGATTCCTATGGAAGGAAATACAAGTTACTGGTAAGTACGCTTAGAATTACTTTTCAGGGTCAGTGCTTGGCTAAAAGATGCAGCACTGGGTTCTCTCCTGATAGCAGGTGAATAAATCGGAATTCGTAGTTCGGCTGATTTTAGAGCAATATATGTACGTTTCAAAAATGGTCACTTAGAAAGTTTTCTGCTGAAAACCACACAATGGATTACTATGGAAGGAAATACATGGTACTGGTAATTACACTTCTAATTGCTGTCCAGGGTCAGTGCTGGGCTAAAAGATGCAGCACTGGGTTCTCTCCTGATAACAGGTGAGTAAATCGGAATTCGTAGTGCGGCTGATTTTAGAGGAATATAAGTACGTTTCAAAAATGGACACTGGAAAACTTTTCTGGTGAAAACCACACAATTGATTCCAATGAAAGGATTCACAAGTTACTGGTAAGTACGCTTAGAATTACTTTTCAGGGTCAGTGCTGGGCCAAAAGATGCAGCACTGGGTTCTCTCCTGATAACAGGTGAGTAAATTGAAATTTAGAGTTCGGCTGATTTTAGAGGAATATTTGTACGTTTCAAAAATGGACACTTAGAAAGTTAACTGCTGAAAACTACACAATGGATTCCTATGGAAGGAAATACAAGTTACTGGTAAGTACGCTTAGAATTACTTTCAAAGGGTCAGTGCTGGGCTAAAAGAGGCAGCCCTGGGTTCTCTCCTGATAACAGGTGAGTAAATCGGAATTCGTAGTTCGGCTGATTTTAGAGGAATATTTGTACGTTTCAAAAATGGACACTTGGAAACTTTTCTGGTGAGAACCACAAAATGGATTCCTATGAAAGGAATTACAAGTTACTGGTAAGTACGCTTAGAATTACTTTTCAGGGTCAGTGCTGGGCTAAAAGATGTAGCACTGGGTTCTCTCCTAATAACAGGAGAGTAAATCGGAATTCGTATTTCGGCTGATTTTAGTGGAATATTTGTACTTTTCAAAAATGGACACTTAGAAACTTTTCTGCTGAAAACCACACAATGGATTCTTATGGTAGGAAAGACAAGTTACTGGTAAGTACGCTTAGGATAACTCTTCAGGGTCAGTGCTAGGCTAAATGATGCAGCACTGGGTTCTCTCCTGATAACAGGTGAGTAAATCGGAATTCGTAGTTCGACTGATTTTAGTGGAATATTTGTACTTTTCAAAAATGGACACTTAGAAACTTTTCTGCTGAAAACCACACAATGGATTCTTATGGAAGGAAAGACACGTTACTGGTAAGTACGCTTAGGATTACTTTTCAGGGTCAATGCAAGGCTAAAAGATGCAGCACTAGGTTCTCTCCTGATAACAGGAGATTACATCGGAATTCGTAGTTCGGCTGATTTTAGAGGAATATTTGTACGTTTCAAAAATGGACACTTAGAAACTTTTCTGCTAAAAACTACACAATGGATTCCTATGGAAGGAAATACAAGTTACTGGTAAGTACGCTTAGAATTACTTTTCAGGGTCAGTGTTGGGCTAAAAGATGCAGCACTGGGTTCTCTCCTGATAACAGGTGAGTAAATCGGAATTCATAGTTCGGCTGTTTTAAGAGGAATATTTGTATGTTTCAAAAATGGACACTTAGAAACTTTTCTGCTGAAAACTACACAATGGATTCCTATGGAAGGAAATACAAGTTACTGGTAAGTATGCTTAGAATTACTTTTCAGGGTCAGTGTTGGGCTAAAAGATGCAGCACTGGGTTCTCTCCTGATAACAGGTGAGTAAATCGGAATTCGTAGTTCCGTTGAATTTAGAGGAATATTTGTACGCTTCAAAAATTGACACTTGGAAACTTTTCTGGTGAAAACCACACAATGGATTCCTATGAAAGGATTTACAAGTTACTTGTAAGTACGCTTAGAATTACTTTTCAGGGTCAGTGCTGGTCTAAAAGATGTAGCACTGGGATCTCTCCTGATAACAGGAGAGTAAATCGGAATTCTTAGTTCGTATGATTTTAGAGGAATATTTGTATGTTTCAAAAATGGACGCTTAGAAACTTTTCAGCTGAAAACCACACAATGGATTCCTATGGAATGAAATACAAGTTACTGGTAAGTATGCTTAGAATTACTTTTCAGGGTCGGTGCTGGGCTAAAAGATGCAGCTCTGGGTTCTCTCCTGATAACAGGTGAGTAAATCGGAATTCGTAGTTCGGCTGATTTTACAGGAATATTTTTATATTTCCAAAATTGACACTTAGTAATTTTTCTACTGAAAACCACACAATGGATTCCTAAGGAAGGAAATACAAGTTTCTGGTAAGTACGCTTAGAATTACTTTTGAGGGTCAGTGCTGAGCTAAAAGATGTAGCACTGTGTTCTCTCCTGATAACAGAAGAGTAAATCGGAATTCGTAGTTCGGCTGATTTTAGAGGAGTATTTGTACGTTTCAAAAATGGACACTTAGAATATTTTCTGGAGAAAAGCACAAAATGGATTCCTATGGAAGGAAATACAAGTTACTGGTAAGTACGCTTAGAATTACTTTTCAGGGTCAGTGCTTGGCTAAAAGATGCAGCACTGGGTTCTCTCCTGATAGCAGGTGAATAAATTGGAATGCGTAGTTCGGCTGATTTTAGAGCAATATATGTACGTTTCAAAAATGGTCACTTAGAAAGTTTTCTGCTGAAAACCACACAATGGATTACTATGGAAGGAAATACATGGTACTGGTAATTACACTTCTAATTGCTGTCCAGGGTCAGTGCTGGGCTAAAAGATGCAGCACTGGGTTCTCTCCTGATAACAGGTGAGTAAATCGGAATTCGTAGTGCGGCTGATTTTAGAGGAATATAAGTACGTTTCAAAAATGGACACTGGAAAACTTTTCTGGTGAAAACCACACAATTGATTCCAATGAAAGGATTCACAAGTTACTGGTAAGTACGCTTAGAATTACTTTTCAGGGTCAGTGCTGGGCCAAAAGATGCAGCACTGGGTTCTCTCCTGATAACAGGTGAGTAAATTGAAATTTAGAGTTCGGCTGATTTTAGAGGAATATTTGTACGTTTCAAAAATGGACACTTAGAAAGTTAACTGCTGAAAACTACACAATGGATTCCTATGGAAGGAAATACAAGTTACTGGTAAGTACGCTTAGAATTACTTTCAAAGGGTCAGTGCTGGGCTAAAAGAGGCAGCCCTGGGTTCTCTCCTGATAACAGGTGAGTAAATCGGAATTCGTAGTTCGGCTGATTTTAGAGGAATATTTGTACATTTCAAAAATGGACACTTAGAATCTTTTCTGGTGAAAACCACAAAATGGATTCCTATGAAAGGATTTACAAGTTACTGGTAAGTACGCTTAGAATTACTTTTCAGGGTCAGTGCTGGGCTAAAAGATGTAGCACTGGGTTCTCTCCTAATAACAGGTGAGTAAATCGGAATTCGTAGTTCGACTGATTTTAGTGGAATATTTGTACTTTTCAAAAATGGACACTTAGAAACTTTTCTGCTGAAAACCACACAATGGATTCTTATGGAAGGAAAGACACGTTACTGGTAAGTACGCTTAGGATTACTTTTCAGGGTCAATGCAAGGCCAAAAGATGCAGCACTGGGTTCTCTCCTGATAACAGGAGATTAAATCCGAATTCGTAGTTCGGCTGATTTTAGAGGAATATTTGTATGTTTCAAAAATGGACAATTAGAAACTTTTCAGCTGAAAACCACACAATGGATTCTTATGGAAGGAAAGACAAGTTACTGGTAAGTACACTTAGAATTACTTTTCAGGGTCAGTGCTGGGCTAAAAGATGCAGCACTGGGTTCTCTCCTGATAACAGGTGAGTAAATCGGAATTCGTAGTTCGGCTGTTTTAAGAGGAATATTTGTATGTTTCAAAAATGGACACTTAGAAACTTTTCTGCTGAAAACTACACAATGGATTCCTATGGAATGAAATACAAGTTACTGGTAAGTACGCTTAGAATTACTTTTCAGGGTCGGTGCTGGGCTAAAAGATGCAGCTCTGGGTTCTCTCCTGATAACAGGTGAGTAAATCGGAATTCGTAGTTCGGCTGATTTTACAGGAATATTTGTACGTTTCAAAAATGGACACTTAGAATATTTTCTGGAGAAAACCACACAATGGATTCCTATGGAAGGAAATACAAGTTACTGGTAAGTACGCTTAGAATTACTTTTCAGGGTCAGTGCTTGGCTAAAAGATGCAGCACTGGGTTCTCTCCTGATAGCAGGTGAATAAATCGGAATTCGTAGTTCGGCTGATTTTAGAGCAATATATGTACGTTTCAAAAATGGTCACTTAGAAAGTTTTCTGCTGAAAACCACACAATGGATTACTATGGAAGGAAATACAAGGTACTGGTAAGTACGCTTCGAATTGCTTTACAGGGTCAGTGGTGGGCTAAAAGATGCAGCACTGGGTTCTCTCCCGATAACAGGTGAGTAAATCGGAATTCGTAGTGCGGCTGATTTTAGAGGAATATTTGTACGTTTCAAAAATGGACACTTGGAATCTTTTCTGGTGAAAACTACACAATGGATTCCAATGAAAGGATTCACAAGTTACTGGTAAGTACGCTTAGAATTACTTTTCAGGGTCAGTGCTGGGCTAAAAGATGTAGCACTGGGTTCTCTCCTGATAACAGGTGAGAAAATCGAAATTTGGAGTTCGGCTGATTTTAGAGGAATATTTGTACGTTTCAAAAATGGACACTTAGAAAGTTAACTGCTGAAAACTACACAATGGATTCCTATGGAAGGAAATACAAGTTACTGGTAAGTACACTTAGAATTACTTTCAAAGGGTCAGTGCTGGGCTAAAATATGCAGCACTGGGTTCTCTCCAGATGACAGGTGATTAAATAGGAATTCGTAGTTTGGCTGATCTTAGAGGAATATTTGTACGTTTCAAAAATGGACACTTAAAAACTTTTTTGCTGAAAACCACACAATGGATTCCTATGGAAGGAAATACAAGTTACTGGTAAGTACGCTTAGAATTACTTTCCAGGGTCAGTGCTGGGCTAGAAGATGCAACACTGGGTTCTCTCTTGATAACTGGTGAGTAAATTGGAATTCATAGTTTGACTTATTTTAGAGGAATATTTGTACGTTTCAAAAATGGACACTTGGAAACTTTTCTGGTGAAAACCACACAATGGATTCTTATGGAAGGAAAGACAAGTTACTGGTAAGTATGCTTAGAATTACTTTTCAGGGTCAGTGCTGGGCTAAAAGATGCAGCACTGGGTTCTCTCCTGATAACAGGTGAGTAAATCGGAATTCGTAGTTCGGCTGATTTTAGAGGAATATTTGTACGTTTCAAAAATGGACACTTGGAAACTTTTCTGGTGAAAACTACACAATGGATTCCTATGAAAGGATTTTCAAGTTACTGGTAAGTACGCTTAGAATTACTTTTCAGGGTCAGTGCTGGGTTAAAAGATGTAGCACTGGGTTCTCTCCTGATAACAGGAGAGTAAATCGGAATTCGTAGTTCGGCTGATTTTAGAGGAATATTTGTACTTTTCAAAAATGGACACTTAGAAACTTTTCTGCTGAAAACCACACAATGGATTCCTATGGAAGGAAATACAAGTTACTTGTTAGTACGCTTAGAATTACTTTTCAGGGTCAGTGCTGGGCTAAAAGATGCAGCTCTGTGTTCTCTCCTGATAACAGGTGAGTGAATCGGAATTCGTAGTTCAGCTGATTTTAGAGGAATATTTGTACCTTTCAAAAATGGACACTAAGAAACGTTTCTGGTGATAACCACACAATGGTTGCCTATGGAAGGAAATACAAGTTACTGGTAAGTATGCTTAGAATTACTTTCCAGGGTCAGTGCTAGGCTAAAAGATGCAGCCCTGGGTTCTCTCCTGATAACAGGTTAGTAAATCGGAATTCGTAGTTCGACGGATTTTGGAGGAATATTTGTACGTTTCAAAAATGGACACTTAGAAACTTTTCTGCTGAAACCCACACAATGGATTCCAATGGAAGGAAATACAAGTTACTGGTAAGTACGCTTAGAATTACATTTCAGGGTCAGTGCTGGGTTAAAAGATGCAGCACTGGGTTCTCTCCTGAAAACAGGAGATTAAATCGGAATTCGTAGTTCGGCTGATTTTAGAGGAATATTTGTACGTTTCAAAAATGGACAATTAGAAACTTTTCAGCTGAAAACCACACAATGGATTCATATCGTAGAAAATACAAGTTACTGGCAAGTATAATTAGAATTACTTTTCAGGGTCAGTGTTGGGCTAAAAGATGCAGCACTGGGTTCTCTCCTGATAACAGGAGAGTAAATCGGAATTCTTAGTTCGTTTGATTTTAGAGGAATATTTGTATGTTTCAAAAATGGACGCTTAGAAACTTTTCAGCTGAAAACCACACAATGGATTCCTATGGAATGAAATACAAGTTACTGGTGAGTATGCTTAGAATTACTTTTCAGGGTCGGTGCTGGGCTAAAAGATGCAGCTCTGGGTTCTCTCCTGATAACAGGTGAGTAAATCGGAATTCGTAGTTCGGCTGATTTTACAGGAATATTTTTATTTTTCCAAAATTGACACTTAGTAATTTTTCTACTGAAAACCACACAATGGATTCCTAAGGAAGGAAATACAAGTTACTTGTAAGTACGCTTAGAATTACTTTTCAGGGTCAGTGCTGGGCTAAAAGATGCAGCCCTGGGTTCTCTCCTGATAACAGGTTAGTAAATCGGTATTCGTAGTTCGACGGATTTTGGAGGAATATTTGTACGTTTCAAAAATGGACACTTAGAAACTTTTCTGCTGAAACCCACACAATGGATTCCAATGCAAGGAAATACAAGTTACTGGTAAGTACGCTTACATTTACTTTTCAGTGTCAGTGCTGAGCTAAAAGATGTAGCACTGGGTTCTCTCCTGATAACAGAAGAGTAAATCGGAATTCGTAGTTCGGCTGATTTTAGAGGAATATTTGTACTTTTCAAAAATGGACACTAAGAAACGTTTCTGGTGATAACCACCAATGGTTGCCTATGGAAGGAAATACAAGTTACTGGTAAGTATGCTTAGAATTACTTTCCAGGGTCAGTGCTGGGCTAAAAGATGCAGCCCTGGGTTCTCTCCTGATAACAGGTTAGTAAATCGGTATTCGTAGTTCGACGGATTTTGGAGGAATATTTGTACGTTTCAAAAATGGACACTTAGAAACTTTTCTGCTGAAACCCACACAATGGATTCCAATGGAAGGAAATACAAGTTACTGGTAAGTACGCTTAGAATTACATTTCAGGGTCAGTGCTGGGTTAAAAGATGCAGCACTGGGTTCTCTCCTGAAAACAGGAGATTAAATCGGAATTCGTAGTTCGGCTGGTTTTAGAGGAATATTTGTACGTTTCAAAAATGGACAATTAGAAACTTTTCAGCTGAAAACCACACAATGGATTCATATGGTAGAAAATACAAGTTACTGGCAAGTATGCTTAGAATTACATTTCAGTGTCAGTGCTGGGCTAAAAGAGGCAGCACTGGCTTCTCTCCTGATAACAGGTGAGTAAATCGGAATTCGTAGTTCGGCTGATTTTAGAGGAATATTTGTACGTTTCAAAAATGGACACTTGGAAACTTTTCTGGTGAAAACCACAAAATGGATTCCTATGAAAGGATTTACAAGTTACTGGTAAGTACGCTTAGAATTACTTTTCAGGGTCAGTGCTGGGCTAAAAGATGTAGCACTGGGTTCTCTCCTAATAACAGGAGAGTAAATCGGAATTCGTAGTTCGGCTGATTTTAGTGGAATATATGTACTTTTCAAAAATGGACACTTAGAAACTTTTCTGCTGAAAACCACACAATGGATTCTTATGGAAGGAAAGACAAGTTACTGGTAAGTACGCTTAGGATTACTCTTCAGGGTCAGTGCTAGGCTAAATGATGCAGCACTGGGTTCTCTCCTGATAACAGGTGAGTAAATCGGAATTCGTAGTTCGACTGATTTTAGTGGAATATTTGTACTTTTCAAAAATGGACACTTAGAAACTTTTCTGCTGAAAACCACACAATGGATTCTTATGGAAGGAAAGACACGTTACTGGTAAGTACGCTTAGGATTACTTTTCAGGGTCAATGCAAGGCTAAAAGATGCAGCACTAGGTTCTCTCCTGATAACAGGAGATTAAATCGGAATTCGTAGTTCAGCTGATTTTAGAGGAATATTTGTACGTTTCAAAAATGGACACTTGGAAACTTTTCTGGTGAAAACCACAAAATGGATTCCTATGAAAGGATTTACAAGTTACTGGTAAGTACGCTTAGAATTACTTTTCAGGGTCAGTGTTGGGCTAAAAGATGCAGCACTGGGTTCTCTCCTGATAACAGGTGAGTAAATCGGAATTCATAGTTCGGCTATTTTAAGAGGAATATTTGTATGTTTCAAAAATGGACACTTAGAAACTTTTCTGCTGAAAACTACACAATGGATTCCTATGGAAGGAAATACAAGTTACTGGTAAGTACGCTTAGAATTACTTTTCAGGGTCAGTGTTGGGCTAAAAGATGCAGCACTGGGTTCTCTCCTGATAACAGGTGAGTAAATCGGAATTCCTAGTTCCGTTGATTTTAGAGGAATATTTGTACGCTTCAAAAATTGACACTTGGAAACTTTTCTGGTGAAAACCACAGAATGGATTCGTATGAAAGGATTTACAAGTTACTGGTAAGTACGCTTAGAATTACTTTTCAGGGTCAGTGCTGGGCTAAAAGATGTAGCACTGGGTTCTCTCCTGATAACAGGAGAGTAAATCGGAATTCTTAGTTCGTATGATTTTAGAGGAATATTTGTATGTTTCAAAAATGGACGCTTAGAAACTTTTCAGCTGAAAACCACACAATGGATTCCTATGGAATGAAATACAAGTTACTGGTAAGTATGCTTAGAATTACTTTTCAGGGTCGGTGCTGGGCTAAAAGATGCAGCTCTGGGTTCTCTCCTGATAACAGGTGAGTAAATCGGAATTCGTAGTTCGGCTGATTTTACAGGAATATTTTTATATTTCCAAAATTGACACTTAGTAATTTTTCTACTGCATACCACACAATGGATTCCTAAGGAAGGAAATACACGTTTCTGGTAAGTACGCTTAGAATTACTTTTCAGGGTCAGTGCTGGGTTAAAAGATGTAGCACTGGGTTCTCTCCTGATAACAGGAGAGTAAATCTGAATTCGTAGTTCGGCTGATTTTAGAGGAATAGTTGTACTTTTCAAAAATGGACACTTAGAAACTTTTCTGCTGAAACCCACACAATGGATTCCAATGCAAGGAAATACAAGTTACTGGTAAGTACGCTTACATTTACTTTTCAGTGTCAGTGCTGAGCTAAAAGATGTAGCACTGGGTTCTCTCCTGATAACAGAAGAGTAAATCGGAATTCGTATGTCCGGCTGATTTTAGAGGAATATTTGTACTTTTCAAAAATGGACACTAAGAAACGTTTCTGGTGATAACCACCAATGGTTGCCTATGGAAGGAAATACAAGTTACTGGTAAGTATGCTTAGAATTACTTTCCAGGGTCAGTGCTGGGCTAAAAGATGCAGCCCTGGGTTCTCTCCTGATAACAGGTTAGTAAATCGGTATTCGTAGTTCGACGGATTTTGGAGGAATATTTGTACGTTTCAAAAATGGACACTTAGAATATTTTCTGCTGAAAACCACAAAATGGATTCCTATGGAAGGAAATACAAGTTACTGGTAAGTAGGCTTAGAATTACTTTTCAGGGTCAGTGCTTGGCTAAAAGATGCAGCACTGGGTTCTCTCCTGATAGCAGGTGAATAAATCGGAATTCGTAGTTCGGCCGATTTTAGAGCAATATATGTACGTTTCAAAAATGGTCACTTAGAAAGTTTTCTGCTGAAAACCACACAATGGATTACTATGGAAGGAAATACAAGGTACTGCTAAGTATGCTTTGAATTGCTTTCCAGGGTCAGTGCTGGGCTAAAAGATGCAGCACTGGGTTCTCTCCTGATAACAGGTGAGTAAATCGGAATTCGTAGTGCGGCTGATTTTAGAGGAATATTTGTACGTTTCAAAAATGGACACTTGGAAACTTTTCTGGTGAAAACCACACAATGGATTCCAATGAAAGGATTCACAAGTTACTGGTAAGTACGCTTAGAATTACTTTTCAGGGTCAGTGCTGGGCTAAAAGATGCAGCACTGGGTTCTCTCCTGATAACAGGTGAGTAAATCGAAATTTGGAGTTCGGCTGATTTTAGAGGAATATTTGTACGTTTCAAAAATGGACACTTAGAAACTTTTCTGCTGAAAACCACACAATGGATTCTTATGGAAGGAAAGACACGTTACTGGTAAGTACGCTTAGGATTACTTTTCAGGGTCAATGCAAGGCCAAAAGATGCAGCACTGGGTTCTCTCCTGATAACAGGAAATTAAATCCGAATTCGTAGTTCGGCTGATTTTAGAGGAATATTTGTACGTTTCAAAAATGGACAATTAGAAACTTTTCAGCTGAAAACCACACAATGGATTCTTATGGAAGGAAAGACAAGTTACTGGTAAGTACACTTAGAATTACTTTTCAGGGTCAGTGCTTGGCTAAAAGATGCAGCACTGGGTTCTCTCCTGATAACAGGTGAGTAAATCGGAATTCGTAGTTCGGCTATTTTAAGAGGAATATTTGTATGTTTCAAAAATGGACACTTAGAAACTTTTCTGCTGAAAACTACACAATGGATTAATTTGGAAGGAAATACAAGTTACTGGTAAGTACGCTTAGAATTTCTTTTCAGGGTCAGTGTTGGGCTAAAAGATGCAGCACTGGGTTCTCTCCTGATAACAGGTGAGTAAATCGGAATTCGTAGTTCCGTTGATTTTAGAGGAATATTTGTACGCTTCAAAAATTGACACTTGGAAACTTTTCTGGTGAAAACCACACAATGGATTCCTATGAAAGGATTTACAAGTTACTGGTAAGTACGCTTAGAATTACTTTTCAGGGTCAGTGCTGGGCTAAAAGATGTAGCACTGGGTTCTCTCCTGATACCAGGAGAGTAAATCGGAATTCTTAGTTCGTATGATTTTAGAGGAATATTTGTATGTTTCAAAAATGGACGCTTAGAAACTTTTCAGCTGAAAACCACACAACGGATTCCTATGGAATGAAATACAAGTTACTGGTAAGTACGCTTAGAATTACTTTTCAGGGTCGGTGCTGGGCTAAAAGATGCAGCTCTGGGTTCTCTCCTGATAACAGGTGAGTAAATCGGAATTCGTAGTTCGGCTGATTTTAAATGAATATTTTTATATTTCCAAAATTGACACTTAGTAATTTTTCTACTGAAAACCACACAATGGATTCCTAAGGAAGGAAATACAAGTTTCTGGTAAGTACGCTTAGAATTACTTTTGAGGGTCAGTGCTGAGCTAAAAGATGTAGCACTGTGTTCTCTCCTGATAACAGAAGAGTAAATCGGAATTCGTAGTTCGGCTGATTTTAGAGGAATATGTGTACGTTTCAAAAATGGACACTTAGAATATTTTCTGCTGAAAACCACAAAATGGATTCCTATGGAAGGAAATACAAGTTACTGGTAAGTAGGCTTAGAATTACTTTTCAGGGTTAGTGCTTGGCTAAAAGATGCAGCACTGGGTTCTCTCCTGATAGCAGGTGAATAAATCGGAATTCGTAGTTCGGCTGATTTTAGAGCAATATATGTACGTTTCAAAAATGGTCACTTAGAAAGTTTTCTGCTGAAAACCACACAATGGATTACTATGGAAGGAAATACAAGGTGCTGGTAAGTATGCTTTGAATTGCTTTCCAGGGTCAGTGCTGGGCTAAAAGATGCAGCACTGGGTTCTCTCCTGATAACAGGTGAGTAAATCGGAATTCGTAGTGCGGCTGATTTTAGAGGAATATTTGTACGTTTCAAAAATGGACACTTGGAAACTTTTCTGGTGAAAACCACACAATGGATTCCAATGAAAGGATTCACAAGTTACTGGTAAGTACGCTTAGAATTACTTTTCAGGGTCAGTGCTGGGCTAAAAGATGCAGCACTGGGTTCTCTCCTGATAACAGGTGAGTAAATCGAAATTTGGAGTTCGGCTGATTTTAGAGGAATATTTGTACGTTTCAAAAATGGACACTTAGAAATTTTTCTGCTGAAAACCACACAATGGATTCTTATGGAAGGAAAGACACGTTACTGGTAAGTACGCTTAGGATTACTTTTCAGGGTCAATGCAAGGCCAAAAGATGCAGCACTGGGTTCTCTCCTGATAACAGGAAATTAAATCCGAATTCGTAGTTCGGCTGATTTTAGAGGAATATTTGTACGTTTCAAAAATGGACAATTAGAAACTTTTCAGCTGAAAACCACACAATGGATTCTTATGGAAGGAAAGACAAGTTACTGGTAAGTACACTTAGAATTACTTTTCAGGGTCAGTGCTTGGCTAAAAGATGCAGCACTGGGTTCTCTCCTGATAGCAGGTGAATAAATCGGAATTTGTAGTTCGGCTGATTTTAGAGCAATATATGTACGTTTCAAAAATGGTCACTTAGAAAGTTTTCTGCTGAAAACCACACAATGGATTACTATGGAAGGAAATACAAGGTACTGGTAAGTGCGCTTCGAATTGCTTTCCAGGGTCAGTGCTGGGCTAAAAGATGCAGCACTGGGTTCTCTCCTGATACCAGGAGAGTAAATCGGAATTCTTAGTTCGTATGATTTTAGAGGAATATTTGTATGTTTCAAAAATGGACGCTTAGAAACTTTTCAGCTGAAAACCACACAACGGATTCCTATGGAATGAAATACAAGTTACTGGTAAGTACGCTTAGAATTACTTTTCAGGGTCGGTGCTGGGCTAAAAGATGCAGCTCTGGGTTCTCTCCTGATAACAGGTGAGTAAATCGGAATTCGTAGTTCGGCTGATTTTACATGAATATTTTTATATTTCCAAAATTGACACTTAGTAATTTTTCTACTGAAAACCACACAATGGATTCCTAAGGAAGGAAATACAAGTTTCTGGTAAGTACGCTTAGAATTACTTTTGAGGGTCAGTGCTGAGCTAAAAGATGTAGCACTGTGTTCTCTCCTGATAACAGAAGAGTAAATCGGAATTCGTAGTTCGGCTGATTTTAGAGGAATATGTGTACGTTTCAAAAATGGACACTTAGAATATTTTCTGCTGAAAACCACAAAATGGATTCCTATGGAAGGAAATACAAGTTACTGGTAAGTAGGCTTAGAATTACTTTTCAGGGTCAGTGCTTGGCTAAAAGATGCAGCACTGGGTTCTCTCCTGATAGCAGGTGAATAAATCGGAATTCGTAGTTCGGCTGATTTTAGAGCAATATATGTACGTTTCAAAAATGGTCACTTAGAAAGTTTTCTGCTGAAAACCACACAATGGATTACTATGGAAGGAAATACAAGGTGCTGGTAAGTATGCTTTGAATTGCTTTCCAGGGTCAGTGCTGGGCTAAAAGATGCAGCACTGGGTTCTCTCCTGATAACAGGTGAGTAAATCAGAATTTGTAGTGCGGCTGATTTTAGAGGAATATTTGTACGTTTCAAAAATGGACACTTGGAAACTTTTCTGGTGAAAACCACACAATGGATTCTTATGGAAGGAAAGACACGTTACTGGTAAGTACGCTTAGGATTACTTTTCAGGGTCAATGCAAGGCCAAAAGATGCAGCACTGGGTTCTCTCCTGATAACAGGAAATTAAATCCGAATTCGTAGTTCGGCTGATTTTAGAGGAATATTTGTACGTTTCAAAAATGGACAATTAGAAACTTTTCAGCTGAAAACCACACAATGGATTCTTATGGAAGGAAAGACAAGTTACTGGTAAGTACACTTAGAATTACTTTTCAGGGTCAGTGCTTGGCTAAAAGATGCAGCACTGGGTTCTCTCCTGATAGCAGGTGAATAAATCGGAATTTGTAGTTCGGCTGATTTTAGAGCAATATATGTACGTTTCAAAAATGGTCACTTAGAAAGTTTTCTGCTGAAAACCACACAATGGATTACTATGGAAGGAAATACAAGGTACTGGTAAGTACGCTTCGAATTGCTTTCCAGGGTCAGTGCTGGGCTAAAAGATGCAGCACTGGGTTCTCTCCTGATACCAGGAGAGTAAATCGGAATTCTTAGTTCGTATGATTTTAGAGGAATATTTGTATGTTTCAAAAATGGACGCTTAGAAACTTTTCAGCTGAAAACCACACAACGGATTCCTATGGAATGAAATACAAGTTACTGGTAAGTACGCTTAGAATTACTTTTCAGGGTCGGTGCTGGGCTAAAAGATGCAGCTCTGGGTTCTCTCCTGATAACAGGTGAGTAAATCGGAATTCGTAGTTCGGCTGATTTTACATGAATATTTTTATATTTCCAAAATTGACACTTAGTAATTTTTCTACTGAAAACCACACAATGGATTCCTAAGGAAGGAAATACAAGTTTCTGGTAAGTACGCTTAGAATTACTTTTGAGGGTCAGTGCTGAGCTAAAAGATGTAGCACTGTGTTCTCTCCTGATAACAGAAGAGTAAATCGGAATTCGTAGTTCGGCTGATTTTAGAGGAATATGTGTACGTTTCAAAAATGGACACTTAGAATATTTTCTGCTGAAAACCACAAAATGGATTCCTATGGAAGGAAATACAAGTTACTGGTAAGTAGGCTTAGAATTACTTTTCAGGGTCAGTGCTTGGCTAAAAGATGCAGCACTGGGTTCTCTCCTGATAGCAGGTGAATAAATCGGAATTCGTAGTTCGGCTGATTTTAGAGCAATATATGTACGTTTCAAAAATGGTCACTTAGAAAGTTTTCTGCTGAAAACCACACAATGGATTACTATGGAAGGAAATACAAGGTGCTGGTAAGTATGCTTTGAATTGCTTTCCAGGGTCAGTGCTGGGCTAAAAGATGCAGCACTGGGTTCTCTCCTGATAACAGGTGAGTAAATCGGAATTCGTAGTGCGGCTGATTTTAGAGGAATATTTGTACGTTTCAAAAATGGACACTTGGAAACTTTTCTGGTGAAAACCACACAATGGATTCCAATGAAAGGATTCACAAGTTACTGGTAAGTACGCTTAGAATTACTTTTCAGGGTCAGTGCTGGGCTAAAAGATGCAGCACTGGGTTCTCTCCTGATAACAGGTGAGTAAATCGAAATTTGGAGTTCGGCTGATTTTAGAGGAATATTTGTACGTTTCAAAAATGGACACTTAGAAACTTTTCTGCTGAAAACCACACAATGGATTCTTATGGAAGGAAAGACACGTTACTGGTAAGTACGCTTAGGATTACTTTTCAGGGTCAATGCAAGGCCAAAAGATGCAGCACTGGGTTCTCTCCTGATAACAGGAAATTAAATCCGAATTCGTAGTTCGGCTGATTTTAGAGGAATATTTGTACGTTTCAAAAATGGACAATTAGAAACTTTTCAGCTGAAAACCACACAATGGATTCTTATGGAAGGAAAGACAAGTTACTGGTAAGTACACTTAGAATTACTTTTCAGGGTCAGTGCTTGGCTAAAAGATGCAGCACTGGGTTCTCTCCTGATAGCAGGTGAATAAATCGGAATTTGTAGTTCGGCTGATTTTAGAGCAATATATGTACGTTTCAAAAATGGTCACTTAGAAAGTTTTCTGCTGAAAACCACACAATGGATTACTATGGAAGGAAATACAAGGTACTGGTAAGTACGCTTCGAATTGCTTTCCAGGGTCAGTGCTGGGCTAAAAGATGCAGCACTGGGTTCTCTCCTGATAACAGGTGAGTAAATCGGAATTCGTAGTGCGGCTGATTTTAGAGGAATATTTGTACGTTTCAAAAATGGACACTTGGAAACTTTTCTGGTGAAAACCACACAATGGATTCCAATGAAAGGATTCACAAGTTACTGGTAAGTACGCTTAGAATTACTTTTCAGGGTCAGTGCTGGGCTAAAAGATGCAGCACTGGGTTCTCTCCTGATAACAGGTGAGTATAGCGAAATTTGGAGTTCGGCTGCTTTTAGAGGAATATTTGTACGTTTCAAAAATGGACACTTAGAGAGTTAACTGCTGAAAACTACACAATGGATTCCTATGGAAGGAAATACAAGTTACTGGTAAGTACGCTTAGAATTACTTTCAAAGGGTCAGTGCTGGGCTAAAAGAGGCAGCACTGGGTTCTCTCCTGATAACAGGTGAGTAAATCGGAATTCGTAGTTCGGCTGATTTTAGAGGAATATTTGTACATTTCAAAAATGGACACTTGGAATCTTTTCTGGTGAAAACCACAAAATGGATTCCTATGAAAGGATGTACAAGTTACTGGTAAGTACTCTTAGAATTACTTTTCAGGGTCAGTGCTGGGCTAAAAGATGTAGCACTGGGTTCTCTCCTAATAACAGGTGAGTAAATCGGAATTCGTAGTTCGACTGATTTTAGTGGAATATTTGTACGCTTCAAAAATTGACACTTGGAAACTTTTCTGGTGAAAACCACACAATGGATTCCTATGAAAGGATTTACAAGTTACTGGTAAGTACGCTTAGAATTACTTTTCAGGGTCAGTGCTGGGCTAAAAGATGTAGCACTGGGTTCTCTCCTGATAACAGGAGAGTAAATCAGAATTCTTAGTCCGTATGATTTTAGAGGAATATTTGTATTTTTCAAAAATGGACGCTTAGAAACTTTACAGCTGAAAACCACACAATAGATTCCTATGGAATGAAATACAAGTTACTGGTAAGTACGCTTAGAATTACTTTTCAGGGTCGGTGCTGGGCTAAAAGATGCAGCTCTGGGTTCTCTCCTGATAACAGGTGAGTAAATCGGAATTCGTAGTTCGGCTGATTTTACAGGAATATTTTTATATTTCCAAAATTGACACTTAGTAATTTTTCTACTGAAAACCACACAATGGATTCCTAAGGAAGGAAATACCAGTTTCTGGTAAGTACGCTTAGAATTACTTTTGAGGGTCAGTGCTGAGCTAAAAGATGTATCACTGGGTTCTCTCCTGATAACAGAAGAGTAAATCGGAATTCGTAGTTCGGCTGATTTTAGAGGAATATTTGTACGTTTCAAAAATGGACACTTAGAATATTTTCTGGCGAAAACCACTCAATGGATTCCTACGGAAGGAAATACAAGTTACTGGTAAGTACGCTTAGAATTACTTTTCAGGGTCAGTGCTTGGCTAAAAGATGCAGCACTGGGTTCTCTCCTGATAGCAGGTGAATAAATCGGAATTCGTAGTTCGGCTGATTTTAGAGCAATATATGTACGTTTCAAAAATGGTCACTTAGAAAGTTTTCTGCTGAAAACCACACAATGGATTACTATGGAAGGAAATACAAGGTACTGGTAAGTACGCTTCGAATTGCTTTACAGGGTCAGTGGTGGGCTAAAAGATGCAGCACTGGGTTCTCTCCCAATAACAGGTGAGTAAATCAGAATTCGTAGTGCGGCTGATTTTAGAGGAATATTTGTACGTTTCAAAAATGGACACTTAGAAAGTTAACTGCTGAAAACTATACAATGGATTCCTATGGAAGGAAATACAAGTTACTGGTAAGTACACTTAGAATGACTTTTCAGGATCAGTGCTGGGTTAAAAGATGTAGCACTGGGTTCTCTCCTGATAACAGGAGAGTAAATCGGAATTCGTAGTTCGGCTGATTTTAGAGGAATATTTGTACTTTTTAAAAATGGACACTTAGAAACTTTTCTGCTGAAAACCACACAATGGATTCCTATGGAAGGAAATACAAGTTACTTGTCAGTACGCTTAGAATTACTTTTCAGGGTCAGTGCTGGGCTAAAAGATGCAGCTCTGGGTTCTCTCCTGATAACAGGTGAGTGAATCGGAATTCGTAGTTCGGCTGATTTTAGAGGAATATTTGTACCTTTCAAAAATGGACACTAAGAAACGTTTCTGGTGATAACCACACAATGGTTGCCTATGGAAGGAAATACAAGTTACTGGTAAGTACGCTTAGAATTACTTTCCAGGGTCAGTGCTGGGCTAAATGATGCAACACTGGGTTCTCTCCTGATAACTGGTGAGTAAATTGGAATTCGTAGTTCGACTTATTTTAGAGGAATATTTGTACGTTTCAAAAATGGACACTTGGAAACTTTTCTGTTGAAAACTACACAATGGATTGCTATGAAAGGATTTTCAAGTTACTGGTAAGTACGCTTAGAATTACTTTTCAGGATCAGTGCTGGGTTAAAAGATGTAGCACTGGGTTCTCTCCTGATAACAGGAGAGTAAATCGGAATTCGTAGTTCGGCTGATTTTAGAGGAATATTTGTACTTTTTAAAAATGGACACTTAGAAACTTTTCTGCTGAAAACCACACAATGGATTCCTATGGAAGGAAATACAAGTTACTTTTCAGTACGCTTAGAATTACTTTTCAGGGTCAGTGCTGGGCTAAAAGATGCAGCTCTGGGTTCTCTCCTGATAACAGGTGAGTGAATCGGAATTCGTAGTTCGGCTGATTTTAGAGGAATATTTGTACCTTTCAAAAATGGACACTAAGAAACGTTTCTGGTGATAACCACACAATGGTTGCCTATGGAAGGAAATAAAAGTTACTCGTAAGTACGCTTAGAATTACATTTCAGGGTCAGTGCTGGGTTAAAAGATGCAGCACTGGGTTCTCTCCTGAAAACAGGAGATTAAATCGGAATTCGTAGTTCGGCTGATTTTAGAGGAATATTTGTACGTTTCAAAAATGGACAATTAGAAACTTTTCAGCTGAAAACCACACAATGGATTCATATCGTAGAAAATACAAGTTACTGGCAAGTATGCTTAGAATTACATTTCAGGGTCAGTGTTGGGCTAAAAGAGGCAGCACTGGGTTCTCTCCTGATAACAGGTGAGTAAATCGGAATTGGTAGTTCGGCTGATTTTAGAGGAATATTTGTACGTTTCAAAAATGGACACTTGGAAACTTTTCTGGTGAAAACCACAAAATGGATTCCTATGAAAGGATTTACAACTTACTGGTAAGTACGCTTAGAATTACTTTTCAGGGTCAGTGCTGGGCTAAAAGATGTAGCACTGGGTTCTCTCCTAATAACAGGAGAGTAAATTGGAATTCGTAGTTCGGCTGATTTTAGTGGAATATTTGTACTTTTCAAAAATGGACACTTAGAAACTTTTCTGCTGAAAACCACACAATGGATTCTTATGGAAGGAAAGACAAGTTACTGGTAAGTATGCTTAGGATTACTCTTCAGTGTCAGTGCTGGGCTAAAAGATGCAGCACTGGGTTCTCTCCTGATAACAGCTGAGTAAATCGGAATTCTTAGTTCGGCTGATTTTAAACGAATATTTGTATGTTTCAAAAATGGACACTTGGAAACTTTTCTGGTGAAAACCACACAATGGATTCCTATGAAAGGATTCACAAGTTAATGGTAAGTATGCTTAGAATTACTTTTCAGGGTCAGTGCTAGGCTAAAGGATGCGGCGCTGGGTTCTCTCCTGATAACAGCTGAGTAAATCGGAATTCTTAGTTCGGCTGATTTTAGACGAATATTTGTACTTTTCAAAAATGAACATTTAGAAACTTTTCAGCTGAAAACCACACAATGGATTCCTATAGAATGAAATACAAGTTACTGGTAAGTACGCTTAGAATTACTTTTCAGGGTCAGTGCTGGGCTAAAAGATGCAGCTCTGGGTTCTCTCCTGATAATAGGTGAGTAAATCGGAATTCGTGGTTCGGCTGATTTTATAGGAATATTTTTAGATTTCCAAAATTGACACTTAGAAATTTTTCTATTGAAAACCAAACAATGGATTCCTAAGGAAGGAAATACAAGTTTCTGGTAAGTACGCTTAGAATTACTTTTCAGGGTCAGTGCTGTGCCAAAAAATGCAGCACTGGGTTCTCTCCTGATAACAGGAGAGTAAATCGGAATTCTTAGTTCGTCTGATTTTAGAGGAATATTTGTATGTTTCAAAAATGGACGCTTAGAGACTTTTCAGCTGAAAACCACACAATGGATTCCTATAGAATGAAATACAAGTTACTGGTAAGTACGCTTAGAATTACTTTTCAGGTTCGTTGCTGGGCTAAAAGATGCAGCTCTGGGTTCTCTCCTGATAACAGGCGAGTAAATCGGAATTCGTAGTTCGGCTGATTTTACAGGAATATTTTTACATTCCAAAAATGGACACTTAGAAACTTTTCAGTTGAAAACCACACAATTGATTCATATGGAAGGAAATACAAGTTACTGGAATGTATGCTTAGAATTACTTTTCAGTGTCAGTGCTTGGCTAAAAGATGCAGCACTGGGATCTCTCCTGATAACAGGTGAGTAAATCGGAATTCGTAGTTCGGCTGTTTTTAGAGGAATATTTGTACGTTTCAAAAATGGACAATTAGAAACTTTTCTGCTGAAAACCCCACAATGGATTCCTTAGGAAGGAAATACAAGTTACTGGTAAGTACGCTTAGAATTGCTTTTCAGGGTCAGTGCTGGGCTTAAAGATGCAGCACTGGGTTCTCTCCTGATAACAGGTGAGTAAATCGGAATTCGTAGTTCGGCTGATTTTACAGGAATATTTTTACATTTCAAAGATGGACACTTAGAAAATTTTCTGGTGAAAACCACACTATGGATTCCTATGGAAGGAAATACAAGTTACTGGTAAGTACGCTTAGAATTAGTTTCCAGGGTCAGTGCTGGGCTAAAAGAGGCAGCACTGGGTTCTCTCCTGATAACAGGTGAGTAAATCGGAATTCATAGTTCAGCTGATTTTAGAGGAATATTTTTACATTTCAAAAATGGACACTTAGAAACTTTTCAGTTGAAAACCACACAATTGATTCATATGGAAGGAAATACAAGTTACTGGAATGTATGCTTAGAATTACTTTTCAGGGTCAGTGCTTGGATAAAAGATGCAGCACTGGGATCTCTCCTGATAACAGGTGAGTAAATCGGAATTTGTAGTTTGGCTGATTTTACAGGAATATTTTTACATTTCAAAAATGGACACTTAGAAACTTTTCAGTTGAAAACCAAACAATTGATTCATATGGAAGGAAATACAAGTTACTGGAATGCATGCTTAGAATTACTTTTCAGGGTCAGTGCTTGGCTAAAAGATGCAGCACTGGGTTCTCTCCTGATAACAAGTGAGTAAATAGGAATTTGTAGCTCGGCTGATTTTAGAGGAATATTTGTACGTTTCAAAAATGGACACTTAGAAATTTTTCTGGTGAAAACCAAACAATGGATTCCTTAGGAAGGAAATACAAGTTACTGGTAAGTATGCTTAGAATTGCTTTTCAGGGTAAGTGCTGGGCTAAAAGATGCAGCACTGGGTTCTCTCCTGATAACAAGTGAGTAAATAGGAATTTGTAGCTCGGCTGATTTTAGAGGAATATTTGTACGTTTCAAAAATGGACACTTAGAAACGTTTCTGGTGAAAACCACACAATGGATTACTATGGAAGGAAATACAAGGTACTGGTAAGTACGCTTCGAATTGCTTTACAGGGTCAGTGGTGGGCTAAAAGATGCAGCACTGGGTTCTCTCCCAATAACAGGTGAGTAAATCAGAATTCGTAGTGCGGCTGATTTTAGAGGAATATTTGTACGTTTCAAAAATGGACACTTAGAAAGTTAACTGCTGAAAACTATACAATGGATTCCTATGGAAGGAAATACAAGTTACTGGTAAGTACACTTAGAATGACTTTTCAGGATCAGTGCTGGGTTAAAAGATGTAGCACTGGGTTCTCTCCTGATAACAGGAGAGTAAATCGGAATTCGTAGTTCGGCTGATTTTAGGGGAATATTTGTACTTTTTAAAAATGGACACTTAGAAACTTTTCTGCTGAAAACCACACAATGGATTCCTATGGAAGGAAATACAAGTTACTTGTCAGTACGCTTAGAATTACTTTTCAGGGTCAGTGCTGGGCTAAAAGATGCAGCTCTGGGTTCTCTCCTGATAACAGGTGAGTGAATCGGAATTCGTAGTTCGGCTGATTTTAGAGGAATATTTGTACCTTTCAAAAATGGACACTAAGAAACGTTTCTGGTGATAACCACACAATGGTTGCCTATGGAAGGAAATACAAGTTACTGGTAAGTACGCTTAGAATTACTTTCCAGGGTCAGTGCTGGGCTAAATGATGCAACACTGGGTTCTCTCCTGATAACTGGTGAGTAAATTGGAATTCGTAGTTCGACTTATTTTAGAGGAATATTTGTACGTTTCAAAAATGGACACTTGGAAACTTTTCTGTTGAAAACTACACAATGGATTGCTATGAAAGGATTTTCAAGTTACTGGTAAGTACGCTTAGAATTACTTTTCAGGATCAGTGCTGGGTTAAAAGATGTAGCACTGGGTTCTCTCCTGATAACAGGAGAGTAAATCGGAATTCGTAGTTCGGCTGATTTTAGAGGAATATTTGTACTTTTTAAAAATGGACACTTAGAAACTTTTCTGCTGAAAACCACACAATGGATTCCTATGGAAGGAAATACAAGTTACTTTTCAGTACGCTTAGAATTACTTTTCAGGGTCAGTGCTGGGCTAAAAGATGCAGCTCTGGGTTCTCTCCTGATAACAGGTGAGTGAATCGGAATTCGTAGTTCGGCTGATTTTAGAGGAATATTTGTACCTTTCAAAAATGGACACTAAGAAACGTTTCTGGTGATAACCACACAATGGTTGCCTATGGAAGGAAATAAAAGTTACTCGTAAGTACGCTTAGAATTACATTTCAGGGTCAGTGCTGGGTTAAAAGATGCAGCACTGGGTTCTCTCCTGAAAACAGGAGATTAAATCGGAATTCGTAGTTCGGCTGATTTTAGAGGAATATTTGTACGTTTCAAAAATGGACAATTAGAAACTTTTCAGCTGAAAACCACACAATGGATTCATATCGTAGAAAATACAAGTTACTGGCAAGTATGCTTAGAATTACATTTCAGGGTCAGTGTTGGGCTAAAAGAGGCAGCACTGGGTTCTCTCCTGATAACAGGTGAGTAAATCGGAATTGGTAGTTCGGCTGATTTTAGAGGAATATTTGTACGTTTCAAAAATGGACACTTGGAAACTTTTCTGGTGAAAACCACAAAATGGATTCCTATGAAAGGATTTACAACTTACTGGTAAGTACGCTTAGAATTACTTTTCAGGGTCAGTGCTGGGCTAAAAGATGTAGCACTGGGTTCTCTCCTAATAACAGGAGAGTAAATTGGAATTCGTAGTTCGGCTGATTTTAGTGGAATATTTGTACTTTTCAAAAATGGACACTTAGAAACTTTTCTGCTGAAAACCACACAATGGATTCTTATGGAAGGAAAGACAAGTTACTGGTAAGTATGCTTAGGATTACTCTTCAGTGTCAGTGCTGGGCTAAAAGATGCAGCACTGGGTTCTCTCCTGATAACAGCTGAGTAAATCGGAATTCTTAGTTCGGCTGATTTTAAACGAATATTTGTATGTTTCAAAAATGGACACTTGGAAACTTTTCTGGTGAAAACCACACAATGGATTCCTATGAAAGGATTCACAAGTTAATGGTAAGTATGCTTAGAATTACTTTTCAGGGTCAGTGCTAGGCTAAAGGATGCGGCGCTGGGTTCTCTCCTGATAACAGCTGAGTAAATCGGAATTCTTAGTTCGGCTGATTTTAGACGAATATTTGTACTTTTCAAAAATGAACATTTAGAAACTTTTCAGCTGAAAACCACACAATGGATTCCTATAGAATGAAATACAAGTTACTGGTAAGTACGCTTAGAATTACTTTTCAGGGTCAGTGCTGGGCTAAAAGATGCAGCTCTGGGTTCTCTCCTGATAATAGGTGAGTAAATCGGAATTCGTGGTTCGGCTGATTTTATAGGAATATTTTTAGATTTCCAAAATTGACACTTAGAAATTTTTCTATTGAAAACCAAACAATGGATTCCTAAGGAAGGAAATACAAGTTTCTGGTAAGTACGCTTAGAATTACTTTTCAGGGTCAGTGCTGTGCCAAAAAATGCAGCACTGGGTTCTCTCCTGATAACAGGAGAGTAAATCGGAATTCTTAGTTCGTCTGATTTTAGAGGAATATTTGTATGTTTCAAAAATGGACGCTTAGAGACTTTTCAGCTGAAAACCACACAATGGATTCCTATAGAATGAAATACAAGTTACTGGTAAGTACGCTTAGAATTACTTTTCAGGTTCGTTGCTGGGCTAAAAGATGCAGCTCTGGGTTCTCTCCTGATAACAGGCGAGTAAATCGGAATTCGTAGTTCGGCTGATTTTACAGGAATATTTTTACATTCCAAAAATGGACACTTAGAAACTTTTCAGTTGAAAACCACACAATTGATTCATATGGAAGGAAATACAAGTTACTGGAATGTATGCTTAGAATTACTTTTCAGTGTCAGTGCTTGGCTAAAAGATGCAGCACTGGGATCTCTCCTGATAACAGGTGAGTAAATCGGAATTCGTAGTTCGGCTGTTTTTAGAGGAATATTTGTACGTTTCAAAAATGGACAATTAGAAACTTTTCTGCTGAAAACCCCACAATGGATTCCTTAGGAAGGAAATACAAGTTACTGGTAAGTACGCTTAGAATTGCTTTTCAGGGTCAGTGCTGGGCTTAAAGATGCAGCACTGGGTTCTCTCCTGATAACAGGTGAGTAAATCGGAATTCGTAGTTCGGCTGATTTTACAGGAATATTTTTACATTTCAAAGATGGACACTTAGAAAATTTTCTGGTGAAAACCACACTATGGATTCCTATGGAAGGAAATACAAGTTACTGGTAAGTACGCTTAGAATTAGTTTCCAGGGTCAGTGCTGGGCTAAAAGAGGCAGCACTGGGTTCTCTCCTGATAACAGGTGAGTAAATCGGAATTCATAGTTCAGCTGATTTTAGAGGAATATTTTTACATTTCAAAAATGGACACTTAGAAACTTTTCAGTCGAAAACCACACAATTGATTCATATGGAAGGAAATACAAGTTACTGGAATGTATGCTTAGAATTACTTTTCAGGGTCAGTGCTTGGATAAAAGATGCAGCACTGGGATCTCTCCTGATAACAGGTGAGTAAATCGGAATTTGTAGTTTGGCTGATTTTACAGGAATATTTTTACATTTCAAAAATGGACACTTAGAAACTTTTCAGTTGAAAACCAAACAATTGATTCATATGGAAGGAAATACAAGTTACTGGAATGCATGCTTAGAATTACTTTTCAGGGTCAGTGCTTGGCTAAAAGATGCAGCACTGGGTTCTCTCCTGATAACAAGTGAGTAAATAGGAATTTGTAGCTCGGCTGATTTTAGAGGAATATTTGTACGTTTCAAAAATGGACACTTAGAAATTTTTCTGGTGAAAACCAAACAATGGATTCCTTAGGAAGGAAATACAAGTTACTGGTAAGTATGCTTAGAATTGCTTTTCAGGGTAAGTGCTGGGCTAAAAGATGCAGCACTGGGTTCTCTCCTGATAACAAGTGAGTAAATAGGAATTTGTAGCTCGGCTGATTTTAGAGGAATATTTGTACGTTTCAAAAATGGACACTTAGAAATTTTTCTGGTGAAAACCACACAATGGATAACTATGGAAGGAAATACAAGTTACTGGTAAGTACGCTTAGAATTACTTTCTAGGGTCAGTGCTGGGCTAAAAGATGCAGCCCTGGGTTCTCTCCTGATAACAGGTGAGTAAATCGGAATTTGTAGTTCGACTGATTTTGGAGGAATATTTGTACATTTCAACAAATTACTGGTAAGTATGCTTAGAATTGCTTTTCAGGGTCAGTGCTGGGCTAAAAGATGCAGCACTCGGATCTCTCCTGATAACAGGTGAGTAAATCGGAATTCGTAGTTCGGCTGTTTTTAGAGGAATATTTGTACGTTTCAAAAATGGACAATTAGAAACTTTTCTGCTGAAAACCACACAATGGATTCCTTAGGAAAGAAATACAAGTTACTGGTAAGTACGCTTAGAATTGCTTTTCAGGGTCAGTGCTGGGCTAAAAGATGCAGCACTGGGTTCTCTCCTGATAACAGGTGAGTAAATCGGAATTCGTAGTTCGGCTGAAATTACAGGAATATTTTTACATTTCAAAAATGGACACTTAGAAAATTTTCTGGTGAAAACCACACTATGGATTCCTATGGAAGGAAATACAAGTTACTGGTAAGTACGCTTAGAATTAGTTTCCAGGGTCAGTGCTGGGCTAAAAGATGCAGCACTGGGTTCTCTCCTGATAACAGGTGAGTAAATCGGAATTCATAGTTCAGCTGATTTTAGAGGAATATTTTTACATTTCAAAAATGGACACTTAGAAACTTTTCAGTTGAAAACCACACAATTGATTCATATGGAAAGAAATACAAGTTACTGGAATGTATGCTTAGAATTACTTTTCAGGGTCAGTGCTTGGATAAAAGATGCAGCACTGGGATCTCTCCTGATAACAGGTGAGTAAATCGGAATTCGTAGTACGGCTGATTTTAGAGGAATATTTGTACGTTTCAAAAATGGACAATTAGAAACTTTTCTGCTGAAAAAAACACAATGAATTCCTTAGGAAGGAAATACAAGTTACTGGTAAGTACGCTTAGAATTGCTTTTCAGGTTCAGTGCTGGGCTAAAAGATGCAGCACTGGGTTCTCTCCTGATAACAAGTGAGTGAATAGGAATTTGTAGCTCGGCTGATTTTAGAGGAATATTTGTACGTTTCAAAAATGGACACTTAGAAACTTTTCTGGTGAAAACCACACAATGGATAACTATGGAAGGAAATACAAGTTACTGGTAAGTACGCTTAGAATTACTTTCTAGGGTCAGTGCTGGGCTAAAAGATGCAGCCCTGGGTTCTCTCCTGATAACAGGTGAGTAAATCGAAATTTGTAGTTTGACTGATTTTGGAGGAATATTTGTACGTTTGAAAAATGGACACTTAGAAACTTTTCTGCTGAAAACCACACAATGGTTTCCTATGGAAGGATATACAAGTTACTGGTAAGTACGCTTAGAATTACTTTTCACGGTCAGTGCTGGGCTAAAAGATGCAGCACTGGGTTCTCTCCTGATAACAGGTGAGTAAATCGGAATTCGTAGTTCGGCTGATTTTAGAGGAATATTTGTACGTTTCAAAAATGGGCAATTAGAAACTTTTCTGCTGAAAACCAAACAATGGATTCCTTAGGAAGGAAATACAAGTTACTGGTAAGTATGCTTAGAATTGCTTTTCAGGGTCAGTGCTTGGCTAAAAGATGCAGCACTGGGATCTCTCCTGATAACAGGTGAGTAAATCGGAATTCGTAGTTCGGCTGTTTTTAGAGGAATATTTGTACGTTTCAAAAATGGACACTTAGAAACTTTTCTGGTGAAAACCACACAATGGATAACTATGGAAGGAAATACAAGTTACTGGTAAGTACGCTTAGAATTACTTTTCAGGGTCAGTGCTGGGCTAAAAGATGCAGCTCTGGGTTCTCTCCTGATAACAGGTGAGTAAATCGGAATTCGTAGTTCGGCAGATTTTAGAGGAATATTTGTACCTTTTAAAAATGGACACTTAGAAACGTTTCTGGTGATAACCACACAATTGTTGCCTATGGAAGGAAATACAAGTTACTGGTAAGTACGCTTAGATTTACTTTTCAGGGTCAGTGCTGACCTAAAAGATGTAGCACTGGGTTCTCTCCTGATAACAGGTGAGTAAATCGGAATTCGTAGTTCGGCTGATTTTAGAGGAATATTTGTACGTTTCAAAAATGGACACTGAAACTTTTCTGCTGAAAACCACACAATGGATTCCTATGAAAGGATTTACAAGTTACTGGTAAGTACGCTTAGATTTACTTTTCAGGGTCAGTGCTGACCTAAAAGATGTAGCACTGGGTTCTCTCCTGATAACAGGTGAGTAAATCGGAATTCGTAGTTCGGCTGATTTTAGAGGAATATTTGTACGTTTCAAAAATGGACACTTGGAAACTTTCTGCTGAAAACCACACAATGGATTCTTATGGAAAGAAAGACAAGTTACTGGTAAGTATGCTTAGAATTACTTTTCAGGGTCAGTGCTGGGCTAAAAGATGCAGCACTGGGTTCTCTCCTGATAACAGCGAGTAAATAGGAAAT